>NC_092581.1:14772302-15512302 GCF_037975245.1 Apostichopus japonicus
TTAATTAAAAGACTAATGTTTAGTCATTAAAAGGTCGGCTTCTGGAATTAAACTATAAAATCTAGTGATATTACAAATGATCCCAGCTCAACAAGAGCAGTACTGGTTTATGGCTTGTACAATCATCTACCCATTGGGCGGGGGTCTATGGCAAGCCGAATGTTCAATTTGTATATAAACCGGCCTTATCAGGCGATAAAAACCCGGTTTATCGACCGATAAACTTGGAATATTATTAAACCATAATTCAAGTTTATCTCCCTCAGGTTTCCATAACAAATTTTCTTTTATTCTTTTTTTATCAGCGGTGGTAGAGGAACTACCTCTTGGACTTATCTTCGGCTTATCGTTTGGATTATTTCTGGTTTTGCTAATCTTTTTAGTCTTGCTTGTCGTTATGTATTCAAGATACTGGAAGAAAAAGAACACTGACCCACCTGGTATGGCTCTGCTTCCAATACGGACAATCGGACAAACACAATCTGAATACGACTTAAATAATACAACCGAATTTGGAAATCTAAATGGCAACAGTGATCCTCATTTTGAAGAGTTTAGCTATACTGAGGGCAGTATTGATTACGAACTTAAAGACGAACAGATGAAGAAAATTGAGCTTGTGATTCAGAATATGGGACGCTGAATGGTTATTATACTAGAATTACAGAATAGTTACGAAAAATGCTTTCATCGCCAATCATTTCTCTTATTTTGATAACATGACTTGGCAGTATAGTCTGTTGAATCAGGTATTAGGAAGTTACACAAAGCAGTAAGGAAATGTATATATTTTATAGAAAAAGTAAGAAAACTAGCGCGGAAGACAGAAACCAGGGAAGGTCTATTTTTCCCTTCATTATTATACCCTCAAGGCACACCTAAGGCGTATTTTATCTGATTTTGATGTTATATTATAGGAAAACGCTAAATAGTTGTGCTGTCGGTGACTGTCAAGAAACTTCATCCGACAAAAAGTCTTCAGCTTCCCAAACGATGCAGCGAACAGCAAAACGTAACCGTCTTTGAATATGTTCCGTTCAACTGAGACTCACGCAGCGGACAGCAAAACGAAACAGTCTTAAAATATGTTTCGTTCAACTGAGACTCACGCAGCGGACAACAAATCGAAACATGTCTTAGAATATGTTCCGTTCAACTGAGACTCACGCAGCGGACAACAAAACGAAACATGTCTTAGAATATGTTTCGTTCAACTGAGACTCACGCAGCGGACAGCAAAACGAAACATGTCTTAGAATATGTTCCGTTCAACTGAGACTCACGCAGCGGACAACAAAACGAAACATGTCTTAGAATATGTTCCGTTCAACTGAGACTCACGCAGCGGACAACAACACGAAACATGTCTTAGAATATGTTCCGTTCAACTGAGACTCACGCAGCGGACAACAAAACGAAACATGTCTTAGAATATGTTCCGTTCAACTGAGACTCACGCAGAGGACAACAAAACGAAACATGTCTTAGAATATGTTCCGTTCAACTGAGACTCACGCAGCGGACAACAAAACGAAACATGTCTTAGAATATGTTCCGTTCAACTGAGACTCACGCAGCGGACAACAACACGAAACATGTCTTAGAATATGTTCCGTTCAACTGAGACTCAAAACTTCTTTATAGCCTCTCAAGGCTCCAGATGAGGTCCTCAAGCAAATTGGAAGTGTATGTTTAATCAACTATTGAGCCTAAAAAGTTGTTCAGACATATAAACATTACGATTAAAATTTAATTATTAATATTCTTCTGTATAGACGAAGAGTGGCTAACCCTCATTTACTATCAGAAGGACGCTCTCATCACTGTAAATCATTTTTGCAAGAATTGAAAAAGTCTTGAGTTTGGTCAAACTGTAAAAAATAAATAAAAAAGGCCTTGAATAATTTTGGCTAAGAATGAAATTTCAACAGGATACTCCATATAGTCGCTCATGACTCAAAATTTAAAGGTGTTGTTTTTTCAAGTTGCAAGCATTAAAGAAACAAGATGACAATTTAATATTATTTATGTCTTTTCGCCATTAAATGGGATGAATAATAACATTTTTATACCTTTGATATAATCAGAAGGACGCTGCGAAAAATGGGCTATTGAAGTCAGCCAATACCATGAAGTCATGTTAAGGTCACATTGTTTGTTATAGGTCAAATGTCACTTGACAACAACAGAGGCAAGAAACAGAAGACCTTGTGAAAATGGTACTTCTAAAGTAAAACTCGGATGAACTTCATTAGGCGTATAAGAATTCACTTTTCTTGAGTACAAGAATGCATAATTGTAGTAAGTAGAGGTCAAATGTCATTGATGTCAACAGACGGAGGTCAAACGTAAACAACATTTAAATATGGTAACTCCGATGTAAGTGTGTATCAATTTCATGTGCATGATAGTCCAGAGAGTATGTAGCATGTTGTTATTAAACATTGTCATTTGATACATTGTAATGTATCACTAAGCCATGTAGCATGTTGGTTATTATATTTGGAAATGCTACTATAAATGATTAACGCCATGATGAAACATATCATAACCATAAACGTCATCAGATATATTAGAAGAAACAAATATTAGCAAAAACCTCTTTTGATGTAACTCAAGGAAGTTCTTTGATTAATTAAAGTATGGTTGGTTACCACTTATGAAATCAGAATTTGACAAATAGTGACATCTATATATCGTTACTATGGAATTTCGAGTTGATCAAATTGAAAAATCAAGTTAAATTATAACTCGATATACTAATTTGAAGAAATCTTTAAAGCATTTCTTTGCGATTTTAGAAAATCTATTAATGTATCAGTTTCATATGTTTAGTACCACTAAGCTTTAATTTATCTGTTTATGGTCGTTTATATGGTCACATATCAATTTGTTTCAATTGGAGAGTCGCCTTTCCTCTGTGACCATCTGAAAGGCCAATACCACGGAGTCTGCAAGAAAGGCCATTCCATTACCGCAGAGGGTTGCAATATTTATTAGTATCAGAAATGTACCGCATGCGATACTCAAGTTATTAGGAATACCCACCACAAGAGCAAGTAATGTACCAACAAAAGAAATTGCACATGAAAATCTAGCATTGCACTTCCCCCGGTACGCAATGGAATGGTTCGTAAAGTGAAAGTGTCTTGATTTTTGTTTGTTTTTGTTTTATTGTTGTTTTTTTTTTTCAGAGAGAGAAATTTGATTTCTATGCATGCATGTATTTGTGTTATTGGGCCAGCTGCCTATGTAAAAATAGATTCGGAGACCTGGTTATGATTATTTCGTATGTGGAATATAGTCATGTACTTCATCGAGACTTGTTTGTCCAAGCACGAAATATTTCAAAACTAAAAACCCTGTCGTATTCAACAGCAACACCGCTTTAGAAACTATCCGGGTCCCCATATGTGGTACTTTGTTCCTTTAACTAGATCATAAATTAATTCATAAAATAAGACAGTTGAATGAGCATGACAACGAATATAATGTTATAATGACACTACTACATGACAACATAGAAGCGCTCTTAACTTCAAGTCTGTACTATTCTTCATTAAACGAGATTTCTTGCTGCTGGGCGGGGGTGGGGTGAGAGCGGGGGGGGGGATGTCCCTTAAGTGATATTCCATTGACTGAAATTGTGACATTTATATGGAAAAGAAAAGTATTCCTCAGAAGTATCACCGTATCGTATCAATACCTTGTCATTAACGCAAGGTATGGTTGATTGAATGAAACTTAGTATTTTGACTGGTTACACCCTCAAATCTTCGCTGGAATGGTCTGTCATGTCATAAAAACAAATGTTCTTCAATATACCTTTACTATTGGTACTATTGGTCTTCCCTATTGACTATTGGTCTTAATGATGTAACCGTTAACCCTGATACATTTGGAACGTATCCTTAGCTGCCGCCGTGGCATAGCCAGCGAGGGGTGTTTTGGGGTGGCGGGCAGGGGGAAGAGTGTTCCCGCACAGGACGCGATTGGCGACGGTGAAAAATCAAAGGAAGCAAGAAAAATATATAAATGTTCTCAAACCTGGGGGATGAGGCCGATGAATTGGGAGAGGGGGGGGTCAACAACTGAAGAGAATGTAATGAAAAGTCACCTCAAGAATATTTGCGCAACATCTGGGGGGGGGGTGGTCAACCACGAAATAGAGGACGAAACCAGATGGTTTTCGACCGCGCAGGCACGCACATTTATTTTTCTTCTTTTCCTCTAAAAATCGGTAAAGGTTTGTATCAAAAAAGGAAATTTTAGTACACCAATGTAGTTAAAAAAAAATGGAAATGATAGCACCATTTTGCATCTAAGCCCTTTTCGAAAAACAGAAATGTTCAAAAGGGGATTTCCTGATGTATGGCATGCTGTCTTGCCCCTCCCTTATACCCCTCCCCAGAACGGCGATCCACCGCTATGTGCCTGAAAATGAGGACAGAAATTGCCTCCCCCCTCCCCAACCAAAAACCTGGTAACGCCTCTGCTTAGCTGTCATAGTACACTGTATTTGTAACTTAATATACGTGATTTGTAGTAATAATAACCCTCCGTGAATAAATTAAAAAAGAACAAAATCATCTGAATTTACCGTTAAGACATCATTAACTTGCTGTTGTCAGATACATTCACAGGATACAACCAAACTTGAGGAATGGATATCTTCTCCAGATGATGACTTAATTTGGACCTAACGGTGCATTAAATTTCCGGCATTATTTATTAGTCTATCAACTTCAGCTACTGGAACATCCCTTTAACAACAACTACGTCAAATGTCACAAAACAAATTGATTATGGTCAAAGTCTGTGTTAGAGTTTTATTTTTCTAACAACAAGAATGATAATTGTGAACGAGAGATATGAAATAACCAAGATTTCTTTTTTTCATAATTTGACGTATTTCTCACAGAATATTGGAAACAAACAATAATACTTATATTTGAAATGAGCCGTAAGCTGATTCAGAGAGCGTAATCACTCGAATGTATTATAAATCTGATATTTAAGTTAATATATTTACTACTCAAACAGACGTGTGCCAGTAACACGTGTTTAACCATTACTGGGTTACAACTATCGGTGTCTTTTTTGGCAAACCCATGCTTCCATTAATGGAAGATGGTTAAATCAGGGATTGATGAGTGAGCGTCAGGGGGACTACATTCCCGTAGTCAATTAGGTGGCCCGGGAAAATATCGAATAACCGATAATGTATGCCCATTTTCACATTCTAAGTATAGAGAGATGAAGACCGATGACGCAATTGTGCCACAACTCTGACAGCATGACGTCTCCCCAGTGCCCCACCCTCAAAACACACGATAATTATTTGATCAATATAAAAGCATGACCCACATTATCATCGGTAGAAGCCTGTCGTACAAGTAACACCAACAACAAAAGTACAACACATGCTATTTCATTACTTCTTCAAGTTTACAAACGATCTCTTACAAAGTTTCGTTTTTTAAGAAATTGAAAAGCCCTGTGTTGTGAACTCGTATGGTATCACCAGAGACCAAATCTACCGAAAGATGGTCTATTGACTTACATAATGCTTCTCCAAAACAAGAATCTGTTTTGTTGTTTGTTATACATACCTCTAACTGAAGCCTGTATAACTTAGGAAGGTAGGTAAGTTTGTTCGTAACAGACTGATATATCTTAACAAGTCTTTTCATACCCAATAGCTCTAGATAGAGATTCGAAATCAAAGGTGGTTAGCCGTTAGAAATTGCAGAAATCTGTGTTGTTTTCCCCGGAAGTCCAGTCGTAACAACCGCATCCTATGAAAGGTAGGGTATAAATCTACGGTACCGTATTAAGACTCCCTAGGCACATGTCAATAGCTTGTTTTCTGGCTTAAAATTAACTTTAAAAAATTGATACATTTGTAGTTTATAGTAACACAAATATTAATATATTTTCGTTATTTCGAGAAAAAAAATTTCTCGTAATTTCGAAAATCATTTCGAAATTTATTTTTTATTTTTTATTTTTTGTGGTAACATTGCGCTACCGTATTATAATCATTTTGTCACAGCTCATAAATGTTCCGAGGCAGTTGTAGGTAAGTTACGAAACAATGTGCATGTCTAACAACACAAAACATTTCCTCATTAATAACAATAAATATTAGTAACACCGACAGCTTCAAATTTTTAACAAGAAATGAAAATCAAATATACAGGGAACTAATCAACTCAGGCCATAGAAACGGTTACCATGGTAAACATTATTGTTTATGAATATAGCGAGCCTCAGAAGGAGAGGTTACTTGATTGATTTCCTTCAAACTTGGTATGAAGGCGTATCGTGATGGAAACTTGTGTCACGTAGGCCTCCAGAGAGTAAGGTCAAAAGTAAGAGGTCAGAGTTCAAAGGTCATATTAAGTGAAAAGTAATTTTTTCGGTTTCAACTCCATGTGGAAAATTGGGTTGAACTGATATTATATATTTATATTGGTTGCGCCAAGTACTATCAGCAATTTTGGGTTACGCGGTAACTGAAGTCAAAGTTAAAAATTATGGTTTTATTGTTTTGATATTAAATATACTTTTTATCCAACCTAATGATATTCTTCAAATGTGTAAGGAAGGTGCCCAATTCATGGAAACAAGTGCGTCAAGGTTGAACTATCAGATGTTAATGGTCGAAAAAAACGTCAAATGTGAACCTTTGCTATGAACACAAGGACAAATGTTGAATAGACGTAACACGTTCATATTAAAGTATTAATTTAAGAAATACATACGTTTATTAAACTTTTTTATTAACATATTTGATTGAACTTATTCCAAATACTAAGAAGTCAAGGTTTCATTACGAACCCGTGTTTACTCTGTGGGCTCAGTTATTCCGTCCTTTAGTTTACATGATTTTACTTCGTAAAGACGATATATTTGTCACACCAATCAAACAAAATATTTAAGGCAATAAAAGTGTATTTTATCACTCAGCTTCTAATGTTATACAGAAAAGGAAGGGATGAGTTTATACAGCCACTTGGTAAGTTTAATGGTACCTAACGAAAAGTCAAGTATAACCAAAAGTCAATAGTCATTCTTGTAATCCTATGAACGCTTTAGTGGATATAACAAATTGATTGTTGACATTGCGGGAAGAACTCTACAAGCGTTCGTCAGCAATTCCAGAAACAATCAAATGTGCGAAATGAATGACACCGACCATGAAAGCCGATATTAAGTTTGTAAACTTAAATTTAATAGGTTCTGAAATTATATAACACTTTGAACCTTATTCTTGGCCTAAACTGATGTTGAGTTGTAACAAGCTAACGCTATTTTTGGATATAGTGGTATTAAGGGAATAACATATTGAGTATAATATTGGCAAGCTGATATATTTTGCAGACGTAATGGTAGCCTTCCCCCCTGATATTTCGAAGCAGATGGCGTTCCTTAGATATGACCACTTTTCACTGCTACTGTCCACATAAAATTCCGGAAAGAGTGACATTGCGGTACATATGTCAATAAAAAAAAACGACAAGGTTGTCGGAGGGAAATAAGCTTCAAAATTCGTCATACCTTACCCCTCTCTGTGTATTAAACAACTTTAGGGCGGCTACCTTCGAGCGCTATAAAGAGAACTTTTATGGGCATTTCGTATTGACGTCAATGTAAAGTACAATTGTGCTTGAGTTGAATTAATTTCATAAAATCGTAAATTGTATTTTATTTACATCACTTTTATTCTTCGTTTTGACAGCAATTTTTGATCATACCAAATCGTGGACTTTCAAAATGTTAAGCTTTTCATTCCACTAAATGTATATTAAAAAAATGATTATAGTCACCCTAATGAACTCCAATGATATGGATTTGACCATAAAACATGTTCAAAACCAACTCAGAAAATTAAGTTAAGCGGACTTAATTATTACTTAATTAGAATAGAGGGTATATATATTAAAACGGGTTTCCATAATACCCATCTGCTAAAGTGAAGGTGTCCTTCTTGAACTTAGAACATACATGATGTTAAAATACACCTATATAGTTTCTCGATTGAAACATTTCTTTATAACATTTTGTAAATTTAGACAGTTTATAGTGTTTGCAGAAAGGGTGCGTTATGCACAGTGTACACACAGGCTACTCCAATTGCCATTCGACTTATAGATATCTTAGCTGAGCATATTTCAGTTTTATGGGGAACAAGTTCGCGATGACCTTTTGTGTATTCGGAGTCATTAGCCGTTTATCAAAGATCACATACAGATGTAGTTCTTGTTTTACATGTAATTCTACTGATGTGAATGCGTAGGCCTAATATAGGCTCTCTATAACTCGCAACGAGAGATTATTATACGCACATGTTACGATTGTGCAGAGTGCACCCATGGTGCTTTTGAATCTGACAATGTACACACAGAATTACCGATTTCCAACAGCCACGCCAAGCTGTATTTATGAAATGAATGTGTATTAAGTAGAACGACATGTCAGATATATACAAAATTATTAAAGATACATACACTAGACAAATGCCACTTCACGACAGGTTTCGTCATTTTCTGGTGTGTTGATCTTTAATAATTTACACGCCAAAGTAAATACAATGTTGTCTTTCTCAATATGTTATACTGTACAGTACGCACTCCCGGTATTATATTTACAATGACACAGCATTTCCAGACACTTAACTATCAACCGCCTTCCTCTATGGTTTAGATGAAGTCAAGCGGCCACGACCTGGCTAATTCTTCCTTTTGAACAGCATGCAGTGTCCCAAGTATGTCTAGTATTGTCAACAAAATTCTTATTATTCTTATTAAGATCTATTATTATTCTTATATATTATTATTCTTATATTATTATTCTTATATATATTATTCTTATTAAGATAATCATTCTTATTAAGATCGATTACATTGAATCTGACAATTACAGTTGTAACTGTAGGACCCACAGCTTGCTGTATATTTCCTAATACTTTCATGTTAGCATGACGCAAATTACAAACCTTTTTTGAAAAGTAACTGCGGTAAAGCTTTACTAATTGCTTTCCTGTTTTGCTGTTATCTTTCATCCGTCATCAGTAAAGGTTGAACCTTACTTGGAATGTTCGAAGCGGTGATGTGTCGGTTTCGTATCCTAACACAGTCTCAACCAACAAGACAGCATGCCATACCATGAGCTGCCATAATGACATCCACACTAAAATTACAAAATTTCAAAATGCATGGGGGGGGGGGGGGGAGGGCATATCATTTTTTATTCGATGGGAGATACGCATTGTCTCTAACACCATCTGAGCTGTCAATGAGCCCCGCACACTTATGTTCATTTTTATATAACGCCTCTCCGCGAAGCTCATTGGTTGTTTGGGAGTGGCTACCTGAACATACGCTTACACACGCTTAGCGCGCAATGTATCTGTACACGCATCACACACGGTCGAACGGCTACATGTACAATGGCATATATTAACACAGAATCACTGTTACACGGCGGCTCTTAAATGGCAATTGTTATTATCACATAGGGGTGGTAACAACAAAAAAACAGTCTAACTCACTTTGTTAGATGCTTAACGGTCATACTGGAAATTTGCGCCAGAAAAGACAATTATATATCAATAAAAACAGTTATACAACAATGCGATTACATGGTAGTTCCAATGTTATTTGCGTTTTATATGTACTATACATTTACGTGTAAGCAGAATCTGTTTACAAGTAAGGGGCGCGTAACGCTAACACACAGGGGCGTAGCGAAGGGTTTTTTGTTGGGGGGGTGTGGAGAATTTGATTTGCCGACGGATCTGGAAGTGGTGACTGAAATGGGGGAAGGGTCTAAGGGGAGGGGGTCTCCCCCTCCCCTTTGGAAAAATTTTAGTTTTGAAACGTCCTTAGATGCAATCTGGTGCATATTTTAAGTCAAATTTGAATTGCCAACGGATCTGGAAGTGGTGACTGAAATGGGGGAGGGGTCTAAGGGGAGGGGGTTCCCCCTCCCCTTTGGAAAATTTTTAGTTTTGAAACGTCCTTAGATGCAATCTGGTGCATATTTTAAGTCAAATTTGGCACGGAAGAAGCTCCCGTTCTCTTTTTCTCTATTCAGCTTTTTTTCTTTCTTCCCCTTCCGCTCTCTTCACCTTTTCTCCTTTTGCCGACAGACCCAAAATTTGCCGACAGCGACCAAATTATTGGGGGGGGGGTGTGACACCCCCCACACCCCCCGCTCGCTACGCCCCTGCTAACACATGCACACGTTGACTGCACACATACAGCAATATAGTCTCAAGCGCCTATGTGACCCCTGTCCGTAGAAATGGCATTCTTCGTGAAGTGTCTTAGGCAACTGGCTTGTCTAAGCAAGCTCGTTTCATTGGCACTGGTATCCTAAGGGGGGGGGGGGTGTTCTGAAATCAAGAAATAAGGTTACGATTGGTTCGTTTACACTATGAGGAATACAGACATGCCTGTATTTTGTCGATCGATAATTACTTGTCTAGACACGGGCAGTCAGGGGCGTAGCGAGGAATTCGCCAAGGGAGGGGCGAACCTGTAGGCAAATTATCAGAGCCGTAGATTTGGCATTGTAAACTATCTGAGCGTAGCGCCATCATGATTGGCGCGAAGCGTACAAGAAGTTTTGGCCGAAAATGCCTCTCAGATCGCTGGAAATGGCCCTTCCCAGGCCTTGCATGTTGCATCTAAGCATTTTCTATTTGAAATTACTAGCGATATCATAAAAAACATACCAAAACAATATGCTCAAGAGGGGGGGTGGTCGCCCTTTTCGTCCCCCCCCCATTGGCTACGCGCCTGCGGGCTGTTCAAATCAATCTGAAACCCTATTGTATTTAACAGCAAACCTGCCTTAGAAAATCATCCAGGTCCCTATATAAGACTTTGTTTCTTTCACTAAAGTATTAGATCATTCATAAGGATAACAGTTGTAGAAACATAAAAACGATTGTGCTTTACAATAATATAGCTACAGGACAAAGCATGAGCGCTGCACAGTTAGTCGAGTCTGTACTGACTAATTTGCATTAACAAGATTTCGCGTTGCGGGGTAGGCTGTAACACGAACTAACCAAATGTCATAAAACAAAGTCACAAGGACAGGTGATCCTTCCACAAGTTTGTGAAATATCTCAACCGTGTAACTTGTCAGGAAATCATTAGTGCCACATTTCCATAATAGAAAGTATACCCATTGTCCAAAGTTTTATTTTGTTATTTAAAACTGCAAAACAAAACTGCAAAAAAACTGAAGATTGAATAACAATGTAATTAGTGAGTGCCCATACCGTTGACCAATTAAGTGAAAAAGGTCATTAAAAAGTGTCCTTTAAATAAACATTCAAATATTGTAATGCATAGTACGAAATACGCTGCTTGTCAGAGTCCCCCCCCCCCCCCCAATAAAACCCATAGACTGAGCCCTGTTTCCGTCGTCCTTCCCTCCAAATGTATATATTTATGACAATATTAACCAAGCTGTGGAAAGCCATCGTGTTAGCGTTTCGAAGTTACAAGAGTGCACTTACATCTGTTAGTCACTGATACAGTGACGTCAATAAATTCCTGATAATTCAAACATTACACACCTACATCTTTGCCTAATACAGATAAGTGGGTGTTCTCTCTTAAAAATCAGGTGTTCGACTTTACAAAGGTTTTCCGTAAAACTTCATGCTAATTGCGTGCTTTGATTTTTTTTTAAAATTATCGTGAAAATACACTGAAACAATAAATGTATGGATTGCTGTTGCAATATTGTTCCAATGTTTGTGCTTAATAAAAAAAATTGGCCAATGCAAGATCTCCTTTCCATATTTTAATCGAAGTTGAAGCTGTTGTTGAAACTGTCATGAAACTCTTGCGAATAACTCAACTAGATACACGGTCGTATACTTTTTGGAAACTTCGGACAGACATATTGCACTTATACTAATAAAGTTAAAGGGACATTCCGGTGGCAGGCAATGTACGGCGGCAGTGACATATACTAAGAGAGGGCAGGCGGTCCGCCTTGAGTATACCAGTTAGGGGGTGCCATACCACAGCCCCCTCCCCCATATAATCAGTTCAAAGCTTTGCCAAAGCACCATTTATCACCGAAGCCACCTTACATAGACGCAAATGTCTCACCCCTCCCCTTAGACCCCTCCCCAAGACGGCATTCCCTACACGGGTTGACAGAGGAAGGATCCGCCCGGGTGCCAACTATTCTATATATATATATATATATATATATATATATATATATATATATATTCATGAGATCTTATTTAATCGTCTCCAACATACTTTTGGAATTGCAATATATACAAATTATTAGGGACAGAATGCAATGTATACAAATTGATAATGTTATCTGATGAGAAACAGCTAAGATTTGGGGTCCCACAAGGATCTATACCTATCAGTTGCAGAAATAATTCAGCGCCATAACATCAACCATCACTGTTATGCTGATGATACGCAATTGTATTTGAATTTTGGTGCCCTTGAGTCCTGGAATGATGTATCTTTAAAGGTCCAAGCATGCCTTTCAGATATAGTCAGGTGGATGCGGGTTAATTGTTTGAAACTTAACCAGGACAAAACTGAGTTCATTGTATTTTCACCAAAATTTCAGGGTAATGCTTTTCAAGACTTGTATATAAATATGGGACCTAACACCATATGTTCAGTTCCTAAAGTAAAGAATTTAGGTGTATATCTTGATCACAATCTTACCGTGGATAATCAAGTTGACTCTATCTGTAAGTCCTGTTATTGGCAGATCCGGAATATTGGCAAAATTAGAAGGTATATCTCAGATGATGCATGTAAGACTTTAATCCATGCCCTTGTGACATCAAAACTGGATTTCTGCAATGCCCTGCTATATGGCCTGCCTCACAAGCTAACCGATCGCCTTCAGCGAATTCAGAACCGCGCTGCACGGCTTGTAAGTCGCACTCGTAGACATGAGCATATTACACCCGTATTACGTGACTTACATTGGTTGCCGATTCATTGCAGGTTCAATTATAAGATTCTGTTATATACATATAAGTCACTTAATGGTTTAGCCCCTATCTACCTCTCTGAATTAATACATAAATACAAGCCTACTCGATCTCTACGCTCAGAATCCAAGTCCTTACTTACCAAACCTGTCATTACATACGGAAACAGGCGTTTCGATTACTCATCTGCGACATTATGGAACAGTTTATCGGAGGAAGCTAAGTGTGCCAAAAATATAGATGAATTTAAAAAAGTAGTCAAAACCTTTCTATTTAGATCTGCATTCCATTAACTGTGCTTTCTATACTATATATTGTCACATTATTACAACGCATTTTCCATTTTGCGTTTATAGAGCTTTAAAATTAAAAATTTTTCACATTTATATATATTTTAAATTTTAAGAATTTGTTTGTATCATTTTCGCTTTTACATTTGCAGCTTTTATACAATTTATTGTCAGATGGTATTTAACAAATTTTCTACCCTTTTTATACCTTACATTATCGATTTATATATTTGTATATCATGATTGTTTGTATTTTACTGTAAAGCGCCTTAGAGCAATTTCTGATTGGATAAGGCGCTATAGAAATTTTGTATAATAAATAATAAATAAATAATAAATAAATAAATAAATAATAAATATATATATATATATATATATATATATATATATATATATATATATATATATATATATATATACTCATTGTACTAATGATTTATAGATTACAAAAATTGAATGTATAAGGAAGACTTTTTTTTACTGATCCGCTGACATGAAGAGATCATGAAATGACAGCCATCCGAATGTCTCTTGAGAATAAGGAGCTGCCTATAGGTAAATAGACAAGCTGCACGCTATGCATATTTATCTTAGCAGACTTTGCCCAGGCATATCCTTACCATTAATTGTTTTTATACGACCTAATTAAACACGTCAACCATGGGTGGGTTCCCTTTGCATTTCCAGATTATAGTCATTATCGAATACTTTAGACCAGTAAGGTTCAATCCAACGTAGTTATACATTCCAAGAATTAAACAACAAGGAAAGAATAGAAAATCAGGAACAGGTATTTACAGCAAGTATATTGTCTCTAGCTTTCAAACCATTCCTTGCAGTAGAATCTTGCGCAGCCGTTTCTCTCCGCTGTATAGGTGTTGGACTGAAGCCACATTACCCGCCCTACTCCGTAAAACCATGTAGGGATCACATCCCAGTATTAATACATACCACTTAGAATATGGCATAGACGGAATTTGAAGAAAAAATGGTTTCGTGCATGTGTGTGTTTTAGAACACTATATCTAATTAAAATCATCACTTTGAGGGAAGGAATGGGTATACATGGGAAGAGTACACACTAAATAAAATCGTGGTTTTACATTTATATCAAAGTTCAAGATATTTTTGCTGAATCGGTTTCTTGAATATCTCATGTCATAAAACTGGTGGCTTTAACCAACCCACCCTTCACACACTCAACTAAAGTAATTAAATTCCAACATAACGTATATACAGGCCTAATAAATCCCACACAAATTATATCCCTTTTGGGGATGATACCCTCCAATACAAACAGATATTTCGATGGTCCGTCCTAACAACACAAATAAATTCAAACGAAAACTAAGCAGTTGTAACATAAATATTATTCGCAATGATAGCCAAAACCGCCGGCAGAGTAACCAGTTGTATGTATATAGATTTATGTCACTGCTGGTACGGCGGGTACATTACCGTCATTACAATCACGAGAAGTGCTTACTCGGAACGTCCCAGTGAAAAAGCTATATTTTGACTGATGAAAGAGGAACATATTATGATTATCCTGGTGAAAGTTGCAATACTCTATGTGCCTGTTTTCAATATAACAACATTTGAATTTGTCATGTGTACCAATATATAGGCTTAAAGCAATAGGTATGATGTCATAGAAGAAGTACATTGTGTCTTAATATGAATACATTAACGTCTGTGTTGTTCAATCCACAACCCTATGAGATAGTGTTAAAATCCTATCCAGTCCAATGGCAAACTATAGAGTGAAAAACTAACTCAAAACAAAACATTTTATTGTCACTACGAAACATGTTTCAATTTCACAAGTTGATTATACAATCTGTGTTTATTTCGAACTGAATGCAAAATTCACCAAGATGCTTAAAATGTTTGAATACATATGAAAGTAAATTTGATTTTGACCTCTACATGATTTTCAGAATGTAAATTATATACATGTAAAGTCTGAAATTATTGATTGCGGTCCTCCAGCTCCTCGCCCCACCCAGTCCCACACAGCCCACCTCCCAAAATATATTAGAACAACTAATGGGTTGAAAGGCTGATTGCTGAAGGAAATATACGTGGTTGCGTCCCTGAAGAGGACATCTCATGAAATCAATTCATCCTTATGTTCAGACTATGTCCTGCTTCCTGTAAACGACCAGCTGTTCCAGCAATTTCGTTTCCTCCCTCTGTAATATTAAAGAAGAAAGCAGCAGAAGAAAACATTAAAAGCGTTTAAATAGCAGTAGTCTACTAACAAGCACACCGATTTTATGTCCAGAGTTTGGATTGTGGTTCCGTACAAGTACAAAAAAAAAATGCGTGCGTGCGCGTGCGCACACCCGCACCACGCACATAAGTACTCGCCCGCTCTTATCCGGATTCTTTCTTAGCCAGGATATGAAAACCAGGTATTTTGGAACAAACCATTTGCAGTTTGTTTCAATCCCCAACTTAATTTAAGTTGTGTCTTCCATGGCGACGGTATATTTGGAATGATACCTTTATAATCAGTCTGAAAAATAAAATGTTGTACTAATACTGGTGCAGTAGTGATACAATATAGCTACTTTCAGTAAAGTATGTACCACTCATTTGACAGTGTAAAGTCAAAACAATAGTTCTAATTCAAACTAAAAGTGTGGATATCGCCTGATTTTACTTGCGGTATAACCTGGTACTGTATTGTTTTGTTCGTCACAAGATATTACACGAATATTAAAAAACGCAATTGATAATTCTGTCATTATTGCCTACCACATTTAAAATATGTTATCAGATGTTAACAGATGACTCAAGATGTATACTGAAATGCCAAACACGATATTTACACCCATGTTCAAAACACCCATCCATCACTAAGTCATTCGATTAAACTAGTGACCATGTAAAATTGCATATTTTCCACGTAAAACTTTATGAGAGCTCTAAACACACGCGTCGGTGACTGTAACAAGCCGCATTACATCACACAACGTCTTTCGACGACATCCGTATATATATAGCACTTCAACGTTCAAGATTGGCCTAAATATATTGAAACATGCTACTTCAGTAACACCTCTCTCAAGTGGCTTTGGTACTTAATCTTCATTGGTCAACATATCCAATCCTTAATCAAATATTGCGAGTGGCGCAGTCTGTCACGTAATAGCACAAGACCGAAGTTATTTGGTAATAGTATACACAAAAGCGCCGTTAACACTCAACATTTAATTTATACTAACTTGATTTCTTAGTATCATGTTTTGTTTTTTTTTGTTTTTTTTGCTTTCTTAAATTTCATCTCTAATTTTTTATAAATATAAATGATCACAATGGTCATAACTGTTAGGAGAATTTTAAAAATTCTGGTTATTCGCTACCCTCTAATTTCACTCAAATTGCTCCAAAAAAAGGGGATTTTCGCGCCCTCGGGGCAATTCCGGCCACAACAGTTTTCAATCCGGTCCGGGGAAAACAATCTTGACACAATCTTGCACAGACCTGGTATGTGGATGCTATAAGGTCCTAAGCTTGACCATCTTATCGGCCTATACCCTGCATATCGATCCATCTAGGTTTAGTGAGATTTTTTTATTCAATCCGACCATTTGCTCCAATGTTTTGTTCTTGTCCTCGTAGAATGGTGCATTTAGCTGGCAGTCGATAACTGTATCGCTGATACGACTAGTAAGCTTTGTAAGTGTGCTATGAGTCTGTAAAAGTTCTAAATATATAAATATTTTGAGTCGTGAGCTGACTTTTGGAAGGTTTTCTAACACGTCCCGCTCTGACTACATTTTAACATACAGAATTGAATTATTAAAATATAAATTCTGTTCATGCTTCTTTATTATTGCTTTATCTTTAACGTCATAATTACTCGGTCGACTGCATTAAAACAGACATCTCGAAACGAACACGCTGCTCTGAAAATCACTGTCAAGAAAACATTCAGAATCATAGGCTAGTTACAGCAAAGGTTCAAAGTCCATATGAAGATAAGATTTTATTTGTCCATGGTGGATCCCAATTTGCTAAAGTAAAGCCAGTCAGTTTACCGGCTAACAGCGGGTTGAGAGGTTTAAGTTATTAAGAAAAAAAATTGTCCCTCTTGCTAGCGCTTGGCTTACATTGAAACAATGTAGAGGAGTTCTATTTACCAGTAACGGACACGCATTTTCTTCTCTTTTTTTTCACAAAGTTTTCCACTTTAATTCTATAAACGAATGGCTGAAATATTTATTAATCCCTGTTTTTATTTTTTTACGTTTTCAACATTCTTGGGAATCTTTAGTCCGCTCCTCACCAAATATAGCGTTTGCCGTGTTATATTCTTGTTTGGATTTTTCTTCCATGGATTTGTACACGCTCAGTGTAAGTGATTTTTTTTTCTTTCTTTCCATATTCTGTTAATTATTTTCATGATTACTAATATTAGTATTATTATTAATATTATTGTTTTCGTTGAAAATTAAGTCTGCTGTTCACAAAAATCTCGATTTTGATGTCACTTTGGTTTACAACATGTTCGCTATAGAATTTGTCGTTGAAACACATTTCACCTTAAATATTTGTTTGCATTTCAATATCTTATTTTATATAATTCAGATTTGTCTCCCTTGTTTTGCATAAATAAAAAGATGTAAACAGAAAAGTATACATAAACACCAAATGTATAGAATGCAAGAATGAAAATTCTCGCCATGCATATGAAACACAATTATATGAAACATCCGGAGCAGTGAAGACACTGTCAGTTTCTACAGCTGGGAATCGAACCAGGGTCTTCTATTTATTCACAATTCTCTCTCTTCATATCACGCTAAATGTATGTGTGATTGGATGCAACTTTATAGGTTATTGTGAAAGGGTGTCGTATTATAAAGCCAATCATGCGACCATGCATGCAACCCCAACCCTACCCCACCTTTGGGATTGCATGATTTTTTCTCCGAATGAGGGGCCCGGGAGACATAGCCCGTTAGATACCGAATATATCATCGAAATAGCGTTGCATATAGAATGACAAGATAGGTAAAAGGGAAGCAATGACAACCCAAAGCCTGCTAATAGTTTCTACTATATATGTACATTGTTCGAAGCAAAATTGTGTTTTTTAGGTAATTGTAAGTTCTAAATTCATTTCAGGAGAGGAATTAGCCCGTCCCCACCAAACTCCTAGATCCACAATCAAATGGCCCTTCCACTTCCCTCCGAAAACACTTGCAAGCCCCCAATTCCCTCATCATCTCGTAAGACAAACATCAATCATGTTATCCTTTCTTTTTATTCTTTTTATTTTTTGACAGCGTGTGATAGCAGTAATGAGTGTTTACTAGAATCACGTTACAAAAATGATTCAGTCGTTTGCGATATTACTCCTTTTAATACCAACAATCCGCCATGCTACGGACACTGGTCTAAATTTGATGACTGTAGCTGTGTAAATCCCGATGCTAGAATCTCTTCGGTTGGTGCTACATATTGGTGTAATTTAGATAGCAATTGGGATGAAGCTCTCTACGAACTTGACTGTTACGGTATGTGAAGAACATTTTATTATGCATTGTAAACCTAAAATATGTGTAAATATGTATATATATATGTGTATATGTATATATATATATATATATATATATATATATATATCATTAAAACTTATCATTTCTTAATGTAGGTAATAATATAAGTAGTAAATGATTTGTTTTAATATTATTAATCTTAACAATATTCCATACATGAAAAAGTGATGTACTCCTATGATCATGTACTGTAAAAATTAAATGACAAACGTCGGTTAAAAAGTAAATTCAGAATGTGATATTACTTCCTCTCCAATCATAAGAGTTTTCACGATTACATACACACCCAGCAAGACTGCATAAGAAGGCACGAAACGGCCACACAAATATCCTCAATTTTTGGTTCAGTAGTGTCAGAAGTAGGTTCACTTTGTTGTTGCTGTGAGAAAGATTCCAGTAATTAAAATATAGTCGATTTGTGTTGGCTTTGTATAGTCCGTAAATGAACATCTAAGACTTCTTTTTTTGGCTCCCACGTGAAACTCAGAAAGCTAGGTCATCATATTACTAACTCACTAAAGCTCACATATAAAACGATGACTTTAGGCAATAGTTTAATCTTAGGATAATGTACCCTATCCTCCACCCCCCCCCCCTCAAAAATACAGAAGTGCAATAATTGAGTGCTATAAATGTTTCCCTACCTATTCTGCTTTTTAAGATATTCAGCTTAAAACTATACTACAATTTTCGGAATGCTACCGTACTTTAAGGCTAAATTGACATTAAAATGACGTTAGCACCTCAGTGCAGTCCTTAATGTGAATCCTTCTTATATATAATTCTAATAGCTCGACCAAAACATGTTCATTTAACTTCACTAAACAACATAGCAGACTTATAGACAGCATTAAGCACCAGTTGTCCTTGAAAAACTTGTTATGAATGGTATAAGTGTTATTTGAGGCCATTAAAGTCTTATGTTTTCCAACTGAGTTTTAACATTGCTACCTATAGGAAATAACCTAATGTTATGTTTGTTAGACTAAGCGGTAAAGCCGCTTTAACTTATAGGCCTCAGATGATTAAAGGGTCATTTCTCAATAAAAAAATGAAGTGGTATAGAAAAACAGCCTGGAGTGATAACTAACCTTTAACTGCAAACACACTTGTGCCCTTCGTAGGTATGATGGCTGGTTTAACTAGGATAAAAAAAAAATTGCAATTTGTTCCAAAAACATCCATTAAATTAGCATACAAGTAGAAAATACTGGATAACAGTTTTTCTGTGTTTTGGAAAAAAACAAAACCAAAATATCGATCGACCTATACCGGCATAGAGGTTCAGAACCGGTGCGCCGCTGGGACAAAAGGTATCGAAGAATCCAATTTGTGTCATGATCGCGAAAGGCTACTAGAATAGTTTCGTTCGAGGTGTTTAATACGACCCTTGATTTCAAGGCCCCAGGGCTGCAGGGTCACTAAACCAGTCGAAATGTATGTCATAGTCCGTCACTCCGTTTAAAAAATATGCTGATGCTAAGCAAATATTAATTATTCAGTTTACGTTATGTCTGCAACATTATTATACATGTGACATGTGAACAAAGATCTGGTGTGTAGACATTCTGGAATGTCAATTTCCGACTGAGACAGTTTCATCAGTTTTCGTCCCGTTTATCAAAGTGCACCATACATATTCGACACTAAGAATGAGTCTCAATATATGAAACCATGCAGCCACCTATCGTTAGGAACTCTATACGCTCCAGGGCTTATATCTTATCAGGTTTAACCATAATGTAAGCAAATTTCTGTCGCATATATTACCTATAAAAAATCAGCCATTGAATAGGTGTATATGGTCGCTTAGTTCACCGTCATGAGTTTGATCTGCAATAATATCAAATCTAAAGTATACAGGCTCGTGATAAAACGATTTATGTGTCAGAAGCATCGTCAATTCATTGTGGGAGAAAGACAACAATTTAAGGAGGGACACAATATTTCTGTCCTGAAATTTGTGAAGGTTTCGTACACGTGGTGTTGGCAGAATTAGAGGGCGCAGTTCTCTGTACTGAGGGTTAATTGAAGCTAAGACACCCCACCCAGGCTGTTAAATTTTCATGATATGACGACTACTCAACGCATTCATTCGGCCTGCAGTATTGCATCACTCAGACACTGTTCCATATTATTAAAGTAATCGTCATTTCTAAAACGAAATTGGAAATTGTCAACATTTTGGACTTAATAAGTCAAACAAAAGACTAACATTACCATCCATTGGCGTGCATGGGATTTATAAGGCGGGCGGGAAAGGGGGTATGGAAAATTCTAATCCCCCTTCCCGACTGGTTTAGCTAGGGCAACGAAGACCTGGAGAAGTTGTGTAACTCTCCCCTGACAGAATGTTAAATATCCCTATTGAATATTTAAACCGTTTCAGACAATCGAGGTTGGGCAATGCCCCGCTCGTACCTACCACTTTTCACACACCAAAGGGTTACATAAATACATATTTATTCTTCATCTATTTAAAAAGTGATTAAAACTTGTGTTTGGAAAATTAGGACTTTGTACAAACTTGGGCATAGAGTATTAAATAAAATGTAAGTAAATCAACTTCCTCTTTCTAATCAGTCAATATCTTTGCACAATACTTTAATGATTCCCCAATTTTACTGAAGATTAAATGTTTCACAAAATGTAACTATTATTCTGTAAACATAAATCAAAAGCAATACTAGCCGTTTACGCTTTGCATTTGATTTCCAGATCCGTGTTATACCGACGCTGGATATAACGTCATCGCAGTAGATCCTAATGGAGATTCAACTAATGTTATCCAAGATGGTGACTACGTGGTGTATTCCTGCCCTGAAAACTACACCAGTGTTGGTACCGCAAAGGTCACATGTAATGACGGTGTATGGGAAGACCACGATATATTTGAATGTAACGGTAAGAAATTTGCTCAAATAAATAAATACCAGATCAGATATTTGAAAGAATAATCTTTTAGGAATCTTTGTTAGGAATCTAGGTAGGGATCCAATATCAAGTTTTGTTTCTGTACTGTCAATTAATTGGATGGTACTTTGCCCAATCAACTGCAAATAATTTCTGTGACGTAGCGTATTGTGTGTCCATTAATATCATGCTAAGTGAAATCATGTAGAAGTTAATTCAATCGCCCAGCAGTCGCTAAATAATGTAGTATAGTATACATCTAGGTATATATGTGGTTGAAATCGATGACTTAGCCACACATTGCAAACCTATTTGACGTGACCGCCGCGTGTAACGGGTATCCTGAACTTAACGTTCTATTGTACCTGTACGTACACTGATAAAGACATATATTAAAATCGCATCCAGAAAAGTGAATTTCGAGCTCTTTTCATAGACATGTAACTTTTTTTTAAGTATTCGATCGGTTGGTTTCAATTTAATGAGATCTAAACTATCTCAGAGATAATTTGCGTGTTGTAAGTTACGAACATGTGTCACTAGCGTGGCAAGAACTACTATAGTAAACACCAATACTCGCAATATATAATGCATAATCTGAAAGAAATTTGCGCCTGTGATTTGGTAATATAGCTCCTAATTGACTAACAGTACGCCCACTGTCATGTAATATATATCAGGCTGCTTTGATTTGATCACCCTCCCTAATAAGGAATGTTTCGCAATGCAAATTCCGGTCGGCGCTTGTGATATTTGCCCACACTCTATATTATAGGTGCGACGAATGACACGATATAAATACTAACCAATCATATTATTATATTGTTGTGATGAATATTCATTACAAGATATTAGTGTGTCTTCAATGTATCAGGAATTATTCCCATTGAGCCAATCAGAGCACTTCAAAATTTCTTTACGAAACATATTATAATGGAGCATGGTTATGTTTAAAGCATGGCAGCTTGCTAAAAATTCTTCTCGGAGACTTGTAAGTTAGGAAGGAAAAAGGACTCTCGTGATCATATTGATTGAGAGTGCATGGAATAATTGGCCGGAAAATAAAATTATATTTAATCTTTTTTCCAACAAATCAGTCCTGAATATACTAATCAAGGAAAATTTAAAAGAGATCTGTTTTGTCATCATGTTGAAGTCTCTCCTTTCTCTGCGTGCTGACTCTGAGAGCCTTTTCCTTTCTGGCAACGGACTCCTCGTACCTAGGGCATCAGAGTACTAACGCAAATTTATCATGAGGGTCCAAAAACAATATCTTACACTACTGTATAGCAGAACGTAAAGTCCCGGCCGGGGGACCAAATCCCCTGTTGTGAAGCACTTTAGAACTAAATGTTAGCTGAAAACAATGCAATCCGTATATAATTGAAAACAACTTTACTCTATATCGATGTTTCCTTACGCACCGCTATTTCGATAGCAACCTATAATAATAGTAACCCTGGCCCCATCGATTGCCATTGGTTCTTACCCCTAAATCGCACTAGGAAAGAAAAAGTTGGGTCAAAGATTTACCAGTGACATATGCAATATATATTTGAACATTATTTTGTCTTGGTTTGGGTGACGGCCAAACGTAAAATACAATAGTCAGAATAAATTAAGCCTTTGAAATCTACACACTTTTCGTCCATATAGTTATTCTACGTAATTTTAATGTGTCTGTGTTTACTGTGTCTTTTAAAGAGATTTCCTTAGCTTGGAACAAGAATTACTTCAGTCCATTGTAAACTATATGTAATGGTTATATTTTCACTTAATGAATGCAAAGAAAAACACAACATTTTTCTACAAAACAGGGTTAAAAAGAATGTATTCTGCTACCAGAACCGCCAGAAAATCCACAAAATGACAACAAAATTTAAATGCTTTGACAGTTTAAAAAATATTTATTTGGTGCTAAACATAATTTTTTACTGGTATGCACGCAGGTATGCATGCAGGTATTCACACTAGTATGCATGTAGGTATGAATATTGGTATACACACTGGTAGGGTATGCAGGTATGTATTCAGGTGTGCATGCAGCTATGCATGCTGGTATGCAGACTAGTATGCATGAATGTATGCATGTAAATATGCAGACTAGTATGCATGCAGGTATGCATTCCGTTATGCATGCAGGTATGCATCTTGATATACAGACCAGTATGCATGAAGGTAGGCATGCAGGTATTCACACTAGTATGCACGTGGGTATGAATGTTGGTATGCACACTGATAGGGTATGCAGGTATGTATTCAGGTATACATGCATGTTGGTATGCAGACTATCATGTTTGCGGGCTGGCATGCAGGTATGCAGGCTGGTATGTATGCAGTTGTGTTCATAGGTATGCAGTGGCGTAGGAAGGTACTTTTGAGGGGGGGGGGCTGAAGACTGATGGCCGGCCTGGGGGAGGGGTCTAAGAAAATGGAAATTTGGAATTTTTTTTTGCATTTCCAGGTGGCCTCAGATGCAATTTGGTGCAATATAGCACACTTCAACATGCACCCACTCCATTTTGTAAATAATTTTGCATTTTCACCTGGCCTTAGATGCAATTTGGTGCTCCAAATGAGACTTTTTTCTCATTTGGAAATGAAAAAGGGGTTTTCTAACTTGCGAAGCGGGGGGGGCGGAATGATACTTCCGCCCCCCCATATTTTTCACTGGTGGGCTGGCGCCCCCCCCCCAGCCCCCGGTTCCTACGCCCTTGTAGTTTTGCATACATGCACATATGTATACAGGTATATGTGTACAAGTATAAAGGTAGGTATGCAGACCTGTATATATAGGTTAGCACAGTGGTTTACATACAGCTATACATACAACTATATAAGCGCGCAGGAACAGATCGACTGAGACGATGATCTGGACACCCGGTCAAAAAACAGTTCTACCACCGGGTCCACCAGCATAGCCAACTGGCAAGTAATCATCAAAACTTAAAGGCATTGAAGACTCGCCCCAAACCGCGTGCGGCCATCTGAAAAAGTTAACTTTCTGTTGCTTGCAAGTGACGTTTTGTTCGCGTCGCTACAAAATGCAGACGATAAGGAAACGTGATACCTTAATTGTTATCTTTAGCTGGACCTGAGATGTCCATCGCTGTATCATTTGTATACTTTGCTGTGGGTATTGACCGCAGCTGTATGTACTGACTGTACACAAGTGTCTAATTACCGACGGTAGCAAACTGTGTGTGTATTTTCTGGGATCGATGGTGGTGTTTAACACTATTCTGTTACACCTCATCCGAAACTAGGTCAAATTACCGGCATTAGACGTTTCTTTTTGCGCGAGTCTTCACACCCTTTAATGACTGAAATGGTCGGGCAAAAGGTACTGGACATCTGTTTGAACGTAAACGAACATGCCCTGTAAAATGTAAAGTTTTATTCTATGCATTAAAAAACAAACATTTCAATGGTACGTGATTGCTACTTTACAAGGATAAAGATCTGTATATATTTAAATCCGTGTCAATATATATATAAGTTGACTTAAATTCTCAAGGATATTAGGCAATATTTACTTCCTGTCATTATCCTCTTAGCGAGATAACCACAAAAAAAAGAAGAATAGTAATGAATGTTTGCTATGTCATGCGCGGATTCAATTCGATCTTTCTGTAAGTCTTTCCAGGATTTCGAGCATTGAAATATATCAACTGTATTTGCATATAGGACTAATGTTTGCCTTTAGTGTTGGGTAAGGTGACGATGACTCTTGAAACTTAAATGATGGTTGACTGACTGCTTGAACACCTATGTCATATGTGCGAGACTTTGATCAGTGCTTTGCAATATATGCCGGTGATGATACCTATACGTGTGACTTGCAAAAGATGAATGTCGTTTTTAGAGGATTAAGGTTTATGTCATTATGACGAACGCGTAAAGAATGACGTCATGAGTGATACCAGACGTATATGTGCTTTCCATTCCAAGTGGACGTGGGTATTTCGTTTGTTTGTCTTTCGGGAGGGGGATGGGGGGGGGTTGCTGCATAAAAGTTCAAAGGGCAGAGGGACATGCGACGTGGATTTGAGAAAGCAAATTGTCACTTGAAAGCGCAAAAGCTCAAAAGCTTAAAAGCTACGACTGTGGTAATGCTGCTACCCGTTTACACAAGCCATAAAACCGGTTTATTGCAGATCATGATTAATAGATTGTAATATGCGTATATGGGCTTTACAACGATTGTATAGGCCTAAGACCGTGTTTATGGTGCTATCCACACACGCTTTTACCAATCCATAAAACCTTTATATTGCAGACCATAATTTACAGATTGTAATATAGGGACTTTATAACTTGCCGTGGTGACATACCATTTATGATTTGGTTCAGCGAACGCGAAACAAAACTATTCACTATCGTTTTCATATAAATAAATAATATCGTTTTTTCATCTCATTTATTATACTAAATTTATCGGTACATTTATGGTACATTATTGTAGTTACAGTTCTGCAATCTCAATATTTCAAAGTAATTATTTATGTAATGCGAAAATTGTTCCCGAATTAAGTAATGATAAAATAAATGAATGAATGCATGTATGAATGAATGAATGCATGGATGAATGAATGAATTCGTGAATTAATTGATGAATGTAGGAAGGAATAAAGGAAAGAATACATGTATGCATGAATACATGAATGCGATGAATGAATAAATAAATAGATGAATGAATGAACAGATGGATGTATGAATAGATGGATGTAGAAATAGATGGATGTATGGATGGATAAGTAGAATATCATTTTTTTTTTTTGGCTATTAAAAGAAAGTCCTGTAAGTAGGTTGTCTGCAAAAGCGTTGGCAGAACGACGGGTTGGGTATAAGCTGGAATTAATACAAATATGATACCGATGTGATTTTTCAGATGATGCGTACCACGCTTGGAGAGGCGCATTGATTCCCTACCCTCGGAAAGTTCTCTGACACTAAACGCATCCCGTTCTCCTTGGTGACAAATATCACTAATCACTTTAATTTGTTTTACTGTCTTTGTCTGTTACAGCGGATTGCTCTCTTCCGATTGGTTACATTTTCAGTGAAGAGTCTTTTGCACGAATCACTGATGGCACAAATGTAGCTATCGAATGTGAAAAAGGACTAAACACGGATACAGTAGTATCAGAATGTTCTAACGGAACGATTGAAGTCGATTCATGCATCTATGGTAAGCAGTGACATATCTCTCCTATCTCCTTCTATTTCAAAAATAGTTGTTATTATTATATCCATATAACTCTATTTTTGTACCATGACTATTTTTAACCTTTGTAAGTCACATTTATATTTCCTCTGAACCTTTCCGCGATCATTTTACTGACCATTAAACTCGACCAGTTTCAATCATTTGATTGTCTTGAACTCTCATTTCTGGTGCAAATGATCCAGCTGATTTATACAGGAGTGTATTTCTAGATGGATAAGAGGGGGTGCAGAAAGGTACTACATTGAGTACATACTCCTACAAACCCACCTTTCCCCTTCATTGCCGTGCCTGCGGCTAAACTGTATCTCCTTAAAGCAGCACTTTGCGTCATTTTCCCAGGATTTTCTCAACCTCATTGACCCCACCATGCCATAACGACATACATAATAAGCTTATCTATTCAACTCTAACTTCAAATCGTGGAATAAAAGTCGCAAAATTTAGAACTTTCAACGTTGTTTTTCTCGAAGGTCTTTTCCGTTAGGATCTCAGTAAATGTATATTTAAACACTATGAACGTTATTGCATAACGTGGTAAATAATAAACAATGATCAGCTGATTGCAAGGCATCGCGAAGCGACAGATAGTGTAGGCAGGCTACATAACGTTACTTCAGTCTATACATCTACATCGTTACCAGGCTTGTCCATCTCGCAAAGACAGTGTGCTGATATTCGCTACTGCAAAAGAAGAATTTCGCAAGAAGAAATTTGCTCACCCTTAGCATGGAAACAAGAAATACCAATGTAAGTTCCTATCATTTACCAACACTGTCGGAAAATTCTTCATCTTTGCAGATGTACTCTCCGTTTTCCGCGATCGCTAGATCGCGGTATACACTAGACTATGCCTATACACATGTGTGACCAAACTACTGTACTGTACCGATGTTAGGGTAACTTTAGGCCTAACAACAAACCCATATCACGACGAACTTAACGTAGTGTAGTGACGTTTGCGAATATTTGCTTAGTTAAAATGAATGTCGTTTAGTGCAGTGAGTAGTTAGATTTAATGTTAGCTAGGCTTCAGGAATGTCAGTCTGACCCATGAATTATGATGGATCAGAAGCAAATATGCTCCAAAGGTTATCTCTAAAAGAAAAACAAACACTATCAGTTGGAAAGTAAATAACTGTCTTATTTCCTTCTTTCATAATGTAGCAGTCATTAGATGATTCTCCAGAAACACCATCAAGGAGGACATCTGGGAGAAGGGGAAGGAGGGGTACAGGCCGTGGAGGAAGGGGCCGAGGTGGAAGAGGTGCAGGTACGCCTCTGTTGACAGCAGCTGCAGCAAGACAGCAAGTTGCTAATCAACAGTAGGAGAGGGCAGAAAATATCAGGGTACATAAAGTGGCTATATTCTCATTTACTATGTTTCTTTGCTTTCATTACAAATCCTCTCAAGAACATGTACTCAAACACCGGAGACTCTGGGTGTGTAAAAAAAATAGTTTGGTGTGGAAAGGGTACCAATACTATTTCTTAACTTCTATGAAATTAACTTTTCGAGTTATGAGCATCTTTCCATGTGAACTAATATGACAATTGCCCATGACTGTAAAATTGTCACTGATAATTTATCATGGAAGGAGGGGGAGGGGTGGTTGAGAGAGGATAGGAACATAAAAAACATAAGCTTACAGTTTTTGTCATAAGGTTATTTTGGGTATTACATTTGAAATGCAACATAACGTTTGTGGCCTCTTTCAGGAAATGATACACAGAGTGGACTCTGAACAGCTGCGAGAGCTCGTTCTGCAGTTGATGAACAGCTACCCTGCTCTCTTTTTTGATATTTGGGAACGTCAGCAGCACCCACAGCGTATGACAATCCCAGACTCACCTGGCTGGTGCACTTGTGAGAGGTGCAGAGAAATGCCAACAGTAGAGGAACGGGTGTGCTGTCTAGGGACAGGTGACAACTGTCTCTCTCTTAGACCGGTCAGTACTGTTTTCTTAATGTTTTATCTGGAACCCAAAATTTGCTTTGTGGCTAGCAATAGTGCTCAGTGATGACAGCATAGACAAATTAAATTTCTTTTACAAATCAAGATAACAAAATATGTTGTTATGACATAACCTTCCGTGACTAAAGTGTTATTTTCAGCAATCAGTTTAAGAAGTTTATAGCATATGGCGTCAGTGACAAGAACTGAAAGACTATAATGGGTGTTTTAATAATTGGACATAACTTTCTACAATTTCAATGTCATATTTTCCAGGAAATTGATACTGTGGTGATTGACCCTTTGGTCCTTGGTGTTGCCCGAGAACTAAGAAGAGCCATCTGTGGCGGTAACAGAGGAGAAGAGCCCAACAAAGCCAATAGACATGCTGCATACAGACAATTTGTACTGTGGCATTATGGTCGCCTTGGCAACAGAAAGAGGAGAGCAGTTCCCAGTTGTGTTGTCTGGCGGATCAGGTCCACTTTTCCTGACCCACATGATAACTATGTTGGGTACATTCCAGGTGGATTGCTTTAATGTTTTCATTTATCTTTGTTAGCTATTCTTGCCGGTATTCAATTTTTCTTCGTCACATTTTTCTATTTATTTACATATATGTTTTTATACTTGCCATTAATCAGACTATTTTTTCACTTCTTTATCGTTCATTTGTTATGCCATCAAAAACTGTCATTCCAAAATCATCTTTATTTTTATATCACATATTTTTTATATACTGTAAAGACTTTAATCCAAAACAGTTTTTCACTGCTTCACTCACCCACCCTTCACTTCTTTCAAACAGTAGTTTATTTTTCTAAGATGACCATCTCCATAGGTTAATATAACAAAAATCATATAAATGTCTACACACAAAAAACCTAAATTAAGAACTTTTATCAGTACTTAGTATCCTACACAGCTGAAGATTTCACCTTGACTCTACGAAGACACATTCCATGGAAACTTCTGTTTTTTCTTAAACATACTTTACCATTTGTTACCTTGCTCTTTTTAATTACTTGTTTCTTTCTTTTTTCTAAGAGTTCTTATCAATTTGTTGTTGGAAGTTGCATTGGCCTTTCATTACATGTAGTACTACAATATAGTATTTTTGGTCTTTCATAATTTTTTTCTCACACATGCATGCCCAGCCTTTCTATGTATGTGAAATATATGAACAGCATTTATAAACTGCATTGAGTTTTTTGCTTTCTGTGCTATTTTGTTACAAAATTTACCATTAGGCTGGAGAGGAAAAGTCTACATCGCTGATAAAGATGCCTACTTTTATGGAATGGGTCAAAGTTCATTTGGGATTAAAATTGTTGAAATTGTGAAACTTGTTAACATACTATCTCAAGGAGAGAAGTCAGGACAGATGACATATGTGGTAGTAAAGTGTAAAAACATAAGGACAAGAAGCTTATTGTTTTTGGTGGAGATCAAAGTTGAGTTCAGGTCATGAAGGTTACACAATGAAAATCCTTTGAAGATTCCTAATTAAGGGGAGCTTTGCTGTCATACAGTTGTAACACACTGCATGCACAGGAAGGTGATTTTTTCTTGGGGGAGGTAAAATGGTTCAAAATGAGAGCATATGCGAAAATCTGCAAAAATCAGGAGGGGGGGGGGGTGGGAGCTGAACGATTTAACATGGTGATATATTACATTAACTTTAGGCCAAGAACGGCCGAGAATGCAATGCTGGTCACATCTCAGTATTCTCATAATTTTTCCTGTACATATATTACATACTCTTATTACAAATAATGACAGATTCGTAACAAACTATGGTACAGTAGAACCACAGTGCATTTATTTCCCATAACATTTGAGCATAAGCTTTGGGAACCATATTCGTCCATTACAACAACATGTAACAATTCCCCTAGCCAGCCCCCCCCCCCCACCCCAACCTGAAAAAAATAAAACATTTGAGTGATAGCTAAGATTAAAGAGATGAACTTGCTTCCATCCTGCTCTTGTGATTTTCAAGAAGTTGATGGACAGATGGTGGTTGGTTTGGGCGTATAGTCCCGGAGATGCGCCTGGGGTCATCTTCTGCCAAAACCACATGACTTCGTTGGGACTTATTATCAATGAGCCTCCTTCTAAATACATCTTTCATTAGTTCTGGAATGTACTTGTAGGTTTTTTTTTTGCATGACTGGGACACAGGTCCAATAAAGGCCTTAATAAAGGAAAGTGATGTGATGATAGTACAGTATGTAACTTAGACAGGTTCCCCATCTTTTTCTGCTTGTCGTCTTCCTTTGTGGTGTTGGTAGTCGATACCAGCTAACAAATTTCTAGCCTTATACGAAGGAGGGCTGAAAAAAAATGTAGGAATTGAAACATTACATGATTTCATACATGATTATTACATGATTTCAATGAGATTTCATAACAAATGAGCAGAATTCAAAATCTTGGACAACATACTTACCCATAGGCAAACCGCTTGGCAGCATAAACTAGCACATGGCTCTGGAAATTTTCTAGTGCTGATGTGTGTCTGAAAGTGATATGAAGGAATATTCCATAATTTAAGGAGAAATTTCCACTGCAACTAGCCTGAAAGTATTTTCATACTTCTAGCTGCTCATCATTGATGACTTCACCACGTGGCAGGGCATGTGCAAGATATCTACCAATATCCTAACAAAAGGGTAACATATATTCAAGATTTGTGCACCAAAACCAGTACCTGAACTTCGTGTAGTATTTGATGTTTCTTATAAGATTCATGTCAAGCACAATCTCTCTCAGTGCTGCATGTGCAGGAGAGTCATAGGCGTAGGAGGCAGGGGGGCTGGGGGGGGGGGCTGCAGCCCCCAACCAAAATTTTTGGTGAAAATTCGGGCAATATGCTGAGAATTTTTCGGGCACCTACTGAAAGAAGAAAAATTTGCAGTTGTGTTTTTCAATTTTTTGTGTGAAAATTCGGGCAATATGCTGAGAATTTTTCGGGCACCTACTGAAAGAAGAAAAATTTGCAGTGTGTTTTCAATTTTTTGTGTGAAAATTCGGGCAATATGTTGAGAATTTTTCGGGCACCTACTGAAAGAAGAGTAATCTGCAATGTGTTTTTCAATAGTTAAACTGATATTGTTATTATCGTTATTATTGTAACGACTTCCCCAATAATTAAAACCAATATGGAAGGGTAATAACACGGAAAATATAACCAAAATTTTTCGCGCGCTACGCGCGTTCAACATCTTAATGTGCATATCATATAGTATTCATCGGTTAGTGGCATGTGAATGTAATAACCAATTAACGACTATATGTGATATGCACATTGACATGTTGAACGCGCGCGTAGCGCGCGAAAAATTTGGTTATATATTTCGGGCAAGTCGTTACAGCCCCCCCAAATCAAATTAGGCTCCTACGCCTATGAGGAGAGTCTGGTTCAAGGTCCTTCTGACTAGCTGGTAAAGGTCCATGCTGGCAACATGCTGGACTAACTCCATCACCTAGAGCCCATTCATGATCTCCAACAACGTGGTGAAGAATTCCTCTCCAGTTTGCCTTAAAAGGAAAGAAGAGATCATGACATGACAAGGATAAAAGTGAAATAGAAAGTATAGCAGAATTCCATCACAAGAAGGAGAAGTATTTATACTGGCTGCCTAACTTAGTTAAAATGATTATGACTGAAGTGCATGTTTTGAATGTAATATTATTAAGTCACAAGAACATATTTAACTTACAAAAAATTTGTCTGCACTTCCATCTGCATGCTGTGAGCAGTACCAAAAGTGCCTTGTTATGTCACTTATCCATGGCATGAGTGGCCTGTTCCTTGCCTTTTTTGCTGCCTGAAGAGAAAACAGGTAACAACAGGATGTGTTTAAGGTACATTATTTTTAGATCAAAAGAGAAAAAATAATCATGTTAACATATGAAACACAAGGCAATCGGACTTACCTCACTCAATTTCTTGCCAATATTTTTTGCCCCATGCCAAACGTCAAACGAATGAGCGGTTCCTTCAAGACCCTCTGTACAGTAGACAGAAAAGAAAAACTTCAAATATACCATGTGGGTGACAATGGAATCTGTGTCTTGGTAACTCAGTATGATAAAGAATTTAAAAATCTGCAAATGAACATTATTCTAAATGAAAGCTTACAAAGCAATATAATTTTTCCTTGAGTTTAGTACAACCAGTCATAAGACAAGTATATGTGAACATACACACACACATGAAAAATATTGTGCCATCAACAAGCCTACGAAAGTACATCAATTGCTTACTTAGGTAAGATTTAATTTGTGGGTGAGCATCTGTCACTACTTCCTCAACCTTTACATCGATCTTCTCTAGCGTCTCCAGTGCTCGTAAGAAAGCAATTTTTTCCATGTTGGTCGACTTTAAGTCAGTTTCCTCTTGTCAACAACCTGAATGTCCAGTATATCGCAGGTTTCGTAATCCATTACACTGTAGGTGCAGTATTGTGCACAGTGCCCAGGACTGTCGTTCCTTCCGTCACCTGTTGAAGAAGTACCACATAATCATGAACACATATCTAAACAGTAAAATTATGTACATCATGAAAAAATTGCCATTATATATGCCCCTGACATGCAGGGCTGTAAAATATTAATTACACGACTTACCAGCGATAACTACTGTTTTCCCTTTCCTTGCAAGTAATAGCTCAGTCTAAAGCTGCTTCCAGTGTGCCTCAATTGCCGGAAAGGTGTAAGTCCTCTGGCTATAACTGTGGAGAGCAGAGTGGCACATACCAAGGTTCATAAACCTAAACATCATTTTGATTTTTGCGTAGTTATTTCCAGACAGTATAACTGCAGCTGAGACTGCTATGTCTCCCGCATTATTCCCTTTAAGCTTTGGCTGAGAATGCCATATCTTGCTCACGTGTCCATGAGCACAAATCTGGAAAAGAGACAAAAGAAGTAGTAATCAAATAAGTTAGAACTAAATATATATAAAAAATTATTAACAAACAAATTAACAAGCAAATAAGCCTCTAACTACTGAGGGCTACAGTAGTACCAAGTTTTTTTTTGAAGGTCAAGCAACTTTACCTGCTTGAGATATCATGTTCACAAGGTTTAGGGACTCTGACCTCAGTTGCCCTTTGATCTCCATGAAAAACAAAAGGGATCATCTACTGACCATGCACTAAAGACGTACCAAGTGAAGTTTCAGTTTTATGATACAGTATTTACAGAGTTGTCTAATTTTGACCTCAAATGACCTTCGACATCCATGAAACTTACTAAGGATCACCAACTCACCAAGGGTTACACATATACCAAGTTCAAGTAATGTTTACTTTTTTAGCTATCTTGTCTATAAGCAAGTGTCACCTCCAAGGCAAAGATGCTATTTGCCTTTGGTGAGAAATAATTTAAATTGAGGGATAACTTAAATATAGTAGCCAAATCTGGACTGACAAAATGCCAAATAGAAACTGAAACGAACCCATTTCACACCAACAGCAGTTCCGACAATTTTGTGACCTCTTGCGGAGGAGACTGGCAAGATTCTCTAACCAAGACTTAGGTCTACAATCCTTTAGTAGTTGCAAAAGGGACTCCTTGTAAGTAATGAATAGAGTATCTTCTGCACATGCCTCAGAACCTGTCCCATCATCTACATCCTCATCTTCAGACTGATCAGTCTCTGCAAAGGAAAGAATGGTGTCCAGGTCCAAATCTGCTGGTTGTTCTGGATGACTGTAAGAGAAAAATAAAATTGACATGTGCATTTAATAAAGGCATTAATTTAGCCCTGATTCTCTTTTATTCCAACAAAAAGGAGCGGATATATATAAGATTTGAGGCTGAAGTCAAGAAGCAGACATACCTAACGTTGAGATCAACACTCATGTCAGAGGAGTCGGCATCTTCTTCACCAGAATCCCAGTCAGGGTCAGAGTCCCTGTCAAATGAGCCTGGGGTATCATGTGGAATGATGTAGTCCCCAACATCAGTGTAGTCAAAACTTAAACTGAAAAAAAAGTAATAATAATTTAAATTCTCTGACACATATTGGAATCATCTAAGGTAACATTTTTATATCCATATATTTTTTGGGTGTAAAAGTCACAGTCTTACTGTGAAAAGCTTGACCCAGGGCTAAGACGTTTGCATATGAAAGCATTTGAAACTGTTTTGTTACACAAGCAAGATATGTAAAAGCAATGCATGTAAATGTGAATATCTGTCGTAATGAGTGACCCCAAAGGAGTTGAAAATACAAAACCAGGGACACCAGGTTATTGAAAAAGGAATACATGGACCCGAAAATTTGAAATGTGGGAGACTGAACCACACCGCCTTCGGGTATAACTTGACAAGGCTTAGGTACTTGATTGCAGCACCACATAAACTGCAAAATGTTCAAGAAAGGTTTCTGCTTTTTTCATAACTATCCAAACATGCATACTTAAGTTGGTCAGCGGATGATGTTTCTCCAGATAGAAATGGTGTTGTAGCTGGCAGTGCATCTTCACTTGAAGCAGACATACTTGACACAGGTGTTGATGTCATCAGGCCTATGTTTGGTGTTTTGCAAGGAGAGTATGCAGAGTCAACTCTGAAAATAAAAATACATGTACAGATAAAACTGCAGCGAAAGCAATATATTGATGTATATGAGTAATACATTAGAGAATTCAAAGAAAAGTCTGGCAAAATCAAGCACCACAATAAATCATTTTAACTGGAGTGTGTAATTTTTACATCATGAAATTTGATTTCCTTGTTATCATTTATTGTTGGGTTAATTCAGCTTTTGTGTGACATATTAGAACAATACAAGCAAGTGCACTTGTCTTAACTATATCACAATATCTAAAACATAATGCAATGAGATGTATCTATGAAGAGATTGCTTCAGCAAGCTATTAACACAGATATAATAAAGATATTTGTGAGTAAGTGACTTTGTTGTTTTGTCTTGCCGCTCAAATTGCTGATTAGTTGTAGATATCACTGTTGAAGCCGCTGCGAGGGAGGATGTATTTATAACTGGAACAAAGATATTAGGATATGGGATTTGTTGAATAACTTGGAATATACAGTCAGCTTAATGGGACACTGCTTCGTTCTTCCATGGTAAATTCTATTACAGTATATTGTCATGCTTTCTCAAAACTGAAAATAATAAATCTTAAACCACTATTACAACTTTCACAAGCTTGAAATTAACCAGGCTTATTAAACAAATGGGGAAAAGGGTACAAAGCAACAATGAATGGCCACAACATCCTGTTTAGAGCTGACAATGATGACAAGACTGTAAACATACTGTAGTGTACAATCTCAAACCACATAAAGAGAGACTCAATCTCTTGAATGATATCCTTGACCACAAGAGTTACTGTGCATTCATTATGCAATGCTGCTTATCAACAGGGTGGTTTCATGAATAAAGACCTTTATTGTTACATTTCCCTTCTCTTTGTTCTTGCTATGATTCCCTATGTTGATACTCACGGTTAGGAGTCAATAACCAAACACTTTTTGGTAGAAATTCATTCCGTTGTCGAGCGTGCGTATAAACGTTCAAGCATAAACGGTCGTAACAGCAAATACTAAACCTAAAATGCTCTGTTCACGTTCTAAAGTCGGGTTAGGCAGGCGTAGCCTAGGCCAAAGGCTTAGGTCTAGTAACGAAGTCGTATGAATACACCGGCAGTTTGATATTCTTTTCTTGTTTCACCAATCAAGAATTTGCAGCTATGCCTTAGATTCAATGAATTCTAGAACTTTTATGTCGTAGCAAGGAAGAGATTACTCACCTATCTAGCAAATATCGAGCGACCTCCGTGTCGTTCTTCAGCCCCAACTTCTCCTTCAGTTCGGTCCATCTTTCTACTTGATTCCCTAGGTGAATACGGGTGGCTTCATACCTTTGCTTTTGAGTCTTCCGCCACTTTCTCTTTTCCGGTGAAGTAAGGTTCTTCAAACTCTTGTATTTTCCTTTTGCGCGCTTCTCTAAGTTCGCTTCCATGATAGAATAAGTTTTCACTTTGCCGGAGTCGAAAGCAACCCAGTATATCGATACGTACTACAATGCAATGCTTTAGTTTGTACATTGTATTTCCAGGGAGTTGGTATGTCTGTGATACCCACGCACACGCAACTTTTTTCGGGTTGTTGTGAATGAATCTATTTTAAGCAACGGCTCATGAATAAACATACTATTCACTGATTGGTGGAATTCAAACTAGTAGATTTGGAGAAATGAAAACTTTGTCGTGGACACTCTTACTCGTTATCGACATAAATCGTTAATTACTCGCTAATTAACGCTCTTGGCAGGGTGAAACTTGGATGGTATCTTAGTTGACTGTTTTATGATTGATACATGTAAAAAAATCGATGCACATGTTAAAAAGGTGGAAAAAAGCGACCCAACGCAAAATGCTGCTTTAACGAACGTACTGCTTTAACAATAGAAAAGCAGTCTTTAATACAGCACATGTTACTAATATAACCAGGCACTAAAACAATTTAATCAGGGAGTTGTTTCTATACAACTCCCTGGTTTAATAACCAAAATGAACTGTATGAAATCCTTCAATCAATCCAAGGTCCCGTAACATCCACAGCTATAAATTGATGAATATAAAATCATAGACTGGATGCATTCGCCCTGTGTGACTTCAAACCTGCTTCTCTGACGACCCATTATCTTTTTTAATTTTTTTTTGTGATCGCGTTTGAAAATTAAGGTTATTATTTATTCTTTTAAGTATTTAATTGTAATGACTTTATAACCAAAAACTTCATGTTAGTTATGAATGAATGAATATTACAGTATGCTGCCGTATTGATTCCGTGTGAAGTAAAAGTACAACAGTCATATACTTTCCACAGATATAAATTTGAAAGTAACCCAAGAAATAAAGGTGAGAGTTTGAGTTAAAATATCAGTTATAATTTGCATAATTGAGTATGGTTACCTGTGACAGTTTATGTTTTTCATTTGGGATTATAACCAATACCAAATCGTGCCACCACCGTTAGCTCCTTATCTAATAGAAACCCGGAAGTGCATAGTATTTAAAACCTTTGTGATATTTTTATAGCTTTTAATATATTACTGACATTAAGATCTAAGTGCAAATGCAATTCACCATTGGTTTGACTATCGAATCTTTTAATAAACATACAAATAAAATATAACGAATGTCTGATTTTCTCTTATATTATAAAAGCAATCTATTAGACAGAAGTGTATGAAAATGCATGAATCGAATGGCATCTTTGGTTTACTGATACTTCATTGTAGAGAGTACCAACAACATATCTGATCAAGTTGATAAATTAATTCTCTTGCAGTCCAAATAATTTGATTACATTTCCAAATCTTTTAATCAAGCATATAACTCGTTAACACTGCATTAAGGAAGTAAAATATAAGGCATTTTGACTTCACCTTCTGGCATGAATTACTTAAAATATAACCAACGGTTCACCTGTCGACATTTAGTCACCAAAGAATTTGAATACATGACACTATTCAGAAATAGATCCAGAGTGTAATCTCGCCGAAAATGAATCGTGTTTTGCATTAGTATATTACGTGATTATTCCTAGTATATGTTAGACAGTATCAACAATAGCAGTGAAAACAAAAGCATATTAAGTGGTAACACTCTGTTGACACTTCATCGAATCAGTGAGAAATCAAGTTCTCCAGGCTAAAAATGTATCATTTGGCTTTGGGTACGTCAACAAGATCGCTGTCATTCGCAAAATAATGTCACAATTGATGTTTGACACATAACCTGCCTAAAATGGTTACATAGTTAATTCATAACAAGTATATAGCTTGCTACACTGACAAAATCCAATTTTACTCAAAGTCGCAAAAATCAATGTTTATTTCAAATTCTATTTTTGTTTGTTATTTATCTGACAGGTCCTAACGTCGTTTTCCAACATGTTCTTTTTTAAACATTTTTATCAGCTACAACACCATCAAATGCCGACACTACAGAATCTTCTCGCACCACAGAAACGCTCACAACTGAAATAGCGCCAGAGGTCACTACAGATGTAACAACTCCATCCGAACTTCGTTCGACAGCTGCGACACCTCCATTACCTTCAACGGAAGTAACAAAGGACGTCACAACATTATATAAATCACAGTCAACAGTGGCCAGCTCTGATATATATTCATCAGAGGCAACAACTGGCATTTTTACAGACGATAAATCCTCAACAGTTACGACAAAGCGGTTACATACAACATACGTCGCAACGTCATCCGAGCGACAGTCAACATTTGAGATGTCGCCGTTATATTCAACAGATGTAACAACCCCGTCTAAATCACATTCCACTGTTGTTTCGACTCCGTTATCTTCAACTCCCGTAACAACAGGTATGTCTATAAGGTCAACAGTCACAACGTTTACATTATCTTTCAACACATTACACAACCCAAACCCTCACTTTGTGTTTAAAGCAAGGATGCTACGTTGACCATTTTCATCGTCAATATGGTACATGAGTTCACAACAACGGTTCTATCAGTATATCTCAGAATCACGGTTTAGGTTAAGTTTATTTTTCTATATTTTTTTTTATAGAATTTCCAGGGTAAGCGTTATGGTCATTATCAAATGCGTGCATTGAGATACACAAAAAATCTTGCACATTATAGACCATAGACCACAAAACTTCTCAAACGTGACTAGCTTTATTTCATAAAGCTATCTCAACAGTATCCCGTTACTGGGCTGTAATTGGCAAATGATACAAGCATCCAGCGGATGTACAAACGATTTCACTTCTAGCAACGATATGAAATCTCCGGCAAGACAGTTCATACTAACCGCACCTAATACTGCATACCGTATGGGAATATATCTATAGTGATGGGTGATAGTATTAAAACAAAATTCGTCTACTTTGAAGTAGTAAAAAATAAGTAGGCCTTATTTCAATTTCTGATAAATCAGCACAGAGCACTTCTTTAGGGGAGTGAAGTGGATCTACACGGGGAGAAATAACAAAAATGGGAACTACAATAATATTAGCAGTTCAAAATAAACTTCAAGAAACATCATCTAAAAAGTAGACAAAAATGAAAAACAAATTTCGCCGTCTAAAAAAACACACTCCTACAAGCTTTTCAACAGATATCACAAATAATGCATCGATAAGTTTCTTATCATTGAGTAAAAAACTAGTCGAATCTTGAGGCAACCAAAACAGTAAAAAATGCTAACAAACTTGAATGTTTCTGTTCATAAAGAGTAACAGAAGCTACTTCTGCAATCTATTCAACAGATATCACAAATGATGTATCTACGTCACTAGATACAACGGATACTACTACGGTCGAATTTTCCTCCACAACTCCTACGCCTTCCATCATAACAGGTTTGTCGAAAGCAACTTTCTCAAACTTAAAAGAGGAAAGATAACAAACCGTGCAAATGTAGAAGTCTCCATTTTGATGGTTGGAAGAAATAAATCTATTTCAAATGCTTCTTCATTGTCGAAATTAGACATTTTTTTCGAGAAATCGTCGAAAATAACCATTCATATGCACATCTGGTAAGTGATTAGGAGGATCTTATGTGTATTGACAGGTAAGAGGACTTGAAATATTTTGGTTCACTTTCGAGAAAGACAAAGTAAGTAACATTTTCTACACTTACAGACCAAACAACACACAGGACGACACAGTCAGAAACTACGCAGGAAGGGACAACAGTAACGGTTAGTACACTAGCGTCAACATTTCCAACTACAGATCAAGATGTATCGACAGAATTAACCTCAAGACTTGCTACATCTCAGTCCGAGTCAACTCCTGCGTCTTCATTAAGTTATTCAACGGATAAGACGACCGCCGACAAAACGACATTATTTCAAACCACTGATGTTCCGACGAGTGAAGTAACTTCAATGTTTTCAACAACTTCTTCAACAATAGGTTTGTCGATACTTTTTCTCTTCTCTTTAATGATATATAAGATCAAAGTAGTATTTAAAAACAAAAGTATACCCCCAGAAGCATTAATGTATCTGTGGATAAAGAATATCAGAATCGGGTAAGACTAAATCAAGTTTGTTTCAGTTGAGCCATGAAATCGTCGAAACTTGAGGACACCCTACCTGTCGAAATGCTAAGTAGATCTCGTTTATTCACAGAGGAGACAACAAATCCCACAATGACGACTGAAGACGAGACAACAGAAGTAACAGGTTTCCTTTCCACTAGTGAGACAGTAAGCGAAGAAACAACAACTGATTCCTCGTCTACAGAAGCTACTTCTGCAATCTATTCAACAGATATCACAAGTGATTTATCGACATCACTAGATACAACGGATTCTACTACCGTTGAATTTTCTTCCACAACTCCTACGACTTCCATAATAACAGGTTTGTTGAAAGCAACTTTCTTACAACATGTCAAACAGGAAAGATATCAAACCGTGCAAAGATTGAAGCCTCCATTTTGATGGTTGGAAGAAATAAATCTATTTCAAATGCTTCTTCATTGTCGAAATTAGACATTTTTTTCGAGAAATCGTCGAAAATAACCATTCATATGCACATCTGGTAAGTGATTAGGAGGATCTTATGTGTATTGACAGGTAAGAGGACTTGAAATATTTTGGTTCACTTTCGAGAAAGACAAAGTAAGTAACATTTTCTACACTTACAGACCAAACAACACAGAGGACGACACAGTCAGAAACTACGCAGGAAGGGACAACAGTAACGGTTAGTACACTAGCGTCAACATTTCCAACTACAGATCAAGATGTATCGACAGAATTAACCTCAAGACTTGCTACATCTCAGTCCGAGTCAACTCCTGCGTCTTCATTAAGTTATTCAACGGATAAGACGACCGCCGACAAAACGACATTATTTCAAACCACTGATGTTCCGACGAGTGAAGTAACTTCAATGTTTTCAACAACTTCTTCAACAATAGGTTTGTCGATACTTTTTCTCTTCTCTTTAATGATATATAAGATCAAAGTAGTATTTAAAAACAAAAGTATACCCCCAGAAGCATTAATGTATCTGTGGATAAAGAATATCAGAATCGGGTAAGACTAAATCAAGTTTGTTTCAGTTGAGCCATGAAATCGTCGAAACTTGAGGACACCCTACCTGTCGAAATGCTAAGTAGATCTCGTTTATTCACAGAGGAGACAACAAATCCCACAATGACGACTGAAGACGAGACAACAGAAGTAACAGGTTTCCTTTCCACTAGTGAGACAGTAAGCGAAGAAACAACAACTGATTCCTCGTCTACAGAAGCTACTTCTGCAATCTATTCAACAGATATCACAAGTGATTTATCGACATCACTAGATACAACGGATTCTACTACCGTTGAATTTTCTTCCACAACTCCTACGACTTCCATAATAACAGGTTTGTTGAAAGCAACTTTCTTACAACATGTCATACAGGAAAGATATCAAACCGTGCAAAGATTGAAGCCTCCATTTTGATGGTTGGAAGAAATAAATCTATTTCAAATGCTTCTTCATTGTCGAAATTAGACATTTTTTTCGAGAAATCGTCGAAAATAACCATTCATATGCACATCTGGTAAGAAATTAGGAGGATCTTATGTGTATTGACAGGTAAGAGGACTTGAAATATTTTGGTTCACTTTCGAGAAAGACAAAGTAAGTAACATTTTCTACAATTACAGACCAAACAACACAGAGGACGACACAGTCAGAAACTACGCAGGAAGGGACAACAGTAACGGTTAGTACACTAGCGTCAACATTTCCAACTACAGATCAAGATGTATCGACAGAATTAACCTCAAGACTTGCTACATCTCAGTCCGAGTCAACTCCTACGACTTCCGTAATAACAGGTTTGTTGAAAGCAACTTTCTTACAACATGTCAAACAGGAAAGATATCAAACCGTGCAAAGATTGAAGCCTCCATTTTGATGGTTGGAAGAAATAAATCTATTTCAAATGCTTCTTCATTGTCGAAATTAGACATTTCTTAGAGAAATCGTCGAAAATAACCATTCATATGCACATCTGGTAAGAAATTAGGAGGATCTGATGTGTATTGACAGGTAAGAGGACTTGAAATATTTTGGTTCACTTTCGAGAAAGACAAAGTAAGTAACATTTTCAACACTTACAGACCAAACAACACACAGGACGACACAGTCAGAAACTACGCAGGAAGGGACAACAGTAACGGTTAGTACACTAGCGTCAACATTTCCAACTACAGATCAAGATGTATCGACAGAATTAACCTCAAGACTTGCTACATCTCAGTCCGAGTCAACTCCTGCGTCTTCATTAAGTTATTCAACGGATAAGACGACCGCCGACAAAACGACATTATTTCAAACCACTGATGTTCCGACGAGTGAAGTAACTTCAATGTTTTCAACAACTTCTTCAACAATAGGTTTGTCGATACTTTTTCTCTTCTCTTTAATGATATATAAGATCAAAGTAGTATTTAAAAACAAAAGTATACCCCCAGAAGCATTAATGTATCTGTGGATAAAGAATATCAGAATCGGGTAAGACTAAATCAAGTTTGTTTCAGTTGAGCCATGAAATCGTCGAAACTTGAGGACACCCTACCTGTCGAAATGCTAAGTAGATCTCGTTTATTCACAGAGGAGACAACAAATCCCACAATGACGACTGAAGACGAGACAACAGAAGTAACAGGTTTCCTTTCCACTAGTGAGACAGTAAGCGAAGAAACAACAACTGATTCCTCGTCTACAGAAGCTACTTCTGCAATCTATTCAACAGATATCACAAGTGATTTATCGACATCACTAGATACAACGGATTCTACTACCGTTGAATTTTCTTCCACAACTCCTACGACTTCCATAATAACAGGTTTGTTGAAAGCAACTTTCTTACAACATGTCAAACAGGAAAGATATCAAACCGTGCAAAGATTGAAGCCTCCATTTTGATGGTTGGAAGAAATAAATCTATTTCAAATGCTTCTTCATTGTCGAAATTAGACATTTTTTTCGAGAAATCGTCGAAAATAACCATTCATATGCACATCTGGTAAGTGATTAGGAGGATCTTATGTGTATTGACAGGTAAGAGGACTTGAAATATTTTGGTTCACTTTCGAGAAAGACAAAGTAAGTAACATTTTCTACACTTACAGACCAAACAACACAGAGGACGACACAGTCAGAAACTACGCAGGAAGGGACAACAGTAACGGTTAGTACACTAGCGTCAACATTTCCAACTACAGATCAAGATGTATCGACAGAATTAACCTCAAGACTTGCTACATCTCAGTCCGAGTCAACTCCTGCGTCTTCATTAAGTTATTCAACGGATAAGACGACCGCCGACAAAACGACATTATTTCAAACCACTGATGTTCCGACGAGTGAAGTAACTTCAATGTTTTCAACAACTTCTTCAACAATAGGTTTGTCGATACTTTTTCTCTTCTCTTTAATGATATATAAGATCAAAGTAGTATTTAAAAACAAAAGTATACCCCCAGAAGCATTAATGTATCTGTGGATAAAGAATATCAGAATCGGGTAAGACTAAATCAAGTTTGTTTCAGTTGAGCCATGAAATCGTCGAAACTTGAGGACACCCTACCTGTCGAAATGCTAAGTAGATCTCGTTTATTCACAGAGGAGACAACAAATCCCACAATGACGACTGAAGACGAGACAACAGAAGTAACAGGTTTCCTTTCCACTAGTGAGACAGTAAGCGAAGAAACAACAACTGATTCCTCGTCTACAGAAGCTACTTCTGCAATCTATTCAACAGATATCACAAGTGATTTATCGACATCACTAGATACAACGGATTCTACTACCGTTGAATTTTCTTCCACAACTCCTACGACTTCCATAATAACAGGTTTGTTGAAAGCAACTTTCTTACAACATGTCATACAGGAAAGATATCAAACCGTGCAAAGATTGAAGCCTCCATTTTGATGGTTGGAAGAAATAAATCTATTTCAAATGCTTCTTCATTGTCGAAATTAGACATTTTTTTCGAGAAATCGTCGAAAATAACCATTCATATGCACATCTGGTAAGTGATTAGGAGGATCTTATGTGTATTGACAGGTAAGAGGACTTGAAATATTTTGGTTCACTTTCGAGAAAGACAAAGTAAGTAACATTTTCTACACTTACAGACCAAACAACACAGAGGACGACACAGTCAGAAACTACGCAGGAAGGGACAACAGTAACGGTTAGTACACTAGCGTCAACATTTCCAACTACAGATCAAGATGTATCGACAGAATTAACCTCAAGACTTGCTACATCTCAGTCCGAGTCAACTCCTGCGTCTTCATTAAGTTATTCAACGGATAAGACGACCGCCGACAAAACGACATTATTTCAAACCACTGATGTTCCGACGAGTGAAGTAACTTCAATGTTTTCAACAACTTCTTCAACAATAGGTTTGTCGATACTTTTTCTCTTCTCTTTAATGATATATAAGATCAAAGTAGTATTTAAAAACAAAAGTATACCCCCAGAAGCATTAATGTATATGTGGATAAAGAATATCAGAATCGGGTAAGACTAAATCAAGTTTGTTTCAGTTGAGCCATGAAATCGTCGAAACTTGAGGACACCCTACCTGTCGAAATGCTAAGTAGATCTCGTTTATTTACAGAGGAGACAACAAATCCCACAATGACGACTGAAGACGAGACAACAGAAGTAACAGGTTTCCTTTCCACTAGTGAGACAGTAAGCGAAGAAACAACAACTGATTCCTCGTCTACAGAAGCTACTTCTGCAATCTATTCAACAGATATCACAAGTGATGTATCGACATCACTAGATACAACGGATTCTACTACCGTTGAATTTTCTTCCACAACTCCTACGACTTCCATAATAACAGGTTTGTTGAAAGCAACTTTCTTACAACATGTCAAACAGGAAAGATATCAAACCGTGCAAAGATTGAAGCCTCCATTTTGATGGTTGGAAGAAATAAATCTATTTCAAATGCTTCTTCATTGTCGAAATTAGACATTTTTTTCGAGAAATCGTCGAAAATAACCATTCATATGCACATCTGGTAAGTGATTAGGAGGATCTTATGTGTATTGACAGGTAAGAGGACTTGAAATATTTTGGTTCACTTTCGAGAAAGACAAAGTAAGTAACATTTTCTACACTTACAGACCAAACAACACAGAGGACGACACAGTCAGAAACTACGCAGGAAGGGACAACAGTAACGGTTAGTACACTAGCGTCAACATTTCCAACTACAGATCAAGATGTATCGACAGAATTAACCTCAAGACTTGCTACATCTCAGTCCGAGTCAACTCCTGCGTCTTCATTAAGTTATTCAACGGATAAGACGACCGCCGACAAAACGACATTATTTCAAACCACTGATGTTCCGACGAGTGAAGTAACTTCAATGTTTTCAACAACTTCTTCAACAATAGGTTTGTCGATACTTTTTCTCTTCTCTTTAATGATATATAAGATCAAAGTAGTATTTAAAAACAAAAGTATACCCCCAGAAGCATTAATGTATCTGTGGATAAAGAATATCAGAATCGGGTAAGACTAAATCAAGTTTGTTTCAGTTGAGCCATGAAATCGTCGAAACTTGAGGACACCCTACCTGTCGAAATGCTAAGTAGATCTCGTTTATTCACAGAGGAGACAACAAATCCCACAATGACGACTGAAGACGAGACAACAGAAGTAACAGGTTTCCTTTCCACTAGTGAGACAGTAAGCGAAGAAACAACAACTGATTCCTCGTCTACAGAAGCTACTTCTGCAATCTATTCAACAGATATCACAAGTGATTTATCGACATCACTAGATACAACGGATTCTACTACCGTTGAATTTTCTTCCACAACTCCTACGACTTCCATAATAACAGGTTTGTTGAAAGCAACTTTCTTACAACATGTCATACAGGAAAGATATCAAACCGTGCAAAGATTGAAGCCTCCATTTTGATGGTTGGAAGAAATAAATCTATTTCAAATGCTTCTTCATTGTCGAAATTAGACATTTTTTTCGAGAAATCGTCGAAAATAACCATTCATATGCACATCTGGTAAGAAATTAGGAGGATCTTATGTGTATTGACAGGTAAGAGGACTTGAAATATTTTGGTTCACTTTCGAGAAAGACAAAGTAAGTAACATTTTCTACAATTACAGACCAAACAACACAGAGGACGACACAGTCAGAAACTACGCAGGAAGGGACAACAGTAACGGTTAGTACACTAGCGTCAACATTTCCAACTACAGATCAAGATGTATCGACAGAATTAACCTCAAGACTTGCTACATCTCAGTCCGAGTCAACTCCTACGACTTCCGTAATAACAGGTTTGTTGAAAGCAACTTTCTTACAACATGTCAAACAGGAAAGATATCAAACCGTGCAAAGATTGAAGCCTCCATTTTGATGGTTGGAAGAAATAAATCTATTTCAAATGCTTCTTCATTGTCGAAATTAGACATTTCTTAGAGAAATCGTCGAAAATAACCATTCATATGCACATCTGGTAAGAAATTAGGAGGATCTGATGTGTATTGACAGGTAAGAGGACTTGAAATATTTTGGTTCACTTTCGAGAAAGACAAAGTAAGTAACATTTTCAACACTTACAGACCAAACAACACACAGGACGACACAGTCAGAAACTACGCAGGAAGGGACAACAGTAACGGTTAGTACACTAGCGTCAACATTTCCAACTACAGATCAAGATGTATCGACAGAATTAACCTCAAGACTTGCTACATCTCAGTCCGAGTCAACTCCTGCGTCTTCATTAAGTTATTCAACGGATAAGACGACCGCCGACAAAACGACATTATTTCAAACCACTGATGTTCCGACGAGTGAAGTAACTTCAATGTTTTCAACAACTTCTTCAACAATAGGTTTGTCGATACTTTTTCTCTTCTCTTTAATGATATATAAGATCAAAGTAGTATTTAAAAACAAAAGTATACCCCCAGAAGCATTAATGTATCTGTGGATAAAGAATATCAGAATCGGGTAAGACTAAATCAAGTTTGTTTCAGTTGAGCCATGAAATCGTCGAAACTTGAGGACACCCTACCTGTCGAAATGCTAAGTAGATCTCGTTTATTCACAGAGGAGACAACAAATCCCACAATGACGACTGAAGACGAGACAACAGAAGTAACAGGTTTCCTTTCCACTAGTGAGACAGTAAGCGAAGAAACAACAACTGATTCCTCGTCTACAGAAGCTACTTCTGCAATCTATTCAACAGATATCACAAGTGATTTATCGACATCACTAGATACAACGGATTCTACTACCGTTGAATTTTCTTCCACAACTCCTACGACTTCCATAATAACAGGTTTGTTGAAAGCAACTTTCTTACAACATGTCAAACAGGAAAGATATCAAACCGTGCAAAGATTGAAGCCTCCATTTTGATGGTTGGAAGAAATAAATCTATTTCAAATGCTTCTTCATTGTCGAAATTAGACATTTTTTTCGAGAAATCGTCGAAAATAACCATTCATATGCACATCTGGTAAGTGATTAGGAGGATCTTATGTGTATTGACAGGTAAGAGGACTTGAAATATTTTGGTTCACTTTCGAGAAAGACAAAGTAAGTAACATTTTCTACACTTACAGACCAAACAACACACAGGACGACACAGTCAGAAACTACGCAGGAAGGGACAACAGTAACGGTTAGTACACTAGCGTCAACATTTCCAACTACAGATCAAGATGTATCGACAGAATTAACCTCAAGACTTGCTACATCTCAGTCCGAGTCAACTCCTGCGTCTTCATTAAGTTATTCAACGGATAAGACGACCGCCGACAAAACGACATTATTTCAAACCACTGATGTTCCGACGAGTGAAGTAACTTCAATGTTTTCAACAACTTCTTCAACAATAGGTTTGTCGATACTTTTTCTCTTCTCTTTAATGATATATAAGATCAAAGTAGTATTTAAAAACAAAAGTATACCCCCAGAAGCATTAATGTATCTGTGGATAAAGAATATCAGAATCGGGTAAGACTAAATCAAGTTTGTTTCAGTTGAGCCATGAAATCGTCGAAACTTGAGGACACCCTACCTGTCGAAATGCTAAGTAGATCTCGTTTATTCACAGAGGAGACAACAAATCCCACAATGACGACTGAAGACGAGACAACAGAAGTAACAGGTTTCCTTTCCACTAGTGAGACAGTAAGCGAAGAAACAACAACTGATTCCTCGTCTACAGAAGCTACTTCTGCAATCTATTCAACAGATATCACAAGTGATTTATCGACATCACTAGATACAACGGATTCTACTACCGTTGAATTTTCTTCCACAACTCCTACGACTTCCATAATAACAGGTTTGTTGAAAGCAACTTTCTTACAACATGTCATACAGGAAAGATATCAAACCGTGCAAAGATTGAAGCCTCCATTTTGATGGTTGGAAGAAATAAATCTATTTCAAATGCTTCTTCATTGTCGAAATTAGACATTTTTTTCGAGAAATCGTCGAAAATAACCATTCATATGCACATCTGGTAAGTGATTAGGAGGATCTTATGTGTATTGACAGGTAAGAGGACTTGAAATATTTTGGTTCACTTTCGAGAAAGACAAAGTAAGTAACATTTTCTACACTTACAGACCAAACAACACAGAGGACGACACAGTCAGAAACTACGCAGGAAGGGACAACAGTAACGGTTAGTACACTAGCGTCAACATTTCCAACTACAGATCAAGATGTATCGACAGAATTAACCTCAAGACTTGCTACATCTCAGTCCGAGTCAACTCCTGCGTCTTCATTAAGTTATTCAACGGATAAGACGACCGCCGACAAAACGACATTATTTCAAACCACTGATGTTCCGACGAGTGAAGTAACTTCAATGTTTTCAACAACTTCTTCAACAATAGGTTTGTCGATACTTTTTCTCTTCTCTTTAATGATATATAAGATCAAAGTAGTATTTAAAAACAAAAGTATACCCCCAGAAGCATTAATGTATCTGTGGATAAAGAATATCAGAATCGGGTAAGACTAAATCAAGTTTGTTTCAGTTGAGCCATGAAATCGTCGAAACTTGAGGACACCCTACCTGTCGAAATGCTAAGTAGATCTCGTTTATTCACAGAGGAGACAACAAATCCCACAATGACGACTGAAGACGAGACAACAGAAGTAACAGGTTTCCTTTCCACTAGTGAGACAGTAAGCGAAGAAACAACAACTGATTCCTCGTCTACAGAAGCTACTTCTGCAATCTATTCAACAGATATCACAAGTGATTTATCGACATCACTAGATACAACGGATTCTACTACCGTTGAATTTTCTTCCACAACTCCTACGACTTCCATAATAACAGGTTTGTTGAAAGCAACTTTCTTACAACATGTCAAACAGGAAAGATATCAAACCGTGCAAAGATTGAAGCCTCCATTTTGATGGTTGGAAGAAATAAATCTATTTCAAATGCTTCTTCATTGTCGAAATTAGACATTTTTTTCGAGAAATCGTCGAAAATAACCATTCATATGCACATCTGGTAAGTGATTAGGAGGATCTTATGTGTATTGACAGGTAAGAGGACTTGAAATATTTTGGTTCACTTTCGAGAAAGACAAAGTAAGTAACATTTTCTACACTTACAGACCAAACAACACAGAGGACGACACAGTCAGAAACTACGCAGGAAGGGACAACAGTAACGGTTAGTACACTAGCGTCAACATTTCCAACTACAGATCAAGATGTATCGACAGAATTAACCTCAAGACTTGCTACATCTCAGTCCGAGTCAACTCCTGCGTCTTCATTAAGTTATTCAACGGATAAGACGACCGCCGACAAAACGACATTATTTCAAACCACTGATGTTCCGACGAGTGAAGTAACTTCAATGTTTTCAACAACTTCTTCAACAATAGGTTTGTCGATACTTTTTCTCTTCTCTTTAATGATATATAAGATCAAAGTAGTATTTAAAAACAAAAGTATACCCCCAGAAGCATTAATGTATCTGTGGATAAAGAATATCAGAATCGGGTAAGACTAAATCAAGTTTGATTCAGTTGAGCCATGAAATCGTCGAAACTTGAGGACATCCTACCTGTCGAAATGCTAAGTAGATCGCGTTTATTTACAGAGGAGACAACAAATCCCACAATGACGACTGAAGACGAGACAACAGAAGTAACAGGTTTCCTTTCCACTAGTGAGACAGTAAGCGAAGAAACAACAACTGATTCCTCGTCTACAGAAGCTACTTCTGCAATCTATTCAACAGATATCACAAGTGATGTATCGACATCACTAGATACAACGGATTCTACTACCGTTGAATTTTCTTCCACAACTCCTACGACTTCCATAATAACAGGTTTGTTGAAAGCAACTTTCTTACAACATGTCAAACAGGAAAGATATCAAACAGTGCAAAGATTGAAGCCTCCATTTTGATGGTTGGAAGAAATAAATCTATTTCAAATGCTTCTTCATTGTCGAAATTAGACATTTTTTTCGAGAAATCGTCGAAAAATAACCATTCATATGCACATCTGGTAAGTGATTAGGAGGATCTTATGTGTATTGACAGGTAAGAGGACTTGAAATATTTTGGTTCACTTTCGAGAAAGACAAAGTAAGTAACATTTTCTACACTTACAGACCAAACAACACACAGGACGACACAGTCAGAAACTACGCAGGAAGGGACAACAGTAACGGTTAGTACACTAGCGTCAACATTTCCAACTACAGATCAAGATGTATCGACAGAATTAACCTCAAGACTTGCTACATCTCAGTCCGAGTCAACTCCTGCGTCTTCATTAAGTTATTCAACGGATAAGACGACCGCCGACAAAACGACATTATTTCAAACCACTGATGTTCCGACGAGTGAAGTAACTTCAATGTTTTCAACAACTTCTTCAACAATAGGTTTGTCGATACTTTTTCTCTTCTCTTTAATGATATATAAGATCAAAGTAGTATTTAAAAACAAAAGTATACCCCCAGAAGCATTAATGTATCTGTGGATAAAGAATATCAGAATCGGGTAAGACTAAATCAAGTTTGTTTCAGTTGAGCCATGAAATCGTCGAAACTTGAGGACACCCTACCTGTCGAAATGCTAAGTAGATCTCGTTTATTTACAGAGGAGACAACAAATCCCACAATGACGACTGAAGACGAGACAACAGAAGTAACAGGTTTCCTTTCCACTAGTGAGACAGTAAGCGAAGAAACAACAACTGATTCCTCGTCTACAGAAGCTACTTCTGCAATCTATTCAACAGATATCACAAGTGATGTATCGACATCACTAGATACAACGGATTCTACTACCGTTGAATTTTCTTCCACAACTCCTACGACTTCCATAATAACAGGTTTGTTGAAAGCAACTTTCTTACAACATGTCAAACAGGAAAGATATCAAACCGTGCAAAGATTGAAGCCTCCATTTTGATGGTTGGAAGAAATAAATCTATTTCAAATGCTTCTTCATTGTCGAAATTAGACATTTTTTTCGAGAAATCGTCGAAAATAACCATTCATATGCACATCTGGTAAGTGATTAGGAGGATCTTATGTGTATTGACAGGTAAGAGGACTTGAAATATTTTGGTTCACTTTCGAGAAAGACAAAGTAAGTAACATTTTCTACACTTACAGACCAAACAACACAGAGGACGACACAGTCAGAAACTACGCAGGAAGGGACAACAGTAACGGTTAGTACACTAGCGTCAACATTTCCAACTACAGATCAAGATGTATCGACAGAATTAACCTCAAGACTTGCTACATCTCAGTCCGAGTCAACTCCTGCGTCTTCATTAAGTTATTCAACGGATAAGACGACCGCCGACAAAACGACATTATTTCAAACCACTGATGTTCCGACGAGTGAAGTAACTTCAATGTTTTCAACAACTTCTTCAACAATAGGTTTGTCGATACTTTTTCTCTTCTCTTTAATGATATATAAGATCAAAGTAGTATTTAAAAACAAAAGTATACCCCCAGAAGCATTAATGTATCTGTGGATAAAGAATATCAGAATCGGGTAAGACTAAATCAAGTTTGTTTCAGTTGAGCCATGAAATCGTCGAAACTTGAGGACATCCTACCTGTCGAAATGCTAAGTAGATCGCGTTTATTTACAGAGGAGACAACAAATCCCACAATGACGACTGAAGACGAGACAACAGAAGTAACAGGTTTCCTTTCCACTAGTGAGACAGTAAGCGAAGAAACAACAACTGATTCCTCGTCTACAGAAGCTACTTCTGCAATCTATTCAACAGATATCACAAGTGATTTATCGACATCACTAGATACAACGGATTCTACTACCGTTGAATTTTCTTCCACAACTCCTACGACTTCCATAATAACAGGTTTGTTGAAAGCAACTTTCTTACAACATGTCAAACAGGAAAGATATCAAACCGTGCAAAGATTGAAGCCTCCATTTTGATGGTTGGAAGAAATAAATCTATTTCAAATGCTTCTTCATTGTCGAAATTAGACATTTTTTTCGAGAAATCGTCGAAAATAACCATTCATATGCACATCTGGTAAGTGATTAGGAGGATCTTATGTGTATTGACAGGTAAGAGGACTTGAAATATTTTGGTTCACTTTCGAGAAAGACAAAGTAAGTAACATTTTCTACACTTACAGACCAAACAACACAGAGGACGACACAGTCAGAAACTACGCAGGAAGGGACAACAGTAACGGTTAGTACACTAGCGTCAACATTTCCAACTACAGATCAAGATGTATCGACAGAATTAACCTCAAGATTTGCTACATCTCAGTCCGAGTCAACTCCTGCGTCTTCATTAAGTTATTCAACGGATAAGACGACCGCCGACAAAACGACATTATTTCAAACCACTGATGTTCCGACGAGTGAAGTAACTTCAATGTTTTCAACAACTTCTTCAACAATAGGTTTGTCGATACTTTTTCTCTTCTCTTTAATGATATATAAGATCAAAGTAGTATTTAAAAACAAAAGTATACCCCCAGAAGCATTAATGTATCTGTGGATAAAGAATATCAGAATCGGGTAAGACTAAATCAAGTTTGTTTCAGTTGAGCCATGAAATCGTCGAAACTTGAGGACACCCTACCTGTCGAAATGCTAAGTAGATCTCGTTTATTCACAGAGGAGACAACAAATCCCACAATGACGACTGAAGACGAGACAACAGAAGTAACAGGTTTCCTTTCCACTAGTGAGACAGTAAGCGAAGAAACAACAACTGATTCCTCGTCTACAGAAGCTACTTCTGCAATCTATTCAACAGATATCACAAGTGATTTATCGACATCACTAGATACAACGGATTCTACTACCGTTGAATTTTCTTCCACAACTCCTACGACTTCCATAATAACAGGTTTGTTGAAAGCAACTTTCTTACAACATGTCATACAGGAAAGATATCAAACCGTGCAAAGATTGAAGCCTCCATTTTGATGGTTGGAAGAAATAAATCTATTTCAAATGCTTCTTCATTGTCGAAATTAGACATTTTTTTCGAGAAATCGTCGAAAATAACCATTCATATGCACATCTGGTAAGTGATTAGGAGGATCTTATGTGTATTGACAGGTAAGAGGACTTGAAATATTTTGGTTCACTTTCGAGAAAGACAAAGTAAGTAACATTTTCTACACTTACAGACCAAACAACACAGAGGACGACACAGTCAGAAACTACGCAGGAAGGGACAACAGTAACGGTTAGTACACTAGCGTCAACATTTCCAACTACAGATCAAGATGTATCGACAGAATTAACCTCAAGACTTGCTACATCTCAGTCCGAGTCAACTCCTGCGTCTTCATTAAGTTATTCAACGGATAAGACGACCGCCGACAAAACGACATTATTTCAAACCACTGATGTTCCGACGAGTGAAGTAACTTCAATGTTTTCAACAACTTCTTCAACAATAGGTTTGTCGATACTTTTTCTCTTCTCTTTAATGATATATAAGATCAAAGTAGTATTTAAAAACAAAAGTATACCCCCAGAAGCATTAATGTATCTGTGGATAAAGAATATCAGAATCGGGTAAGACTAAATCAAGTTTGTTTCAGTTGAGCCATGAAATCGTCGAAACTTGAGGACACCCTACCTGTCGAAATGCTAAGTAGATCTCGTTTATTCACAGAGGAGACAACAAATCCCACAATGACGACTGAAGACGAGACAACAGAAGTAACAGGTTTCCTTTCCACTAGTGAGACAGTAAGCGAAGAAACAACAACTGATTCCTCGTCTACAGAAGCTACTTCTGCAATCTATTCAACAGATATCACAAGTGATTTATCGACATCACTAGATACAACGGATTCTACTACCGTTGAATTTTCTTCCACAACTCCTACGACTTCCATAATAACAGGTTTGTTGAAAGCAACTTTCTTACAACATGTCAAACAGGAAAGATATCAAACCGTGCAAAGATTGAAGCCTCCATTTTGATGGTTGGAAGAAATAAATCTATTTCAAATGCTTCTTCATTGTCGAAATTAGACATTTTTTTCGAGAAATCGTCGAAAATAACCATTCATATGCACATCTGGTAAGTGATTAGGAGGATCTTATGTGTATTGACAGGTAAGAGGACTTGAAATATTTTGGTTCACTTTCGAGAAAGACAAAGTAAGTAACATTTTCTACACTTACAGACCAAACAACACAGAGGACGACACAGTCAGAAACTACGCAGGAAGGGACAACAGTAACGGTTAGTACACTAGCGTCAACATTTCCAACTACAGATCAAGATGTATCGACAGAATTAACCTCAAGACTTGCTACATCTCAGTCCGAGTCAACTCCTGCGTCTTCATTAAGTTATTCAACGGATAAGACGACCGCCGACAAAACGACATTATTTCAAACCACTGATGTTCCGACGAGTGAAGTAACTTCAATGTTTTCAACAACTTCTTCAACAATAGGTTTGTCGATACTTTTTCTCTTCTCTTTAATGATATATAAGATCAAAGTAGTATTTAAAAACAAAAGTATACCCCCAGAAGCATTAATGTATCTGTGGATAAAGAATATCAGAATCGGGTAAGACTAAATCAAGTTTGATTCAGTTGAGCCATGAAATCGTCGAAACTTGAGGACATCCTACCTGTCGAAATGCTAAGTAGATCGCGTTTATTTACAGAGGAGACAACAAATCCCACAATGACGACTGAAGACGAGACAACAGAAGTAACAGGTTTCCTTTCCACTAGTGAGACAGTAAGCGAAGAAACAACAACTGATTCCTCGTCTACAGAAGCTACTTCTGCAATCTATTCAACAGATATCACAAGTGATGTATCGACATCACTAGATACAACGGATTCTACTACCGTTGAATTTTCTTCCACAACTCCTACGACTTCCATAATAACAGGTTTGTTGAAAGCAACTTTCTTACAACATGTCAAACAGGAAAGATATCAAACAGTGCAAAGATTGAAGCCTCCATTTTGATGGTTGGAAGAAATAAATCTATTTCAAATGCTTCTTCATTGTCGAAATTAGACATTTTTTTCGAGAAATCGTCGAAAAATAACCATTCATATGCACATCTGGTAAGTGATTAGGAGGATCTTATGTGTATTGACAGGTAAGAGGACTTGAAATATTTTGGTTCACTTTCGAGAAAGACAAAGTAAGTAACATTTTCTACACTTACAGACCAAACAACACACAGGACGACACAGTCAGAAACTACGCAGGAAGGGACAACAGTAACGGTTAGTACACTAGCGTCAACATTTCCAACTACAGATCAAGATGTATCGACAGAATTAACCTCAAGACTTGCTACATCTCAGTCCGAGTCAACTCCTGCGTCTTCATTAAGTTATTCAACGGATAAGACGACCGCCGACAAAACGACATTATTTCAAACCACTGATGTTCCGACGAGTGAAGTAACTTCAATGTTTTCAACAACTTCTTCAACAATAGGTTTGTCGATACTTTTTCTCTTCTCTTTAATGATATATAAGATCAAAGTAGTATTTAAAAACAAAAGTATACCCCCAGAAGCATTAATGTATCTGTGGATAAAGAATATCAGAATCGGGTAAGACTAAATCAAGTTTGTTTCAGTTGAGCCATGAAATCGTCGAAACTTGAGGACACCCTACCTGTCGAAATGCTAAGTAGATCTCGTTTATTCACAGAGGAGACAACAAATCCCACAATGACGACTGAAGACGAGACAACAGAAGTAACAGGTTTCCTTTCCACTAGTGAGACAGTAAGCGAAGAAACAACAACTGATTCCTCGTCTACAGAAGCTACTTCTGCAATCTATTCAACAGATATCACAAGTGATTTATCGACATCACTAGATACAACGGATTCTACTACCGTTGAATTTTCTTCCACAACTCCTACGACTTCCATAATAACAGGTTTGTTGAAAGCAACTTTCTTACAACATGTCAAACAGGAAAGATATCAAACCGTGCAAAGATTGAAGCCTCCATTTTGATGGTTGGAAGAAATAAATCTATTTCAAATGCTTCTTCATTGTCGAAATTAGACATTTTTTTCGAGAAATCGTCGAAAATAACCATTCATATGCACATCTGGTAAGTGATTAGGAGGATCTTATGTGTATTGACAGGTAAGAGGACTTGAAATATTTTGGTTCACTTTCGAGAAAGACAAAGTAAGTAACATTTTCTACACTTACAGACCAAACAACACAGAGGACGACACAGTCAGAAACTACGCAGGAAGGGACAACAGTAACGGTTAGTACACTAGCGTCAACATTTCCAACTACAGATCAAGATGTATCGACAGAATTAACCTCAAGATTTGCTACATCTCAGTCCGAGTCAACTCCTGCGTCTTCATTAAGTTATTCAACGGATAAGACGACCGCCGACAAAACGACATTATTTCAAACCACTGATGTTCCGACGAGTGAAGTAACTTCAATGTTTTCAACAACTTCTTCAACAATAGGTTTGTCGATACTTTTTCTCTTCTCTTTAATGATATATAAGATCAAAGTAGTATTTAAAAACAAAAGTATACCCCCAGAAGCATTAATGTATCTGTGGATAAAGAATATCAGAATCGGGTAAGACTAAATCAAGTTTGTTTCAGTTGAGCCATGAAATCGTCGAAACTTGAGGACACCCTACCTGTCGAAATGCTAAGTAGATCTCGTTTATTCACAGAGGAGACAACAAATCCCACAATGACGACTGAAGACGAGACAACAGAAGTAACAGGTTTCCTTTCCACTAGTGAGACAGTAAGCGAAGAAACAACAACTGATTCCTCGTCTACAGAAGCTACTTCTGCAATCTATTCAACAGATATCACAAGTGATTTATCGACATCACTAGATACAACGGATTCTACTACCGTTGAATTTTCTTCCACAACTCCTACGACTTCCATAATAACAGGTTTGTTGAAAGCAACTTTCTTACAACATGTCAAACAGGAAAGATATCAAACCGTGCAAAGATTGAAGCCTCCATTTTGATGGTTGGAAGAAATAAATCTATTTCAAATGCTTCTTCATTGTCGAAATTAGACATTTTTTTCGAGAAATCGTCGAAAATAACCATTCATATGCACATCTGGTAAGTGATTAGGAGGATCTTATGTGTATTGACAGGTAAGAGGACTTGAAATATTTTGGTTCACTTTCGAGAAAGACAAAGTAAGTAACATTTTCTACACTTACAGACCAAACAACACAGAGGACGACACAGTCAGAAACTACGCAGGAAGGGACAACAGTAACGGTTAGTACACTAGCGTCAACATTTCCAACTACAGATCAAGATGTATCGACAGAATTAACCTCAAGATTTGCTACATCTCAGTCCGAGTCAACTCCTGCGTCTTCATTAAGTTATTCAACGGATAAGACGACCGCCGACAAAACGACATTATTTCAAACCACTGATGTTCCGACGAGTGAAGTAACTTCAATGTTTTCAACAACTTCTTCAACAATAGGTTTGTCGATACTTTTTCTCTTCTCTTTAATGATATATAAGATCAAAGTAGTATTTAAAAACAAAAGTATACCCCCAGAAGCATTAATGTATATGTGGATAAAGAATATCAGAATCGGGTAAGACTAAATCAAGTTTGTTTCAGTTGAGCCATGAAATCGTCGAAACTTGAGGACACCCTACCTGTCGAAATGCTAAGTAGATCTCGTTTATTTACAGAGGAGACAACAAATCCCACAATGACGACTGAAGACGAGACAACAGAAGTAACAGGTTTCCTTTCCACTAGTGAGACAGTAAGCGAAGAAACAACAACTGATTCCTCGTCTACAGAAGCTACTTCTGCAATCTATTCAACAGATATCACAAGTGATGTATCGACATCACTAGATACAACGGATTCTACTACCGTTGAATTTTCTTCCACAACTCCTACGACTTCCATAATAACAGGTTTGTTGAAAGCAACTTTCTTACAACATGTCAAACAGGAAAGATATCAAACCGTGCAAAGATTGAAGCCTCCATTTTGATGGTTGGAAGAAATAAATCTATTTCAAATGCTTCTTCATTGTCGAAATTAGACATTTTTTTCGAGAAATCGTCGAAAATAACCATTCATATGCACATCTGGTAAGTGATTAGGAGGATCTTATGTGTATTGACAGGTAAGAGGACTTGAAATATTTTGGTTCACTTTCGAGAAAGACAAAGTAAGTAACATTTTCTACACTTACAGACCAAACAACACAGAGGACGACACAGTCAGAAACTACGCAGGAAGGGACAACAGTAACGGTTAGTACACTAGCGTCAACATTTCCAACTACAGATCAAGATGTATCGACAGAATTAACCTCAAGATTTGCTACATCTCAGTCCGAGTCAACTCCTGCGTCTTCATTAAGTTATTCAACGGATAAGACGACCGCCGACAAAACGACATTATTTCAAACCACTGATGTTCCGACGAGTGAAGTAACTTCAATGTTTTCAACAACTTCTTCAACAATAGGTTTGTCGATACTTTTTCTCTTCTCTTTAATGATATATAAGATCAAAGTAGTATTTAAAAACAAAAGTATACCCCCAGAAGCATTAATGTATCTGTGGATAAAGAATATCAGAATCGGGTAAGACTAAATCAAGTTTGTTTCAGTTGAGCCATGAAATCGTCGAAACTTGAGGACACCCTACCTGTCGAAATGCTAAGTAGATCTCGTTTATTCACAGAGGAGACAACAAATCCCACAATGACGACTGAAGACGAGACAACAGAAGTAACAGGTTTCCTTTCCACTAGTGAGACAGTAAGCGAAGAAACAACAACTGATTCCTCGTCTACAGAAGCTACTTCTGCAATCTATTCAACAGATATCACAAGTGATTTATCGACATCACTAGATACAACGGATTCTACTACCGTTGAATTTTCTTCCACAACTCCTACGACTTCCATAATAACAGGTTTGTTGAAAGCAACTTTCTTACAACATGTCAAACAGGAAAGATATCAAACCGTGCAAAGATTGAAGCCTCCATTTTGATGGTTGGAAGAAATAAATCTATTTCAAATGCTTCTTCATTGTCGAAATTAGACATTTTTTTCGAGAAATCGTCGAAAATAACCATTCATATGCACATCTGGTAAGTGATTAGGAGGATCTTATGTGTATTGACAGGTAAGAGGACTTGAAATATTTTGGTTCACTTTCGAGAAAGACAAAGTAAGTAACATTTTCTACACTTACAGACCAAACAACACAGAGGACGACACAGTCAGAAACTACGCAGGAAGGGACAACAGTAACGGTTAGTACACTAGCGTCAACATTTCCAACTACAGATCAAGATGTATCGACAGAATTAACCTCAAGATTTGCTACATCTCAGTCCGAGTCAACTCCTGCGTCTTCATTAAGTTATTCAACGGATAAGACGACCGCCGACAAAACGACATTATTTCAAACCACTGATGTTCCGACGAGTGAAGTAACTTCAATGTTTTCAACAACTTCTTCAACAATAGGTTTGTCGATACTTTTTCTCTTCTCTTTAATGATATATAAGATCAAAGTAGTATTTAAAAACAAAAGTATACCCCCAGAAGCATTAATGTATATGTGGATAAAGAATATCAGAATCGGGTAAGACTAAATCAAGTTTGTTTCAGTTGAGCCATGAAATCGTCGAAACTTGAGGACACCCTACCTGTCGAAATGCTAAGTAGATCTCGTTTATTTACAGAGGAGACAACAAATCCCACAATGACGACTGAAGACGAGACAACAGAAGTAACAGGTTTCCTTTCCACTAGTGAGACAGTAAGCGAAGAAACAACAACTGATTCCTCGTCTACAGAAGCTACTTCTGCAATCTATTCAACAGATATCACAAGTGATGTATCGACATCACTAGATACAACGGATTCTACTACCGTTGAATTTTCTTCCACAACTCCTACGACTTCCATAATAACAGGTTTGTTGAAAGCAACTTTCTTACAACATGTCAAACAGGAAAGATATCAAACCGTGCAAAGATTGAAGCCTCCATTTTGATGGTTGGAAGAAATAAATCTATTTCAAATGCTTCTTCATTGTCGAAATTAGACATTTTTTTCGAGAAATCGTCGAAAATAACCATTCATATGCACATCTGGTAAGTGATTAGGAGGATCGTATGTGTATTGACAGGTAAGAGGACTTGAAATATTTTGGTTCACTTTCGAGAAAGACAAAGTAAGTAACATTTTCTACACTTACAGACCAAACAACACAGAGGACGACACAGTCAGAATCTACGCAGGAAGGGACAACAGTAACGGTTAGTACACTAGCGTCAACATTTCCAACTACAGATCAAGATGTATCGACAGAATTAACCTCAAGACTTGCTACATCTCAGTCCGAGTCAACTCCTGCGTCTTCATTAAGTTATTCAACGGATAAGACGACCGCCGACAAAACGACATTATTTCAAACCACTGATGTTCCGACGAGTGAAGTAACTTCAATGTTTTCAACAACTTCTTCAACAATAGGTTTGTCGATACTTTTTCTCTTCTCTTTAATGATATATAAGATCAAAGTAGTATTTAAAAACAAAAGTATACCCCCAGAAGCATTAATGTATCTGTGGATAAAGAATATCAGAATCGGGTAAGACTAAATCAAGTTTGTTTCAGTTGAGCCATGAAATCGTCGAAACTTGAGGACATCCTACCTGTCGAAATGCTAAGTAGATCGCGTTTATTTACAGAGGAGACAACAAATCCCACAATGACGACTGAAGACGAGACAACAGAAGTAACAGGTTTCCTTTCCACTAGTGAGACAGTAAGCGAAGAAACAACAACTGATTCCTCGTCTACAGAAGCTACTTCTGCAATCTATTCAACAGATATCACAAGTGATGTATCGACATCACTAGATACAACGGATTCTACTACCGTTGAATTTTCTTCCACAACTCCTACGACTTCCATAATAACAGGTTTGTTGAAAGCAACTTTCTTACAACATGTCAAACAGGAAAGATATCAAACCGTGCAAGATTGAAGCCTCCATTTTGATGGTTGGAAGAAATAAATCTATTTCAAATGCTTCTTCATTGTCGAAATTAGACATTTTGTTCGAGAAATCGTCGAAAAATAACCATTCATATGCACATCTGGTAAGTGATTAGGAGGATCTTATGTGTATTGACAGGTAAGAGGACTTGAAATATTTTGGTTCACTTTCGAGAAAGACAAAGTAAGTAACATTTTCTACACTTACAGACCAAACAACACACAGGACGACACAGTCAGAAACTACGCAGGAAGGGACAACAGTAACGGTTAGTACACTAGCGTCAACATTTCCAACTACAGATCAAGATGTATCGACAGAATTAACCTCAAGACTTGCTACATCTCAGTCCGAGTCAACTCCTGCGTCTTCATTAAGTTATTCAACGGATAAGACGACCGCCGACAAAACGACATTATTTCAAACCACTGATGTTCCGACGAGTGAAGTAACTTCAATGTTTTCAACAACTTCTTCAACAATAGGTTTGTCGATACTTTTTCTCTTCTCTTTAATGATATATAAGATCAAAGTAGTATTTAAAAACAAAAGTATACCCCCAGAAGCATTAATGTATCTGTGGATAAAGAATATCAGAATCGGGTAAGACTAAATCAAGTTTGTTTCAGTTGAGCCATGAAATCGTCGAAACTTGAGGACACCCTACCTGTCGAAATGCTAAGTAGATCTCGTTTATTTACAGAGGAGACAACAAATCCCACAATGACGACTGAAGACGAGACAACAGAAGTAACAGGTTTCCTCTCCACTAGTGAGACAGTTAGCGAAGAAACAACAACTGATTCCTCGTCTACAGAAGCTACTTCTGCAATCTATTCAACAGATATCACAAGTGATGTATCGACATCACTAGATACAACGGATTCTACTACCGTTGAAGTTTCTTCCACAACTCCTACGACTTCCATAATAACAGGTTTGTTGAAAGCAACTTTCTTACAACATGTCAAACAGGAAAGATATCAAACCGTGCAAAGATTGAAGCCTCCATTTTGATGGTTGGAAGAAATAAATCTATTTCAAATGCTTCTTCATTGTCGAAATTAGACATTTTTTTCGAGAAATCGTCGAAAATAACCATTCATATGCACATCTGGTAAGTGATTAGGAGGATCTTATGTGTATTGACAGGTAAGAGGACTTGAAATATTTTGGTTCACTTTCGAGAAAGACAAAGTAAGTAACATTTTCTACACTTACAGACCAAACAACACAGAGGACGACACAGTCAGAATCTACGCAGGAAGGGACAACAGTAACGGTTAGTACACTAGCGTCAACATTTCCAACTACAGATCAAGATGTATCGACAGAATTAACCTCAAGACTTGCTACATCTCAGTCCGAGTCAACTCCTGCGTCTTCATTAAGTTATTCAACGGATAAGACGACCGCCGACAAAACGACATTATTTCAAACCACTGATGTTCCGACGAGTGAAGTAACTTCAATGTTTTCAACAACTTCTTCAACAATAGGTTTGTCGATACTTTTTCTCTTCTCTTTAATGATATATAAGATCAAAGTAGTATTTAACAACAATAGTATACCCCCAGAAGCATTAATGTATCTGTGGATAAAGAATATCAGAATCGGGTAAGACTAAATCAAGTTTGTTTCAGTTGAGCCATGAAATCGTCGAAACTTGAGGACACCCTACCTGTCGAAATGCTAAGTAGATCTCGTTTATTCACAGAGGAGACAACAAATCCCACAATGACGACTGAAGACGAGACAACAGAAGTAACAGGTTTCCTCTCCACTAGTGAGACAGTTAGCGAAGAAACAACAACTGATTCCTCGTCTACAGAAGCTACTTCTGCAATCTATTCAACAGATATCACAAGTGATGTATCGACATCACTAGATACAACGGATTCTACTACCGTTGAATTTTCTTCCACAACTCCTACGACTTCCATAATAACAGGTTTGTTGAAAGCAACTTTCTTACAACATGTCAAACAGGAAAGATATCAAACCGTGCAAAGATTGAAGCCTCCATTTTGATGGTTGGAAGAAATAAATCTATTTCAAATGCTTCTTCATTGTCGAAATTAGACATTTTGTTCGAGAAATCGTCGAAAATAACCATTCATATGCACATCTGGTAAGTGATTAGGAGGATCTTATGTGTATTGACAGGTAAGAGGACTTGAAATATTTTGGTTCACTTTCGAGAAAGACAAAGTAAGTAACATTTTCTACACTTACAGACCAAACAACACAGAGGACGACACAGTCAGAAACTACGCAGGAAGGGACAACAGTAACGGTTAGTACACTAGCGTCAACATTTCCAACTACAGATCAAGATGTATCGACAGAATTAACCTCAAGACTTGCTACATCTCAGTCCGAGTCAACTCCTGCGTCTTCATTAAGTTATTCAACGGATAAGACGACCGCCGACAAAACGACATTATTTCAAACCACTGATGTTCCGACGAGTGAAGTAACTTCAATGTTTTCAACAACTTCTTCAACAATAGGTTTGTCGATACTTTTTCTCTTCTCTTTAATGATATATAAGATCAAAGTAGTATTTAACAACAATAGTATACCCCCAGAAGCATTAATGTATCTGTGGATAAAGAATATCAGAATCGGGTAAGACTAAATCAAGTTTGTTTCAGTTGAGCCATGAAATCGTCGAAACTTGAGGACACCCTACCTGTCGAAATGCTAAGTAGATCTCGTTTATTTACAGAGGAGACAACAAATCCCACAATGACGACTGAAGACGAGACAACAGAAGTAACAGGTTTCCTCTCCACTAGTGAGACAGTTAGCGAAGAAACAACAACTGATTCCTCGTCTACAGAAGCTACTTCTGCAATCTATTCAACAGATATCACAAGTGATGTATCGACATCACTAGATACAACGGATTCTACTACCGTTGAATTTTCTTCCACAACTCCTACGACTTCCATAATAACAGGTTTGTTGAAAGCAACTTTCTTACAACATGTCAAACAGGAAAGATATCAAACCGTGCAAAGATTGAAGCCTCCATTTTGATGGTTGGAAGAAATAAATCTATTTCAAATGCTTCTTCATTGTCGAAATTAGACATTTTGTTCGAGAAATCGTCGAAAATAACCATTCATATGCACATCTGGTAAGTGATTAGGAGGATCTTATGTGTATTGACAGGTAAGAGGACTTGAAATATTTTGGTTCACTTTCGAGAAAGACAAAGTAAGTAACATTTTCTACACTTACAGACCAAACAACACACAGGACGACACAGTCAGAAACTACGCAGGAAGGGACAACAGTAACGGTTAGTACACTAGCGTCAACATTTCCAACTACAGATCAAGATGTATCGACAGAATTAACCTCAAGACTTGCTACATCTCAGTCCGAGTCAACTCCTGCGTCTTCATTAAGTTATTCAACGGATAAGACGACCGCCGACAAAACGACATTATTTCAAACCACTGATGTTCCGACGAGTGAAGTAACTTCAATGTTTTCAACAACTTCTTCAACAATAGGTTTGTCGATACTTTTTCTCTTCTCTTTAATGATATATAAGATCAAAGTAGTATTTAAAAACAATAGTATACCCCCAGAAGCATTAATGTATATGTGGATAAAGAATATCAGAATCGGGTAAGACTAAATCAAGTTTGTTTCAGTTGAGCCATGAAATCGTCGAAACTTGAGGACACCCTACCTGTCGAAATGCTAAGTAGATCTCGTTTATTTACAGAGGAGACAACAAATCCCACAATGACGACTGAAGACGAGACAACAGAAGTAACAGGTTTCCTTTCCACTAGTGAGACAGTAAGCGAAGAAACAACAACTGATTCCTCGTCTACAGAAGCTACTTCTGCAATCTATTCAACAGATATCACAAGTGATGTATCGACATCACTAGATACAACGGATTCTACTACCGTTGAATTTTCTTCCACAACTCCTACGACTTCCATAATAACAGGTTTGTTGAAAGCAACTTTCTTACAACATGTCAAACAGGAAAGATATCAAACCGTGCAAAGATTGAAGCCTCCATTTTGATGGTTGGAAGAAATAAATCTATTTCAAATGCTTCTTCATTGTCGAAATTAGACATTTTTTTCGAGAAGTCGTCGAAAATAACCATTCATATGCACCTCTGGTAAGAGATTAGGAGGACCTTATGTGTATTGACAGGTAAGAGGACTTGAAATATTTTGGTTCACTTTCGAGAAAGACAAAGTAAGTAACATTTTCTACACTTACAGACCAAACAACACAGAGGACGACACAGTCAGAAACTACGCAGGAAGGGACAACAGTAACGGTTAGTACACTAGCGTCAACATTTCCAACTACAGATCAAGATGTATCGACAGAATTAACCTCAAGACTTGCTACATCTCAGTCCGAGTCAACTCCTGCGTCTTCATTAAGTTATTCAACGGATAAGACGACCGCCGACAAAACGACATTATTTCAAACCACTGATGTTCCGACGAGTGAAGTAACTTCAATGTTTTCAACAACTTCTTCAACAATAGGTTTGTCGATACTTTTTCTCTTCTCTTTAATGATATATAAGATCAAAGTAGTATTTAAAAACAAAAGTATACTCCCAGAAGCATTAATGTATCTGTGGATAAAGAATATCAGAATCGGGTAAGACTAAATCAAGTTTGTTTCAGTTGAGCCATGAAATCGTCGAAACTTGAGGACACCCTACCTGTCGAAATGCTAAGTAGATCTCGTTTATTTACAGAGGAGACAACAAATCCCACAATGACGACTGAAGACGAGACAACAGAAGTAACAGGTTTCCTTTCCACTAGTGAGACAGTAAGCGAAGAAACAACAACTGATTCCTCGTCTACAGAAGCTACTTCTGCAATCTATTCAACAGATATCACAAGTGATGTATCGACATCACTAGATACAACGGATTCTACTACCGTTGAATTTTCTTCCACAACTCCTACGACTTCCATAATAACAGGTTTGTTGAAAGCAACTTTCTTACAACATGTCAAACAGGAAAGATATCAAACCGTGCAAAGATTGAAGCCTCCATTTTGATGGTTGGAAGAAATAAATCTATTTCAAATGCTTCTTCATTGTCGAAATTAGACATTTTGTTCGAGAAATCGTCGAAAATAACCATTCATATGCACATCTGGTAAGTGATTAGGAGGATCTTATGTGTATTGACAGGTAAGAGGACTTGAAATATTTTGGTTCACTTTCGAGAAAGACAAAGTAAGTAACATTTTCTACACTTACAGACCAAACAACACACAGGACGACACAGTCAGAAACTACGCAGGAAGGGACAACAGTAACGGTTAGTACACTAGCGTCAACATTTCCAACTACAGATCAAGATGTATCGACAGAATTAACCTCAAGACTTGCTACATCTCAGTCCGAGTCAACTCCTGCGTCTTCATTAAGTTATTCAACGGATAAGACGACCGCCGACAAAACGACATTATTTCAAACCACTGATGTTCCGACGAGTGAAGTAACTTCAATGTTTTCAACAACTTCTTCAACAATAGGTTTGTCGATACTTTTTCTCTTCTCTTTAATGATATATAAGATCAAAGTAGTATTTAAAAACAAAAGTATACTCCCAGAAGCATTAATGTATCTGTGGATAAAGAATATCAGAATCGGGTAAGACTAAATCAAGTTTGTTTCAGTTGAGCCATGAAATCGTCGAAACTTGAGGACACCCTACCTGTCGAAATGCTAAGTAGATCTCGTTTATTTACAGAGGAGACAACAAATCCCACAATGACGACTGAAGACGAGACAACAGAAGTAACAGGTTTCCTTTCCACTAGTGAGACAGTAAGCGAAGAAACAACAACTGATTCCTCGTCTACAGAAGCTACTTCTGCAATCTATTCAACAGATATCACAAGTGATGTATCGACATCACTAGATACAACGGATTCTACTACCGTTGAATTTTCTTCCACAACTCCTACGACTTCCATAATAACAGGTTTGTTGAAAGCAACTTTCTTACAACATGTCAAACAGGAAAGATATCAAACCGTGCAAAGACTGAAGCCTCCATTTTGATGGTTGGAAGAAATAAATCTATTTCAAATGCTTCTTCATTGTCGAAATTAGACATTTTGTTCGAGAAATCGTCGAAAATAACCATTCATATGCACATCTGGTAAGTGTTTAGGAGGATCTTATGTGTATTGACAGGTAAGAGGACTTGAAATATTTTGGTTCACTTTCGAGAAAGACAAAGTAAGTAACATTTTCTACACTTACAGACCAAACAACACACAGGACGACACAGTCAGAAACTACGCAGGAAGGGACAACAGTAACGGTTAGTACACTAGCGTCAACATTTCCAACTACAGATCAAGATGTATCGACAGAATTAACCTCAAGACTTGCTACATCTCAGTCCGAGTCAACTCCTGCGTCTTCATTAAGTTATTCAACGGATAAGACGACCGCCGACAAAACGACATTATTTCAAACCACTGATGTTCCGACGAGTGAAGTAACTTCAATGTTTTCAACAACTTCTTCAACAATAGGTTTGTCGATACTTTTTCTCTTCTCTTTAATGATATATAAGATCAAAGTAGTATTTAAAAACAAAAGTATACTCCCAGAAGCATTAATGTATCTGTGGATAAAGAATATCAGAATCGGGTAAGACTAAATCAAGTTTGTTTCAGTTGAGCCATGAAATCGTCGAAACTTGAGGACACCCTACCTGTCGAAATGCTAAGTAGATCTCGTTTATTTACAGAGGAGACAACAAATCCCACAATGACGACTGAAGACGAGACAACAGAAGTAACAGGTTTCCTTTCCACTAGTGAGACAGTAAGCGAAGAAACAACAACTGATTCCTCGTCTACAGAAGCTACTTCTGCAATCTATTCAACAGATATCACAAGTGATGTATCGACATCACTAGATACAACGGATTCTACTACCGTTGAATTTTCTTCCACAACTCCTACGACTTCCATAATAACAGGTTTGTTGAAAGCAACTTTCTTACAACATGTCAAACAGGAAAGATATCAAACCGTGCAAAGATTGAAGCCTCCATTTTGATGGTTGGAAGAAATAAATCTATTTCAAATGCTTCTTCATTGTCGAAATTAGACATTTTGTTCGAGAAATCGTCGAAAATAACCATTCATATGCACATCTGGTAAGTGTTTAGGAGGATCTTATGTGTATTGACAGGTAAGAGGACTTGAAATATTTTGGTTCACTTTCGAGAAAGACAAAGTAAGTAACATTTTCTACACTTACAGACCAAACAACACACAGGACGACACAGTCAGAAACTACGCAGGAAGGGACAACAGTAACGGTTAGTACACTAGCGTCAACATTTCCAACTACAGATCAAGATGTATCGACAGAATTAACCTCAAGACTTGCTACATCTCAGTCCGAGTCAACTCCTGCGTCTTCATTAAGTTATTCAACGGATAAGACGACCGCCGACAAAACGACATTATTTCAAACCACTGATGTTCCGACGAGTGAAGTAACTTCAATGTTTTCAACAACTTCTTCAACAATAGGTTTGTCGATACTTTTTCTCTTCTCTTTAATGATATATAAGATCAAAGTAGTATTTAACAACAATAGTATACCCCCAGAAGCATTAATGTATCTGTGGATAAAGAATATCAGAATCGGGTAAGACTAAATCAAGTTTGTTTCAGTTGAGCCATGAAATCGTCGAAACTTGAGGACACCCTACCTGTCGAAATGCTAAGTAGATCTCGTTTATTTACAGAGGAGACAACAAATCCCACAATGACGACTGAAGACGAGACAACAGAAGTAACAGGTTTCCTCTCCACTAGTGAGACAGTTAGCGAAGAAACAACAACTGATTCCTCGTCTACAGAAGCTACTTCTGCAATCTATTCAACAGATATCACAAGTGATGTATCGACATCACTAGATACAACGGATTCTACTACCGTTGAATTTTCTTCCACAACTCCTACGACTTCCATAATAACAGGTTTGTTGAAAGCAACTTTCTTACAACATGTCAAACAGGAAAGATATCAAACCGTGCAAAGATTGAAGCCTCCATTTTGATGGTTGGAAGAAATAAATCTATTTCAAATGCTTCTTCATTGTCGAAATTAGACATTTTGTTCGAGAAATCGTCGAAAATAACCATTCATATGCACATCTGGTAAGTGATTAGGAGGATCTTATGTGTATTGACAGGTAAGAGGACTTGAAATATTTTGGTTCACTTTCGAGAAAGACAAAGTAAGTAACATTTTCTACACTTACAGACCAAACAACACACAGGACGACACAGTCAGAAACTACGCAGGAAGGGACAACAGTAACGGTTAGTACACTAGCGTCAACATTTCCAACTACAGATCAAGATGTATCGACAGAATTAACCTCAAGACTTGCTACATCTCAGTCCGAGTCAACTCCTGCGTCTTCATTAAGTTATTCAACGGATAAGACGACCGCCGACAAAACGACATTATTTCAAACCACTGATGTTCCGACGAGTGAAGTAACTTCAATGTTTTCAACAACTTCTTCAACAATAGGTTTGTCGATACTTTTTCTCTTCTCTTTAATGATATATAAGATCAAAGTAGTATTTAAAAACAAAAGTATACTCCCAGAAGCATTAATGTATCTGTGGATAAAGAATATCAGAATCGGGTAAGACTAAATCAAGTTTGTTTCAGTTGAGCCATGAAATCGTCGAAACTTGAGGACACCCTACCTGTCGAAATGCTAAGTAGATCTCGTTTATTTACAGAGGAGACAACAAATCCCACAATGACGACTGAAGACGAGACAACAGAAGTAACAGGTTTCCTTTCCACTAGTGAGACAGTAAGCGAAGAAACAACAACTGATTCCTCGTCTACAGAAGCTACTTCTGCAATCTATTCAACAGATATCACAAGTGATGTATCGACATCACTAGATACAACGGATTCTACTACCGTTGAATTTTCTTCCACAACTCCTACGACTTCCATAATAACAGGTTTGTTGAAAGCAACTTTCTTACAACATGTCAAACAGGAAAGATATCAAACCGTGCAAAGACTGAAGCCTCCATTTTGATGGTTGGAAGAAATAAATCTATTTCAAATGCTTCTTCATTGTCGAAATTAGACATTTTGTTCGAGAAATCGTCGAAAATAACCATTCATATGCACATCTGGTAAGTGTTTAGGAGGATCTTATGTGTATTGACAGGTAAGAGGACTTGAAATATTTTGGTTCACTTTCGAGAAAGACAAAGTAAGTAACATTTTCTACACTTACAGACCAAACAACACACAGGACGACACAGTCAGAAACTACGCAGGAAGGGACAACAGTAACGGTTAGTACACTAGCGTCAACATTTCCAACTACAGATCAAGATGTATCGACAGAATTAACCTCAAGACTTGCTACATCTCAGTCCGAGTCAACTCCTGCGTCTTCATTAAGTTATTCAACGGATAAGACGACCGCCGACAAAACGACATTATTTCAAACCACTGATGTTCCGACGAGTGAAGTAACTTCAATGTTTTCAACAACTTCTTCAACAATAGGTTTGTCGATACTTTTTCTCTTCTCTTTAATGATATATAAGATCAAAGTAGTATTTAACAACAATAGTATACCCCCAGAAGCATTAATGTATCTGTGGATAAAGAATATCAGAATCGGGTAAGACTAAATCAAGTTTGTTTCAGTTGAGCCATGAAATCGTCGAAACTTGAGGACACCCTACCTGTCGAAATGCTAAGTAGATCTCGTTTATTTACAGAGGAGACAACAAATCCCACAATGACGACTGAAGACGAGACAACAGAAGTAACAGGTTTCCTCTCCACTAGTGAGACAGTTAGCGAAGAAACAACAACTGATTCCTCGTCTACAGAAGCTACTTCTGCAATCTATTCAACAGATATCACAAGTGATGTATCGACATCACTAGATACAACGGATTCTACTACCGTTGAATTTTCTTCCACAACTCCTACGACTTCCATAATAACAGGTTTGTTGAAAGCAACTTTCTTACAACATGTCAAACAGGAAAGATATCAAACCGTGCAAAGATTGAAGCCTCCATTTTGATGGTTGGAAGAAATAAATCTATTTCAAATGCTTCTTCATTGTCGAAATTAGACATTTTGTTCGAGAAATCGTCGAAAATAACCATTCATATGCACATCTGGTAAGTGATTAGGAGGATCTTATGTGTATTGACAGGTAAGAGGACTTGAAATATTTTGGTTCACTTTCGAGAAAGACAAAGTAAGTAACATTTTCTACACTTACAGACCAAACAACACACAGGACGACACAGTCAGAAACTACGCAGGAAGGGACAACAGTAACGGTTAGTACACTAGCGTCAACATTTCCAACTACAGATCAAGATGTATCGACAGAATTAACCTCAAGACTTGCTACATCTCAGTCCGAGTCAACTCCTGCGTCTTCATTAAGTTATTCAACGGATAAGACGACCGCCGACAAAACGACATTATTTCAAACCACTGATGTTCCGACGAGTGAAGTAACTTCAATGTTTTCAACAACTTCTTCAACAATAGGTTTGTCGATACTTTTTCTCTTCTCTTTAATGATATATAAGATCAAAGTAGTATTTAAAAACAATAGTATACCCCCAGAAGCATTAATGTATATGTGGATAAAGAATATCAGAATCGGGTAAGACTAAATCAAGTTTGTTTCAGTTGAGCCATGAAATCGTCGAAACTTGAGGACACCCTACCTGTCGAAATGCTAAGTAGATCTCGTTTATTTACAGAGGAGACAACAAATCCCACAATGACGACTGAAGACGAGACAACAGAAGTAACAGGTTTCCTTTCCACTAGTGAGACAGTAAGCGAAGAAACAACAACTGATTCCTCGTCTACAGAAGCTACTTCTGCAATCTATTCAACAGATATCACAAGTGATGTATCGACATCACTAGATACAACGGATTCTACTACCGTTGAATTTTCTTCCACAACTCCTACGACTTCCATAATAACAGGTTTGTTGAAAGCAACTTTCTTACAACATGTCAAACAGGAAAGATATCAAACCGTGCAAAGATTGAAGCCTCCATTTTGATGGTTGGAAGAAATAAATCTATTTCAAATGCTTCTTCATTGTCGAAATTAGACATTTTTTTCGAGAAGTCGTCGAAAATAACCATTCATATGCACCTCTGGTAAGAGATTAGGAGGACCTTATGTGTATTGACAGGTAAGAGGACTTGAAATATTTTGGTTCACTTTCGAGAAAGACAAAGTAAGTAACATTTTCTACACTTACAGACCAAACAACACAGAGGACGACACAGTCAGAAACTACGCAGGAAGGGACAACAGTAACGGTTAGTACACTAGCGTCAACATTTCCAACTACAGATCAAGATGTATCGACAGAATTAACCTCAAGACTTGCTACATCTCAGTCCGAGTCAACTCCTGCGTCTTCATTAAGTTATTCAACGGATAAGACGACCGCCGACAAAACGACATTATTTCAAACCACTGATGTTCCGACGAGTGAAGTAACTTCAATGTTTTCAACAACTTCTTCAACAATAGGTTTGTCGATACTTTTTCTCTTCTCTTTAATGATATATAAGATCAAAGTAGTATTTAAAAACAAAAGTATACTCCCAGAAGCATTAATGTATCTGTGGATAAAGAATATCAGAATCGGGTAAGACTAAATCAAGTTTGTTTCAGTTGAGCCATGAAATCGTCGAAACTTGAGGACACCCTACCTGTCGAAATGCTAAGTAGATCTCGTTTATTTACAGAGGAGACAACAAATCCCACAATGACGACTGAAGACGAGACAACAGAAGTAACAGGTTTCCTTTCCACTAGTGAGACAGTAAGCGAAGAAACAACAACTGATTCCTCGTCTACAGAAGCTACTTCTGCAATCTATTCAACAGATATCACAAGTGATGTATCGACATCACTAGATACAACGGATTCTACTACCGTTGAATTTTCTTCCACAACTCCTACGACTTCCATAATAACAGGTTTGTTGAAAGCAACTTTCTTACAACATGTCAAACAGGAAAGATATCAAACCGTGCAAAGATTGAAGCCTCCATTTTGATGGTTGGAAGAAATAAATCTATTTCAAATGCTTCTTCATTGTCGAAATTAGACATTTTGTTCGAGAAATCGTCGAAAATAACCATTCATATGCACATCTGGTAAGTGATTAGGAGGATCTTATGTGTATTGACAGGTAAGAGGACTTGAAATATTTTGGTTCACTTTCGAGAAAGACAAAGTAAGTAACATTTTCTACACTTACAGACCAAACAACACACAGGACGACACAGTCAGAAACTACGCAGGAAGGGACAACAGTAACGGTTAGTACACTAGCGTCAACATTTCCAACTACAGATCAAGATGTATCGACAGAATTAACCTCAAGACTTGCTACATCTCAGTCCGAGTCAACTCCTGCGTCTTCATTAAGTTATTCAACGGATAAGACGACCGCCGACAAAACGACATTATTTCAAACCACTGATGTTCCGACGAGTGAAGTAACTTCAATGTTTTCAACAACTTCTTCAACAATAGGTTTGTCGATACTTTTTCTCTTCTCTTTAATGATATATAAGATCAAAGTAGTATTTAACAACAATAGTATACCCCCAGAAGCATTAATGTATCTGTGGATAAAGAATATCAGAATCGGGTAAGACTAAATCAAGTTTGTTTCAGTTGAGCCATGAAATCGTCGAAACTTGAGGACACCCTACCTGTCGAAATGCTAAGTAGATCTCGTTTATTTACAGAGGAGACAACAAATCCCACAATGACGACTGAAGACGAGACAACAGAAGTAACAGGTTTCCTCTCCACTAGTGAGACAGTTAGCGAAGAAACAACAACTGATTCCTCGTCTACAGAAGCTACTTCTGCAATCTATTCAACAGATATCACAAGTGATGTATCGACATCACTAGATACAACGGATTCTACTACCGTTGAATTTTCTTCCACAACTCCTACGACTTCCATAATAACAGGTTTGTTGAAAGCAACTTTCTTACAACATGTCAAACAGGAAAGATATCAAACCGTGCAAAGATTGAAGCCTCCATTTTGATGGTTGGAAGAAATAAATCTATTTCAAATGCTTCTTCATTGTCGAAATTAGACATTTTGTTCGAGAAATCGTCGAAAATAACCATTCATATGCACATCTGGTAAGTGATTAGGAGGATCTTATGTGTATTGACAGGTAAGAGGACTTGAAATATTTTGGTTCACTTTCGAGAAAGACAAAGTAAGTAACATTTTCTACACTTACAGACCAAACAACACACAGGACGACACAGTCAGAAACTACGCAGGAAGGGACAACAGTAACGGTTAGTACACTAGCGTCAACATTTCCAACTACAGATCAAGATGTATCGACAGAATTAACCTCAAGACTTGCTACATCTCAGTCCGAGTCAACTCCTGCGTCTTCATTAAGTTATTCAACGGATAAGACGACCGCCGACAAAACGACATTATTTCAAACCACTGATGTTCCGACGAGTGAAGTAACTTCAATGTTTTCAACAACTTCTTCAACAATAGGTTTGTCGATACTTTTTCTCTTCTCTTTAATGATATATAAGATCAAAGTAGTATTTAAAAACAAAAGTATACCCCCAGAAGCATTAATGTATATGTGGATAAAGAATATCAGAATCGGGTAAGACTAAATCAAGTTTGTTTCAGTTGAGCCATGAAATCGTCGAAACTTGAGGACACCCTACCTGTCGAAATGCTAAGTAGATCTCGTTTATTTACAGAGGAGACAACAAATCCCACAATGACGACTGAAGACGAGACAACAGAAGTAACAGGTTTCCTTTCCACTAGTGAGACAGTAAGCGAAGAAACAACAACTGATTCCTCGTCTACAGAAGCTACTTCTGCAATCTATTCAACAGATATCACAAGTGATGTATCGACATCACTAGATACAACGGATTCTACTACCGTTGAATTTTCTTCCACAACTCCTACGACTTCCATAATAACAGGTTTGTTGAAAGCAACTTTCTTACAACATGTCAAACAGGAAAGATATCAAACCGTGCAAAGATTGAAGCCTCCATTTTGATGGTTGGAAGAAATAAATCTATTTCAAATGCTTCTTCATTGTCGAAATTAGACATTTTGTTCGAGAAATCGTCGAAAATAACCATTCATATGCACATCTGGTAAGTGTTTAGGAGGATCTTATGTGTATTGACAGGTAAGAGGACTTGAAATATTTTGGTTCACTTTCGAGAAAGACAAAGTAAGTAACATTTTCTACACTTACAGACCAAACAACACACAGGACGACACAGTCAGAAACTACGCAGGAAGGGACAACAGTAACGGTTAGTACACTAGCGTCAACATTTCCAACTACAGATCAAGATGTATCGACAGAATTAACCTCAAGACTTGCTACATCTCAGTCCGAGTCAACTCCTGCGTCTTCATTAAGTTATTCAACGGATAAGACGACCGCCGACAAAACGACATTATTTCAAACCACTGATGTTCCGACGAGTGAAGTAACTTCAATGTTTTCAACAACTTCTTCAACAATAGGTTTGTCGATACTTTTTCTCTTCTCTTTAATGATATATAAGATCAAAGTAGTATTTAAAAACAAAAGTATACCCCCAGAAGCATTAATGTATATGTGGATAAAGAATATCAGAATCGGGTAAGACTAAATCAAGTTTGTTTCAGTTGAGCCATGAAATCGTCGAAACTTGAGGACACCCTACCTGTCGAAATGCTAAGTAGATCTCGTTTATTTACAGAGGAGACAACAAATCCCACAATGACGACTGAAGACGAGACAACAGAAGTAACAGGTTTCCTTTCCACTAGTGAGACAGTAAGCGAAGAAACAACAACTGATTCCTCGTCTACAGAAGCTACTTCTGCAATCTATTCAACAGATATCACAAGTGATGTATCGACATCACTAGATACAACGGATTCTACTACCGTTGAATTTTCTTCCACAACTCCTACGACTTCCATAATAACAGGTTTGTTGAAAGCAACTTTCTTACAACATGTCAAACAGGAAAGATATCAAACCGTGCAAAGATTGAAGCCTCCATTTTGATGGTTGGAAGAAATAAATCTATTTCAAATGCTTCTTCATTGTCGAAATTAGACATTTTGTTCGAGAAATCGTCGAAAATAACCATTCATATGCACATCTGGTAAGTGTTTAGGAGGATCTTATGTGTATTGACAGGTAAGAGGACTTGAAATATTTTGGTTCACTTTCGAGAAAGACAAAGTAAGTAACATTTTCTACACTTACAGACCAAACAACACACAGGACGACACAGTCAGAAACTACGCAGGAAGGGACAACAGTAACGGTTAGTACACTAGCGTCAACATTTCCAACTACAGATCAAGATGTATCGACAGAATTAACCTCAAGACTTGCTACATCTCAGTCCGAGTCAACTCCTGCGTCTTCATTAAGTTATTCAACGGATAAGACGACCGCCGACAAAACGACATTATTTCAAACCACTGATGTTCCGACGAGTGAAGTAACTTCAATGTTTTCAACAACTTCTTCAACAATAGGTTTGTCGATACTTTTTCTCTTCTCTTTAATGATATATAAGATCAAAGTAGTATTTAACAACAATAGTATACCCCCAGAAGCATTAATGTATCTGTGGATAAAGAATATCAGAATCGGGTAAGACTAAATCAAGTTTGTTTCAGTTGAGCCATGAAATCGTCGAAACTTGAGGACACCCTACCTGTCGAAATGCTAAGTAGATCTCGTTTATTTACAGAGGAGACAACAAATCCCACAATGACGACTGAAGACGAGACAACAGAAGTAACAGGTTTCCTCTCCACTAGTGAGACAGTTAGCGAAGAAACAACAACTGATTCCTCGTCTACAGAAGCTACTTCTGCAATCTATTCAACAGATATCACAAGTGATGTATCGACATCACTAGATACAACGGATTCTACTACCGTTGAATTTTCTTCCACAACTCCTACGACTTCCATAATAACAGGTTTGTTGAAAGCAACTTTCTTACAACATGTCAAACAGGAAAGATATCAAACCGTGCAAAGATTGAAGCCTCCATTTTGATGGTTGGAAGAAATAAATCTATTTCAAATGCTTCTTCATTGTCGAAATTAGACATTTTTTTTCGAGAAATCGTCGAAAATAACCATTCATATGCACATCTGGTAAGTGATTAGGAGGATCTTATGTGTATTGACAGGTAAGAGGACTTGAAATATTTTGGTTCACTTTCGAGAAAGACAAAGTAAGTAACATTTTCTACACTTACAGACCAAACAACACACAGGACGACACAGTCAGAAACTACGCAGGAAGGGACAACAGTAACGGTTAGTACACTAGCGTCAACATTTCCAACTACAGATCAAGATGTATCGACAGAATTAACCTCAAGACTTGCTACATCTCAGTCCGAGTCAACTCCTGCGTCTTCATTAAGTTATTCAACGGATAAGACGACCGCCGACAAAACGACATTATTTCAAACCACTGATGTTCCGACGAGTGAAGTAACTTCAATGTTTTCAACAACTTCTTCAACAATAGGTTTGTCGATACTTTTTCTCTTCTCTTTAATGATATATAAGATCAAAGTAGTATTTAACAACAATAGTATACCCCCAGAAGCATTAATGTATCTGTGGATAAAGAATATCAGAATCGGGTAAGACTAAATCAAGTTTGTTTCAGTTGAGCCATGAAATCGTCGAAACTTGAGGACACCCTACCTGTCGAAATGCTAAGTAGATCTCGTTTATTTACAGAGGAGACAACAAATCCCACAATGACGACTGAAGACGAGACAACAGAAGTAACAGGTTTCCTCTCCACTAGTGAGACAGTTAGCGAAGAAACAACAACTGATTCCTCGTCTACAGAAGCTACTTCTGCAATCTATTCAACAGATATCACAAGTGATGTATCGACATCACTAGATACAACGGATTCTACTACCGTTGAATTTTCTTCCACAACTCCTACGACTTCCGTAATAACAGGTTTGTTGAAAGCAACTTTCTTACAACATGTCAAACAGGAAAGATATCAAACCGTGCAAAGATTGAAGCCTCCATTTTGATGGTTGGAAGAAATAAATCTATTTCAAATGCTTCTTCATTGTCGAAATTAGACATTTTGTTCGAGAAATCGTCGAAAATAACCATTCATATGCACATCTGGTAAGTGATTAGGAGGATCTTATGTGTATTGACAGGTAAGAGGACTTGAAATATTTTGGTTCACTTTCGAGAAAGACAAAGTAAGTAACATTTTCTACACTTACAGACCAAACAACACACAGGACGACACAGTCAGAAACTACGCAGGAAGGGACAACAGTAACGGTTAGTACACTAGCGTCAACATTTCCAACTACAGATCAAGATGTATCGACAGAATTAACCTCAAGACTTGCTACATCTCAGTCCGAGTCAACTCCTGCGTCTTCATTAAGTTATTCAACGGATAAGACGACCGCCGACAAAACGACATTATTTCAAACCACTGATGTTCCGACGAGTGAAGTAACTTCAATGTTTTCAACAACTTCTTCAACAATAGGTTTGTCGATACTTTTTCTCTTCTCTTTAATGATATATAAGATCAAAGTAGTATTTAAAAACAAAAGTATACCCCCAGAAGCATTAATGTATATGTGGATAAAGAATATCAGAATCGGGTAAGACTAAATCAAGTTTGTTTCAGTTGAGCCATGAAATCGTCGAAACTTGAGGACACCCTACCTGTCGAAATGCTAAGTAGATCTCGTTTATTTACAGAGGAGACAACAAATCCCACAATGACGACTGAAGACGAGACAACAGAAGTAACAGGTTTCCTTTCCACTAGTGAGACAGTAAGCGAAGAAACAACAACTGATTCCTCGTCTACAGAAGCTACTTCTGCAATCTATTCAACAGATATCACAAGTGATGTATCGACATCACTAGATACAACGGATTCTACTACCGTTGAATTTTCTTCCACAACTCCTACGACTTCCATAATAACAGGTTTGTTGAAAGCAACTTTCTTACAACATGTCAAACAGGAAAGATATCAAACCGCGCAAAGATTGAAGCCTCCATTTTGATGGTTGGAAGAAATAAATCTATTTCAAATGCTTCTTCATTGTCGAAATTAGACATTTTTTTTAGAGAAATCGTTGAAAATAACCATTCATATGCACATCTGGTAAGTGATTAGGAGGATCTTATGTGTATTGACAGGTAAGAGGACTTGAAATATTTTGGTTCACTTTCGAGAAAGACAAAGTAAGTAACATTTTCTACACTTACAGACCAAACAACACACAGGACGACACAATCAGAATCTACGCAGGAAGGGACAACAGTAACGGTAGGTACACTAGCGTCAACATTTCCAACTACAGATCAAGATGTATCGACAGAATTAACCTCAAGACTTGCTACATCTCAGTCCGAGTCAACTCCTGCGTCTTCATTAAGTTATTCAACGGATAAGACGACCGCCGACAAAACGTCATTATTTCAAACCACTGATGTTCCGACGAGTGAAGTAACTTCAATGTTTTCAACAACTTCTTCAACAATAGGTTTGTCGATACTTTTTCTCTTCTCTTTAATGATATATAAGATCAAAGTAGTATTTAACAACAATAGTATACCCCCAGAAGCATTAATGTATATGTGGATAAAGAATATCAGAATCGGGTAAGACTAAATCAAGTTTGTTTCAGTTGAGCCATGAAATCGTCGAAACTTGAGGACACCCTACCTGTCGAAATGCTAAGTAGATCTCGTTTATTTACAGAGGAGACAACAAATCCCACAATGACGACTGAAGACGAGACAACAGAAGTAACAGGTTTCCTCTCCACTAGTGAGACAGTTAGCGAAGAAACAACAACTGATTCCTCGTCTACAGAAGCTACTTCTGCAATCTATTCAACAGATATCACAAGTGATGTATCGACATCACTAGATACAACGGATTCTACTACCGTTGAATTTTCTTCCACAACTCCTACGACTTCCGTAATAACAGGTTTGTTGAAAGCAACTTTCTTACAACATGTCAAACAGGAAAGATATCAAACCGTGCAAAGATTGAAGCCTCCATTTTGATGGTTGGAAGAAATAAATCTATTTCAAATGCTTCTTCATTGTCGAAATTAGACATTTCTTAGAGAAATCGTCGAAAATAACCATTCATATGCACATCTGGTAAGAAATTAGGAGGATCTGATGTGTATTGACAGGTAAGAGGACTTGAAATATTTTGGTTCACTTTCGAGAAAGACAAAGTAAGTAACATTTTCTACACTTACAGACCAAACAACACACAGGACGACACAGTCAGAATCTACGCAGGAATGGACAACAGTAACGGTTAGTACACTAGCGTCAACATTTCCAACTACAGATCAAGATGTATCGACAGAATTAACCTCAAGACTTGCTACATCTCAGTCCGAGTCAACTCCTGCGTCTTCATTAAGTTATTCAACGGATAAGACGACCGCCGACAAAACGACATTATTTCAAACCACTGATGTTCCGACGAGTGAAGTAACTTCAATGTTTTCAACAACTTCTTCAACAATAGGTTTGTCGATACTTTTTCTCTTCTCTTTAATGATATATAAGATCAAAGTAGTATTTAAAAACAAAAGTATACCCCCAGAAGCATTAATGTATATGTGGATAAAGAATATCAGAATCGGGTAAGACTAAATCAAGTGTGTTTCAGTTGAGCCATGAAATCGTCGAAACTTGAGGACACCCTACCTGTCGAAATGCTAAGTAGATCTCGTTTATTTACAGAGGAGACAACAAATCCCACAATGACGACTGAAGACGAGACAACAGAAGTAACAGGTTTCCTCTCCACTAGTGAGACAGTAAGCGAAGAAACAACAACTGATTCCTCGTCTACAGAAGCTACTTCTGCAATCTATTCAACAGATATCACAAGTGATGTATCTACATCACTAGATACAACGGATTCTACTACCGTTGAATTTTCTTCCACAACTCCTACGACTTCCATAATAACAGGTTTGTTGAAAGCAACTTTCTTACAACATGTCAAACAGGAAAGATATCAAACCGTGCAAAGATTGAAGCCTCCATTTTGATGGTTGGAAGAAATAAATCTATTTCAAATGCTTCTTCATTGTCGAAATTAGACATTTTTTTCGAGAAGTCGTCGAAAATAACCATTCATATGAACCTCTGGTAAGAGATTAGGAGGACCTTATGTGTATTGACAGGTAAGAGGACTTGAAATATTTTGGTTCACTTTCGAGAAAGACAAAGTAAGTAACATTTTCTACACTTACAGACCAAACAACACACAGGACGACACAATCAGAAACTACGCAGGAAGGGACAACAGTAACGGTTAGTACACTAGCGTCAACATTTCCAACTACAGATCAAGATGTATCGACAGAATTAACCTCAAGACTTGCTACATCTCAGTCCGAGTCAACTCCTGCGTCTTCATTAAGTTATTCAACGGATAAGACGACCGCCGACAAAACGATATTATTTCAAACCACTGATGTTCCGACGAGTGAAGTTACTTCAATGTTTTCAACAACTTCTTCAACAATAGGTTTGTCGATACTTTTTCTTTTCTCTTTAATGATATATAAGATCAAAGTAATATTTATCAACAATAGTATACCCCCAGAAGCATTAATGTATCTGTGGATAAAGAATATCAGAATCGGGTAAGACTAAATCAAGTTTGTTTCAGTTGAGCCATGAAATCGTCGAAACTTGAGGGCACCCTACCTGTCGAAATGCTAAGTAGATCTCGTTTATTTACAGAGGAGACAACAAATCCCACAATGACGACTGAAGACGAGACAACAGAAGTAACAGGTTTCCTCTCTATTAGTAAGACAGTTAGCGAAGAAACAACAACTGATTCCTCGTCTACAGAAGCTACTTCTGCAATCTATTCAACAGATATCACAAGTGATGTATCGACATCACTAGATACAACGGATTCTACTACCGTTGAATTTTCTTCCACAACTCCTACGACTTCCATAATAACAGGTTTGTTGAAAGCAACTTTCCTACAACATGTCAAACAGGAAAGATATCAAACCGTGCAAAGATTGAAGCCTTCATTTTGATGGTTAGAAGAAATCAATATCTTTCAAATGCTTCTTCATTGTCGAAATTAGACATTTCTTAGAGAAATCGTCGAAAATAACCATTCATATGCACATCTGGTAAGTGTTTAGGAGGATCTTATGTATATTGACAGGTAAGAGGACTTGAAATATTTTGGTTCACTTTCGAGAAAGACAAAGTAAGTAACATTTTCTACACTTACAGACCAAACAACACACAGGACGACACAATCAGAATCTACGCAGGAAGGGACAACAGTAACGGTTAGTACACTAGCGTCAACATTTCCAACTACAGATCAAGATGTATCGACAGAATTAACCTCAAGACTTGCTACATCTCAGTCCGAGTCAACTCCTGTGTCTTCATTCAGTTATTCAACGGATAAGACGACCGCCGACAAAACGATATTATTTCAAACCACTGATGTTCCGACGAGTGAAGTAACTTCAATGTTTTCAACAACTTCTTCAACAATAGGTTTGTCGATACTTTTTCTCTTCTCTAGCTTTAATGATCTATAAGATCAAAGTAGTATTTAACAACAATAGTACACCCCCAGAAGCATTAATGTATCTGTGGATAAAGAATATCAGAATCGGGTAAGACTAAATCAAGTTTGTTTCAGTTGAGCCATGAAATCGTCGAAACTTGAGGGCACCCTACCTGTCGAAATGCTAAGTAGATCTCGTTTATTTACAGAGGAGACAACAAATCCCACAATGACGACTGAAGACGAGACAACAGAAGTAACAGGTTTCCTCTCCACTAGTGAGACAGTTAGCGAAGAAACAACAACTGATTCCTCGTCTACAGAATCTACTTCTGCAATCTATTCAACAGAAATCACAAGTGATGTATCGACATCACTAGATACAACGGATTCTATTACCGTTGAATTTTCTTCCACAACTCCTACGACTTCCATAATAACAGGTTTGTTGAAAGCAACTTTCTTACAACATGTCAAACAGGAAAGATATCAAACCGTGCAAAGATTGAAGCCTCCATTTTGATGGTTAGAAGAAATAAATCTCTCTCAAATGCTTCTTCATTGTCGAAATTAGACATTTTTTTTCGAGAAATCGTCGAAAATAACCATTCATATGCACATCTGGTAATAGATTAGGAGGATCTTATGTGTATTGACAGGTAAGAGGACTTGAAATATTTTGGTTCACTTTCGAGAAAGACAAAGTAAGTAACATTTTCTACACTTACAGACCAAACAACACACAGGACGACACAGTCAGAATCTACGCAGGAAGGGACAACAGCAACGGTTAGTACACTAGCGTCAACATATCCAACTACAGATCAAGATGTATCGACAGAATTAACCTCAAGACTTGCTACATCTCAGTCCGAGTCAACTCCTGCGTCTTCCTTAAGTTATTCAACGGATAAGACGACCGCCGACAAAACGATATTATTTCAAACCACTGATGTTCCGACGAGTGAAGTAACTTCCATTTTTTCAACAACTTCTTCAACAATAGGTTTGTCGATACCAGTTCTCTTCTCTTTAATGATTTATAAGATCAAAGTAGTATTTAACAACAATAGTATACCCCCAGAAGCATTTAGTGCAACTTTGGATAAAGAATATCAGAATCGGGTAAGACTAAATCAAGTTTGTTTCAGTTGAGCCATGAAATCGTCGAATCTTGAGGACACCCAACCTGTCGAAATGCTAAGTAGATCTCGTTTATTTACAGAGGAGACAACAAATCCCACAATGACGACTGAAGACGAGACAACAGAAGTAACAGGTTTCCTCTCCACTAGTGAGACAGTAAGCGAAGAAACAACAACTTATTCCCCGTCTACAGAAGCTACTTCTGCAATCTATTCAACCGATATCTCAAATGATGTATCGGCATCACTGTCGAAATGCTAAGTAGGTCAACATGAGTGGTAAACTCATAGCAGCGTTGTCATTCTTCCCCGTCTGACGATGGAAGGTGCAGTCCCACGGTTCATCTGCCCATCCTGTTCCTCTGCGCATGTCTAGTCTTGTTTTCTCTGTCATGTCATTAATACAAATAAATAAACAATATCAGTGTACTAATATAACATAATTTTGCTGTTCACAGAGGAAACTACAAATTCCACATCAGATATTGCTTCAACCGCTCCCACAAGTGAAGGAGGGACATCAGAAGTAGTTGTTTTCTCTTCCACAAGTGAGACTGGGAACAAAGAAACAACGGATTTGCCGTCGACCAAGTTACTTTTTTCAACAGTTGTAACAAATGCTGTATCAACACCATTAGAGACTACTGATGTTAATACCGGTGGATTTTCTTCTTCAACATCTGCCCATCCTATACTAACAGGTTTGTTTTTCATACTATAACTGGTGAAATGATACTTCATATTACTTGATTGCTTTTCACTTCACATTTGCTCAACGTATATTTATTCCATCCTATTGCAGATTTGCCAACGGACGTAACAAGTCCACTCCATACGTCTAAATCTAACACTATCCTTTACTCAACTTCTATTCCAACATCCCTAGTAACAACAAATGCTGTATCAACACCATTAGAGACTACTGATGTTAATACCGGTGGATTTTCTTCTTCAACATCTGCCCATCCTATACTAACAGGTTTGTTTTTCATACTATAACTGGTGAAATGAAAACTGCATATTACTTGATTGCCTTTCACTTCACATTTGCTCAACGTATTTTTATTCCATCCTATTGCAGATTTGCCAACGGACGTAACAATTCCACTCCATACGTCTAAATCTAACACTATCCTTTACTCAACTTCTATTCCAACATCCCTAGTAACAACAAATGCTGTATCAACACCATTAGAGACTACTGATGTTAATACCGGTGGATTTTCTTCTTCAACATCTGCCCATCCTATACTAACAGGTTTGTTTTTAATAATATTTCAACCTTGTGTGCAACTGGTGAAATGATACTGCATATTACTTGAATGCCTTTCACTTCACATTTGCTCAACGTATTTTTATTCCATCTTATTTCAGATTTACCAACGGACATAACAAGTCCACTCAATACGTCTAAATCTAACACTATCCTTTACTCAACTTCTATTCCAACATCACTTGTAACAACAAATGCTGTATCAACACCATTAGAGACTACTGATATTAATACCGGTGGATTTTCTTCTTCAACATCTGCCCATCCTATACTAACAGGTTTGTTTTTAATGATATTTCAACCTTGTGTGCAACTGGTGAAATGATACTGCATATTACTTGAATGCCTTTCACTTCACATTTGCTCAACGTATTTTTATTCCATCTTATTGCAGATTTACCAACGGACATAACAAGTCCACTCAATACGTCTAAATCTAACACTATCCTTTACTCAACTTCTATTCCAACATCACTTGTAACAACAAATGCTGTATCAACACCATTAGAGACTACTGATATTAATACCGGTGGATTTTCTTCTTCAACATCTGCCCATCCTATACTAACAGGTTTGTTTTTAATAATATTTCAACCTTGTGTGCAACTGGTGAAATGAAAACTGCATATTTCAAATTTACTCAACGTATTTTTATTCCATCTTATTGCAGATTTACCAACGGACATAACAAGTCCACTCCATACGTCTAAATCTAACACTATCCTTTACTCAACTTCTATTCCAACATCACTTGTAACAACAGGTTTGTAAGCTATTTCCCTTTTGCTCCTTTCTCTGTTTTTCCAATTTAATAAACCTCCTACCAGCACATGTAGTGATCTAATTAACAAAGCATAACTATACCACCATTTCGATAAGTGAAATTGTCCTTATTTTTTCTCGGGGGGGGGGGGGGGATTGTTCAAGTTATGTTTATTGTATAGTAAAAGTATTCTTGTATTACCCATATTTCAAAGGGAAATTCGAAGATATGTATCTAACGAAGAAACATCGTGAAACGTTCCATTTAATGAAACAAATAACTGGAAATAAATGTGGAATTCACATTACATTTCTGTCAGCATAACCTACGTCATTACCAGCATTCAAAAGTATTCCAAATTACACTTACGTTGGATCTGTATACTGGAGCAATGGACAATTTACATAAGGTATTCACACTAACCATAATTACAGCAACAGTGATAAGAAGAAAGAGGGAGAATTGGCAGCTGTATTTTACCTTTTAGGATTACATGGTACATAAACTACGTTAGTCAAGACGAGAGTATATTTACATTAATTCATGTGTGACAATAGTAAATATACATATTTCAGTTGTATACACAGTCATTAACTCGACAAAGCCGAGGGGCATTTTGGAAGTTTCCGTAGCCACATACGAAAATCGCACTTTGTTTCCAAATCACAATCACATATTGCATGATAAAAGCTTGCCATCACAACCAGCAAAATGTTCATTCTCATTCTCCGGAAAAAAGCTACATAAACAACAGTATATATTGTGATATCTGAATGAAAGCAGCGATTTTTAAATGTAAACCAAAAAGAAACACATTTTCCTGAATGTCTGACACGATTGTTACTGGTTTCTTTAGATGGACGTTGTGAAAAGCCAGATATTTCAGCCGACGAACATCTAAGTATAGAACCTAACCAGGCAATTTATACCAACGGCTCCTTCATTACGTACATCTGTCAAGTGGGTCATCAGCTTATTGGAGAACCTTCAGCCATGTGCAACAACGGTCACTTTCAACCAGCTGACATTCCATATTGCCAAGGTAAAATATTTTAAGTAAACTAAAGTTATCGCTTTTGGGGGCAATATGCCGTTTTGAATTACTGAAGTCTTGTCTCATTTGAAAGTCAGGCCTACCTGTATGAATCAGCCTTCATTTTATCCTTCATATTATATTATTCATTTCCAATATTATACGTTTCCATTACAGTGCAGTGTGAGATTCCGTATCAGGACGATAACAATGAGATTCGACTAACGCCCTACCAAGCCTTCTATAACAATGGATCCACCATATCATTTTCTTGTCTCGATGGTTTTGAAATTAACGGCATTAATTCAGCTGTATGCGTGAATGGAACTTTTGGTATTTCTAGCTATCCAACTTGCGAGGGTATTTACTTTTCTTTTTTTCTTGTTTAAGGTAGGGCGGGAGGGGGGGGGGGGGAGGTAATCTGGCTTTTAGCCCTGTGGTTCTTATAACGTTTACAATATGTGTACTTTAAAAACAAAAAGAGTTCGTTTTGTATCGAAAACTTTGTTAAAGGTTTGTGACAGAAAAACTTGTTTCAAACATTAAATAGGGACACGAGATAATAACGCAAGACCATTTATTGGAGATAATTTCAACTGATCTGAACCGTTAACGTGTATAGATTTATCTTACGAGCATATTTATCACAAAATCATGTACAGTTTATCATATTACATTCTTTTAAGATTCTGTATTCAAAGACATATTAATTATACATAATTATTTATGATTATTGATGATAAGAAACATTGCCTCAGAAACGAAGCAAACATCAATTCATAGACGTCCAGTATCTGTACACATGAATCTTATGTTTCTATAGGTTCTTCATGCCCCAGGCCAGTTTTTGCAGATGGAAATGTTGAAATAACACCAAATAAAACTGAATACAGCTATGATAGTGAGGTTACTTTTAGCTGCAGTGATGGCTCTACTCTTATTGGAACTGATACAGCGAAGTGCAATCAGGGACAGTTTGACATTTCCGTTGAACCATCATGTGGTAAGCATCAGCCTTAGAGAACAATAGACTTCATTTTGAATTTATTAACCAATATTTTGTAATGAACATGGTCCAAGTAAAGCCAAGAGGGAGATCTGAACTGAAAATCCACATTTAGCTAACTTTGCGTCTGCTTCAACCATTCTCGTTGCCTACCCCAAAAAAATGACATAAAAAAGAAATGCAACAAAACTATTGAGATAATTTTTTGGATGATAAACACAAAAAGAGAACCAATCAATAGCTTTCCATGGTGAATGTGAATAAAAGTACATAAGTGAAGATACACGATGACAATATTACTAATTCCACTGCATGTAGCTTAGATTCAAATACTTTGGATGAGGCATATAATTATGGTTATGATTAATTACTCATTATTTCACTCTGAATATTTTTTTTTTTTTTTGGGGGGGGGGTCTCTTTGCAACGAATCAGCAAATTGTAAAAAAAAAATAGTCTATGACAAAACGCAATATATCCATTTGCAAATAAAAATGAATTTGGACGAGAATTATCAAAATTAATATGTTTGCATTTCTCTTTCAGTTTCTTCTGAAATTAATTCCTGTGATGCACTCAGCGTTGACGACAGCGTTACGGTGACACCAGCAGCAGATACGTACCCAATCAACGCTACCATAGCTCTAAGCTGCACCAATCCAGGGAAAATTCTACCTCCATCAGGACAAACAACAAAAGTTTGTCAAGGAGAGAATCGATGGAATCCCTCACCTGTACCGTCCTGCATAAGTAAGGATTTCGAACTTAATTTATCATTGGGTACCAATAAAAGTATCTATCAAACATGAAATCAATAAAAAAAAATATGGCGTGGTAAAAATACCAGAGTTATTACTTTTTACAGATCCATAGACAATGTAAAAATATTTGAGTTCAATTTTCGGGACATAAAAGAAAGTTTGTTACTGTCATTACTAAAAAAAAATCATAATTATTCTTGCAATTACTTAGTCTATATTGAAATATTATGAAAGCACGCTAGAACATATTCCCTTCAAGCGATGGAGGAGGGGGGGGGGTGTTGACGGTCTGACTTATATTGATCATGGTCAGCAAGGTTCACATTTCTTTCAATCCTATGTATCATACGAGAGACACGGTAATGTTTCCTGCTAATATATATTGTATTAGTTTATTACACATCTATAACGGTCCATTAAGATACTGTTATTATTAATTACCAACAATAATTAAACTTCTCAATTCAACCAGTTAGTATTGATTTAGCAATAATTTAGTACTACTTTTAGTTATAACAATTTTTAGTCATTATTTTAGTTGAGTACATATTCATGTAGACCAGGGAAGAAGAATGTTAAACTATTGTTAAATATTCATAGATTGTCAGATAAGTGAAGACTGTGCGGGAAAAGAAAACAACATCTGCGATCAGGAGACTAAATTATGTGCATGTCCACTGGGCTTGGAATTGAAAGGGAACGAATGTGTTGGTAAGTATTAGAGTACCTGCGTCAATCAACCTTGACCAGATAAATTACTCTCGTTACACAAAAAGCGATTAATAGAACACACATTCAAGTTGATTGGCACACATGCATTGGCGCTCGCTTACTACGTGTGCCTTGCCTCGTTTCGACGAACTGCTTTGTCGTCATCCTTATAACGCGCGTTATAAGGATGACGGCTATTTCTAATTCCTCTTTTCAAACTAAACATAGATGTGGAAGGAACCTGAAACATTTACTGTACTACACAACTTCAGCGATAACGAGGAATAGAGAGGGGATATAGTCATTAATGAGAATGACCACGATGGAAAAGTTTGAAATATTTTGCGTGTTCTCACTAAAAAAGTTTTTTTTTATTTTTAAAAGCCATACATATAGCCAGTTGGTCTCAATTGCTACCTTTAGCTTTACATGTCGTGTCTTTTGGGCTCGGGCAAATGTTTGGTCAAACGTCACACGAAAATATCCTGTTTTATATAACAGGAAATCCTATGCGAATGTTACCAAACTGGAAGTTTACGTAGGAACTGAAGAATTTCGTTTTCCATACCAAAATATATTAATTATCCAAATTATCAAGACAACTCTAAACCAAGTGTACAAAGAGAACTATTGTGTCATTGTAGCCAGAGCCCATTTATTAAACAATACACAGTTATCCCAAACGATGACAATGCAGTTCATTAACTAGCCTGTAATCACTGATTTCAAACATTGTTGCCTGTTAACACAAAAACAAAAGTCTAAATCCTTAACGTTTTTTTAATTTATTTAACTGAGAAGTTGTCTGTGAACAAACGTTTATAACCAAATGGAATCATTATTTACATGTTTCATAATCTGAATTTGGAAAATAACTCTGATTGGTTTTGTAATTACTGTTTCATGACAACACTGGCTATCTAATGAACACAAAAGGAAATTTCAATCTAATTAGCAATTCTGCTAGACGTTTCCGAGAGACAGATTTAAAACAGCAGTTTTTGATCGATTTTTATATTTACACTATGCCGTACGATACAACAATAAGGTCCCACTGTAAAAGAAGAAAGGTCTTTAATTTCACGCGTTGAGCGTCAATTTACTAAAAAAGGAAGGGAAAAGTCGGAAAGTTTGTAATTCTGAATTAAAGTTTGCGTTTAATGTGTGGTTAGTACATACATGAAAGTCTCGGAGCAGCACAATTTGAGATTGGAATCACAAATGGGCAGTAACGCATAGATGCTCATGATTTTATTGGAAATGATACATGCGGTATGTCTTAGTTTAAGTTTGATACTTTGAGTAATCCTAAGAAGAGTATAACTGACGATCAAAGTTAAAGGTCTGCTGTATAGACCCCCACTATAGCACGCTATCATGGAAAAAAATCTTGAGATTACGTAATCGACCTGCCTTGGTCGTAAAATAACCTATCCATACCAATTAGTCTGCAACGCCTGCCTCATATTTTTTTCTTGTATGAGTGTCTTTGTGTGAACGATGTATGATTAACTACACTGTAGACATGAACATATTACCACACAGTCTTAACATAAAGAGCCTAATGGTTTTAAGAAGCTATGCAGGCTAATTGTAGAGCCTGGGGTTGATTTACGACCATGGCAGGTCGATTACGTAATCACAAAACTTTCCTAGCTATAGCGTGCTATAATTGGAGCCAATAAAGCACTCCTTCTGAATAATGTAACGGCATATTTTTTGTTAGTTTAGTGATAGCAGTTTCAGCATTACAATTTTAACTCATATCAGTAATGATATTACTTTCAGTATTCATCACTACTTTAACGTCCCTGATAATTTGGTTTACAGAAACTGAAGCTATAGTAACCACCATTAGTCTGGATACCGAGTTCACAACATCATTGTTAAATCAAAGCAGTGAAGAATTTGCCGAACTACAAATCGAGATTTGCACTGCAGTAAGTCAATCACTCTTAATTCCTTATATAATACCCCCCCTTGTACACCTGATTTGTGATTTATATTAAGTTGTTCATACCTTCAAAATATAATTAACAAGCACCAAAGCGTCTGTCCATGAACACACGCACAACAGTAAAAAGTCACAGAGAAAATTAATAAGAGAAGTTTGTTCCAGGCAGGGACGTAGCCAGGGGAACAGGGGAGCAACTGCCCCCCCCCCCCTTTCAGTGTCCAAAAAGTGTTAAAAAGTGTTGTATTTTACCATGGTATTTTGTCAGTGCTCTTTTGATCTTAAATACTCGTCAGCTTCGTTAACTCGATGATAATCGTAGTAACATTCAGGCCTACTGATTCAGCTACTTACTTAGTTTGGCAAATGCAATTAGCTAAATTTAGCCTATAGCCTATTACAAGCCTACAGTTGGGCACTACGTAATAAAATACATATTACCTACCTAACCGCACTCGATGGAGTGTCACGAACCGTATGCACAACGACGTCGACAACGTTCGTTCTCATCCTTTCTATGATTCATCCAACGTTGCTGCACGAACAGCATATTATGAAGCTAAGCAAGCAATCGTACGTGATACGCACTTCCTATAAATAATTATTACACTGCTAATACATTGAGATAAGGATATTTGTTTTTAGGCCACTGCACATCTGGTTGTCTTACAAAATATGAAAGTTTTATATTGTCCATCAGTTAAGTTCATCAAATGTATTTAAATCCAGACATTGGACAATAAAAAAAATTTGTAAAAGAGCACTATATTTGTCTTTCTGATATAATATGTAAAAGAAATCAAACAGGAAACAAAATCTGCTGATAATATGATGTCATATGATAATGATGAAACATTATGGCAAAACATCGCACCAGATCGCAACTAAGGACCTTCAAGTGTTCAAAAATATCTCACCCCCTCCCCTTAGACCCCTCCCCCATATCAATCGCAAAATGTGCTCACCCCCCCTTTGAAATTCTTGAATTACGTCGCTGGTTCCAGGTGTGACGCTATCGTGCAGAGAGCTGGAATGTTCAATATTCTAATCGGATAGGTGTACTTACACCTATCCGATTAGTACAGCGTCACAACACATCAACTGATCGGCGTCGCAACATAATCACACCTATCCGATAAGTACAGCGTCACAACACATCAACTGATCAGCGTCGCAACATAATCACACCTATCCGATAAGTACAGCGTCACAACACATCAACTGATCAGCGTCGCAACATAATCACACCTATCCGATTAGTACAGCGTCGCAACACATCAACTGATCGGCGTCGCAACATAATCACACCTATCCGATTAGTACAGCGTCACAACACATCAACTGATCAGCGTCGCAGCATAATCACACCTATCCGACTATTACAGCGTCACAACACATCAACTGATCAGCGTCGCAACATAATCACACCTATCCGACTATTACAGCGTCACAACACATCAACTGATCAGCGTCGCAACATAATCACACCTATCCGACTATTACAGCGTCACAACACATCAACTGATCAGCGTCGCAGCATAATCACACCTATCCGATTATTACAGCGTCACAACACATCAACTGATCAGCGTCGCAGCATAATCACACCTATCCGATTAGTACAGCGTCACAACACATCAACTGATCGGCGTCGCAACATAATCACACCTATCCGATTAGTACAGCGTCACAACACATCAACTGATCGGCGTCGCAACATAATCACACCTATCCGATTATTACAGCGTCACAACACATCAACTGATCGGCGTCGCAACATAATCACACCTATCCGATTAGTACAGCGTCACAACACATCAACTGATCAGCGTCGCAGCATAATCATACGTTTCCCTTTTTCTTCCTCTTCTTCCTCTTCTTCTTCTTTTGATATTTAGTTTGAGATAACCCTGACCAAACAGAACACGAACGTTAAGGTCGGCTTTGTGTCTTGCTTCGTTATATCTTTCTCTTCTGGTAGCGTAATTGCAGATGTAGTTACAGTTTACGACACGCGAGAGAACGTTACGTCGGAACAAGTTACGGACATCATTGTGGCCGAATCTCGGAATCAACCAGGTGAAAACGTCACTTTACCATCACTATCAATGAACATAACACTTGATAGTAAAGTCACATCAGAGGGTACGTAATATTTATGTTTCATTTTTTTTTAATTACTGCATCGAAATGTCATAACAATTCAAGTTTATTTAAACAAACATTTTGGGTGTGTTTCTATTCATATAATCACAGGAAAGTCGGAAAAGTGTTTACAAGTCGAAATGAATAGACCTTAATTCGCTAATTAGGCTACGTTGGTGATTTTATATTTCAGATGGGTTCTTAGTTTGGTGAACTTCACCTTTAATTTTCGTAAAGTAGGACACTAGATCTGATAAAGAAAACACAGCTGGTAAATATGATTTACGAACGTACTAATCAGTACATGGAAAAATACCCGAGCCAACCATACAAGAAGAAACTCCTCGTACGATAGCCATTTCATCGACCCTACCGACAATGAATACACCTAACGAACCAGTTTTGCAGCACCTCCCGCTCTTTACATGGGACCGTGACAACACTTTATCATTTCACGCAAGAATAATTCAAAAAAATGATTGTCCAGTTAAATTTACAAATGGTTTTAAGTTGTATATGTTGTCTTCAACATGTGAAGAATTCACCATTTTTTTTCTCCCCAAGTAGTTCATGAAGTCAACTATTGTGACGACTCCTCCTTCAACGTATGTGATCCTACGTATGGCGTTTGTACCTACTACGGAGGCAATAATTATACATGTGCGTGCAACGAGAAGGCATTCAATGCGGATGACATCAGTGGTATATCATGTCAGGCGGTCGGTAAGTTCTGCTTCATCTCAAGGTTTTGTCAGAATTCCATCAATAAATTTAACTTTCGTTCATAGAAACGATATATAGAGTAATTGTGTTCAGGTATTGGGTATTAAGTCGTGAAAGTTCTCGATGTACATTTTTCTCCAATTCCCCCCCCCCCCCCGCCCTCCTCCCCCACCTCCCTCCCTTTTCTAAAGTATTTTTTACAACTCTAGTTTCTGTATAAAGTAAATTCTTTGTCGTTAGTTGACTTCCATCAGGAATGATAAGACTCAGCTAAGTACAGCATTATTGTTATATGAAACTCATAGTTTTGGTCTTTGACAATTTTGTTCAGTCAAAAGGGTTAAGTAGCGATATTTCTGGTTCAAACTAGAGACTTATGTGAGTAAAATTAAGTGTTCTTTCTCATAATAAGTTAGTAAATGTAAAATAGTCCACTTATTTACTGTTCAATCCATCTTCGGCGACATCACAATTCGCTTCAATTTTACATTATACAATGTGTATCCAATTCGCTCTGCTTTACCTAAATTTGAAGAACGTTATTCTATTTTAAGAATGAAATTCAGAATGCTTAAAGAATATTGAAAGTAATAACTGGATAGCTGTAACTAAATCAAAAAGTAGGTAATCATTTTCTTATATATTATTCGATATTTGCCCATATCCAAATGACACTTTCATAAGCAGGATACTTATTTTCTGAAACTTTGCATCGTAAGAACAAAAGAGAGTTTTCTTGAACCACCAGCTACTCCCACCAAATATTGTATGTCTATACAAAGGATTCCTGAGACCAGAACTTGACCCATTTTGGTATAGTTTTGATCCACATATTGAAGACACTGATATATGGGTCAAACGATTGTTGTTTCCGCTTTACTCGGATGTTTTATTGTGATATTTAAAAGCGACACATATATTATTGGTTAGCGACATTAAGCCGTCACCGCTTATGACAGCGCATAATTCTGATATTGCTGTGTTTATTGTTTCTAAACTTGTTGATGGTAACAATTGCTTTCATCTTTTTTCCATCCTTTCCTTCTTTAAGCTGAATTGAACAGACCTAATTACGCCCTCATCATTGGTTTGTGCATTGGAACAGCACTAGGCATCATCCTTGGAATTTTGTTTCTTCTCGTTGTGATTGGATCAAAGTTGACAGAACGAAAGACAAATGAGAATAGGACAAACCATGATAATTACCCATCCCCTAGTATTAGGGATGCACTTCCCGTCTCAACTATCAGTGGGAACATTCCTTCAGCTGGACGGACAGCTGAAGCTAGTGAAGAGAACTCCAGTGATATCGAAAGTATTACTTATGTTGAAGGTACAACAACAGAAGAAATTACACAAGATCAGCAGCTGCAAGCAATCGCTAGAACGATTCAGAATATGGGTGAACTTCTGGTAATTTTCTTTTCTAGATGTACTTTTTTACCACCACCTCTCCCAGGACGTCATATATATATATATTCATTTGCCTTTGTCGTTTTCCTCCATTTCGTTAACAAAAGTCTGTTTAAAGTATCTCTTTCGAGATCCGGCTTTAGGAATCACACAATGACTTTGAGTTGGTTAGAATCGTGTTTGATCTCTCGAGTAGGGCAAATATGTCACCAAAAACAGAACAAGTATTGTTCGATACAGGTGATAAACGCCTACAGTGGAATTACGACCTTCCTAACCGGTTTCGAACCTCTGGTCATACAATCAGCGTCCATAGCCTAGTTGGTTAGGGTGTCCGCATATAAAGCGGGACGCCGGGTTCGAATCCCGGTGGAGGCTGGAAGTTTTTTCACTGTTCTAAATTTCCAACTCATTACGTTTTCATTTATTTATTACTTTTTTTTATTCATTCATTTATTTATATATATATATATATACATACATATGTATATATATATATATGTATGTATATATATATATATATATATATATATATATATATATATATATTTTCCAATATATTTTCTAAAACTTACTCCTTATTTGTCAATTATGAGTCATATCTTATTTCTCTGGTTTTCTCTAATAATATATATATATATATATATATATATATATATATATATATATATATATATATACCTATATATATATATATATATATATATATATATATATATTTATATATTACGTAAATACAAGTATAAAACATAGTGATGGGCAACATCGGCTTCCTAAATGATGTTAGTTATTCAATCATGCATTTCTCTTCGGGTATGGGAAGTAATCTTCAGGAAAGATGCAAAGTGCTTTCAAGTACCATGTTAATATGAAGTAATACAAAGAATGCTATGAAGACGACCATGTTGATTGTTCACTTGTTCACGTGGACATAAATGATATCAAATAAGTCAAAATTGTTTTGTTTGTCAATATGTCACATAAAATATACAAAAGTGAAATATGGTAATCTGGACTAATTGCCAAAGATTAAATCGTTTAAGTAACGGACAGCCAATCAACGGATGATGGTAAACTGCGTACTATTATCACTTCTTCTTCCGTTTTATCAATATATATTTTCAGTAACCAATGGATAGTATCATAATCATTATCAAAATATGTGGAGGTCGCTTTAAAACGATATACTCCAAATGTTTAATAAACACTTACTTATCATTCGAACAGCTCTGTTTTCATTAAATACAGCTCACTTCTTGAGAAAGAAAAAGTAGAATTCCCGCACATTTACATTGCATACTTTGTGTGTAAATATCTCTCTTTATTCCGCTCCGATTGTCAATAAAGAATCAGGACAAAGTATATTTGCCGTTGGTTCCCGGATATGAACATACCACATTATACCAGTAAACAATACCAAATATCGTGTCTGCTTCACAAGTGTGTTTCATGAACAAATTATTGGATTTGTCTTGTATGTATTCCTTAGGCTGACAGATCATATATAAGCTCCCTTACCAGTTTCTGGTACTGAGGTTACGGGCTTATAACGCATGCGTGACAGCATATATCCGTGACAAGCGTGACACTATAGTTCTCAGATCAGGGGGTTTGTTGCGTTGATCTATGCGTTTTTGTTTTGTTCTTGTTTTGTTTTTTGAGTCATTATTTATAAATGAATTCGAAAAAATGTCTTTATATTTAAGTCAGAGAAACAAAATCAATTTGGAAAATGTTTTTTTCTTCTTCTAATAACAGGCTCCAATACCCAGAGCATCTCCAATCCTTGAAGATAGTCGAGGCAATGTTTTTAGACCTTCTAAGGTAAGCAATGATAGTGAATTAAAAACGACATAAATAATATTAAAAAAGTATTGTAAGATAGTAAGGAAGGATGTTATGGTTGTTGTTAGTTTAGTTTAGTTTAGTTTAGTAGAAAAAGAGGATCAGGAGGGAAACTCAAGTCACCATCAAGGACCCTATAGGAGCGAGAAAAATCTGAAGACACAAACACTCAGACCCGATAACAATGCTTAAAGTGCTTGTCCAAAGCATTCTTAAAACCCATTCACACTACTTGCAAGTACAACTTTCTCAGGCAAACCGTTCCACTCATTCACAACCCTAAAAAAAATTATGCCGAATATTAATCCTACTTTGTGACTTTTGGAGTTTAAGACAATGACCTCTGTTATCATAGGTAAGCTAGTGTTATTGTTATGTGAAATGCACGTCGTATGTTAATTTAATTGGATTACGTGATGTAAGGTCTAGACTCACCTTGTCGTTGAATCCACAAATATATTTATATGTATGTATGTATGTATATATATATATATATATATATATATATATATATATATATATATATATATATATATATATATATATATATATATATATATTAAACAATGTAATGACATGAGCAGACCACTAATTATCTTGATTAGCACCATTCTCTGCCAACTTTGTGTAACATTTCCCAGCTGGACAATGATACATGTAATTGATTTAATGCCGTATTTAAGTATTATGTTTATGGTAAAATGTATGTTGATTCTTTTGCAGCGAGGCGAAACGATGTACTAAGTTGAAGCGATATCCAACAAACTAAGTACGAGAAGATCTTTTGACCTGAAATTCAGACTGTCTGATACCCAGTCATTTGTGGACAAACGTGCGAACTGAACATATCTTACATTTTCATTTTGGTACCATTTTTTTTCCATTATGAGATTTATAATTATGCTACATGCTGCAGAAAGGTTTATGACTTAAAGTTCATATATATTGTGCCTTTTCTAGGTGTCTTCCAGAAAATCCTATATTCAGCATCTTGCATAGAGAAAGAAACAGTAGCATTCTATTTACCTAATGGCTTGTATAAATAAATATAAGGCTAATTAGTTAATATCCGTTCAGGAGAAGCGTTACTAATGTGTACCCAGTGTTACTATACTATTTATAAAAATAAAACCTATTCGATGATTGAACGAAGGGTTCTTTTTAACTTCTTTAAATTAAATAAGATGATTAGATTCATCCATTAAAATTAACGAGTAATACTATTTAGACTTTTGGTATTTTATACTGAATGTTTATGTTTACATTTAACAGTTGTGTGTTTTAATGTTGTCATTGCTTAGCAATTCATTATCATTCATACATCTGCCGATTCATATGAAAAATATATGACCACAAGTAAAGAAGACAGTTAAAATAGCAGAGGCTTATCATGTTAATATTTTTTGTTACTTTTACTTCATAATAACCCACGTTTGATATTATACTAAGGGTAACTGAGAGACGAAAAGCGGTAACACATCTTCCAAACAAAATATGGATTATTAACGGTTGCAAATAATAATTGTTCATCAACATGTTTTTTTAGTTTCTGAACCACTGAGACATCATCCACCGATAAAGTGTATTATTATAATGAAGTGAATTTGTGAACTTCATGCTAATAGTTAAACTGAACATATAGGTTTGTTTCTTTTGAGACTGTTCAAACCAATTGTCCTTAGTGGACCATACTGAACCGCAAACCCAATATTAACATAAACATTACAATCGGAGATCAAGGGCAACATCACTTAATGAAAATATAAAAATTCTTAATCTACAGCTACTAGGATTAAAATAATGTATGTTAATGTATCAAACGTTTTATTTTTATACCTGTTTACAGCGTTCTGTGGGAAATTATTATTTGTTTTAAGAATTGCAAATTCTGTCAATAGAATATTCCTATAATTGCATAATTTAAACCTAGTGATGTATGTAAGATGTACATGGGGTCGGAATTTGAAAATTGTTTTGCCAGAAAATACTTATGTAATAATTGTCCAGTGTATAGTTATCTTAAAAGGTATCTATTATTATACATTTAGATGCATCTTGCTGTAATAAATATGTACCCAGATTATATATATATATATATATATATATATATATATATATATCACCTTAATAAAACAAAGCGTGTAACTGCACCAAATATAACATAAACATGTGTATATGAGTACTTTGTCTGTTAGTTTCTTATTTCAACGAGTACATTTTCTTTCTACATTTAATTAGAACGGCGAATAATCTATCGTCGAATGTTTACAACTTTAATAACTATATATATTGATGAGACAATGCGAATGTTTTCTGAGCATTAAAATAAATGTAAAACAGACATATGTCATGCATGTTAGAACTGTCATGTGTTACCTCTCAAGGATTCAGAAGCGCTATCATAGTAAACCCATGCAAAGGAAAGCGAAAATTGTTGATCAATAGAGCAAGCTATATTGCAAACTGACGACCAAATTATAGGACAAATGTTCTCCTATGGTTGTTATTGTTAAAATATATTATACAGGGTTTGCGTTATGTGCCCCCAAAACGGTCGAAAATTTGGAGGATTATATTTTTTTTGACGACAGACTGAAAAAACTTTGGTTGTAACTTTCAAAATTCCTGTCGTAACCTTGAAAGTATATTTAAAAAAATATATTTTCCCGGTAATAATATAGGGGATTTTATAGTTTCCTAGATTTAGCCTACATGGGATCATGAACTTTTTGAACTAACGCAGTATCGCGAAACTTTTTTCTTTCTTCAGGCGACATCATCCCCAAATTTTAACTACTGAGCCCCGTATCAATAACGGTATAGGCCTACTCTTAACAATTAATTTGGACGATGGGACGATCATGAAGGCAGCAGCAATGTACATTTGAACCTGACGATTTATAGTCCACAAATACCTTTATCCCGTACACTATGAACGTGTGTGTACAGTGTTTTACACTGAATAATCTAAGAGCATTTGCATCGCAATAGTGATACCATTTCATCAAAACAGTGACATATTTTAAAATCCCGACTTGCATCAAAGTATGGCCTATGGTTAGAAAATATTCATATAAAATTTATGACAAGCACGTATATGGTGGTTATACCTTCAACAAGCGTTTCCGCAGCTGTAGCTTTTGGCGTTCCATGTCTAATACGCCAGGAAATACAGCTGGCCTATGTTATTGTTTGTGCTGAGACTTACGCTGTACCTAAGTTTGCGTACTGTGGCATCACGTTACTGATTCTAAAACAGTAATTCCTACTTGCTTGATGTTACTATAACTTAGCCGAATATTGACCGAAGTGGTTAAAGTTACAATGTAAGTAAAAATCGAGTGGCTCGTATCCAATAAACAGTTGTCACTGCAATTTGTCGCAATCTAAAACGTCGTTTAATTTGAGAGATCCCGTATCAACTGTTCCGACCTAGGTATAGCCTACTTCCTGGTTAGGCCTTACGCAAATAAGCCTTACGTTTGGCTCATGGCCTAATTGTTTACCCTGGAGAGTGTACGTTAACCTAAGCTTAGTCTGCCGTAACTTTAGGCTTGGCCATGTCTACTTGAATGTAAGGTGCCATTTTTACGACAAGACCAAAGGTAGCCTACTCTATGTTACAGTCTTGTGTCCTTAACGTATATGCGACAGAAAGGGTAGGTTATTCAGGCAAGGCTAAATTCCAATTTAAGGGATAGGGTGATGTACGTTGCCATAAACTGCATAATGCACAGTTGTGATAAGATTGGACCTACTGCAAATGTAACATGCTAATATCTGTGTTCATGTCATGCTAGACCAACTGACATAACCCAGCTTGAAGTCATATACATAATTGTTAATCCTCATAGCATAGGCCTAGATCACACTTGTGATATGCATGCTTAAAACAGAGCTTACTTATTATGAACACTCAGTGGAATGGCCATTAACCTGTCTAGGTCACCAAAATTGTGACCATTGACGTACTCCACAGTCACTTAAAGGGGGTGTGAAGACTCGCGCACAAAGAAAAGTCACATGCCGGTAATCTGACCTAGTTTCGAATGAGGTGTAACAGAAGTGTTAGACACCACCATCAATCCAAGAAAATACACACACAGCTTGCTACCGTCGGTAATTAGACACTAGTGTACAGTTAATACATACAGCTACGGTCAATACCCACAACACAGTGTACATAGCAACAATGATCTAGATAAAGATAACAAGGTATCACGTTTCATTACTGTCTGCATTTTGTAACGACAAGAAAAAACCTTCACTTGCAAGCAACGGAAGTTAACTTTTTCAGAGCGCGGCTTGGGCAAGTCTTCAATGCCTTTAAGTTTAGATTTATCAAAATAATCGACCCCTCAGTCATAGTAATAATAATATTGATATAGCATATCACATGAAAGGATATATCAAAAACTTGTTATATGAGATGAGGGCAAAAATCTTAAGAAGAGTACATATTTAAGATTCATAAGAGTAACAAAAGTAATAGTATTTAAAACAAATTCAGAACTCAGAAGAAGAAGAAATACATCCAAAAATCTAAATATTTAACTAATTTAAAACAAAGTTTTAAGACACCTTAAAAAAAAATCAGTATATACTTTAAGTATGTATGATACAAAGATGAGTTTTACATTGGGACAATCAAAAGTTGGTAAGAGATGAATTGCCGGTGGCAGGGCATTCCATAAACGTGGTGCACAAATATGAAACACACTATCACTGTTAAACTTTGATTTACTCAATGGTTTGTGGTACCGTAGGTTGGAGCTTTTGAGCGCTTTGTGTGTTGGAGCTTTTGAGCGTTTTGTGTACATTAAATTTAAAATGAATAGTTGGATGGTTCTGCTGTGAGTGTAGAATCTACACTGTAGATCCACAACATATCTTGGGAAGGTCATGCAAGCCCACACAGAGGTGCCCTACAGTTCTAGTCAAAGACAAAATGTAGCCATCACATAAGATAAACCTGAAAGTATACTGACATTTACAAGTTTAATTGTTGAGTTTAAAGCATTGTTTGTCCAGCACTTTGTATGGAACAGCTCTTACTGTATGATATGAACTTGTAAAGTGCCATAAGTCTAAGTACTGCTCTTTACATGGTGCTCACATTAATGTTACAGAAGAACAAGGACCCTGCCCAGGCATTAAAGTCCAAGTAAAAACACAACTTAGAGTGAACATTAGTAAAGTTGTGTTGTATTGTATTTTGGATCCTCCTGCAAGCAGGAACTCGTGACGAAGTCATCATTGGCTTATCAAAGCTGCAAGCTGACCGACATCAGTCTCTTAGATTCATATTTAATGTCCATGTTTATGAATTTGACAACAACTCTGTTACTGGACAACAACCATTAATCTTGGAGTGTCTCGAACTCGGGACCTTATGATTGAAAGGCACCGGTGTTAACCACTGAGCTAACACTCCTCAAAGTTTCTGTAGCTGTTCTGGTTTCAAGATATGCACCTTTAAAAATCTGCTTTAATGTTATATTAATTTATGTTTTTATAAAAATTTTAAAAAACTCGGCCACAATGTGTTCTTTCTACTTAACACAGTACCCTTGGTGACATTCAACACTATTTGTCCTGAACAAATTTTGAGTGCATCTTACACATACATGTATGTCATTTGAGGCCATTACAGTCATGAGTTTTGTGTTGCATTTAAGGGTCATTTCTCAAAAAATTAAGAACTTGTGGGATATAAATAAACACAAACAGCTAATAGTATTTTCTAGCAAACAACTGCACAACATATCAAATTAAGTTTCTGCCTTAAATCATCCTATCAGCTTATCAGTATCAGCAGTGGTTTTGGTAAACATTTTGTAATGCTGTTTGATCATAAAATTGTGTAGCAAAACAAATTGGGGCATTAGCTTCAGAATTAAACTCTACAGTACTTTAAATAATATTTAAAGTAAAAGTTAAAAGAAACTTAAAGTTGTTTTACAATAACTACTTCTAGTAGGATATAGAATGCATTTGTTATGTTTTTTCAGTGCAAGCACATAATTCTGTATGTTTTCAAAAAGGACAATTGTATCACTGATTGAATATTGTGAGCAGATGGTGACTCCAGTTAACCAGAGAAAGAGAAGAAAATGAAGCCGTGGTTGGATACCCTGTTTTACTCCGATCTAAAAGCTTGCCAGACTTTACACTTAGGCACATCGAAGAAAATAAAAACAAAATTTCACTACTGTTAAGTAACAAATTAAACAATAGTTCCTTTGTTCTCTTTCTTTTGGAGCAGTCCGCCGGTATTTTCACTGAACTATGGTTGAAAACAATAGAAATAGCGATCTGGCTGCCAAAAAAGATGTGAGTATGCAGAGTCAGTAAGTACACACAGCAGTGGCATAGCCAGAGGGGGGCCAGGGGGGCAATGCCCCCAAAATCTGCTTTGTGCTACAGTCTTGCCCCCCCCCCCAAATGAATGTATTCAAAATACTTCTTTTTTACATTTTTCGAGTTCTAATCACAAATAAAGTGAAAGTGTGTCATGTTGCACTGAACCATTGGATGTGTATTTGTGCAGACGAGGTGCCCATTAATACATATATTTCTTGGTAATTCTTACCATCAACCATCACAGGGTTGCCCCCCTTAAGAAAAATCTTGCCCTCCTAACAATACAATGCTGGCTACGCCACTGACACACAGTGGTCCTCTAACTTAGCTGCAATGATGAAGAGATGCACAGCTGCATTCATTAACAATAATCCTTCACTGTCAAAAAAGAGGGCCTTGGTTTTTATCTTATTGTATATCGTTTGGTTTGGTTTCTTTTGTTGTTTTCTATTGTGCCTTACTGAAGTCTTCATCAGACAAGACGTATAATTTCCTTGGTTCATTGTTCCCTTGTATAATATTTCATTAAGATAAGATAAACTTTATTAAACCCCACAAAGGGTAATTGAATGCTCGTATAAAACAAGTAACATCTAGAAAGATAAGAGATAACAAAGTACCTCCAGATACAACTGGAGTTGGGTTAATAAAAAGGACATTTAAGGTTCATGAAACATCTGTACTGTATCTCTCTCTTGCTAAAATAAGGAATATAAAGAATCAGGATTTATTTTATGATTGGCTGCAATAATTTATCCCAACAGACATGCCTGAAGCTCTGTTATAGACTTAACTTGTTCACACTTTTAAACCATTTACATTGTATATTACATCTTAGTGTTCACTTTTCACATATTCTTGATGTTTCAAATTCCTTGATTTAAGTTTTTTTTTTTTTTTTTAATTTGTGTAAGTACTGCAATAAGTAGTGACAAATGCTTGCAGGTCATTCTTCTTTAGTTGTGACATTAGTGTAGTCATTACCACAGTCAAGTAATTCACTAAGTTTCGTTATGATAATAATCATGCAGTTATATTTACGAGCAATCACGAATGTGGAAGAAGCCCACAAAGGCTTATGGATTACAACCTTGCACATCGTCGGGTGGCTTCCAACTCAATCTTTTATAAACTCAGATCTTAAATCAAAGTGCATATTTCCAGCAACACTGTATAAATGGCTAGACCATTGCCTGAATCAAGGCCTCATCAGTACATGTATGTGTTAATAGACTGTACATACAGGAACACATTAGAACTTTACCATTATAGGCACTTGCTAAAAAATGCTAGTGCTGAAGAAAGCGATCGTCAGACAACAAGAGTTGTCTGACGATCGCTAAACCGCGTGAAACTCCGAGTTACAACTACTACTACTTAGTGTTCCACTAGTCTCAACTACAGTAGTATCAACACATATTCCTCTCTGTCCACTGGACATAGAGCACTCTACGCCAAGATAGACGCCAACCAACCAACTCTCTATATATATATATATATATATATATATATATATATATATATATAATTGAAATCGTAATATATATATATATATGATATTGTGACAATCCTTGTCTTCAAAAATGAGTTTGTTGACATAAACTAAGCAAGGCAATCGTCAGTGAAATGTTTGGTTATCTCCAAGCATTATACTTCACCTTAATATTCCTTTACATTCATCAACAATCACTCCTATATTATTTGCTTTCAGTTGAAGAAAAGGTGTGTTCTTACATGGAATGCACATGATGTGCAACATTGGCTGCAACGGCATCACCCTTCATACTACAGATTATATGGAGAGAATTTTAGAGAGAATGATATTACAGGTACAGTAAAGTATTGTTGGATTCAAAGGTAACAAGAGGGCGCTCTTGTGATTGCCGTACAAAGGTCACTATGATTCAAACAGTGTGAACAGCGAGAGAAGAGCTCAATTTATTCTTTACAATCATTTCTTGGAATAAAATTCTGTGAAGTTTGTTTACCAGTCCTTTAAAGTCTTGACCAGAAGGCAGTTGACTTAAATCATGAGTCTCTCTGTCTATTTTGATCAAGATGATAAATTGCTGTATATACTGTATATATATATACAGTATGAACAGTTTGCTTGCTGCTTGCAGCTCATTGGAATCAATCTACCTACCAAATTTAGCTCATTTCTTAAGAGGATATTAACAAAGTCTGAGACTAAAAAAAAATATACACATAATTGGTTTGCTCGTGAAATGAAGCCCATTGATCGAACTTCCAGCTTCAAAGAGCTCTTGTTTTGTTGTTGAGATTTGAAATATTCACTCGTTTCTATTATTTGAATAAGTGCATTGAGAAGTGGTCTGCAGTGTGTCATGCATGTACTGCACCAATTGAGTATTTTCTTTATCTTTCACATTGAAAAGAGATATCAAAATATAAGCAATGGTTTCTATTGCCCTAATTGCAGCAATGTAAGACAAAGACGTTTAGATGTGTTGATAATGCATGACATCACAAATCACATTATGATTCTTCAATCCAAACTAAGATGAATAGATTCAAAATTATTGACTTGTGATGGAACATGCTATTTATGAAGCTGAGAGTTGGCTAATGTGTTTGTTTCTACTAATACCCTCTGCTACATAAACATATTTAAAAACTTCAGACAAATTACTTAAACGTTATTGTAGAGAACCACAGTTGCAGCCAGTGAAAACACCCATCGTACGTAGTTCTGACTAATTGTTTGCCTATGATTGGGCCAAAAAAAACATTGACAGAAAGTGACTGATCATGGTCACAAGTTAGCACAATCAGCAGTTCTGAAAAGTCTGAAGACCTCATCTAATGTTTATAATTAATATTTGATATTTGTGTAAGAGAGAGAGAGAGATGTGGAGAGAGAGGCGTGGAGAGAGGTGGAGAGAGAGAGAAAGCAATCACTCTTTATTGCAGTTTTCAAGTTTATTGCACAATATCATCCTTTTTATGGTTTTTGGTAATGATAATCCATAAATCAAATGTAATCTTGATTGTGTGTGTATCTGTGTATGCTCCTCTAGTTGTATCTATATATGTGTGTGTGTGATGCATTGCTTGAAATCTCAGGAAGATGAATCTGTAACGTTGTATGTGGATGCCCCATATTTATGGAGATGAAAACCTATAATGTGTAATAAGAGGTGAAAAGTCAGCAGAAGTCAAAGTCTTGAGAACCTTGTCAAGGTGACATTTCAAGAAGGGAAACTTGATCATACATATGATCTTATATGTAGTATGTGGATGCCCCATATTGTGTAGGGAAAAAAACCCTATTGGTTTTATGTAACAGCAAAAGTCAGCAGAGTTCGAATTATGTTGTAAATATGATACCTCAAGAAATGGAACTTGAAATTGGATATCATATTCCATATGAGGAATTGTCACGATGAGTACCAATTCCAAGTTGTTCTTGTGGAGTCTAGCAAGTCATTGAATGTCAATTTGTGTCATGATCGTATCAAATATTCTGTAGACGAACAGAGTCATCAGAGGTGAAAGCACTGAACGGTATGCAAAACTCTGTATTCCAATATCTCAAGAAGGGAAAGTTGCATGATATTTCATGCTAAGAATGTGAATACTCCTCTACATTGGTTAGACTAGCCCTATTTTACATGGCAGAGGTTGAAGTTTGTGATATCTATTTAGTAGGGAACTTGAAATAAAACTCATATCCCATACAGTATGAGGATTATTTTCGTAATGAGTACCAAAGATAAGTTTTCTCATATCGATGAAACTTTACAGTCTATGGAAACCTCTTAACCTACATACTTAGTTTTATAATAATAATGATAAGTTGTGACTTCATGAAAATAGACCCGAGGTCGAATCTGAATGTATGAAATGTATGAAAAGATCTACTTTAGCTACAATTAAATCGAGGGTTGTGCAACATATCACCTTCAATTCAAAGTTTTCTCTCTGCTCATATGAACATGAAATTCTCAAAGATAATTTGTTCTGTTTTCAGGTAAAGTGCTGGTACAGTTGACCACTCTACAACTGGAGCAAATGGGAATCACCAATGAAAAGCACAGGTAACAGCATACATTGAATTACAGTACCTTTAATAAATACTGTCAAGATATTGCTCCAGATTGTTTAACTGTAGGGGCGGGCGGGTGAGAATGAACTCCCCCCCCCTTCCCCCTCTACCTAGTCTAAACCTGCACCATGAGATGGTGCTGTAAATTTTCAATATAATATGTTCTTGTTGATTTATGTTAGAATTTGCTTTATTTCTGTTTTTTTTTAAGGGTGGACATATTTGAGAAACTTATGAAACTGAGGCTTGAGAATGACCAAAAAGAACTGACATTGTTGATTAAAGCCAAAGCTCCAAAAGCGCCAAAGGTACCGTAGTGCAGAAGATAGTTAGGAAAATGTGCCCAGAATCGCCCATCCATTGGAAGAGCACCACCATAAAAGGAAGAGGGTAGATGGCGCCAACGTACCATGGTATACGAAGGTACGATCTTGCAAGTGAAACTGCACGGCTCCAAAAGGCTCATTATTTCTTTGAAGATTGGAAAGGTTATGCCAGTACTGAAGATAAATGTTGCCAGATTATCTGAGAGGGCTAAATATTTTATTTTGGAGAGAGCAAAGAAACGATTGCTTTTTATGACATTCAAATAGGTTATGCCAGATACACAAGTCATGGGCTCCAACAATACAGTTAGTTATCCAGCCATTAATCTACTTAACCATTTTATATGATGGAGGTTCCAGTCCAAACCCTGATGTACTTTGCATACTGTGTAACCAAATCCTGTTTACTTCTATGTGAATTATTCAGCCTGTCACTGTCATATCCTAGTCATATTGTTTGCTGTTATGATGTTTCTCTACCATTTAACATGGTTTTGGACAGCCATAACCAATCTACGGGTTACATGATAGAAAAGCTATTTATATATAGAAATGTGCAGAATATGAAGGTCTTTCATTGTACAAATAATTTGATAGACAGCCAACTTTGCTGTTCACACATGCATGCATTTTGGCAGAATCGATGTAAAGTTGCATCTAGAGCAAAACGTGTGGCAGTTTTGCATTTCCATTCCTCCAACTGGAAACTGTTTAAACGACATCACTGCAAATGGGGTTAAGGAACATCATGCAGTAGTCGATCAATTAACCACCATTTTAGATCAAAACCTCACTTGTGAGAAAAGTTATGAACGATGACAGAATAAATTATTTGACTACAGAATATTCCTGCAACCATAGATTTAATTCATTTAAATGATAATGATATGATATAGTTTAATTCTGAATAGTTGAACAGATTTAGTAAGGGCCAAATGGAGTTTAGTCTTTTATAATTGTTGATATCTTAAGTTTATGTAATAGGTAAATAAATAAATAAGTATAGTGCAGGTTAACTTGCACTTCACAAAATCATGTCCCATGTCTTTTCGTTCTTGTTGCAAATCATGGTGTGAAAAGACCGTCATCAGTGCCATATATGATGTTTGTGCTCAATGTTTGAATGGGAGATTGTGCATCCAACCAAATTTGATCGAAAGTATGCGGTATTTTTCATGTATATGATTAAACGGTCATGGAACGTTAAATATATATGTATATATATAAATATATATATATAGATATATATATATATATAGGCCTATATATATATATATATATATATATATACACGTTACCGAATCGGGACAGACTGCGTTAAAACGATTCTTTAGCTGATTTTTTTTAAACCAGTTTATCTTGGCTTTTTGATATATATATATATATGTATTTATATATGTATATATATATATATGTTTATATATATGTATAAATATATATATATATATATATTTATGACAGGAATTTGAATTGTTGCCATTTGTTTCCACATTTTTCCAAGATAGAAGCAGCTACAGTACTATCGTGTTTGTATTTGATTTATAGTGTTATCATACGAGAATATAAGAATGTACAGATATGTTACTGTGGTAATACCTGTCTTTTAGTTATTTGAGTGGACTGTGATAATGGTATATCTGTAGTGAAAACAGAACCAAAAGAAACATCAAGAAAATTCGTGCAGTATCACAAAGGCTTTTGGTATGACTATATTTTTTCTCCATCTTATCCTTTTTCTTATCTCATCCTTTAACCCCCGCCCCCCCCCCCGCCCCCATAACTCTAAACCACAGCCGCCGCATCCTTTCCCCTGTTCATAGTCATCGCTCACGTGGTATCGGTATGCTACATCGTTCACGAAGTTATCTAGTTTTGTATCTTATTTACAGTGAAAGTGAACTTGCAGGGTTTTGTTTGTCTGTAATCGACAATACAGACCAGTAAGTTTATCCCAGTGGGATCAAAGACTTTTTTATTGTCAGAGAAATGAGACTGAGTGGGAGCTCAGCCATATCCGGAGGTAGTGATCAATGAACAGAAAAATGACAAGTTCTAATTGACACAAGATATCGAACGTTTACCGATAACCTGCACGGCGTTTCCTTTAATTCTGCTCCTTCGAAAATTTATGACCCGAAGTTGTACACAATGTACTTCATCCATTGTTAGTAAGAACCGGTACCTTAATAGGGAAAGAAGCTGGGCATATTCCAAAAAGTCATTTCTGACGGCAAGGACGATTGCGATGTTGAATATACTTTTCAAATGATAAATTAAAGTTGGATTATGAAATAATGCTGCAAGAATGCCACCGGCGATAAAAAAAAAAAAAACTGAAAACGAAATATTACACTCAGGACCATTTTCCCGGGAATCAGCGTGGACACTGGCAAAATCACGTGATCATGACGACTGCGCGTTATCGTATCCAACCAATGTAACTTCTGAACAATTTTAAAGCCTACGAGATTGGTAACCACTCCCTTACGACGTAATATCAGACGGCCCATGACCTTCCCCGCCGTTAACCCCCCTCCCCACCCACATCTCTTCTCCAGCTTAAAAAAAAATCCTGCATCTCAAATACAACTTTTGTGATTACTTACAAAACCTCAATAAGTTACAGGACAAGTGTTTTGCTCCCCCCCCCCCCCCACCCTCAAGATGTTGGCTACGGGTCTGCCCGCATACATGTGTTTATAATGAGATGCGTACGTCTACACATTGACACGCTACAAAGACCCACATGCATGGAGCTGGTTACCCGATCACTTCAGACAGCCGTCATTTCTTCCTATTTTATGGCCAGACCACCAGTCCATGGTTACAAAACTTCGACCTAACTAGTGATCCTTTACTTCTTCGATAGGGTAATTCGTCTGACCCGTTGGCGCCAGTATATAAACCAGAATGCAAAACGCATTGAAGTTTCGATGGCTTCATTGTACTATAGACTTCTGCTTGTAAACCAGAAAAAAAGCTGTTACAATATAAATGGCCCGGACCACTTAGTGTCGATGCACAATTAGGCCTACAGGTCAGTCTTCTGTACCTGACAATACACACCTACACCAAAAACAATAGGGGTCATGTACTCAATATGATGCATCCACACCAAGTATGAGAAGTATCAACGACTCCCATTGTTAGATATCATATAAAAGGCTTTTCAGAGTTTGACCTCAAATGAGGTTTGACCTCACACGCAACATGGATTCTTGTTCTCAATATGACAAATCCATATACCATGTATCCTATGAAAGTATCCATGACTTCTACCATGAGAAATGGTAATGGTTTCAGGCCTGACAAATGTGTTTCAATGTACTCGCTATTTGGTGACCGCGACTGAAAGTCTACTCGCCAAAACGCAAAATTCACTCGCCACTATGACTACTGTTCAAATCTCCATAGAACAGATCTACAACATCAATACTTTCTATGAACAATATGTTAGGCACTTAGGCAGATACATGGTGATACGTAATTGCACATTGGAAAATTATGTTCTTTGCAGTATGAAATTTAAACTTTTTTCACCAAAAGTAAGTTATGAACAATGTAAGACATGTCGCAAAATCATAAACAGGCAGCTAAGCCTACTGCATGTAGCGTCTCAAACAAATACAAATAAAACATTTGCAAAAATTAGTGTTCAACCGAGTAACCTAGTCGGAATCGGTACGAATATTGCATAATCGGAACATAATCGGAATCGGTAAAAATTACGTGATATACCAGTTATTTCATACCGATTATTCAAAAACATATGGAAGGTGAAAATATCATTATTCAAAAACATATGGAAGTTGAAAATATCAACTGATGTATTAGGTTTGTTCTTTTACTACGAAATATTAAAATAAGACACCCTTTATAGGTCTTTCACAGTGTATACTTTCATCAATTTACGCTGCCAGGGTCGCCGATTTTGCTACCCTCGTGGTTAGTGACTTCAAATTTCTTGGCACAGTAGGCATAGCAGCAATACCAATTTCGCGAATTAACGAATGTGCTTGACAGGGTCGGAAATAAGCGGGAGCGATGTGCTAAAAAGCCCTCCGAAAGCACAATTACGAGTGTGAAAAAGAAATATAAGAAAATCGCCCTCGTTATATCAGGTGTCTGTGTAAAATTAATTGTGACATGCGTTTGCTTTAGCTAGGAATTGCAGTTGCAGCGCGAATCGCGCAAACAGTTTTCACATCTCGCATCAAATTTGAAGCAGTGCGGTATGGTCGCGCACAATCCCCGGGAAGTTACCCGTGGAAAATTACGGCGTGCACGAAGCAATTTCAGTACCAGCGAAAATAACCTAAAATCCTCACAAATCTCCGACCACATGGTAGCCTTACTTCACACTAAGTCAACTGCATGGAAATCTAACCTTGCCATCTGTTTATTCGCTCTAGTTGTGTCGCAAATAAAAAATAAAAATATCCACGGAAACTGCAATCTTCGACCACATGTTAGCCTAACAACTACACTAAGTCAATGAGAAATGTAGCCTAACCATCGGTTTGCAAAAAAAAAAAAATGGCGTAGCAAACTTTCAATTTGCTGGAAATCGGCATTTGTTTGGAAGGTACTGTAAGTGATATGTCCTGAGAGGGAATGTTATATTTTATATTGGAGTAGTTTCTAGTTGTTATTATTTCTTTACATCAATCTGGTATTATATTTTAGAGAGTAATTTTAAACAAGTTACGATGGTACAATTTGCTTTTCAGTTTGATTGGCCTAAGCTTACATTTTTTAATTGAACCTGAATAGAGTTAAAGAGGTAACGAATAGGTATGTTTAACTTGAAGTTCGTAACATTTCTATTTGTTCATAAACAGTATAATACTGAAAATAAGTAGAAAATAATGTCGGAATGAAGGCAACATGTCATTAAAATTTACACTTGGTAAAGATTGAAGATGGATGGTTTGTCTGAGATACTTTTTGAGATGGATATTTTGAGTAACTATTCTTAGCCCATTTCAAGCCATTAACAGGTGACAGTCACGTCGAGGTGGTTAGGCCATTCGCTTAGTACAGTACTGACTAGGTAGGATGTCATATTTCCGTATTTTGGAAATTTTAAAATTTTAAAATTTTCTTTTCGAGAAACTCCAGAGGTAATTTTGTACATACAAAATGATACCTTAGAGCCTTGTATAGCAACGAAGCAAAAGGAAACAGGGGAAAATCACAACAATTATTGTTTCTGTCAAACTTTATTGCCGATTTCGTATATACGGGATATTTTCTCATTTTCAAATAATCGGAATCGGAATCGGAATCGGTACGATTATGGAAAAAATAATCGGTAATCGGTATTTTCTGTTATGCATAATCGGTTGAACACTAGCAAAAATACCTACGAAGATAGCTTGGCTTCTGTTACATTAGGGCTCCATGGCACTAGCATACACTAGGCATATACTATACAGTGTGCTATAGGCGTGCGCGAGTCCTAAGCCTATACAGTACCTCACTGCTTCTTCGAACCGCTATTCGATTAGGCGCGATTCGTACGTTTTCCCAATTATTTATCTAATCTTTTAGCTGCAAATTGGTGAATATTATCGTTATTACTCCATTACATTGCCTAAATCAAAGCGATTTTTACGCAATGAAAATATAAGGTTGAAAAAGCATCTTCCAAAAATTCCTAGCAGCAATAACAGCAAACTGGTCCCAAACTCCTTAAATTGTTGTATGTATTGCGAATTATGACTGATGGCATGTAGGAAAATGCCTTAAGAAATAATTTATGAGATGTTTTTTTTTTCCAGCTTAACTTAAGTGTATTGGTATTCTGACTGGTATTCTTCACGTTGTTGTGTTAACGAATCCAATTTTACCCCATGGTTACTGGCCTAGATTACATAAAATTGCCCATAGCTAGGCCTAGCCAGGTTTGTTCGAGTTGTCCCCATTTTAAGGACTAGCTATGCTGCACCTGGTGGAAGAGACTGCACAACTTGAGATCACAGCTCGTGAATTCACTGCCAGACTACGACCGTTTTACTCAAGTAATTCGCATTGAGATTGATCATAGTCAAAAATCTAACAAGGTGACACTTAAGTGTCGTAAACAGCGCCTGGTCATTTCCCCAATGAAACTACATCCAAACCTGAAGTTTTTATTTAGCAGTGATCGAATCTCGACAATTGCGAAATACGACGGAAACCTTCCAATAGCACCGCTGTATGAACAAAGAGTACACCTTTTTTGCACGCAATACAACGTATGTAGCCAAAGTATGCTCCAGAGAGACGCGCTGATGGCTATGGGGATTTTTCCGTGAGTCTTAATTGGATTCTACGGATGCCCATAAGATTATTTCCAATTGCCAACAGGCCTCCTAGTCTTATGAGACGTAATGTACATTGGACATTGGGGTGTCCAAAAATACCAATTACAACAACTTTATGATGTACCAGGACCCAGACAGCAGCCAGAAAGGGCCCATGGCCCACACATGATTTAATCATGTGAAAAGAGAGCAGGATGATTTCTTTTTATTGGCGCTGGACCCTATGGTTATCGGGTATTAAAAAAAGAAAAACGTATGACTACAAATTTATCCTCTACCATGGCCCAGACAACCTCAAGGGCCCATGGCCCACACGTGATTTAATCATGTGCAAAGACACAAGGATAATTCCTGTAGTTGCATTGGACCCTTTATACATTGGAGAAACCAAAAAATACCATCTACGACTTGTATCTGTACCGGGCCCCAGGCAACAGCCATAAAGTGCCCATGGCCCACACATGATTTGATTATGTTAACAAAAAGCAGGATAATTCTTTTAGAGGTGTTGGGCCTATTGGACATTGCGGTATCCAAAATACCAACGACTTCATTTTTTAACTGTAACGGGGCCCATGCAGCAACCTCAAAGGCCCAAATGCCCACACAGGAATTAATCATGTGAAAATAGACACAGGGCCCAAAAATTGCACAAAGGCATCAACGTGATCCCTGTGGCTTGAATATTTTATTTCCTTCTCTCGACATGCTGACACAAGTTTTGGACATTCTCATATAAATCTAGACATATATATAGACAGTTTTGGGCATTAACGAAACGTTGGCGCGCGCCGAAGTGCCAAAATTATAGCATGACGTCAATATTGTATCTAGCAAGCAATGTTGACATGACCAATGTAGTAGTGGCATGCTGTTACAAGTTTTCGACATGTTGATGTTGAATTTGGCATGTTGATAGACGTAATGACATATTGGTATTTTGTTTCGACATGTTCATATGGAATTGTAACATGTTGATATCGAATTGGACATATATATTTTAACTTGGACACTTCACTTTCTTTTTCGACATTTATGGAACGTTTGGCTCTCCGTAGTAATGCACGTGCTATTTATTAGGCTGGTCGGTGGGCCGAGATACGGAGGATTATGAACAAGATTCCACAGTTTGGCCTTGGTGACTCCAAATGACCTATTAAATGTGATAGATATGTACATCAACATACTGAATATGACATCTGACCTTGTTGAAAAATATTGTGTATAACATGGTTTTCACTATTTGACCTCTGGTGAACCCAAACGACCATTGACCTCCGCCCACAACATTAGGCTTCTTGTACTCAGTATGGTACAATTACATACCAAATATGCAATCTGTCCAAGCTTCCCTTGCGAAAAGTTGCAATAATATGTTTAGAAAGGTGTGTAAGTGTAGAGAGACACGTAAGAGGGGATCAAAGTAAATGTTTGGCGTTTGTTGATTTCAAATGATCTATGACCTCCACCAAAAGCAATAGTAGGCTCCTTCAATTGATATGGCACATCTACAAACCAAATATCTGTCTTGCAATATCATGTTTACAAGGCTAATTCACGATTCGACCTGTTGTCCCCAAATGACCTTTGACCTCCACCAAAATCGATAGGCTTCTTGTACTCAATGTTATACACCTTAATACCAAGTATATCTGCCCAAGCTTGAAACTTGAGATATCATGTTTTCAAGGTTTCACAATATGACCCCTAGTGACCCCATATGACCTTTGTCCTCCACCAAAACAATAAGCTTCTTGCACTCAATGTGGTACTTCTACACACTAATATATGGTCTGCCTAAGCTTCCCTTCTTGAGATATCGTGTTTACAAGGGTTTTTTCACCAAATACGTTACCCCTGTTGATGAGGTCAATGGTCATTTCAGGACAACCTGTGTCATTTTGAATTTATTGTTTTAACATTACACTGCTTTTCACTGTATTACTTAGATTAAATATGCTGTACACCATCACTATACAGTACGTCAGATTCATGAAGAAAACTGCTGATGTTATATCATCGAAACCACAATGCATTTTTGCATTCTGGTTTCTATTTCTTTTTAACGACCTTGAATTGTACAGAACAGATAAGACTTTATCCAGGTGGTTTAGGCGCAGAGAAAACAAACTGAGCATTATGCTGGCCAAGTCGACCATACAGATTGGTTATTTGAGCGGCTTTTTATGTTTTCATATCATTTCCACTCGTAATCTGATCTGTGGAAGGTACTATTCGAGGGAGACTTCTTACCGTTCGATTCCTACTCTTAAACGACCATGCCAGGAAACTTCAGATTGCCGGGTAGCTTTGTACGTGCAAGTATAGGCCTACACTGAAATAATATCGGTAAGTATAATCACACAAAGTTTAGTGGCGATCGATGTATTTTACTCAGACAAGATTCCAGGAAATGCAAACTTAGTTGAATATGCCGGATACATGCAAGTATTGAAATTATATTGGTAAGTATATAATGCATATAAAGTTTAGTATGTATTTTACTCAGACCAGTTTCCAACAAATGCAATCTTTGTTGAGTATGCCGGGTAGATTTGTACACGCAAATATAGGCCTACATTGAAGTTATATTGGTATGTACAGTATATAATGTATATAAAGTTTACTATGTATTTTACTCAGACCAGTTTCCAACAAATGCAAACTTTGTTGAGTATGCCGGGTAGATTTGTACACGCAAATATAGGCCTACATTGAAGTTATATTGGTATGTACAGTATATAAAGTATATAAAGTTTAGTATGTATTTTAATCAGACAAGTTTCCAACAAATGCAATCTTTGTTGAGTATGCCGGGTAGATTTGTACACGCAAATATAGGCCTACATTGAAGTTATATTGGTATGTACAGTATATAATGTATATAAAGTTTAGTATGTATTTTAATCAGACAAGTTTCCAACAAATGCAAACTTTGTTGAGTATGCCGGGTAGATTTGTACATTCAAGTATAAGCCTACACTGAAATTATATCGGTAAGTACATAATGCATATAAAGTTTAGTATGTATTTTAAAGACCTATTCAATTTAATATGGATAAATAACAAATGGAAACACTAAATTATTAATTAAATTGGTTACAAATTCATGAAAACTACACATTTTCTTCAAATGCTTTTCGGTTTTGTTTCAAATAGATTAAATCAGTTACAAAGTATACTCATATTAAATGTCCTCTACATTTCACACAGCGTAGTCATTGCAGTAACTAATTCATATATGACAAACGCTCATGACATCACTTCTCTTCAAACCAGCCATGGAGCACATTAAAAAAAAGCAAACAGTATATGCTTAACTGGTGACCTTTTTCAGTCGTGTTTCTGTGAAAGGACCGTATTTTATCAAATCAATACCGTAGGGTTTTTATTGGGGCATAAGTCAACAACTGGGTTTGTTTAAGCAGATTTAATGGCAATCTATGTATTTAGTAGACTGCCGTAACCACACGTGGATGTTTATTAAAGCTGATGTCGATGATTCAGAAATTAATACATACATATGACATTTATAGTTACAAATAAATATGAACTAAACTTTAGATTGAGAAATTTTAACATTTTGTCTAAATAGGATGCGGAATTACTGAGAGCATAAATATTCTATCAATATTTAATTCTTGATTTCCCCCAAGCGATGAGACCCATGACGCACGGTTACTAAAAAGGAAAGACCAGTACATAAAACACCTAAGCGAAGAATGGAATAGTCCTAACCCACGGTGTTACCGTTATTCCGCGTTACTTGCACGAATTGATTATTCGGACACGAAATCCCTGCACATTTATGAACTTCCTGGTGAATTATAAAAGCGTCTTGGGGTAGTTGAAGGAATTGGATATGATTTACTCACATTGAAGGTATTTTTCAATTGATCTAGTTCAAGCAAACGTGACTGTCAGTTTGTCCAAAAATGATGAATTACTCAAAGCATAAGCTTTACAATATTCTTTGATTTGCGAATTCCCGAAAAGATGTGACCCACGCACGATTATTCACCATTTCTACAGAAATTTCTTGCATCAGTACATAGCTAACTTTTAAGTTAAATCATCAGATTGAGCAAATTTTTGAAATAAGAATTGATTGATGACTCCCGATCGTCGAAACAAGCATGCTAACATGTTAACAACCATATACTCAACATTAATTTTGACGGCAATTTAAAGGTTAATAATTGCTCGAAGCTTTTCAAAAGTATATTTTCCCTCAGGTTTGGTATACCTCCACATATTATATCCAGACATAAATAAAAAACGCTTACCGCAAACAGCTATATATAGTCTACGTTAAATATACCAGAAAGGAAAATGAGTCGAGGATGGTTATTAAGCGCTGGCTAAAATGTTTCAACATGAGTAAATCATTATTTATATATTTGTGGGTGCGCAGAGGATCTTTAACATTTCATTACATATTCAGTTGAGGCAGGACTTTATATCCTGACAAAATGAAAGTTTTAACACGCTGAAAGCCAAATGCCCAAGTCGAGTATATATGTGTATAAATATATTCACCTATTGTTGAATTTCCTTTCTTGAGCGTTACCTGGCAATTGTCGAGATTTTGCACGACAAGGTTTTAATTGTAGTTCCGTTATGACCTGCGAATCATATTTATTAAACCAATCAATCAAATCTTCGTTATGAAAACTATAGCCATAAAGATGTCATCTTCTCAAGAGACAAATTAAATATGGAAGCACAACAATAAACATATCATGTTAGTTAGTCAAGAAATATGAGCTCAACTAAAAGAGTCTGTAAAGGCTTTGAAATCTATAACATGTTTTCGTTTCGAATCGAAGAACGGTAACCGAGAGATGTTACCATTCGACTTTTCTAAATCCGGTGGCGGACTTGAACATCCATTATAATATTGAATCAAACTCATATCAAAGTTACAAATTAAGCCACACGTTATAACCGTTACTCGTTAATACAAGTAATTATGCCTAAACTGGTAATGGAGGAACTAGGCACGAAATGTTTATTTCTTTTTATAAGGGGAGTAGGAAATGAACCGATTAATGCGACAGCACATTCCCTCAAAAAGTTAAGGCCAATATGCAGGCTTCCGTCCATAACCTTCATCTCCAACTAAGACCCCTTTACACCCCCCCCCCCCACCTTCCGCTTCGGACATAATCGCAAAGTGATGGTTGATACACGTGGATATATTACAGTTATATTATACAGTAATACACGTTGACATGTATATTAGGTTACCAATGAACTTGGCGACAGCCGCGTATTCGACACAACTGAAGACCAAGTTATGAACGCCATATAAAGTCAAAACAAATAAGGCGAAGATACACTGCCCCGTCGGACGTTACTTCATGTTCTGCCAGTATTATCTGAGTGTTTGTGTTATGAACAACATTTACTGCAAATTAATGATCTATAGATCGTATGATATCGTGTCATATCGTGTTACATCGTATTACAATTTTTTGTTTTATTGTTTCACAGGAGTGTTAAATACCCATCGCATTGTATCAACCGACAGATGTCTGCTATGTGTGATTCGCAGTTGTTCTTCAAAAGAAAGATACAAAAATATTGCGAAAATATTCGAATTGATTGCTGGAAGTTTTTCTTATAGGAAACACGGGAATGTTATATTTGATAACTCTGGGAAGGAAGCTCGATAGATGACCCATATATGGTAGTTTGTTTTGCATATGCTAACACACATTCCATTCCCCTTGAAAAGCTCATGCGACCAAACCTCCTCTGTTTCGACATTTTCCAAATGTCCTATCTTCAACCAGAAATAAAGATTCCTGATGAAGGACACACCGACACTGATTTTTGGGATCCATTGTTAAGGGCTCTTTTGTATTACATAAAGGTCAGTTAGGAGCTTCAAGGTCGCAATGGCAGTCAGCTATCTAACATTATTCCTCGTAATAACGTCGTTAACATTAATGATCAATTCAAAGGAAGTGACAAACGACGCCCTTGTCGAAGAGGCCACACCTCTTCCAGAATCGTTTCATCGTGTTGGTGATTTTCTTATAGGGGGACTATTTGATATCCACTTTTTCCAAGTTGGGACCGATGGTCCTATAAATCCGTTAAGTCTACAGTGGATGTACGCAATGGTCTTTGCCATAGAAGATATAAACAATAGAACAGACCTGCTGCCTAATGTTACTTTAGGTAAGTTTCTTGAATGTTCATGTAAATTATGAATTTCTATAACGTGTGACGTAAAATGGGATGTAAAGTTTTGAATAAGGCCAATTATTCGATCACTGCAATGTTGTTATCGGTACAATAAAGCAATATTCTTATTCGTGATTGTTGGTGTTTCTTTGGCTTTATATTTATTATTTATTGCATGTCGGGTCTTTGTAAATGTTCTTTAGCATCTTATAAATCATAGTAGCAACTTTGAACTATAATATAGCTATTCATGCATACTAAAGTGACCTTCAGCTATTATATAGCTCTAACAAAAACTAACGTTGTACATCCTGTCGTAACATACATTTGGTTAAATACAGTTTTTTTATTCCTTCAAGGAATCATGCTCTTTCTATTGTCTGATATTTGTAGACAGCAATATCCTCTCTTTGTTTTTTTTTTCAATAGGAACCTCGTGAAATATAATATTATGAATATTTTTTCCCTATATAAGACTCTTTGAACATGAGTAGTTCAATGAAAGAATATCTATTTAAAACAAAAATCGTTAAGTGTTATTCATATAGACACTCCGCGCATCCAACTTTAATCAAAACAAAATCGTTATTAAAATTTTCGTTGACAGTCTTTGCTTGTTATCAATTTGGCTTATTTTGGTCAATTATTAACAGTTGTTAATGTGAAGTACAGTTTATAATATGACTTATCTTTGTTTCTTCAGATGGTTTCTTTAAATGGTCATATAGTTAATGAATCTTTATCATCTACTTGTCTATAGAACGGGCGGTATAATCTATAGAAAGTAGGGAGTGCCAAGCAAAACTAGATCTTTATCAGAGATCTTTTTATTCGAAATAATGAAACATAAACATAAAAAACCTTTTTGTTTTTTTGTTAACTTCATTCAGGGGGGGGGGGGGGGGATTCAGTCGTAGCATTGGGTATGTAAGCACCACAGTATTCCCTGTAGTTTATACTATTGGGTAGGGATGCACCGGATTCAAACTTTTGGATCCGGCCGGAGCCGGATTTTGCCGGATAAAATCCGGCCGGAACCGGATTTTTTCATAACACAAAAGAAAATCCTTAATAACAAGTAGAAGTATGAAACAAGGAGTATTATATTGGTTGATCTTTAGAAACAGTGGGTCAAACCATTGAGAAAATCAAATTAAACATGTTAAACCTGATTTTTCCCTACTTTGAATGTTTTTTATTAATTTTGGGAAATAGTTTACATTGATTTAAGTTAATACCAACACCTTTTTAAGGAATAATTCAGGCCTAATTTTGAAAAAGATCCGGCCAGATTTTGAAAAAGATCCGGCCAGATTTTGAAAAAGATCCGGCCGGAACCGGAACCGGATAATTGCTCACTATCCGGCCGGATAGTCCGGCCGGACCGGATATCCGGTGCATCCCTACTATTGGGTAAACTCTCGTTATAAGCCACACAAATAAATCGTAAGTTCTTTAGGAGGTATTAGGATTTACAAGATTGTGTCATATCTTCAATGAATTGCGTTTGCTTCCATTTATGTCAATGACCTATAGGGAAGAAGCTACATTTGCATTCTCCTGGCTGGCCGACCTCTCCCGCCCGCCACTATACCTCCAAAATAAAAATAAAAGTGAGAAAATGTATAGCTTCAAGCTGATTCAACAAGCAAGATATATATTTACAATGCATTCATGGAATGTAACACTTAATCGCATATGCCTCAATATACCACACACAAAAATCAATAACATTACAGTCATTTAACTGCTTTCATAGAACACCTTCAAAATAAATATTCTTTCTTAATGATTTATCCCAATGAACAATTTTAACTTTAAGTACCATAAATGCTATGCAATATTAAAAAAAAAGAATGACTTAAAAATTTAGTTGTTTTTATGTTTGTAGAGTAAAACTAAACTGCTCTGAGTTCACGTCGTATTCTTATAGGCCGATTTAATGTTTAAGAAATGTCCCTTTAAAGGGTGTGAAGACTCGCGCAAAAAGAAACGTCTCATGCCGGTAATCTGGCCTAGTTTCGAATGAGATGTGGCAGAAGTGTTACACACCACCATCGATCCCAGAAAAAACACACACAGCTTGCCACCATCGGTTATTAGACCAAGGGCGTAGGAACCGGGGGGCTGGGGGCGCCAGCCCCCCCAGTGAAAAATGTGGAGGGGCGGAAGTATCATTCCGCCCCCCCGGTTCGCAAGTCAGAAAACCCCTTTTTCATTTCCAAATGAGAAAAAAATCTCATTTGGAGCACCAAATTGCATCTTAGGCTAGGTGAAAATACAAAATTAAGTTTACAAAATGGAGTGGGTGTTGAAGTGTGCTATATTGCACCAAATTGCATCTGAGGCCACCTGGAAATGCAAAAAAATCCAAAGGGGAGGGGGACACCCCCTCCCCTTAGACCCCTCCCCCAGGCCGGCCATCAGTCTTCAGCCCCCCCCACTCAAAAGTACCTTCCTACGCCACTGTATTAGACACTAGTGTTCAGTCAGTACATACAGCTGCGGTCAATACCCACAGCACAGTGTACACACAATACAGCGATGGACATCTCAGGTCCAGCTAAAGATAACAAGGCATCACGTTTCATTACTGTCTGATTTTGGAGCAGCACGAACAAAACGCTTGCAAGCAACGGAAAGTTAACTTTTTTTCAGATGGCCGCATGCGGTTTGGGGCGAGTCTTCAAAGCCTTTAAGCATATGAGGCTCGTTAATAATAGTGGCTGGACTACTTAGACTAAATTGGGTCATAATGCAGTTAGGTCTTCTCATCAGACGCAACGCATTTTCTATGGCCTATAAAACTATGTTTATAATCCATTACAAATTTGTGGAAGAAAAGGGGGATTGGATGTTTCCAAAGCGTGCCCAGATGCTAATATAAAAGTAGAGAAACATGTTTCTGATGATTAATTAGAATATACATTTAAAAAGAGGATCAACTTTTAGGTCTTCACTGAGGAACAGACCTCGTCATCAATGTATCGTTAAAGGACAATTCCACAGATTTAAGAAGACTTTGAAAGTTTAGCAGCCAAAAACAAAAATATATAAAAAAATTACCATGTGGGTAAATTATTTTCTTTCTTCTTTGCATATGACCTATCAAGACTTAATTTCTGCAGATATCATCCTTTTAAAAGATTGGTTCAGGTGTCTGACATGTCTATCTTGTATGAAAGAGCAAGACAAACAGAATAGTTAAGAAACTACCATGATGATAACATTCTCTGTTAAGGAGATATCACACTTTGAAGATTTCAAAATTTCTTTGCAAATGACTGGTGTAGAAAGACTAACTGTGAGGGTGTGATGCCACATCCTCACTTCCTTAACATGTGTCAATATATTTCAAGAAAAAATAATTTATTTTTGTACTCACAAATTTAAAAAAATATAATCACATATTCTTCAGATGTTAAATCTCAAATACTTCTCTTGACATATATGAGATCTCCTGACGTATCTTTTTGGTTGTAAGTCATAAAATCTTACAAAATATTTTAATAAAATAACAAAGACTTTTCAGGAATGTGAGGATATGACGTCACAGCTAGTCTGATTTCATCAGTTTCTACACAATCAGATAGAGAACTTTAAACTTTGAATATCTCCTAAACGAAAAAAGATATTTGAATAATTTCTTCACTGTTGGGTTTCTTTTAATGTCCTCTTTCATATACGATAAACATTTGTGACACCTGAACTAATCCTTTAACTGGCAAACGTTTTGCCTATAATTTCATTGTAACTGGTGGGAATCTGTGCAATTAAAATAATAAGTTATGTTCTCACGTACTGAGGTTTTTTATGAACCATCATCTAACCCTCCACTATTCCATAGTTCTCTTCTTTCTTTCTTTTTTGGTTGGGGGGGGGGGGGAGGGGGGACTTTTGCAGGATATTTGATTTGATTATTTCGGAAAATATAATGTACGGTACTCCTTGACTTATTTTTAAAGGCTGCGCTTCTAGTTATACTAAAACAAATTGTTCCGTTGAGGAAAGATACTTCAAATGAAAACAATTTAATGCTAGGTTTTTCTGTTTCTTTTTTTTAAAATGATTTAGTGGTCATAATGGACAATTTGATATCTTTATTTCATTATCCTCTGCAATGTATTAGTCTTTTCACGTATAGCATGGTATTAACCGCTGTTTTTCACATTTGAAGAAAAATACGTTGTTTGTCATTTATAAGTGATGCCCTACATTTTCCCTTATGAAATGAACTAACAATTTACAATTCAATAATGAAAAACACGGAGGTGTAGAAACAAGCATGTAATCTTGAAGTCATTTTCTTTGATAAACAGCAATCAACCCAATTCATAGTCTTCCTATTCCAGGGAGTAGGGGGATGTTGATGTTGAGGGGGATCGAAATTTTAAGGAAAAATGTTAAATTTGTATTAATATCTTTCTTTTTTCATTATTTCAAGACAAGATTGTCATATCGTAACTATTAATATATATATATATATATATATATATATATAAATATATATATATATCTATATCTATATATATATATATATATATATATATATATATATATATATATATATAAATATATGTTCAATTTGGCCAAAGTATATGGTAATTGATCTCGACCAAAAAGTTACTTTCTTCATTTGTTGATATAATATATATATATAGGAAGTTGACTTAAATCTTGTCCACAGAGAGTTGCTGTGCACTCAAACACTGCGTTATCATGGATTTTATGGTAAACTGATTGAAACTAGACACTAAAGTATACCCCGTTAATTATCAAGTAGTTAGCGATTTACTGATAAGGTATGTGATGAAAGGTCGGCGGCCTTGATTGCGTTTTGTGGACTGTACTTATCACTGGTTATAGACAATGGTGAAATTTTGCTTTTTGCGAAGAGAAGAGCAAAGTGAAACAGATGTAGGGAAATCGTGTGTATCATAACGGTCAGTACTTAAGGTAATGATGATTCATGGGCAATTTCCCTTTGATATTAATGGAATATCTCCCAAAAGTGGAAATTGTTTTCTTTCCCTTCATATATTAATGTACAGTAGAGCGAAAACTGTTAACAATATATATATATATATATATATATATATATATATATATATATATATAACTATAACTATATATATATATATATATACATATATATATATAGTTATATATATATATATATAGTTATATATATATAAAGATATATATATATAAAGATATATATTTATATTTACTACTATATATATATATATATATATATATATATATATATATATATATATATATATAAAGTAATAAAAACCTGAACATTAATATCCAGTCTCGTTTTCCTTTCAGGCTTTGATATTCATGACACTCGCGGTGATGCGAATATCGCGGTTTCGAATTCGCTAGACTTCATTACTACGGATACTGAATGTGACAGGTAACAAACACAAATATATAGTAATATAGATGGTATAAAAAAAAAAATTAAAAAATCGAACTGATTGTTGTACGTAGACACATACAATGATACAAAGAAACGTCAATTTCAAATACTGTTGATATTGCTTTCAGTTCTATGTTAAGCCTACAGGAAATTACAGTAACTGGTTAATAATTAACAAATTTTAATTAGTAAACCCATTACTACTTATATCATTTCACAGCTTAGTACTTTTACAGTGAAATTGAGATTCATTCATCATACACTTAAGTGCAGGGACTGAAGCAACCTGACAGTCGACTCATATAACTAACTAAATATGATGATGAAATGCAAAATTTAGTCAGCAACACAAAATCGGATCAAACAATGGGGGTAGTCCATTCATGCCATGTCAATATGTTGATATTGTTGTTCATGCTTAAACTCATGTTGACATTGTTGTTCATATATCAAGTAGACATTACATTAGAGTTTGTCTGTCTATAAATGTTTTATACCTTATTTCTTTGGTACCTGAAGTTCTTTGCCAGACCCAACACGGTCATCTGCCATTGCTGTTATTGGCCCACGGACTAATAATGCAGCCGTCGACACAGCCAACTTCTTTAATCTATTCAAAGTGCCGCAAGTTAGTTATGCTGCAACGTCATCAATTCTAAGCCAAGCACAATATGAGTAAGTATCACTACTGGATTCTTGTCATTCCTTCTGGGTGATATTTATTTTGTTCTCTGTCGGGGGAGGGGGGGTGGGTGAAAAGTGTTGGTGTGGGCCTTGGCTTTCTCCTGTTTTTCATATAATATTCGCTTTCATACAGTATCCCAAACAAACGAACAAACATGTACGGAATTCTATACCGGTGACAATTTGCCGTAAATATTTTCAGCAAAAACACATTAAAAACTGAAGTTACATATCCTTAAATTCTTCAGTTCTTTCTATAATCTCCCAAAAAGTTTGTACCCTTCTAACGCTTATACAATACATTATTTTTCTTACCTTCACCTTTCTACACTTTCACGTTCTTGTCATATATTGATGACTAAATTATAACATTGTTTAGTGTTCCCAAGAATTATGTTTCAAGAAGGGTGAACACAAAGCATTCAGTTCATTTCCTTTTTCAGACTTAATCGATATAAACAACTGAAGCATACACTGGTAATTTTACACCCCATCAAACCATCAGTTTCGTCATGTCGTGCAATATATTGCAAAATGTTTTGAGCCATGTGACGGAATTTGATGTAAAATTTAGTGTGTGTTTATTCTCTAAAAGTTATATTACCAATTAATATGTTAATTCCAACTTAACGTACGGTTGTATTATCTCAAACACGCAATGCTTCTTGAAGAAAACGCCTGATTAAACAGAGTCTTTTCGTGAAATATAGACTAATAATCATGAGTCAAACATCAAACAGACTCCAGTATTTTAACATCAAATGCCAAATGCATTATCAGGGGATTTCGATCCGTATATACGCCAGTGATATCCCCAGGCTAAAGATAGACTACGTTTTAGCTAGGTCTTAAAGTAAGTATCAGGCTTATTGAAAACCCGGTAATGGGCTTTGCCATTCATTAACTATCAACGTTCAAATTAAAACAAAATGGCTACTTGACCTTTGCTTTTTGCAGGTTAATTATAAGATATTCTATCGTCCGATTCAGGAAAAAGTTATTTCTAACTCTTTCGTTTTCAAAGCATAAGGGAAGACTTAGTATTAGGTAAATGTGAAAATTATGAACATTTACTACTGTGCAGGTAGTTAACACTCCAAATATGATTAGACGACATCAACTGAAGAAATAAAATAATATCATCAATTTAATTATTGTTAATATTCATGTATGTTTAATTACATTTCCCTCTCGGTTTTCCCCCTCTTTTTCATATTTGCATGATACAATTAGGCAGTGCCTTCTCTTAATGAAATTTTCAGTATTTGATCATGTCAAAAGTGCCAATATGTCTAACATGATGCAAAACCAGTCTCTACCAAAGGAAATAAATATAATGATCTAAAATGCATCAAGGTAAACATTCAAATCATTCAATATTTAGACTCGCTCAAGTCCTTACGATGACGTCAGATATAAAATAAATGTAAAATTATTTGTAACTCGGCATTCTTTATTGAATCATCGATCACAACCACAACTAAATTGTTTTATCTTACATTTGAGCTATGAAAGGAACACTTTATGAAAATAGCAAAATAAATGTGAAAATTAAATGTTCATATTATATCACAAGAACAACTGTACAAAATTGAATTTCCAATACTATAATGACTTCTTAATACATTGCCAATTGAAATCTCCATATATTTAGATATATATATATATATAAATAAATAAATAAATAAATATATATATATATATATATATATATATAGATATAAACATATATATATATATATATATATATACATACATACATACAAATATGCATAAATAACATACCGTGCCACAGTATTGAAGTCAATATCAATCTATGGGAACATCTTTTACAGGGCTAGTGTTGTAACCTTGGTACAGTAATTAAGCAATCTTTATGATTTCTGCTACGATGAGATGATCATGCTTGTTTGACTTATAGGAGCATTTCAGACTTACATTTTTACAGCGAAAGCTAAGTTTTAACCCTGACTTTAGGAACAGAATCGTGAGGAAAATTTGTTTTATCTGAAGGGATACTCCTGAGGCAGACAATGTAAAAATTAAATTGAAGAGAGGAAAGTTTCACACAATGTTCATTGAAGAGAGGAATGTTCCACACACTGTTCATTGAAAAATTCCATCTAAATATGTTATAACTAAACCTAAATATGTTCGCTTGAATGACACTTTGTTATAGCTTCCCTTATTTTAGGAGGTTGGTTACCGTAGGTGATTCGTTATGTCATTATGATATATATTTGGAAGCTATATCTACGCTATTACAATTGTTTTATTGATTTGTCATTAACCTTGAGATATTTAGAGTGTTTGATTAACTGTCAATATTCTGTAGCTAAAATTTCATCACAAGTCATCACATCACAATAAAAGTGAGTTACATATACATATAACAAGTCATTTTGGAGAGTGATAGTTCTGCACTACTGCACGGTCCGGTCACTGGTTCATATTGGACAAATATATTTACATTTCACTTTTGTGTTTGTAAATTTTTAAGGACAAATGGGAGGTAACGTTTCAAAGTTCCAAACTGTTAAACTTTTCAGATTCGAAAATCGACAATATCACTTTCTTTGTATTAAGTTTGCAGGTGATTTGCTAATAATTCGTCTTCACATTATAGTTTATGCAACTCTGTCACGATTTCCCAAAGAACTACTCATACATTTAGCTGATAAAATATTCCCTACGTTTGAAGGAACTGCTTAAATATTAATGGTGTAATCCCTTTCAGCTAACTTAAAATTGCTCTCTTTTGTAACTAGTAATGTCTCATTTAGTAAATTGTATAAAGGGAGATGACAAAAATGAAACTGAGAACAGTGTTTGTTACTTAACTCCATCGAAACATAGCACCAAGAGCGATGAAAGTATCTCGTATAAGGTTAGAATAGAACTTATACAATAGCACTACATTCAACTCGTGGTACACCAAATTCTCGGCATGAAACGGTTAACAACACGCACAATGATTTCAACCACATCTCTCATTTAGAGTGATATCCACCTTTAGATGAATGTTGCAAGATTTGGTCAAAGTAACACAAGGTTAAAATCCAACATAAAACGCAACTTTAAATGTAGATGCGACTGACAAGGAGCTTCTACTGTTATTTTTTTCTGTTTTCCCTTTTCTTCCAGATACTTTCTAAGGACAGTATCATCTGTTGAGAATCAGATCGATGCCCTACTAAGCGTCATCATGCACCATAATTGGACCACTGTCATTCTACTATATACAGATGATTTTGCTTTTGGAAGGGACACCAGACAAATATTCACGGAAAAATCTATAGAGTTGGAAATCTGTATCGCTTTAGCTCGACAGTTTCGCATTGACAGCACCCCGGACGAATTATCGGATATTGGCAGAGAAATCAAGTACAAAATTTGAACATTTTCAAAATAGCGTCCTCTGCTGCATGTTTGCATACATAATTACCATAGGAGTCATAAAATCAGCAATTTGGAAATCCGATGTTTCTTATCTTTCTGTCAATAAAATGATTGTTATAGGAAAGATGCTCATAAATTCCAAGAATAAACAATTAATCTCCTAATTTCCCGCATGGGTGTACCTTATAGGGGTGAAACCGAGTTAACGGTTTCATTTAATGTAGGTCTATGCCCCTGTGGTGAGTAAGTGTCACCATTGGTCACCAGAGGTCTTGACAGGCGAAGGAGGCGGAAGAGGATAAATATTGGTAGGGTGGGAATAAGAACTTGGAAAGGCAGTGGGATATGTATCTTTGGTTTGAGGGCGATCCTCTGTGCATTTCGTACTTTGTGATTAAGTATTCCAATGTTTTTCAACAAAGGATACTTTGTTATATTACAAGATTGGATAGACATGCACTTTTCCTTAGAAAAGGGGGAAACTTGTAAGTAATGAAAATCATCTGGTTGATATTCTACGCTTACCCTATATTGGATCAAATATCTGAAACCGAATATATAGTTATTCTAATGTAAAGTGCCTTCTGTTCTGTTAGACAGTATTATTGTTCATTTTCAATAACGGACTCATGACCGTACTAGCCTCATTTTATTAACCCATGCCCCTTTCCCCTGTCTCACACTTTTTTCAACCGTCACTCTCAATCCCTCGATCGTTCCCAAGATTGAACTGGGCACGTGCCGATCCATTCATCAATAATTTCATATTTCAATGATGTAAAGCTTTTGACGAGCATCTGCGGATTACATCCATGATCATAAGGTCCTTGAAACCAGAATAAAACCATTAACGTAAAGAGAAAGGTTGCTGTTCGTAAAAGTTTTGCTTCTTCTGTTCTTCACTTCACTGTATTTATGTTTGTATACCATAGTCCTAATTATTTTGTGGAAAATAGACTCAAACTAAAATATTATTTTCATGTGATCCTCTCTGCAGGAAATTCGAAAACATTCGTGTCATTGTCGCCATTGCCGAGGAATCACCGATGCTTGTGTTACTCTCACAATTTAAGCGAGACAGACTCTACGGTTACGTCTGGCTAGGAACGGATTCGTGGACTGTATCTACACAGTTGATTAACCCAGATTACTATCCGGTAGTGAAAGGAATGTTGGCAATTGTACCTCATACAGAACAAGATGATGATTTCCACGAATACATTCATGATGTGCGTGTTCAGAAATCTGGACTAAGAGTGGAAGATCCCTTTCTCGCCGAGTATTGGGAGAAGCAACTTAATTGTACGTTTGCCATGACCTCTGGGCTTGCCGATGTTAGACAATGTGACAACGAAGAGGAACTGCCTTCGTCGGATCCGTTCTTTGAATATGTACCTGTTGGTAGCATTTTCGATGCCGTGGAAACGATCGCTCTAGCTTTGCATGACATATTGAACTGTACTTCCACATATTGTAGTAAAGAGTACACTACCTCAGAGAGTCATCTTCTCTTGAAAGCAATGAATAGATCCTCATTTAGAGGTCACAGTGGAAACGTAATTGCATTCACAACGTATGGCGACCTGGCGACCAGTTCGTGGTACGACATCAAGAATTTAATTCCATCATATCAAAATGCGACGTTCAATGGGCAATGGACTACCGTCTCAGAATGGAAACATGAGGAGTTGGCAATGTTTGCGCCTACTATCTGGTCAACTATCGACGAGGTGGGAAGGACCGATGAAGCACCACGGTCGTTCTGTTCGAGCCAGTGTTCTCCCGGGGAACGTCTTACTAACCAGGATACAAACTCATGCTGCTGGAATTGCACAAAATGTGGAGGAAACTCTTACAGCCAGACAGAGAACTCCGATGAATGTACGCAATGTGCTAACAATCAATCAGCAAACGCCCCAAAAACCGGGTGTGACGATTTTACAAACTATTTCCTTGAAATAAATTCACTGACAGGTATTTTAGTCGTGGTGTCCGCTATCATCGGTTTAGTCATTAGTTTAATAATATTCTTCATATTGATAGTGAAAAAGGTCAATGGGTCATTTTCAAGATACGGCGAAGCCATTTTTATCGCAAGTTTATCATGTTTTCTGACGCCACTTTTATGTTTTATAAGACCAACGACTTGGAGTTGTTCCTTAGTTGCAATCATTCAACCACTACCGGTAACCATACTTTTAACTCTCTTAATGATTGCATCATATTCCATGTATGATACAAGGAAAAATATGACAGGGAAGACATTCCTCTGGTTGGGCGTAACAATTGCATTACAAATGGTAATTGTGACCATATGGATAGTCACTGGGGGTCCTGAACCTCAAGAGACCATTGTCCGTCCAGAGGGGTTAGTATACGTTAAGTGTGCTTCTTCCGGCGAATTACCTGGCTACTTCATGGTTCTTGTATATCAGATAATATTGGATATTGCCGGAACCGTGTTTTCATATTCGCTGCGTATGGATAAAGCAAATTTTTACGAGGGAAAATTTATTTTTTCTACGTTCGTGGTTCACGTCATGTTTTGGAGTGCTGTTTCTGTGACGTATCTCATTTTACCGCCAGATAAACACGCCAGAACGGTACTACTTTCACAATGTCTGACAGTTTCTGGGTATATCTTTGTCAGCAGCCTTTTTGTGCCGAAACTTTACGCGTTGAAATATAAACCCCAAATGCTCAGACAGTGTACTCTGTCAAGGCAACGGCAGCAATGGAAATTTAAAAGGAAGCACGTAAAAAGTAGAAAGGTAAGTTATATGTGTGTGAAAATGATGTAGGCTATCGTTGCTAGAGACAGAAAAGAAGAGTCGCTGTTAAAACAATCAAAACAGGATATGTTTGTAAAGATTCCCAAAAATACAACTGTCAGCTTGATCTTTCCTGATAACACGTCCGTAGCTTTCCTTTTACGACTATATATGGTTCATTTCAATAACCTGAAAACGTATTGCTTTAGAATGATACTGCTAATTGTAATATCTGTCAACATTTGAGAGAGGTATCAAGTTGCTCACACTTGAATTTCTTTAACCGATTGATGGATCGGTGAAGGCTTAACCGTTCGAATAAATTAAAATAATTATACAGTTCATTTGATGATAATTGTATTCTTTATACCCGGTTATGTAGCATATCACCCGATACACATAGAGAACACAGTTACTAATGTAAATCTTAAAGTTTTGTACCACATTAAAAACTGGATCATGCTCTAAATCGGTAGCATGTGCTATTAGGATTACAGTAAGAACTGAGGGTATGTGTAATTCCAACAAATCCAGTTGTTTGGGATTTGTTGGAATTACAAATATCCTCAGTTCTTACTGTAAACCTAATAGCACATGCTACCGATTTATCAGATTTGTCAGCACAATCCAGTATATACTGTGGTACAAAACTTTAAGATTTGTAGTATAGTTACAGTAATCTGTGTGAATCGACTGAGCTTACATTGAACTACTATTGAACAGGTCTACTCTTCCGAATCAATGCGAGAGGTCTTTTGGGGGGAAGTAATCCGAATGATCAATGTCTTGCCAATACACTATAGATCAGTTGAGTTTTGCACCAACGATGCTCTATAGGTGAAACGTCTGCATTCCTCTTGAATGCTTCCTTGTGAGACAAAGACTAATATATACAAATGTTTGTAGTCTATCATGGTTTATCTTGTTTGCAACAGGTTTCAAACCGGCGGAATATTTACTTACGTGGATGCAGACAAGTCATTCGTACTCTCAAAACGGAGACCTTGTTCATCGGCAGCAACATCAGAAGTTTAACAGAATCGTTTCATCGTCGGTAAATGTGTATATTTTCATTGACATTAACAGGGGTAGGTCCAGGGCTTTTATAAAAGAACAGTGTGTTCCTGTGAATCTTGAAGCCGACTTAGATGAATGGGGGGGGAGGGGGTCTGGTGTCCTCCCGTAGAATAAGTAAGACTATGGACGTCCGATCTGAGTCATATTTATACTTTAAAAAAGGGTTATAATTTGGTCTAAATGCAAGGTTTGTTCATAACTACAATTGATTGTTGGTACAGGGGCGTATCCAGGGGGGCGCAACAGGCGCGCCCCCCTATTGGCCGTCACCAAAAAAAAAAAAGTTTAGCAAAAAAAAATAAAAAAATTGATGACGACCTTTAAGTGAGATGTCGGTGATCGCTCAACCCCCCCCCCCCCCCGTATGCTTTATTTTTTGTTTGCCGAAAAAAAGGTTCTGGCGAAGTTCGGCGGCATAATAGTTTTAGAAACATAGATGGTAATTGTGTTTGTATTATCACTATAAACACTAAGTGACATGCCAGCCATACTAAATTGTGCATTTTGTGTCCATATTTACTGGAAATGTTGCTTATTATTAAGGTCGAAAAATCGATCACATATGGCCATGGGCGGCGATCCTGGGGGGAATGGGGGATATATCCCCCCATGAAAATGGGTGGGGGGGATGTAATACACCATATCCCCCCCCCCCCCACCAAATGCCAGGGATAAGAATATTTTCATGCCTACATTTATGCATCATCGTTAATGTACGGCTCTTTTTTAGCTTCATTTCTCGCCTACCATAAACGCAGTGCGATCTTTTCAAATAAAGCGTCTTTATAAAGCAAGAATAGTTGACTATAGGCTTCATTGGCCCTATAACATGCAAAATGTATTATTGCGCCCACGGTATTGATATAGTACATATATGCACCCTCATAGTATTCATATAGGCTCTATAGTAGGCCTACACACGTACATGTTCCCTCGAACAGCTGAGAATCTCATGTTACCAGGGTAATGCTTAATACACGTTTCACCTGGATGCCCTAGCAATCGGTACCTAGGAATGTAACTATGTGTAATTGTGTATTGCATGTGTATAGGCCTATAATAGCCTGCATGAGGCCATTTTCTTCATCGAATAATATAAAAGAGCTCTCGAACATTCTAACGTTGCGCCTGAAACAAGATTGACAGGGGCAATTTTCCCAAAATAACACCCGAAATTAAAAAAAAGGTATTTTGGATCCTGATTATGAGATATTTCGGACATGACATCCCTATTTTAAAGTTGGGTATATGCCGCTTGGAAACCTCGGGAAGTGCCGTTTCCGGCCATCTAGAGGGTTTGTTAATCCCAAAATTTTCTTGTACGCTTCGCGCCAACCCATGGTGGCGCTACGCTTAGATAGTCAACAAGGTCATATCCCCCCCCCCCCCACTCGGAAGTACGGATCGCCGCCCATGCATATGGCACCATTTTGCATTTCAGCCCTTTTTCGAAAGCAAAAATTGTCCACCCCCTCCCCTTATAGACCCATCCCCCAGGACGGCGATCATTCATGCCTGACGCCCCCCTATTGGAAAATCCTGGATACGCCCCTGGTTGGTATGAGGTTGGAAGGGAAGGGTGGGGGGGGGTTATTACAAAATCAGTTTCAAGTCTCAATATGCTGTTGAAGTATCATAGACACAACATGTTAGAAGAAAAGAGTTAAGTCTACGTTGACCAAATAAGGAAGTATTTTGGTTACCATGTATAAAGAATTAATAGCACATTGGATTACACCCCACCCTAAAAAAAAATGTGTTGCAGCTCTCTCTACACTGTTGAAGTAATTAGTACAAGCTCCTATCAAAATAACGTTTTCTCCATAATTTACTATTTCCAATACATACAATGGAAAGAGAAATAGAACGCATCCATTTCTTAGTATTGGTGATTAAACTATACGGACGAAGATAGTACAATACATTTTAATTTATTATTTTTTTACAACTGAAAAATATGACAAGATGCCAATATCACGTCAATCAAATACGGAGAAGCACTAAGCCTTCGATCTGTATTAACTCTATTGGCACTTCTATTGACATGGAAACTGGTGATGTACATTCAGCTGATATGATTGTTGATGACCATGAAACTACCACGTATAGGATAAAATATATGAATACGAAAGAAAGCGTGGAACTAGTGAATTATGAGACAATTACCACATACTAATAAATTTAGAAACGCAAATACATAAAATTTGAAAGGGAAGTTGAAAACAAAGAAAGGTTTAACGTTTCATTATGTGTATATATATGTGTGTGTCTGTGTGTATGAGTCTATACAGTATGTAAGTGTGTATACCGTATGTATGCGTATATGCCGTATGTGTGTTTATGCCGTACGCTATGGTTTAAGCAGCACCATGTTGAACTCGGTAGTATATTTGGTTAAAGGATGACTTGGGGCAGACTGGTAGTCTTGATATATCATAATCTGAGAAAGCGAACATTCTGAGGAATGACTTTTCTATAGCTTTTCCAATTCCACGATATTCACCTTTAAAATATGCTATACATCCCAGAAAGGCTCCTTTAAGGTTAACTTGGTGATGGTCTCGGCTTCTCAGTGGAAGAAGAAATGTTCATGTTAATCCATCGTTATATAAATGCCTAATAACTCTAGAAAAAGATGTTGTTAACTTCATGAAAACAACCCAGCGCCTTTTGATGACATTCAGCTCATTTGTCCTTTTTCAATCAATCAATTTGTTATGCATTGTAAAAAAATGTCATTTGAGCCCAGAAAAGTATCATCCTTCCTTTTAAGTTTTGTGTTGCATCTGACGAAATGACCTAATGCTCTCCGTGTTAGACAAGTGATTCAGCCACTTTCACCGATGGGCATCATTATCAGTTGCATTTGGCTGACCCGAAAATTTATGAATTGGTTTGCCCACAGTGCAGGGGTGAACCTTCAATGTGTGTAAAAATTACCCACATGTCCGACACTACAAATTACAAAAGGTCATTCCAAGTAGTACATATAACAACTCCCTTGGCGTTCTCCAATAACATAAACATCTAGGCCTATACAGCATTCCACAGTCATTCTACTATGATTGAGCGGAAACAGTATCTTTTACTGTCTGAGCCCCCACACTCGCCCCCCCCCCCCACACACACACACAAAGGTACAACCCTTAATCAGACGGAATCAGAAGTTGGAAAAATAGAGGGCGTCTGACATTAATTGTTTGGCTGGATTCATTGTGTAGCCCCTTTAAAAGGTAACTTCTCTGCTAGCAGTATTTTCTAACAGTCCACATCATATTAAAACTAATGTTCCGCCTACAGGCATCCTTCAAGTTCGTCCATTCGATGGGGATAATCGCCTATTTAATCAAAATTGAACTCGTTGATAAAACAATGAATTTGTAAAAATAAAACTTGAAATAACTAAGATCGAAAGAAAATTTCCCATGGCGTTAAAGTAACAGGGACTATAGATTGGTTTGTTAAGTCAGGAACATGTTAGTGACATAGATATTTGCTCAGGTTGTAAGTTATATTGACAAAAGTTTAATGACTGCTTAATCCATTTTGAATTTTTAACAGACAGTGTCTGTAAATTCCATAGTCAATACACTTAACTCGTATGAAATCAGCTCAAACTGATGACTATCGCACAACAACGCTTCGAATTGTCCTCTTATTTAATTATTTACGCCTCTTATCGACTTGTAATAGCGTCTTCGTGCACTTTCCGGGTTTCTGGAATTGGTAACGATAATTTGTTTTTTTGTTACAATGTGAAAGGTGGATGGGGGGGGGGCATGTATCTCATATTCATACGTCACCCTTTTCTTTCAAAACCTAACTGGTGCAAAATTTCTCAATTTGAATTGAAAACTTTCTGTCGACTGATACTAGAAAATCCTCTGTGGAAACTGCGAAAACACAACGAATCAATGAAGCATATAATACTAGATACAAAAAACCAAACTAGTCAAGTCTGAATCTATAGAGACATCTAGCTCCCTCAGTTTTTCTTCTTATTGTTCATCTTCTTTTTATTCATACTTAGTAAAGATTCCTAAATCCTATTGGTCCATTCAGGTCAGCTGACCGTGGTTAATCCTGTGAGTAACGCACGGTAAAATAACGGGGCATCACTTTAATAAATCTTTGGTTATATGTAACCAAAAATGTGTTTTTTTTTTTTTTTTTCCCACACAAATGGTAGTGTATGAATGAATGGGGTTAATCAACGGTCTAGCGTGCGTTACTCACATGATTAATGCACGATCGGGGGATAATGCAAGCGATGCACGAGGGCGGAGCCCGAGTGCATCCAGCGATAGCATTAACACCTTATTTATTTGCTTTATCTTTATTCTTCTCGCTTTGTTTTTTCCATTGTTCTCTTGCCCTTAATAGTACACTATGAAACGGTTTATTACTAGCAATATTTAAAAGATATCTGTGTATTTAATATCAAACAAATTACTAACATGCCGTGTACTTTTTACACTCTTTTTTTCAGATACGAGCAAAGGTTTTGGACAGAAGTTCTCACATTCAGTAGACTCTACGATTTAAAGATTGATATCATGGTGAAGTCACCAAATATCGGAGGAACTCAACTTTGAAGCAACATTTAACTTGTGTAAGAAAATAGATCGTCAAAATGCATTGTGTATGTAGAATATTTTACTGTGCGGATATGAAAGTTTCCCTTTCGGTAAAACGAAATTTTGCGTCACCTATATCGGAACGATATATTTATAGTTGTCAAATAAACAAACAAACATTCACTAAACAGAGTTGCTGGCACACGCTTAACTTATATTGTTTGTCGAGAATGGAAGATGATCCCTATGGAAATCCGAACTGCTACGTGTGCAGCCTAAGTTTTAATTATTAGTCTGTCTGTTGGTTTGTTTAATTTCTGAGCATCGGTCGAATGAATCTCTAATAATTATAATGGTTAACTTTAGATTATCTGTGCTTTAATTAGGTATAGAGAAATGTTCAGCCACACGGCTGGAAAATAAACTCTGAAGTCTTTCCCTGGAGTGACTGATACTGCATTAGAAATTGACTCTCTAAATTTCTTCCATTTTGTCGTTGAGTAGTTGAATGATTCGTTATTGTCTTTTCATATTGTGTATTCTCCTGATATTAAATCCGTGATTCTGGTCAGTTATTGTAAGCGAGATAGCGAGAATGAATCTATATCACGTGTGGCGGTATTCGACTTCCCCGTGTGTTCACATGCGTATACGTTTTACCATCTGGTAACGATCTGTTTGTAATATCCGCAACTGATCGCGTACGGATAATCATAAGTACACAGATATCTCTTATAACCCTTTACGCTGTGTTTGATGTGAACACAGTGTAACAAATATTTGCAATACATCACATTTAAAGCAGATGGTTGTGGATATCATCACCTGAATTATGTCGTGAAACATTTTCACAAGAGATTCTGTAAATATTATAATAATGGATGAACAGGCTCACAGGAGAGGATCCTATCCGTCAATGTGTCTCAATAGACGACCCACTGGTCAAATCCAGCTTGCAAAAGATTTCAATCCGGCCGTTGAAACACGTACGCTCTACCGTTATACAAACCCTTTCGACTTGAACATTTACTGACTTACCCTTGACATTGTATATCTAGGTATAATATGTATTAGTATAAACGTTTGATTATTTATCTGGCTCTTTGCTCCAAATATTTTCTGCTTTGACCTTGTTATAAACTTAAAGAAGAACCCAAGTTTATAATTTCTTTTGAAGCTCAAAAGAGATATATTTCTCATGGTGTTCTTAGGCAATAACTTAAATAGTAATGACTAAGTTATGTTTATGTGATTATATATAAACAGATAATTGTACCATAATGTTGAACTTTGATATAAAGGCTTACCGGATCCTGCAGCTGTATAGAATACCCTGTTACCGTGTTTCGTATTTTATTGAGTATTTTAAGTACCATGTACTTCGATCTCTGATTGGTGGAAAGTGCAGTTTGCCTGACTCTAGAGATCAAACGCGACGCTAACCAACTCGAAATCATTTGTGATTCCTAAAGCCGGATCTCGAAAGAGATACTTTGAACAGACTTTATGTTTATGAAATGGAGGTAAACGACAAAGGCAAATGAATATATATATATATAATTGAAATTGTAGTGATTTGGAAAATCCAGAACTGTGAAAACACTTGCAGCCTCCACCGGGATGCGAACCCGGGCCTCCCGCCTTATATGCGGACACCTATACAAACAACAAATAATAGACCTAAAGTATGCTCTCCCTTTGGTAGGGACTGACTATTGAGCTGGTAAATAGTCAGTAAAACCAACACAAATATCAACTTCATTATATGGGAAACCACTACAAACAATTAACACAAAATCCAACTAGAGTAACCCAGCTAGAGTAAACTTATATTAATTCATAGAGCACGCATCGCATAGTCGGACACTTTCCAGAACTAGATTGAATCTCTCTGTCATCATACAGAATATTATATACCCTCTCTTTAATATTAGTTACGGTAAACTTCACACGGCATTAATAGATAAGTGTTTCTGCTCTAAAAGATCTGTTTGGGGGGTTTATGAATAATGGAAAATTGTCTTGATTAATGTAAAGAAATGGAGTTCCTGAGTTTCAAAATAATGATGAACAGTTTACAGGCTTAAACGATATAACTATGAAAACTTCTTGAGCAAAAATCGTTTAGATTTCACTTAAATTTATTCCTTTTTGTCTTGAAAGCGATAAGTGTCAATAGAGTCATCCGTTTCATTTATTAAATGTACTATTATTTTGATGGGAGTTGCAGCTATTGCCGTGATACCCAATGCTTATTAGAGTGATTAGGATAATCTTGATCATATAGGTGTCCGTAGACTTGTGAACGTCATGTAAGTTAACGTAAACATAAACTTAAATGTCGAAAAAGAACCCGCAGGATGCGAAGAGGATCGGTGAAATCGACAACCGATTCACACGGAGATTACAGTAACTACTGTAACTTCTGTAAATCTTAAATGTTATACCATGGTAAAAACTGGATCGTGCTGATAAATATGATAAATCGGTAGCATGTGCTATTATGATTACAGTAAGAACTGAGGATATGTGTAATCCCCAAAAATGCATCTGTGCATTTGTTGGGTTACACATATCCCCAGTTCAGATTACAGTAAGAACTTCTTACTGTAATCCTAATAGCACATGCTACTGATTTATAGCACGATCCAGCTTTTACTTTGGTACAAACTTTAAGATTTACAGTAGTGACCGTGTTCTCGTGTGTATCGGGTGAAATCGACCAGACGCGTGCTAGGTGGCGTGTTTGAATCCTTGCCTATGGTCGGACAGTCTAATTACTCGTTGTGAGCGAGCCTCTGTCTACTGCATACGCGGCCTCATGACGCGCTATTCGCCTTATATTTAAGGTACGGATGCATTTAAGAGACATAATATTTTCTATTAAAATAGATGAGTTTTTAACTAGCGCCATCTTTTTTATCATGACGTTTCAATATTATCTTCTTCCGTAGGTTGGCCGCTTAGCTTAATTGAAGGCATTTAATATATTGTTAGCCAAGCTAAAGAAATAAGCCTGTCACGGGGATGCACAGGGGTCTCCATGATCCTTTTTAAATTACATTAATCGACATAGATACGCTTGTGAAATAACATACACTAGGGAACAACCCAACCTCAACCCCCCCCCCCCCGGCCCCGAACCCAGAAAAGAGAGACATTATTGTCGTTCAATATTTAATAGTTCAAACTTTATAGCCTGCTGTACGATTAAGGACTTTTCTAGTTATTCATAGAATGGCGTAACACTGATATTCCTGTATAACTTCTTTCACAATAGTTTAATTTGAACAGCGAAACACTCTGTCTATCATTTTAATCAATTGGCATAGGATGTTTTCAATTTTGCTAACTGTGCAGTCGACCTGTTGTTGCGAACTTTAAAGATCTAACCTTCGTATTTGACAGAATGTTACAAAGCTCTGTCTGTAATTGTATTACAGCTGCAAGTCAATAGGCTTACAGTCTCAATGAACAATGAATGTAGATGCTGCTACTGGTATGTAACTTGGCCCAGTGGCGTAGCCAGAGGGGGGCCAGGGGGCAACGCCCCCCCCCCCCCAATCTGCTTTGTGCTACATTCTTGCCCCCCCCCCCCAATGAAATCCAGTGATGTATTCAAAATACTTCTTTTTACATTTTTCTAATCACAAGTATTCATACCTCAGGTCTCATGTTCATATTATAAGGTCAGAACTTGGTAATCAGACCGAGATATTACACATTTTAGGCCTTCATCATACCCACATACGGAGACCGTTGATCATTGTCGTCCTAAAGAATAAGCGCCGATAATTTTGCCGGTTGTATAACCATTACAAACTAGCGCTAGCAACCCATGTGCATTTTCAGCGACCAATGATGCCACTTTGTGCAGACAAAGTGCCCATAATTACATATATTTCTTGGTAATTCCTACCATCAACAATCACGCGGTTGCCCCCTTAAGAAAAATCTTGCCCCCCTAACAATAGAATGCTGGCAACGCCACTGACTTGGCCCAGCTTATGGCCAACACGTAATGAACTCGAAACCCATTATATAGTTAGACTGGTATTGAATTGCCTGCCATCTTTATAGCTAAAGCTGGTGGTTGATGTTTACGACAAGGATGAAAAAATCCATCTCCTGTCATATTTTTGTATAGTGTTCAGATGTGTAGGATCGGAGATTTTCGCTATGAGTGCTCCATAACTCACACTGAAAATTCTATACGTTAAAATGGCTTTCAATATCAATATTCATTCTAATGTTGGATATATGAAAGGAAGGCAACCAACTTGCGCATATACTTAGTTCTTCTTCTTAAAGGTACTACGCGTTCGATTCCATTCACATTTCATTTGCTTACAATTGCCGTTTATGTTGAATTTGTCGAAATCTGTTACCATAGAGTAAATGCTAGATAGTCAAGTGATTACTATAGAATTGAAATTTTGAAAAGCTTACACCACACTTTATAATGTTAACACTTTATTATCTTTGGGGCATAAATGTTTGCTGATGGGGGAGGGGATTTGTGCTTGTGTAAGAGGAATTATAATTATGCATCATTTTTTTTATTAGCTAAATTGCCGGGCAGTACAGCATTAATTATGTAGCATGTGTTCCTAAATTTAAGGCAATTTGGAATAACCCGGCCCCCCATGCCCCATGAATACGACCCACTGGTGTAGACTGCAATGTGTGAAGCTTTAACAATTCCGTATATATCTATCTACCTTTTTCTCCGGTTCTTGTGATATTGTACTCACAGTTTACCGTGTGTCCATGAGTTAATATAATCAATCTGGAAATGTTCTTTTGGTTCTGTTACGTAACAAACACGTTGCAAAACAAGGTTTATTTCAGGCTCGAATTAAAATAAAGAAACACTACAATCAGTGAAAAAATAAACAGGTCAATCCATATTATAGAAATGGCAAAATGCTTCATAGAAAATGACGAAAAGCTTACAAATGGAATCTCTTAAAAAACAAATTGTACTATTCAATAATCGTTATTAAAAACCACATTTAAAAGAAACAAAGGTTAAAAGGATGAGTATACAGACAAGAGTTCTTGCCCGACAAATTACAAAGTTTTCTTAAGCAAATTGAATTGTTATCGTAAATTGTCGTACATATTTGAAGTCATGCATTTTACTTTCTAATGAATATTTATTACGCGCAATCTTGTTAAAGACATAATCAATATTCATATTACTACTTTTTCGTAATGAAGGGTCCTCTCTCCGATCAGCTTCCCCCGTCCCTACCCCAAGACTCATAGCAAAGGTCATCTATATATACGTGCATACGCAATAGTTTTCAGTAGCTTTATCACGTACACGTTTAACATGGGCTATAGTTTAGCGAGTATTAGCTTCTTTTAGGCTGTCAAAGTTCATCAAAAATACACAGAGTGACATTGGAATGTTCCATCAATACGTTTCCACATGATCCTACTTTATCTTATAATAGTTATCATTTGTCACTTTATATGACTTAATATTGAACATTTATAGGCTACAACGTTCGATCTTTTTACTCAGTCACCATAAATATTCACTAAAATACGATTCTTAGGCGTTCATATATAGTTGCACATTAATAACATATGACGTAAGTGTGGGTTCATTTGAATGCATCTTCTTCTGGATAAGGGACTATACACTCACGTTCAATCCTAAACTGTGACAGTAAGGTGCAATGTCGTCTCTTCGTGTTGTTCATTCAGTCCATATATGAATCGTGCACTAGCCAGTTGGGACAATATCCTAAAGCTAATGCCTCTCTAAACTGTCATCCCATATCATGCTTCAAAGCACTTGTATTGACAGTACTAACAGTTCCTAACCTTTGCTCACACTGTTCATACTGACAGTTGGAGTGCTCTGTGAAGTGGGACATGACAGTACAGTCTAGACAAAATTGTCCAAACTGCATTTGTGAATCGTGTTTCATATGAAAGGTCATATCATTCTCTTTGCATAACGCACGCTATTTCATCTATGCTATAGTGGTAGACAAATAATGTGTATTTACATTATTTTTTTAAATGTCGTTTCTTCATGGTGAATTCATGTGAGGGAAGTGCCAAAATGCAAACCTGAGGTACCGGTATAGCATTTAGCAAGACATTGTCCAAAACTGTTGATCTTTGCGTTTTAAAAAAAAGTTTGATATTGCTCAAATGAAAAGTACATGTGGTGGAAACATTTGAACAACAGAGGTAACGTTTGACTATTTTATGACATTACACAGCTCATGAAATGACGGTTCTCGGTGAAGCAAAGACCGAGAACTTGATCGAAGAGTAATTTGCGCCCACTAAGACTGTGTTACAGAATTCCCGAAGAACTCGCGAAGAAGCCTCAATGGCTTATCAAAGCCGCAAGCTGACCGAAGTCAGTCTCTTAGATTCATATTTTAACGTCCATGATTATTAATTGTCAATTGTCAACAACTCTGTAACTGGACGACATACATTAATCTTGGAGTGACTCGAACTGGGGTATTGAATTAGAAAGTATACGGTTTCATGAAGGCATCCAATGGGGTTTGAGTTCTACTCCACCGTTTCATCTTTCAACTGAATATCACCCTTGCTACCTTTTCCACATCTTCCTATACGTGAGCTTCTGAGAATGAAAAAGAAAAGTATTTGCGAAATATTCACAAACCAGTTGTTTTACCGCAAAATGTGAATACATATGGTGACGGCAATGATGAATAGGATAACAATACAAAAACGCCATTTTGTCGACATAGTCTTTATCGTCGTTATTATTATTATTATTATGCGCATATGATATGATATAAAGTAATTATTTTTAAAATTACCGAAATATGAAATAAATTAATTAAATTCACCATAAATGATAAACGTCAATCTTCCTGCCACCAATAGATTTGAAAAGGAAAAAGAACTTTTCCAAATTTTAAGTCCAACTTGTTTGGGTATGAACTGGAACTTACCGTAGGAAGTTTTCGCTCTCCGCCAGTGTCGCCGTGAGAATTTTACCACGAGTTTCTGGCAATAATAACAAGCAAGTAGCTGCTATAACTTCCAGAACAGCAAACACGACCAACGGTAGAGGTTCCCATAGGTCTGCCATTATGAGCACGATCGGGGCTAAGATGCTACCAACTCTACTGGAAGTGGAACACATTCCTACGCCAATACTCCTGTAGTGAAATAATCATTTAAAAAAAATATGTCTATCCTTTAATCGCTTCCTACGTCACTGTGACGTAACAACTACGAGAGACATCGTAAAAGTTTGACATATATTACGTGACCCGTCTTAAAAAGTTAAGAATAACACAATGTTGCGAAATCGTTAAAGGTACATGATGAAGAGGCTGTTTTGTTTTCATCTATGAAAATGATATTTTTCATCAAATTCAACTCATTGATAAATTTTACTAAATAAATGTTCATCGACATTGGTCCTTCTGTGAAGCAGTTCTTCGCGCCAGACATTATACAATCATCATTCAGTTTGTAATTATGCTCACAGGCGTAGGCATTGATTTATTTTTATTTTTTTTCAGCAAGCGACGTATCCCATGGCAGTGCTCAATCTTTTTTTCAGCTGGATTATTTGTATTAGCAGAAAAGATGAAATGATCATATTTATGTAATTTTATTAATCACAAAACTTTTGACGTGAAAAAAGTTCGATGAAACGCTGCAAGTATAGTCGAATACCAATGAAAACGTAGAAATTTAGGGATCAAATAATCACAATTCTCATTCAATGACCGATCTCGCCTTCCGTAGTATTCACAAAACTAACATTATTTTGGGGAAGATCCACAAAACCTCACCGATTTTCTGTCCGTTACTATTTTAAACTTTCTGGCGCCACTAAGACAATACTCTCAGCTTATACAATTCATGAAATTTATTAACTAACATAGCCTATACTTCAAAATCTATGTTACTTTCCCGCTTGTATGAAAAATGGGTTTTGGTTGGCTTTTTTTATTATTTCATACATTAAAAGTTTGGTATACAGGTTAAGTGCAGATATTCGGTTTGAAAGGGCGACGAAAGTCCTCCAGTCACTAAAACATCCACGACACTAATGCAACAAATCACCCTTCGTAATCTTAATAAGGATCGGGGTCTACCAGGATATCTCCTGGTATCAATAATACAGCGCTCAGGCGATTCACACAGTAAAGAGTACAGTATTTCAGCGCATTGTGAAACATTTCACAAACATGCAAATTTATGCTTTTCAGGGACACCATCAAGAGATATTCTGATGGTATAGACCAAGTAACACTTATACAAAATATTCCACGTTGTTAGTCGCATTCACCAGCAATTTATGGTTCAATACTTTTTTTTATCTCGACTAACTCATTCCTTCCTGAAATGACCTGGAAAGGATAAAGGTGGTCTGTAATGGCGTCGTTATTTACAAGCTTATATTTCTGAGAATAATCTTCACTTTTATTTATCCTTGAAATGTAATACGATTCGAATTTGGCATAGTACTCAACGGGTCAACTTTCTCTATATTTGTAATTTCATCAAACTGCAACGGTTCTTGCAGAAATATGTTTCATCTCTGTATAAGGTATTTATTATTTAACAATTATAAAGACACATTTACAACTCAAATGCTTTACGGTACAATGACTTCATTTATTTATATTTTATATGTCATTTTAATCGGTTGTTTTTAACATGCATTCATAAAATATTAATAAACTTTCATTAGAAATTCACATCTTCGATGTATAAACTTCGTATACGAGGATAAACAGTGATTTTGACCCAAACATCCATTAGATATTCAGGAAATTTGTACAGCAACCAACTAAGGCACAGAGTGTATCACTTTCAGTTTGGTTTATTGTTCTTAAATCTGCATACATACCTCACAGTAGTTGGGAATATCTCCGCTGACATAATGTACAAAGTCGAAAACGATATCGTGATGAAGAATTTACCGATCATTGCTGCGGTCGTTTTAATAGCACCAGAAGCTGTAAGCGGAGATATAGGGCGATCTTACTTATTAAGGTCATCCAAAAGAGAAAACTATAAAACTTTGAAGGACTCACAAACCCCAGAACAGCTGCCATTAAGACTTTGACCATGTGGTGTTACGTGCAGTAATGTATCTCGAGTCTCTTCGAAAAGCAAAAGTTACTATACATGATCTAGAAGGACTGGTATTCAAAGTGAGGTTCGCGTACGTTTTTCGGGTTGCGAAGAAAGAAGAAATTACCGATATTTGGGGGATATATATATATATATATATATATATATGAGTTGTCTGATGATCGCTCAACGCGTGAAACTCTGAGTTACAACTACTAGTGTTCCACTAGTCTCAACTAGTCTCAACATATATTTCGCTGTCTACCGGACATAGAGCACACTGCGCCAAGATAGACGCCAACCAACCAACTATTAACTTATATATATATGTATGTATGTATATATATATTATATATATATATATATGTATGTATATATATATATATATATATATATATATATATATATATATATATACATGTATTACTCACTTAAAATTGTGGTCAAGCAAGCAATGCTTCCGATGTACATAGCCCCGGAAATCGTAAACTTTCTACCTAGTGGTGAACCAATCAGCGGGATAATCAACAGATTGGCAGGAATTTCCACAGCACCGGTCAAGAAAAACGTGACGTAATCATTGGAACCGAACTTAGCCGTGTTGAGAGATAAACCGAAATATACAAGACTAGAGACAGGCCTGTGAAGTTTCGAAAAACAGATCATGTTGGTTCATTGATTTTCAATCTGCCAGTTACTCATTGGTTTGATATAGGGCTCAGTTAGGTGAATAAATAAAAGACTAAGCCAAGGAAAAAACCTTATACTATATGTACCTACGTTAGTCTGTATAGGTAGTTGTTATGCATATCATGCATATTTCATCCCGTTTTATATAATATATATATATATATATATATATAATTTGAATAGAATCAAACTAACGACGCATTGTTTGAAATATATAGGGGACGACAAGCTTGTTTCGTGATTTCTCACTCGTCATGTGCTAATATGCGACTGTTTTAAATTGTGTTATTTGAATTTTTTGTTTGTGCGTTTGGTATGCAGCAGAAGTATTTTCTTGAATGCCTGCTATTTGACATCAATTCAGAGTGTTTGTTTAGCGTTGCTTTGATGGGTCTATAGATAAGGGGAAAAAATCCTGTGAGCATAGATTGCCACGTCTTGTGGTGTTGCTGTATGGTTGGCCGTGTTTCAATATTTTCCATTTAATATCAAAGTTAGTCTTTCTGTCCTTGAGTGACCTTGCTAAGTTCAGTCTCGTTTCCTTTGTGTTGGTGAGTATTTGAGTCTTTATAGTTGTTGTATAGTGTCTTAAATTCAGTTGCACAAAGTCAAACCTACGTTTTGTGTGTCACCGCTGTCTTTTGTTGTGATACTTGCCCAATATACACAACTCCCTCCTCCCTGCATTTCCCATTAACTTGGGGCATTGTTCTTTTATTCTACAAGTGCATTGTTTGGTTGGTAGACTGTACTGGTTGCTAATGATAGATTTGAACTTTTGATCTTTGAACCCCCTTTTGCCGTCTAAAAAGAGTAAAATATGGCGGCCATTGTTCACTTGGAAGTGAGAATGTGAAGAAACTACATTATAGTTAGAGATTATTCGATAATTTTAAGGTCATATATACTCTAAATCCAATCCAGCTTACCTTGATGTATAGTGCATTTAATAAATTTAATGAATGAATAGAGAGCATATAGCCAAACAATATCAACACGGAACGTGCTCTCGTGCAAGGCTTAGTATCCAATGATAAACTCACCAGACAAAGAAAAGAATAAATGCTGCAATTCGGAGTCTTGGTTGTCGTAGAATGTCCAAACTGGTGTAAGTTTTTTCCTTGTTTTTTTCCTAAATGATATCATAAGGAAGGAAATAGATCCTCTAGTGTATATGGACTGCTAACTTCTTATCATCAAACATAATTTGTACCTTCTTCGACTATATTATTGTAGACATAACGCCCCTCGGCAGTTGCTGACGGAGAGCAAATAAACATGGCTATACCAACTAAACAACTCGTATACTTATATCTGCGTGAATCTCCGTTATATCCGTCATTGAGATGTAACAGCTCCAAAGTATTTTTTTTTTTATTTCTAAGATTATCTAGATCTAACATACATCTAATATTTATGCATACATAAATGGCTAAATCGATCCCTAACGTTATCTAAAGTATAATGTTGGACATTATAGACATAGAACATCAAGTTGACATTTTAAGCAAAACAAAAACTCTACCCCACGCATATCCCCATCGCATGACCCGACCTGTCCCCCTCCTCTTCTACAAGAGGAATTTGCAACCAGGAAAGCCATTTCTTATATACCTCACCTTCATGTAACAATTCGAAGAGCAATTGTAATGACAATGTGAACAGTTGCGAGGAGTTTGCTCCTTAATTGCTCCTTATCGACGATTAAAGATGTTGACTCTATATCAAAACTTCGCTTCTCCAACTATATGAATGAATCTGGGTTTACTGAAATATATTCATTCCAATATTTCATAATTAAAGCTTGCAGTTTACGCATGCGCATATGAGATCATCGGATGTTCATTAGGTTTCATTCATATGGTGTTGTATATTCTAACAGATTTCCAATAACGTTCTTTGTCAATCATTTACCAATTAAGAAATGATCTAAATTTGAAATATGGATGATATACAGATCTATACAGCTATTTATCAAATGCCATACCTCGTGTTCCTTCATCAAAGATTCGGTTAGACCTTCTGGAAGTTTATCCTCTGTTTTGTTATGTTTTGCTATTTTCTTGATAATTTCTTCTGCCTTATCGAACTTTTGATGTGCCATTAGCCATCTCGCTGACTCAGGAAGAATTCTAAAGAGAACCAAGATTAGAGGGGGTATTTATTTCATTCGATATTTTTGGACTTCGTTCGTAAAACAATGGTTCATTTTCGTGTGGTCTTTTTTTGGTCTGGTGGTTGCAGAACCATAATGACACTTTCACAACACACTATTGGCATCCCCAATACCATGTCTGAGCGACGTTTGTATATAGGCCTATGTTTGTTTCTGTGTGTGTGTTAGTTCGTTGGACTCTTTGTTTGTCTGTTTGCGTGTATCATCTTGTTCTTTATGGGTAAAACATAATATAGACACATGAATGTAATTACCATACATTGAATATCATAATATGATATTACGAAGCGAGGAATTTGCCAAGGGAGGGGCGAACCTGTAGGCAAATTATCAGAGCCGTAGATTCGGCATTGGAAACCTTCTAAGCGTAGCGCCACCATGAATTGGCGCGAAGCGTACAAGAAAATTTTGGCCGAAAATGCCTCCCAGATCGCTGGAAATGGCACTCCCCAGGCCTTACAAGTTGCATCTAAGCATTTTCTATTTTGAAATTACTAGCGATATCATAAAAAGCGATACAAAAAATATGCTAAAAGGGGGGGGGGGGGGGCGGTCGCCCTTCGCCCCTCCCCCCTCCCCCTCCCCCCCTCCCTCTTGGCTACGTGCACGTACGTTTGCAAGACGTTTGCAAGCCGGCACTTTCCTAACGGACATGTGTGCAACAGGAAGGCAATAACCTATAGGGACGGCACATGTTTACATCCACATACATCCTCTTGTTACTGCACGTGTTGTCAGGCACACCATATACATTATAGTGCGCTGGACTATAGCTGGCCACTTAATTTACTGGATCCGAAATTCAATCTGAAATGTAGGTCTACATGGGTTGGGGATTTAGAAAATGAAATGAGCAAAACTAAAAAAGCTGCCTTTGACGATTCCACTATACGTTATAACTTACATGTCTAATCGCTTCTAAGCTTGCCGAAAAGGTATGAACTAGGTGTACGTACCCAGCAACTTTTTGTTATGTTATTACCACAATATGCTGTCCTCTCATATCATGATACCAATCGCTCGTACAGACAGGACGCATAGATCTTAACCTTTAGCTGATAAAAACATTATAGGTCTATTGATACTTATCACACTGTCAGTACGAGTGCTTTGTAGCAAGACATGAACGTAAAGGCAGAATGGTGCCACTCCTCTTTACCTATATATACTTTATAGGTGTACCGTGTTAGTTGACAATATGCACTATTCAAGCACTAATAGTGAAAGATTGTGTTGAGTGTAAACAGTTCATAGTTTAACGCTTTGATTCGCCAATACTGTACATGCCTGACGAGAGAGAAATCCCCGGGCATGGGCCCAATTAGGGGCGCGGGCAAGTTTGAGATGAAGAATAGTAATCTCAATTTCGTACAGTACTTAAGGAAATTGGCGACTTTCAAAGGGGCACATGTGATATGATATGATCGTTGTTTTCGGGGCCTGACCAGGCCCTCGACGCCCCTATATCATAGACTGGATTAGGGACTATAACAATAATAATGGTATAGGTTTATTGCAGTGGACGTATACACAGCAATAGCTTATACTTCTGTGAATAAGATATTAGATGAATTGTTCAAGAGACATCTGAGTTCCAATCAGCCAGTTAATTGTGACCGGCAATTTCTCCAGTGTTAATATTAAATATTCTTAACATGATATTATATTATCTAGAGAATTTTCTAACGGAACACCACTCTATATTGTCCTCTCATATATCATGCTATAAGGCGCTCGTAATGACAGTATGAACAGTTCCTAACCTATTTCTTATAGAGACATGATATCCATACTGCTCATACTGTCAGCATAAGTGCTTGAAGCATTCAGAACAGTTTATCGAAGAAAACATCCCCAACTGGGAGATTTCCACGTAAGAGTTTTTTACGCATTTCACGCATTTACTTACGGAATGAGCAAATATAATGGTAACAAACATGCAGATGCAATACGTTGTAAATATCGCCAGTCTCGGACAAGGAACGCTAAAAGAGCCAAAAGCATGTACCCTACACTAAAGAAAGTTGGTGCAGATATACCCCCGATAGCTCTTTTAGATGGCCCAAGAATCTCGGTCGCTGCAAACGAAGAAGAAAAGCAAATCATTTAGAGTAAGAATAGAGACTAAATCATTAGAAATATTATGTCATGACGAATTAACCAACCTAAAACTCCTACACACACACATATACATACATACAAATATATTGGAAATGACTTTACATTCGACTGCCAAGTTTTGCTGACCAAAAACTAATATATTTATATATATTTCCTGAAACAATACTCCTTATTTGTCAATTATGAGTCATATCTTATTTCTCTGGTTTTCTCTTATAATATATATATATATATATATATATATATATATATTTTATATATATATATATATATATATATATATATATATATATATATATATATATATATTTATATATATATATATATATATATATATTCATTTGCCTTTGTCGTTTACCTCCATTGCATATATATATATATATATATATATATATATATATATATATATATATATATATATATATATATATATATATATATATATGTATATATATATGTATATATATATATATATATATATATATATATGTATATATATATATATATATGTATGTATATATGTATATATATGTATATGTATATGTATATATATGTATATATATATATGTGTATGTATATATATATATATATATATATATATTCATTATATTTCATTAACACACACACACATATATATATGTATACACTAACCAGGGCAAAATTAATTAATGCTCATAATAGACTTAAGTAGGACCGCTGTCCTCCACCACCACCCCCCCCCCCCCCGCCAACTATGTGAGGAGCAGAATGATGTCCCCCCTTTCTTGATTATTTTAAACTAGGGATGTAATCAACGTCAGTGCTAAGCTTTTCAGCTGAATCGTAAGTTATCTTACCTATGACAAATGCCATAATGTACAACGATATGTTGGCAACTCCAACAATAAAGCGGAATAGACAGAACATCCAAAAGCTGTTAGCGAATGACATAACGAAGCCAGCGATAAGGTCAACGGTTACAGCTATAAAAAATGTATAGTATCGCCCAATTCTGTAGAACGGCAAACAAGCAAAGTCATAAAGTCATAAAGAGAAAGACGATGAGAATAATACATGTTATTACACGTATAGGGAATCCGACTTTATACTCCAAAGACATAAGTTAATTCGTGTGTACATTTACAGGTAGTCAAACGTTTCTTATCGACGACACTACTTACCTGTATAACCTCTCTCTACTATACTGCACACTTGTATTCAGCGTCTACTTGAGTCTATAGTTACTATATTAACCTGATGCACCCTCCCACGTGGATTGATTATCAACCATCAAATTTCTTTATATTCTTCTGTCTTTTGCTGTTTCTATTTTGTTTGTTTATTTGCTTAATTGTTTTGTTGTTTTTGTTATTACACAGCTATAGCTCTTGTGGTTATCTTCTGTCAACCAAACAAAGTGTTTTGTTCAGCCTGGTGGACGTCTAATACTGAAAGTGTTTGCTCTCTGTTATTCATTCGACAACAACGTTTTGATGAAAATATACGTTGCGGCTAGCCAGTATAGGGACAAATTCCTAATATGCTAATACCTCTATAAACTGTCCTCTAATATCAAGCTTCAAAGCACTCGTATTGTTAAAATACAAACAGTTCCTAACCTTTATATGATACAAACATGATATTCATGCTGCTCATATACTGACACTAAGAGGGCTCTGATGCGGGGAATGACAATACAGTGTACATAGAAACATTGTCCCAACTGTGTGGAAAAGACAACAATTTACACATGAATAATTCTTCCACAATATTTCTGCAACATGAAGTATGTGAGGGTTGACAATTCCTTCACAATCCCTCCCTCCCCTACCTCTACCCTCTCATTCCCCTCCCACCCCCCCCCTTCCCCTTCCCCTGAAAATGGTTATCTATATATATCAAGAGTTGCTACATAGAGATGACCGTATATATTTTCTACATTTTTTTGATAACTCCTATCCGATGACATTGCATTTTTGGACTGGTCTTTCTTGGATGCGATGTTTATTCTTATTCTTCGTTATCTGTATGTTCCTCTTTTGTTATAATTGTTATACGATAGCGGTTTAACGGTTTCAAAACAAGAGGTTACTTTAAACATAATTTGATGATTTTGCTGTTGTTGTTCCACACATAAATTGCTTGTACACATTAATGGTGTTGCTTATTGAATGATGGCCTCATAACTCACATATCTGCAAGAGATCCAGACGCCCAAGAACCGATCAGATATCCGAAATAAAAGATAGATTGTGAAGTAAATGCTAAATGTTTATCACCACACACAATATCGAACTGAAACGAAGAAAACGATACTTTTGAAATGTTAGCCGCCAAAGCAATTACTATATAGTCAAATGCGTATCTGCTATGCACTAGATGCGGTTTAATTATATGCAAGATGTATATAGTCTGGCACAATGTCCAGTATAACGTTAATTATCTACAATTAATGGAACCTTCATTGGTAACCTACATGATGTGATTAATAATGTTAGTACTCTGCAAGTAACCTGCAGGATATGATTAATGATACTGATAATCTACATGCATGTAACCTGTATTGGTAGCCTGCACAATATGATTACTGATGTGAGTAAACTGCAGGTTACCTGCATGATGTGATTAATGATACTGATAATCTGCATACAGGTAACCTGTATTGGTAACCTGCACAATATGATTAACGATGTTAGTAATCTGCAGGTAACCTGCAGGATATGATTAATGATACTGATAATCTGCATGCAGGGTAACTTGTTTTGGTAACCTGCACAATGTGATTAATGATACTGATAATCTACGTGCATGTAACCTGTTTTGGTAACCTGCACAATATGATTAACGATAGTAGTAATCTGCAGGTAACCTGCAGGATATGATTAATGATACTGATACTCTGCATGCAGGGTAACCTGTATTGGTAACCTGCACAATGTGATTAATGATACTGATAATCTACGTGCATGTAACCTGTATTGGTAACCTGCACAATATGATTAACGATGTTAGTAATCTGCAGGTAACCTGCAGGATATGATTAATGATACTGATAACCTGCCTGCATGTAACCTGTATTGGTAACCTGCACAATATGATTAACGATAGTAGTAATCTGCAGGTAACCTGCAGGATATGATTAATGATACTGATAATCTGCATGCAGGTAACCTGTATGGTAACCTGCACAATATGATTAACGATGTTAGTAATCTGCAAGTAACCTGCAGGATATGATTAATGATACTGATAACCTGTATTGGTAACCTGCACGATGTGATTAACGGTATTGGTGCACCGGTTCTGAGCCGGGTATGTCGGTAGGACGGTCCTTCCATTGATTGAGGATAATATACAATGTCTGTAGCTTTTAAAGCGCCCACCTATGCATTTGGATTAGCTTGCAGAGCTGCATTATGAGTTTTAGCTCTTCGGAATAGGTAACTTGGCAAAAACAAGGGCAGCAAAATAGGCGTATAGTAGCCTACAAAATGAATAGCACTGCTGACTGTAATGTTTTGTTACAGCATTAGCGGATAGTTAACAACAGCCTGGTATGCAGGCTAAAGTAGAACCAGTTGAACATTCTTACGTCATTGACAATGGTGCTCTTGTATTGGCTCTGATCGTAGATCCATCCACTGGGACAGCCTCTCGTTGAATTTACTGCATCACCTGCAAAGAATTCATCAGAGAAGTCAGTCGGATATTCGGTGTCGTATATTTGACATTGGGAATAAACCGGATTCCCAGCGGCAGTTACGTGTGTGACGGGAATCGATGCATCGCGATACTGATGAATACATTCAAGGTATTCGGTTGACCGTATTGGCAAAGAAGTGCAGTTTTCAAACGATTTTGCCCACTCCGGTACTGCACACCAGTGATCCATATTAGCGGTTAGAAAAACAGCAATCAACGAATGCATAGCTTCCGGTATCATTGCCATGGCAACAAGAGACATGATGAGAATCTGGTAGGGCCCCATCTCCCCGATCAGTCCCAGAACTTCGTCAAATTTCATTTTGAATGAGATGCTCCAAATTGGTCGTTTCTTGAACCAAAATCTGTCAAAAGAAAGGTCGAAATGATATAACATTAACAAGGTGAACATATCAAATTACTCTCCTTATTTTCAAACACATCAATATGTTTCCAAACTTTGAATGAAATTTCTAGAAATATTGAGCGTAGAATATAAAAAAAAACAATTTTTCAATAATTAAGTAAATAGATTATAACAGAATGGGAATTTTTTCCCCGCCATTCAATGTTTGCAAAAGCCTAAATATAACACTAGGAAATTACGCATATCAGGTGCAAGAAAAATTATATATGTGAATACTAATTATAACAGGTATATTATAAACTTATTTATATTTCAAAATTGCTTTTTACATATGATTAAATTCTACATAACATCTTCGTGAGAAAAAAGACTGAGCGATGAATTGATTTAGAAATGATTTAGAAATTGGTTTTAATAATACAGTTCTTGCGTTATAGTAGCCGGGTTACTTATTTTTGAACTATAGGATGCAAATCTTACACTAATTTGTATTTAGGCGTTTACAAAGCCTACCCCGACTCATATGGCTTCAACTGCGTGCTGAATACAGTTAAAATATGTAGTAGTCTATACACAAATTACGAAAGACATTGACCGTGTTCACGTGGACTTTGACTTTAAACATCCTCATAAAACAAGTCAACATGTGTGGTACCACAATTAATTTCTCCATTGACTTACACATTGAACTATACAAGCGGCCCATATGCATGCCAACTCCACGGAAGCATCAACATGATTCATTATGTCAGGAAGCATGCCAAAAGAATCACTTCATGTTGGGTCCAGTTAGGATTACTTCTCGAATTGAAGGGTTAACCTTTCAGGCGGAAGTACACCAGTGTAATTGGGGATATGTTATCAAAACAGAATATTTGATATACACCTACAAACTCATTGTATACTAAGAATAAGGCACTGAGGTAGTTTAGTATCTACCGGCACAGATCAAGACAGATTAAAGCGAATCAAGATTAGGTAGGATCATCTCTACTTTGTCTGCAAAATATGCATAACCAAAACCAGAAACGTTCAGCTGTTTGTCCAAATGTGTGTTTCGTTGTCTCTTTGTTTGTCACATTTATTTACCCTTTGATTAGTAGGCCTACTTTGGTTGTTTATTTCGGGATCATCATATCATATCGGTTTATTTGGGTTTTCATATTTTCAACGGTATACCTTTGAATAACTTATTTCAGTGACAACAGATCGACACTGCGGAACTAAAGGTTAACAACTCAAGCCGGCGATAAGAGATAGGGGAAAGGTAGCCTATATCAACCCTTCAGCAAACAGGGAGTTCCTGCCTGCTCCACATATGCTATAGAGAAATGATTAATGGACTGCTAGATGTTGTCCAAATGTGTGTCGGAATTTAATATCTGTTCTAGGAACCATCAATCATAGTTCAAGATATAGCATCACGATTGACCTCTAGAGTAAGGCAAAATGGGTCGCCGGCGTAAGACTGGCAGTGTTCGATACGAGTGGCGGGGCCTACAGTGGAGTGACGACTTTCCTTACTGGTTTCGAACCGCTGGACGGGCAGTCGGTGTCCGTGGGCTGGTTGGTTGGGTTGGGGGGGGGGGGGGTGGGAGTACACAACAGAAATACTGGCAACGTTGACCGTAAACATACAGTTGCGGTTCTCATGTTAATGCTTACTAAGCTCGCGAAGTACACAAATATCGCTGAAGCAAGATCTTTTTTATACACACGCTTTATACCTCACAGCTAAATTGCAACCTCACATCGACTGAGAAAATAAAATACACACACAACATCGTAATAATGATGAATCGATAAGCGACCGGATTCATTTATAAACGCCAAGACCAATCACATCGAAATCATAAGCTCAAGCCGACACACAATCGCTAAACATTTCTCTTACTGACCTTCGAAGCAAATCCTCTATAACAATTCCAAGTAGGCCCAGCCCGCATTGCAAATCGCAAGTCTCACATACAAGCAGTGGCGTCGCTAAGGGGTGGCCTGGAGGGGCACGTCCCCTCTCAAAAATCGTGCCCCCACCCCCAGATGCGATTTGTAGTGTTAAAAAAATACTCAAACAAAAACTTTATTCGCCACAATTAAAATCATCGGACAGACTAAACCCGAACATTCTTGAACATAAAGTTACTTCAAGTTGCAAAATTTAGCACCAGATTGCATCTAAGGACCCTTAATTAATAAAATAATTCTCAAAGGGGAGGGGACACCCCCTTGGACCCCTCCCCAGGACGGCGTTCACAAATAAACATTGTGTGCCCTAATTAAGTGATGTGCTAACCCCCCCTCCCCCGCCCCCTGTGCCTCCTAAGATTGAAATGTCTGGGGAAGACACTGCATACGAGCGAGGCCTACAGATAGCCAAAAGCTTAGACAGTTTCCTCTAATCCCAGAACTAAAAGCATTTATTCACAACTTCCCAAGCAAACGTTACTAAAATAGACGATGAACCAATCTCGATATATATATTTTTCTCTGCAGTGTATAACGTTGAATTCTTAATGATACTCTTGACACAGCCCAACATGTTGGTGCCTCTACCCCAATATTGGCCTTGTATATTTGCATATTCTCAAGCGATAAAGCTAACAAACGACATAGTTTATACACATCTTACTCGCATGATTAAAGTAAGTTAAGCGATTATTTGTTTGTTTTTAATCCATTCACAATGGCAACGTTAAAACTGATTTCTATAGTGTTACCAATAGAACAGGCACCATATTATGTTTCCTTACAACGAGTGTTTACAATGTTTTAACATTACCTACCGTACCGTTTTAGAGTGTCCCTTCAAAACACTTTATTCCAACAGAGCAGAATGTTAACTGTTTATGCTGAGCGTGTGATTACGACTTATGAATGACTTATCAAGCCACTTTGTAAACTTATAGCAAATTGCATATAAGCTATAACATTGAGTTGGCGCCATATCATTTTGATCAAGTTTATAAATTTGTATGGAGTACTTGGGTAGCCATTAGAAATCAATGTTATTCGTAAAACGTCCGTGTCTTTATATATATATGGATGGCGCACAGTGTTAAAGGGGTACCATGGACATTATAGGCACGGTAGAAGGGTGCTAAGGTTGTGAGGAGACAAGTAAGCGAGGAACAAAGTAAATTGATAAATAATGTTAGTATTTCAACTGAACCGATTACAAATATAAAAAACAGACAATGCACCATATGCACTAATGAACAACTGGGACTCCTGTAAAAGGATTACCGCGGTGTTTCTTTCAACCAACGGTATTGTACCAGGGGCTGTGTTATTCCGCCATCGGTACTTTCCGCCATAGAAAATGTGCACTTTGCGCCATGTTACCGCCAAATTGTACACGTGTATAGTTAGTTCCATTCTCACATATTTGATTTTGAATGGCAAAAGAAAAAAAGAGAAAAACATGGTTGAGCGCCTGGGGAACTGCCCCCCGAGGCCCTGCCCATGCCCTCTTTTCGTCCCGTAGGACATGGCGAGGAGTTAGTTCCATTGATACCTTCTAAATAGGTTACACATTGGGTGTTCGCAACAGTTTAAAACGGCTCTCAGCAGTCTGTCCGTTGGTCTTGTTCCGGTCTCGTGCTCATCCCAGTACCTAGACAGTCTAGCCTGTATATGGATTTGTAAACCTTTTGCAGTTAGAACCTTGATTCGCAACGCAACACTATAAACACACCTACGTACCTTATTCACAAGTAGCAATTTATAAGCTTGTTTATAAGCTGTTTTAAATGATCAATCAGAATCTTACACGCAGACAATGATACACGCAGACAATCAGGCACGCGGCCAATGAGACGATGGGACGCACAGATAATCAGTCAATGAGCCTAAGCCTATGAGACAATGAGACAATCAGCTATAAGCCTAGGAGACAATGAGACAATCAGCCAATGAAACAATTAGCCGATGAGACAAACAACCAATGAGACAATCAGCCAATGAGACAACCAGACGATCAGCCAATCAGACAATCAGCCGATCAAACAATCAGCCAATCAGACGCTCAGCCAATCAGCCAATGAGACAATCAGCCAATGAGACAATCAGCCAATAAAACGCACAGTCAATAAGACAATCAGACCATCGGACAATCAGCCAATAAAACGCACAGTCAATAAGACAATCAGACCATCTCACAATCAGCCAATCAAACGCGCACCCAATCAGACGCGCAGATAATCAGACGCGCAGATAATTAGACAGTCAGACAATCAGACGCGCAGACAATCAGACGTGCAGACAATCAGACGCGCAGACAATCGGACACGCAGACAATCGGACACGCAGACAATCGGACACGCAGACAATCGGACACGCAGACAATCAGACACGCAGACAATCAGACACGCAGACAATCAGACACGCAGACTATCAGACACTCATCCATTCATACACGCAGACCATCAGACAAGCAGACACGCAGTCAGTCAGACACGCCGTCACAAACAATCAAATAATCAGACATGCAGCCATTCATACGCGCTTCCAGTCAAACAATTATATACGAAGTCGGTCAAACAATCAGACACGCAGACAATCAGACACGCAGACAATCAGACGAGCAGACAATCAGACACGCAGACAATCAGAGACTCAGACTATCAGACAATTAGACACGCAGACAATCAGAAACGCAGACAATCAGACAACAAGACAATCAGACACGCAGACAATCAGACAATCAGACACGCAGACAATCAGACAATCGGACACGCAGACATTCAGACACGCAGACAATCAGACACGCAGCCAATCAGAGTCGCAGAGTATCAGAGACGCAGAGTTTTAGACCCGCAGACAATCAGACCCGCAGACACGCAGACAATCAGACACGCAGACAATCAGACACGCAGACAATCAGACACGCAGACAATCAGACACGCAGACAATCAGACACGCAGACAATCAGACACGCAGACAATCAGACACGCAGACAATCAGACACGCAGACAATCATACACGCAGACAATCATACACGCAGACAATCAGACACGCAGACAATCAGACACGCAAACAATCAGACACGCAGACAATCAGACACGCAGACAATCAGACATGCAGACACGCAGACAGTCAGACACGCAGACAATCAGACACGCAGACAATCAGAGACGCAGACAATCAGAGACGCAGATCATCAGAGATGCAGAGATACAGAGACACGCAGACAATCAGACACGCAGACAATCAGACACGCAGAAAATCAGACACGCAGACATTCAGACACGCAGACAATCAGACAATCAGACAACAAGACACTCAGACACGCAGACAATCAGACACGCAGACAATCAGACACGCATACAATCAGACAATCAGACACGCAGGCAATCAGACACGCAGACAATCAGACACGCAGACAATCAGACACGCAGACAATCAGACACGCAGACAATCAGAGACGAAGATCATCAGAGATGCAGAGATACAGAGACAGGCAGACAATCAGACACGCAGACAATCAGACACGCAGAAAATAAGACACGCAGACATTCAGACACGCAGAAAATCAGACAAGAAGACAAGAAGGCAATCACACACGCAGACAATGAGACACGCAGACAAGCAGACACGCATACAATCAGACAATCAGACACGCAGACAATCGGACACGCAGACAATCAGACACGCAGACAATCAGACACGCAGACAACCAGCCACGAAAACAATCAGACACGCAGACAATCAAGGACACGCAGACAATCAGACACGCAGACAATCAGACACGCAGACACGCAGACAATCGGACACGCAGACAATCAGACACGCAGACAATCAGAGACGCAGATCATCAGAGATGCAGAGATACAGAGACACGCAGACAATCAGACCCGCAGACACGCAGACAATCAGACACGCAGACAATCAGACACGCAGACAAGCAGACACGCAGACAAGCAGACACGCAGACAAGCAGACACGCAGACAATCAGACACGCAGACAATCAGAGACGCAGATCATCAGAGATGCAGAGATAAAGAGACGCAGACAATCAGACAAGCAGACAATCAGACACGCAGACATTCAGACACGCAGACAAGAAGACAAGAAGACACGCAGACAATCAGACACGCAGACAATCAGACACGCAGACAATCAGACACGCAGACAATCAGACACGCAGACAATCAGACACGCAGACAATCAGACACTCAGACAATCAGACACGCAGACAATCAGACACGCAGACAATCAGACACGCATATAATCAGACAATCACACACGCAGACAATCGGACACGCAGACAATCAGACACGCAGACATTCAGACACGCAGACAATCAGACACGCAGACAATATGACACGCAGACAATCAGAAAATCAAACACGCAGACAATCAGACAATCAGCCAATCAGACACGCAGACAATCAGACATACAGACGCGCAGACAATCAGACACGCAGACAATCAGACGCGCAGACAATCAGACGCGCAGACAATCAGACGCGCAGATAATCAGACGCGCACACAATCAGACGCGCACACAATCAGACACACAGACAATCAGACGCGCAGACAATCAGACATCAGAAAATCAGACACGCTGACAATCAGACGCGCAGACAATCAGACAAGTAGACAATCAGACACACAGACATTCAGACATGCAGTCAATCAGACACGCAGACAATTAGACACACAGACAATCAAACGAGCAGACAATCGGACACGCAGACGTGCAGTAACAAACGCGCAGACACGCAGATAATTAGACACGCAGACAATCACATAATCAGACACGAAGACGCGCAGACAATCAGACGCGCAGACAATCAGACAATCGGACACGCAGACAATCAGACATGCAGACAATCAGACACGCAGACAATCAGACAATCAGTCATGCAGACAATCAGACACGCAGACAATCAAACAATCAGACATCAGACAATCAGACGCGCAGACAATCAGACGCGCAGATAATCAGATGCGCAGACAATCAGACACGCAGCCAATAAGCCAATCAGACACGCACAAAATCAGACACGCACAAAATCAGACACGCATACAATCAGACACGTAGACAATCAGACGCGCAGACACGCAGACAATCAGACACGCATACAATCAGAAAATCAAACACGCAGACAATCAGCCAATCAGACAATCAGCCAATCAGACACGCAGACAATCAGACGCGCAGACAATCAGACGCGCAGACAATCAGACGCGCAGACAATCAGACGCGCACACAATCAGACGCGCAGATAGTCAGACGCGCACACAATCAGACGCGCACACAATCAGGCACACAGACAATCAGACACGCAGACATTCAGACATTCAGACACGCAGACATTCAGACACGCAGACATTCAGACACGCAGACAATCAGACACGCAGACAATTAGATAATCGGACACGCAGACAATCAGACACGCAGACAATCAGACACGCAGACAATCAGACACGCAGACAATCAGACACGCAGACAATCAGACACACAGACATTGAGACGCGCACACAATCAGACACGCAGCCAATCGGACACACAGACAATCAGACATGCAGACAATCAGACACGCAGACAATCAGACATGCAGACATTCAGACACGCAGACAATCGGACACGCAGACAATCAGACAATCAGACAAGCATAGTATCAGACAATCAGACACGCAGACAATCAGACACACAGACAATCAGACATGCAGACAATCAGACACGCAGACAATCAGACACGCAGACAATCAGACACGCAGACAATCAGACAATCAGACACGCAAACAATCAGACACGCAGACAATCAAGGACACGCAGACAATCAGACATGCAGACAATCAGACATGCAGACAATCAGAGACGCAGACAATCAGAGACGCAGAGATGCTGAGATGCAGAGACACGCAGACAATCAGACACGCAGACAATCAGACATCAGAAAATCAGACAATTAGACACGCAGACGCGCAGACAATCAGACGCGCAGACAATCAGACGCGCAGACAATCAGACGCGCAGACAATCAGACGCGCAGACAATCAGAAAATCAGACACGCAGTCAAGCAGACAATCAGACACGCAGACAATCAGACACGCAGACAATCAGACAACCATACACAAAGCATCTAATACACGCATACAATCAGGCCCGAAGCCAGTCATAGAATCAGACACGCAGACAGTCAGACACGCAGACAATCAAATAATAAAACCGCAGACAATCAGACACACAGACAATCAATAATGAGACCGCAAACAATCAGACGCGCAGATAATCAGACACTCAGACACGCAGAAAAGGCGACAATCGGACATGCAGATCAGACAAACAATCAGACACTCAGACACTCATATACGCAGAAAATTAGGCACGGAGCCAGTAGGAGAATCAGACACACAGACAATCAGACTATCAGACACGCGAACAATCAGACACGGGAAACAATCAGACGCGCGGTCAGTCAGGCACACAGGCAATCAGGCACGCAGACAAACAGAAGCGCGGTTAGACAGATAGTCAGACACGCGAACAATCAGACACGCAGACACGCGGTCTGTCAGACATGCGGTCAGTCAGATACGCGATCAGTCAGACACGCAGTCGGTCAAATAAATGGTCAGTCAGACACGCAGTTAGTCAGACACGCGGTCAGTCAGACCCGCGGTCAGTCAGACAATCAAACACGCGGTCAGTCATTCCCGCAGACAATCTTACACGAGTTCACTCAGTCACGCAGACACCCCGACAGTCAGACATACTCGCAGAAAATCAGTGAGTCAGACACGCTGACACGCCGACAATCAGTCAGTCAGACACTCCGACATTGTCAACCAGACACCCAGACAACCAGTCAGTCAGACACGCTGACAATCAGTCAGTCAGAATTGCATTCAATCAGTCAGTCAGACACGCAGACAATCAGGCAGTCAGACACGCGGTCAGACAATCAGACAAGTCACAAAAGTCACACAAGTCACACAATCAGAAACGCAGCCAATCAGGCAAGCAGACAATCAGACAGTCAGAAACGCAGACAGGAAGACAATCAAACAAAGAATACCTTCAGACACGCAGCCAATCAGACAATCAAACACTTCGCCAGTTAGACAATTAGACACGCAGACAGTCAGACACGCAGTCGGTCAAACAATCATCAGCGTTGACGCGCAGACATGCAGACAAGCTGACGCACAGACAATCAGACGCGCATTCAATCAGACACGCAAACAATCAGGCTCACAGGCAGTCATGCACGCAGACAGTCAGGAACGCAGACAGTCAGACACGCAGACAGTCAGGCACAAAGGTATCGGATTTATCTATCGATCTATTTCTTACACAAATTACATTATCGAGTTATCTCTGAATATACAGAGTTCTAGAAACGATATAGACTAATCTACGTGGTTTACAAAAGTAACATAGATAATTTAGTTATGAATATCTGTGACTTACACAGCATACATGATGTATTTTTCTCATAATATCTGTGGCTTAGAATACACATGATTCATATTTATCTATGAGTATGTATGACCTGCGTAGCAGAGTTATCTATCAACATATGTGGCTTAAAATACTTACGAATAGGATTAATCTATGAATAAATGTGGCTTACATCGCATACATGATGTATTTATCTAATAATATCTGTGGCTTAGAATACATGTGAATATCAGAGTTATCTATGAATATATATGGCTTATAACACTTACATGATGTACTTATCTATCAATAGCTGTTGCTTAGAATATATATATATATGAATCATATTTATCTATGAGTATGTACGACCTGCATAGCAGAGTTATCTATGAATATATGTAGCTTAGGATACTTACGAAAAGGATTAATCTATGAATAAATATGGCTTACACCACTTACATAATGTATTTATCTAATAATATCTGAGGCTTAGAATACATATGAATCATATCTATGAGTATGTATGACCTGCATAGCAGAGTTATCTATCAATATATGTAGCTTAGGATACTTACGAAACGGATTAATCTATGAATAAATATGGCTTACACCACTTACATAATGTATTTATTAAATAATATATGTGGCTTAGAATACATATGAATCATATATTTATGAACAGGCTTGCATAGCAGATATATCTATGAATATATGTAGCTTAGGATACTTACGAAAAGGATTAATCTATGAATAAATATGGCTTACACCACTTACATAATGTATTTATCTAATAATATCTGAGGCTTAGAATACATATGAATCATATCTATGAGTATGTATGACCTGCATAGCAGAGTTATCTATCAATATATGTAGCTTAGGATACTTACGAAAAGGATTAATCTATGAATAAATATGGCTTACACCACTTACATAATGAATTTATCTAATAATATATGTGGCTTAGAATACATATGAATCATATTTATGAGTATGTATGACCTGCATAGCAGAGATATCTATCAATATATATGTGGCTTAGAATACTTACGAATATGAATAATTTATGACTATCTGCGGCTTACATCACTTACATGAATATATTTATCTCATAATATCTGTGGCTTAGAAACATATGAATAGGGTTATCTATGAATATATGTGGCTTACAACACTTACATGATGTACTTATCTATCAATAGCTGTGGCTTAGAATATATATGAATCATATTTATCTATGAGTATGTATGACCTGCATAGCAGAGTTATCTATCAAGATATGTAGCTTAGATGCTTACGAATAGGATTAATATATGAATAAACGTGGCTTACACCACTTACATAATGTATTTATTTAATAATATATGTGGCTTAGAATACATATGAATCATATTTATGAGTATGTATGACCTGCATAGCAGAGTTATCTATCAATGTATGTGGCTTGGAATACTTACGAATACAATTTATGCATTTATGTGGCTTACACCACTTACATAATATATTTATCTAATAATATCTGTGGCTTAGCATACATATGAATCATATTTATCTATGAATATGTATGGCCTACATAGCAGAGTTATCTATCAATGTATGTGGCTTAGAATACTTACAAAGTAGTATTAATTTATGAATATATGTGGCTTACACCTCTTACATAATGTATTTATCTAATCATATCTACATGTGGCTTAGAATACATATAAATCATATTTATCTATGAATATGTGTGACCTGCATAGCAGAGTAATCTATCAATATATGTGGCTTAGGATACTTACGTAAAGGATTAATATATGTGGCTTACACCTCTTACATTATGTATTTATTCATGATTGAATATCTGTGGCTACATCGTATACAGAATGGATTAATATATTAATATATGTGGCTTAGAATTCTAACATAGTTAAAAATTAATTATGAAAATCTGTTGATTTCACCACTTTACATTATGGATCTATTTATGAATATCTGTGGCTTAGAATATATTCGAATCGTCTTTATCTATGAATATGTTTGGACTACGAAACTTTCATATCTAATTTAAATATAGGCCTACACGGCTTACATCACATATGAATTTATTTAATGGTTTTTAAAGGATTTATTTATGAATATGTATTGCCTACAAAGCAGATTGATCTATTGAATATATGTTGCTTACAACTATTACCTAGCATACTAATGGATATCTATTGCTTACATATTTTTATCTATGAATATCTATTGCTTACATATTTTTATCTATATGAATATCGGTAGCTTACAAAGATCTACATTTCAGATGTATCTATGAATATGTGGCCTGCCTCACTAACATAACAGCTATATCTATGAATATATGTGGCCTACAGCACTAACATAACAGAAATCTATCAATATATGTGGCTTACACCACTCACGTAATTTATGTAATCATATTTGTGGCTTAGAATAAAAATGAATCATATTTATGAGTATGTATGCCCTGCATAGCAGAATTATCTGTTAATATATGAGGCTTAGAATACTTACGAATATGCCTACGACACTAACAAAACAGATATATCTATGAATATATGTGGCCTACAACACTAACATAACAGATGTATCTATGAAAATATGTGGCCTACAACACTAACACATTTTATGTATCTATGAATATATGTGGCCTGCAACACTAACATAACAGCTGTATATATGAATATTATGTGGCCTGCAACACTAACATAACAGCTGCTGTAACTATGAATATCTTTGGCCCACAACACTAACACAACATCTGTATCTATGAATATATGTGGCCTACAACACTAACGTGACAGCTGTATATATGAATATATGGGGCCTACAACACTAACATAACAGCTGTATCTATGAATATCTGTGGCCTACAACACTAACACAACATCTGTATCTATGAATATCTGTGGCCTACAACACTAACACAACATCTGTATCTATGAATATATGTGGCCTGCAACACTAACATGACATATATATGTATCTTTGAATATATGTGGCCTACAACACTAACATAACAGATATATCTGTGAATATCTGTGGCCTACAACACTAACACGACAGCTGTATCTATGAATATACCTGGCCTACAATACTAACATATAATAGATATATCTATGAATATATGTGGGCTACAACACTAACATAACAGATATATCTGTGAATATATGTGGCCTAAAACACTTACATAACAGATGTATCTATGAACATCTGTGGCCTGCAACACTAACATAACATCTGTATATATGTGGCCTACAACACTCACTAACATAACATATTTATCTATGAGCACATGTGGCCTACAACACTAACATATCAGTGGGTATCTATGAATAAATAAACTACAAAAATAGAACATTAATAAGCCTACATTTTTTGTACATAAATACAAACAACTTGTGAAAAGCGTAAAACAATATTTTGAGAATTAGATCACTGTATACTGACATCACCGAAAAGTGCACATAGCAAATTGAACTTGGCACGGTTTTATTTTCAGAGTCGGTTGTAGCAGGTGTAACCGGTTCCAGAATGCCTCGGTACGGTCTCTCTGTGGCGATACCGTCAATACCGCATCGAGAATGGAATCGACATCGGCAGGTATAGAACTGCCGTTCGGTATAGTGCGTTTGTACATATAAATACACTGGCTGTATTATCCCTTTCGTGTGGTCTTCCGTTTGCAATTATTTTGCAGTTGATGTACAAATGCATAAGTTATATCTAAGCCATACTTTTTCGGGAAGGGAAGATATGGTGTGGTGGAATGCCATGGTAATATATGTGGTTGGAAAAGTGAAACCAAACGAGCTGATGTCTACAACATTTCTTTGAGATAGTTCCTAACGGAGGCACGGTGTGGATAATTTGGTAAAACGCTTGTACTCAAGACATACTTTCATGAAAGCAAAATTATGTACTGTTTTCGCTGAAAAATAGGTCTTTTAATGAATTAGATATGTCAAAACAAAATGTATTACAGAACTTTAAATGTAAGTGATACGTCACAGTAGCGCCTTCAGCTTAGTATAATAATGTTCCCCAGAAAAAAATCGTTACAAACGTGCGCTTGCTGTAGAAACAAACTTCAAAAGTGGTGTAGAGAAAAATCCTAAATTTGTTCTTTTCGCCATCAGCGATGAAGATACAAGTGAGCTACCAGGCAAAGGAAATAATGGATAGTTTCGTGGTCTTCGGGTGGCATACTCATATTAGAGTCTATATCCATCCGATCGCCTTGTTCTCCTTTAGGAAAAGCGCCAAAAAGCAGCAGGAGAACATATTTTGTGACCTGTTATCAATCATGATCTAGTTTTTTGTGGCTTGCATGTTGAAGAACATGAATGGAAGTATATGTGGTGAGAAAATTGAGGCAATTTAAGACCACTTTAGGCCTCCCATGAGCAGCGTAGGAAAATTGTTTACTGCTGAGTGAAGAGGTTTGTTACAAGTGACGAAGACTTCCGGCTCGGATAGCAAAAATCTACATGGTCATGATACGGAAATTGATGGTGCCATGAAAGGCCAATTTTTTCAGCCAGTCGGTGATGGGTAGCGTTTAGCTAGTGAAAACTTCTATCGAGACTTAGAGACCACATTACTTTTGTGATTTAGTGTGTAAGTCAATGGGTCTTTTAATGGGCGTATGCTACCTTCAAATTTGAAGAACGTGAAGAGAATGTAGAGGCATGCGCTAAATATTGTTCTCTGAATGAAATGGCAGATTTCTTATAATCTTTGGGTAAAGTCGATCCACTTATCCGCGAGATAAGTTATTGGGATTTGTAATGGGAATGGAATTAAGTAATTAAGCACGTTTTGTATCGATTAAATTTGTTTAATTTCCCATTTGTAATTATATATATTAAAATTGTTTAAATAAGTCCGAGTTTTAACTACACTTTTTTTTATCGATAGAATAAATGGATTATCTTGACTATATGCGTATTTAGTTTGGAATTACAAATAATTATTTATAATTTACGTTGGCATCTGTAATTCATTGAGCAGTTGTTTCTTATCCGTTGAATAAATTATTTAAATTGGGTCTCAAATGCGGTCTCAATTGTACGTCGCCTTGTTTGAGTGCGACTTTTTACAGTGTTAGTAAGACGATCCGGAACATTTAGTATAGTAAAAGTGTACTCACGGTTTTTCTTCTTCATCTGTTCCCTTCCTTCCCCTCGGTCCCCTTACTGTCCCTAGATACTTACCACGGACCGGCGAAGTCAAGGCTCAGTCGATCACCATGCTTGACAAAAAGAATCCGACACAACTTAGATTGGAAATAAAGAAATCCCTTGAAAGTATCCAGGGCAAGGGAATTCAAAATGGCGCCGTTTGATTGTTTGTTGTGTTCGGTACGGCGTATATATGCAGAGAGCCTCCTTATCCGGGCAGAAAAATCCGAAAATCCTGCAAATACATACGAAAAACATTTATCTATGAATATCTGTGGCTTACATCCCTTCAATAATAGATGACTCTATGATTATCTGTGGCTTTAAAATACATACGAAACACGTTTAGCCTATATATATGAATATCTGTGGCTGAGACAACTGACATAGTTAATCTATTTATGAATATGTGTGTGTGTATATTACATCACATACATAATACTTTTACCTATGAAAATGTGTGGCTTAGAAAACTTTTAGAGTTAACTTATTATGAATATCTGTGGCTTTCATCACTTACAAACTAGACTTATCATTGAATTTATGTATACATATACGAAACAGACCAGGCCTAACGTAACTTGTAAACAAATCTACTTACAAAATGGGCAGAGAGCCTCGATCACTATCTGGATTAAAGGTTGCCATAAGCAGCTCATTGATCTACGCAGGTTTCTTTATGAATTCAATCACTGCGAGAACGCAAGAAAATCCCGTTTTTAGTTCCAAATATCCTGAATTTAGTTCCGAAAATCCTAAATTTGGTTCCGAAAATCCTGGGTTTAGTTCCGAAAATCCTGTATTTAGTTCCGAAAATCCTGTATTTAGTTCCGAAAATCCTGTACTTACTTCTGAAATTCCTGTACTTAGTTCTAAAATTCCTGAATTTAGTTCCGAAAAGTTTGAATTTAGCTCCAAATGTTTTTTATTTAGTTCCGAAAATCCTGTTTGTTCCAGTTTGTTCATGTGGAATAAACGCGAGTTTTTCCTGTTATACTTTCTGCCAATGATAAAATATATAATATTGTTCCATTGCAAACCGAGATAAGGAACATTTGTCCGTAAATATTATTGGCACTAACATAATGATAATTCAGTACCAAAACTGTGGAGAAGATAATTCATTCCGAAGTGTGCAAATGAAGTTACTATTTAAGAAAGGTCACCCAAAATAGAGCCTGTGTAACAAACAACGTGTTCCGCTCTCAACCCCAGTCCCATTGAAGGTATAGTGGTTAAGTTGTCGTCTGCTTATAAAGGCTATATGAAAGCCCACGTACAGTGTTCACAGACAGGCCTGCACGTGTAGGTCTATACAGTGCATCGATAGATCAGGTAAACCAGTCTTTTATCTTTTCCTTATGGGAATATAGATGTTAATTTAAAGAACAATAGGGCAGTTAAATTCCTGCATACTGTGATGAATAGCTGATGAACGCACAAGCTGGTAACGACATTCGTGATTATCTGGATCAAGTTATACTTACCCTGCCTAATCTAGCCTTGATGCGCCTAATCCGACCACTGAAAAGCAGAAACACAAAGAGTAAAGCCTTTTACAACAGTTTGAATGAAAGCATCATGCAACAGACTGAACGAATGCCCAAGTTCCGCCCCCAAGAAAAAGAGGACAAAACAAAAGGGATGATTTAGCCCTATATTGGCTATATTGTATTTACACTTATTAATTGTGAGCGGTAAACAAGCTAACATTCCCGTACCATTATGAATATCCCGGCACAATTGATTCATCTCGTATCATAACGTTCAAGTTATATCTTCTGAAATTCTTTGAACAGATTTGAATAGATTAGTCGTAAATTCATACTTTTGATCAGAATTTCTTTAGCTGGATTTGCAAGTGACGTCATGACAGATAACGGCGAGTTATGGAAAGATATGACTGTAAGACCGACAATGCCCATATGGTGACGTCACACATTTATCATGTGACTTCATGTGACGAATTTATTGGGAACCAATCAAATATATTTCTTAAATCTATTGAGATCGGTTAATATTTAATGAAAATTAAATTAAAAACTTAGGGATGAACTTAGGGAAAGAAAGAAGATATATATATATATATATATATATATATATATATATATATATATATATATATATATATATATATATATTCTTTCTTTTTTCTTGTTTTCTCCTTTCAGGGAAAAGGATTTCAGAAAACATTGTGGTGGCTACTATAGGTCATGTTTGGGAAGCAGATAAAAAACTGCAACTGAATTATAATGATGAATATGCATACACGGAAACACTACCAATTATTTCAGTTTACCTCTGATCTCTCTCTCTCTCCTTTGGGAGACGAAGAAATGTCGGATTTCGTCTTTAAAACAAACGGGTGCATCTTATGGACTATCTTACACTAAGTGACGCTTTAGTCGTTTACGTATATGTATGTGTATCGTCGAGTCTCATAGTTCACACCATGCCCTATATTGGCTTATGTTTTTAGATGTGGATCTTTTCCACTTGAAAAAGAGAACCAATGAGATTTTATCATTTGAACAATCTCGAGTATAGCCTTCCTCATACCAAATTTGCTTCTTTCTTTGCCACTCATGCAAATGTTTTATTAGACTGTTGTTACTAGTCTGTACCGTAAAAGAAAGACAAATATAGCTTGAAATGTATTGTTCTTATGTCATAGAGAGACAACTTCAACTCTAACCTCAGTATTGTTAGAAATCATACATTCGGACCCTATACAGAGCCTGTCAGACAAAGACAATAGAAAGCTGTGACCAATTACTGTGAAATAAATCATCGAACCTACCAAGGCGTTACTATACTCGGTTCCATTTAATATCTGGACTCGGATTTGGATCTTCTGGAATCTACTACATTCGCTGTGAACCTGCAGTGTTATTGTAGAAGTTTTTCGTGGCTTGAGGACAACTATTTGTTTATTTGTAAGATTTCGATTTTCATTCAATCTCGATGCCAAGAAAAATTGATATCGGTATCCCGTTTGAATCTTTAAAAACAAAAAATGAAAACGTTAACGACTGTAAAGGCGTTAGCTGAAGCGATGACCTCGAGAGTATAGTTCTCAACAGTGGCGTAGCCAGGATTTTCTCAGTGGGGGGGGCGCTGGGGAGGCTTGACCATTTCCTAGGAGGGCGTCTTGTTACTATCTAAATGAAGCGCCACCATGAGTTGGCGCGCAGCGTACCGACATTGTTAGCTAAAAAGGCCTCCTAGATCGTCGGAAATTACACTTCCCAAGCCTTGTAAGCAAGGGCGTCAATCCGATTTGAAACGTGGGGGGGGGACGTAATCGATTCGATTGTTCCGGCCGCAAGTACTATCTAAGCGGAGCGCCATCATCGGTTGGCGCGCAGCGTACCAAGAAAATTTCAGATTTCAATATCTGCCAGATCGCTGGAGATGGCACTTGCCAGGCTGGATAACAGCCATCTAGTTGCGTGATTTCGGGAGAAAATTACAAATTCGTCACTCAGGAAATCTGCAACAAAGTTCATGCGGCCTTAATTTTAGGTGGATTTTTTCTGTTATTAGTGATTCCAATTGACATCAACATTAGAACCCAGTGCAAGTTGACAAATGATGCGGCGAACTGGAAACCCCAGCCCAATTTTGCCCTATGTTTCAGGATAGAATACCCCTCGTTTGTTCAAACCCATGGCAACTAACAATCTGTGAATACATTTACTTCGAAATGGGCACATTATATTGCACCAAGTCGGTCAAGGAATGACCCCAGGGCCCATGGGCGTCAACAGGTGGGGGACGGGGGGACATGTCCCCCCCCCCACTTTCAAAAGTGGAGGGGATATCATATCATTTGTCCCCCCCCCCCACTTTTCAGAGCAGTTATTAAAAAAATCACATGCATATGCGCGATTTTCTATCACAATTGCTGAGCTGATTCAAGTAGAATCTAACTTAAGAATCATTATCAATAAATTGCACTGGAAATTAGAACAGTGCTTGGCCCTTTATCCCCCTTCCTCCGATATTCACCCTCCCCGCTTCGTCCGAGACCTCTGATAAAAGTTTGTGCGATGTTTGAACGATGTTTTAGAGTGTTTTGTGGAAGCACCCCTTCTCGCCAGAAATGGAATTCCCCTTGCCCTACACTGTGAATCAGAGAAAACGACGCATTTCAACTTGAAAACAAGTCGAAGACCCCACCAGGAAGGTAATATCATATATTTTAGGCCCTACAGACAGTATTCTGCCTGTATGCAGGGTATTATATGATACCAAACTACCGAAAATATTTCGTTTGAGATGGATGCTGTGTAATTCGTTTCCCTTGGTGTCAGAACGGCATCTTTCTACCAGTACTTTCTGTCGGAATTTAGTTTTGTGAGACAAAATTTCTCCTCACAGATCTGGTTCTGATGTAACTAAAAACGACTCAGGAAGGCCGTCTCCTGCGATCTAGGGGGTCTTATGTACCCAAAATTTTCTGGTACGCTACGCGCCAACCAATGGTGGCGCTCCGCTTAGATAGTATAGTGTCCCCCCCCCCCCACTTTCTGAAACCTGCTGACGCCCATGCCAGGGCCTCAGATATAGGCCTATAGGAACGATGGCCAAAAATGTCCCCGGACATACTATAGGCGAAGGAAGCTATCCGCCGCGAGTGCATGTGAGTTTCTCGACTTGCCGTCCTGGGAGTCATACCACAAAATTGTGAGTTTGACACCGGCATGGACATTTTTCGACAAATCTGCAAATTGCGCGTGGAAAATAAGGAAAGATTGACTGGGTTTTCAGCCAAGTAACATACTGAATGACCGAATTTTATATATCAAACTGGCATGATCAAAGATTGCGTCTGAAACATTTTTAGGGTGATAGACTGATTCTGAGCGATAGTATTGTCTCCTTTCTTGAAAATTTGTTTTTTTAGCGGTTTTATACCACACATACATATATGGTTTTCGGCCACAGCACCGGTTATAATAGGGAAATCAAGGCTCTGAAGGATCAGTGCCATTTAGAGATCACAGAGCACCCACCGTGTTTCACTTCCTGGAGTAAAGGGAGGTTCAACACGTTGAAATGGGTCACATTCAATCAAACACAAATCAAGCTAGGGACGAGTTATTGAGAAAGGATTTTCAACTAAAAGACTTGTGTTTATTTATTTTCTCTCTCTTTATGATAAGTGTCTGCAACCAGAATATTGAAAGAGACAATACAATGAGGCAAAAACAAAAGAGGAGGGGTGGATGGGGGAGGGGAGGGGGTTGATGGAACAGAAAATAAACAAAGACTATATAAGTCAGTTTATGTCTCACATTATATTGGTGAGTTCATGTGTTAACACTAAGATTGTATTGCAAATTTGTCAAAACATTTTGAAAAAGGAAAAACACCAAAGTTTTGAAACTTGATGGGACATCTAATAGCAGCACCTAGCAATGCCTGTCTCACTATTAAGTCCACTTGATGAAGATGCTATTTGGACGCCCTACAATGAAAATGCAAAAAGCACAAGTTACATATTCTCTGAATGTACAATACCTCTGCCAGGGTGCTCCATTCAAAGTACCACAATACCAATGATATTCGGAAATGGCCAAGTGTATGTATGTTATGGTTAACAATCCATTTGTTTGTACATACTGAACACAGCTTGCAATTTGCTGATATTCAAAAGACGTTTTATGACTAAATGGATCTTGTAAAGTCAAACTTTACATTTGCACACTTCTGCATTCAGTTACGTCTATACTCATTTGTGTAGACCAGCTTGGTTAGCTTATTGGCAATGAACACACTTTAGTTTCTAATGATATTTGTATACATTATGAATTCAACCTGGTTAGCATTCGCTTGGTTTATACCCGGAAAAAAACGCTGATTTTCTGAATATCACGTGATCTACAAAGTAACCAAAGCTGTTTTTCGTCATCTTGCTCCTCAATCTCTTTTGTGAAAGTTTATTCCTGCTGCAGCTGCTTCATTAGCTAAGATGAGGAAAATAACTTTGGTCACTTCGTAGATCACGTGATACCCGGAAAATCACCGTTTTTTCCCCCAGGTACAAACAAAGCTAGGGCTGACCAGGTTGAACTTGCAATGTACATAACACACAGCTAGTGATTTCCGGTGTTTTTTACCAAGGTGCTACATGGGTCATTTTATCTGATCATTTCAAGAAAAGTACTGGAAATGTAACAAAAGTGAACGTAACGACAGCGTTAAAAGAATGATTAGTGCTTTTAATACTCAAATAATTAAGAGGCAAGTAATTCAAGACTGAATCAAACTGCAAAAAGTCAACAGTCGGTGTCTTACGTATGACATAGCAGTAGAAAATGAGGTGTCTTATCAACCAACCTCCACCTAATCGCCCATCCCTCACCCCCTCCTCTCCCCACCCTCAACCCCTTCCCCCTCCTCTCCCCCCCCCAACTCCCTCCCTCTCTTCTTTGTCCCAGGTGATCATCGCCTAAGCCCATACATCCAAGATCCCATAGATATACTTAGAAAGAATTAAATGTTACAACTATACAGTTATTCATAATATATAAATACATTTCAAAGAACCTACATTATACACACTACCGGATTTTCTTTCATAAATACATACCTCACAATATCAGATGTATTTCATTAACCCATAGCTTATAATATCAGATCTATACAAATTCTATAGCTCATAGTACAAGACCTATTTCATAAATCCACAGGTTTGCAATATCAGACCATATTCATTAACTCATACTTAACAAGCAATATCAAGCATATTTCATTTAAATCCACACTTTACAAATATCAGATCTACTCAATAAAGTATACATGTTATAATTTAACTCTTTAAGATCATATATACAGCTTGTTAATGAAATTAACATTCGCATATGCATACCTAACGAACCTACAAAACTACATCTGAGCCAAATTCCGTCTGCTGTTCTCTCTCTTTGCAATCTTTTTGATGGGGTTTGGTCTGACAAGGTCATCTATGGTTTACCAGCCATAGACTCACACCTCACACCTAAATGCACAACAGTCTTAAACAATTCCAAACTGTTTTTTCCCACTACTAAAGCACTAAAATCTAATCAGGCATGTTTTCCACACCATAGAAGCTTACTCGGTTGAAACATTTATAAACGGTAAGTTATCCATGGAGAGAATTCTATTCCATCCTGACTTGTTTTACGAGCAGTGTTTTTTCTTTGCATCCAGGTTGGTTCAAAGGTGGCACCGATGTACTTATTTGCGATATATCTAACATATCGTGACATAGCCATGAATCAGCCATCTGTTCGTCAGGGTTCGGCTGCTTCACGTGGCAGCACCACGATATGAAGAAAGTTATCTGGGTGACTGAGATGCTCACTTAACCACTGGACGGGTGTTTCCGTGGGAACCTCCACACCGTGAATCAAAGCTCGGTTGTTCAAATTCTCTGTTCATAATTTCAAAAAAAAGGAAAGAAACATTTCTTGACCTTGTAAACAATCCCCTTTCTCACATTCATACCGCCTCCTACCCAAAACCTGCGAAGCTTCAAAGGAGAAGCAAACCCAATGATTAAGTTTAGCTAAAATATGATGGAAAATCATTGTGACAAACATTTTCCCCCAAATTATCAAATTTAATATTGCTCCATATGAGAGATATCAAGGTTTAAAGGTTGCTTTGGGGTGACATTTTGCCAATGTGTGCTGCCAGTAGGAGGTTAAAATCTGTTACTTTCCTCTTTGTCTTTCAAACTCTAGAGGTGCATGTAAAACGGTCTTGACAAAATGTATCCAATGCAAAAGTATTAGGTCAATGTTAAAAAATTTCATTTTTTGGATTTGAGCATTTCCAAGAAAAAAACATTGTAAAAGAAGTTAATCATTAAATATTCAAGCATAATATGTGTGAAGGAACCTATCGTAGTAAACAAAACAGAATAAATTAAATTTTTCTTCTTCGCCTGTTTGGGGGAGTGGTTCACCATCTATTGGTACAGAATCTCCATCAAGACAAACACATAGACTAATGATGATGGTTAGCTTTCAATTTTACTTATTACACTATATAGTTGTTTGCAATATTCTCTGTTTTCAATGCTAGATTCAGATGCATATGAATTCTTGGGATCCACACTTCTCCTACCCAATACCAGAACTGTGGCAAACAGCAAAGGAACAATATCAAACAAAAGCTTTGCTGTTTTGCTTCCCTGCCCCCCCCCCCTCAACTCTGTACACACATAAGCAATGGTTACATGAATTGATTCTGTTCCAGTCTCTGTACTTTATTCACATCTCAAACCCACCCATCCTCCACCCCCCCCGCACCCCCCCATCAGCCCTGTACACATAAGCAATGGTTACATGAATTGATTCTGTTCGAGTCTCTGTACTTTATCCACGTCTCGAACCCACCCCCCCCCACACTCCTCCCCAAGCTAAATTTTCTTTTGTGGGTCAAATGGACATAGAGATGATATTCTAGCATGTACAATAAAATATTTGACAGGCAACATTTACATTTATTACAATGTGTATCCCATGCAAAACCACTCACTCAGTATTATTTCCTTACTGAATACATCTTAACACTCACTCAAAACTGTAATAAACAAATGTTGCTGGAAAAATTAGAAATCAAGGGCTTTTTTTTCTTTTCTTTTTTCAAACCCTACTTTGTTAGATTTGCAATTAACACACCTATACTTTGTCTCTAAATATATTAACAAAACAGAATGCAATCATGTGTAGTTTTTGGATGCCAGCTAGTTGAATTAACCGAGTCACAAGAGTCATTTATATAGAGGGCCTGACGTCTCCAGGATCGCTTTCAGAAGCAAACTGAACATCCCCCCCCCCCCAAAAAAAAAAACAGACTAAGGACACATTTAAAAGACAGACAAATTGATGGACAGCTAAATAATGCTCCCTGCCATCCCCCCTTCCTCCTCTTCCTCCTCCCCCCACCCCCACTTTTTAATGTATACCCCTAATTTATATCCCTGACGGCTGTTAGCAAGTCCAACACTTTGATTTTGAATTTACTATATTTGGCAGTGATGGCTGCCCATACTACTGAATTGATGATGGTCAGAATGAAAAATCCTGATTGAGCCATGCAGGTTAGCTAGATAATATTTTTTTTTAAATCTATTTACTATATTTCTACTCTATTAGATTCTTTACCTGAGTTATTGAATCGATCTGGAAGGAGGCGTTTCAGGACGTGACCGAGATTAAGTGGCTCCCCTGTGCCACTGACGGGTTTGGCCAACCTCTGAATGTACATCTTGTCTCTCTGTAGGGGAAAGGGGAAGTCAAATGGAATTAACAGATTTTAAATTTAAATATTCAAAACCACCTTAATTTGGTTAATTGAATGACCCGATCCAAATAACCTCCCCCCCTGCCTTCCCCCCCCCCAAGTTCCCTCCTTTTCAAATATAAAGAATTTGATGGCTACATAAAATGTATACAAGGGTATCAAAGCAAATTTCAAATTTTTAAAAAATTTCGACTTATGCTCCACTACTTAAAATTTCAAAAATTTTGACTTATGCTACACTAACTGACATAAAACTTGACCGAAATAAACTTATCAGTTGCTAGCAATCAATGTGTATCGATGACAACTTAAACAAAAGAATTACTGAGATTAAATTAATGAATTAAAGAATTAATTATGGATCACTGCAGCAAGAATTCCATTCAATAATTCTGTACATAATTTCTTTGTTCAATGTATCACTTCACCAAGTTGATATGTAACTTCAGTTCCAAGGTAAAATGAGTGCATAATTATTATAATTCATAAATAACTTTACTGCAAAACAACTAGCCGATCGGAAATGTGACCAAAAGAGGCGTAACTCGAGTTAAAGTGCATACTGATGCAGGTAAAATTGAGAACATTGTTAAAAAGCAAACAATTGAGCTTTCTGAGAATTTTACCTGATAGATTCTTAAAGGTATCGATCTAAAGGGTTCTTCGTTTGTTCTTTCCATTAACCTCCGGTTTATTGTCCAAAATTGGTCAAATTTATCTGAAGAAGATACAAAATGTGTTATTAACATTAGTAGTGTCACAGCACAAGTCGGACCCCCATTTACGTGACATTTCATTTGAATACAGAAGAACGAAGCTTTGAAAGTGATGGGTGGTAACTTTTACGCAACGGATTTGCCTTGCTATGGATTTGGCTCTGGTTGTGTTGTATGGTACATCTCTCAACAGGGCAAAAATACAGTGTTTTTCAGGTGAATATCTCAATATTTTACGACAGGATATGTAGATATTTAGAGAAATTATTGCACTTATTGCAGTTTAGAAATTATGATGAAGTATTTGTAAAACATGAATATTAAGATATTATGATACAACATCTGAAAATGTTGTGAGCCTATTGACTTACATACTTACTTACAAGATCATAATATCTGGATATCTTAGCATTAAGATATGTGATATCCAGACAAAAAGTTATCGTGACGAAATATCAAACCAGTCAGAGATCACTGTAATAATCGAGATATTTCATTTCGATATCTGAAGATATCACATTCAAGATCTGTATCACAGATATTTGTTTGAATTAATATCACAAGGAATGTTTCAAAGCTTAATGAGAAAGTACCGCCTGTTCAAAATACCAAATACCAACACTTTAAAATCTACAGCACTAGAATTTACCAATAACAACAATCCTAACTTGCATATTTGATGAAGGGTAAAATTGTTGTTGTCAATATCGTGTATCAAGCACTTAACTTATACCCCCTTAACCTCTACATAAGCAATCTTTGGGAAAAAAAGTCTCTTTTCTCGCCTAAGTTTTGGCAGTTTCTTAACATTCTGGACTAAATGACTGTGATATTATTGCTTCGTTGTTACACTGAGGTTTGTCAGTCTCCAAAGTTTTAGGACCCAGGATGTTATTGATACAACAGTACACCAGCAGGATAGATGTAGCAGAACGTGAAAGGGAAAAAGAAAATATCCCATCCCCCTGCACCCGCCCCCTTCCAGCCTTTCCATGGGTGGTTCACCACTGCACAAAGTCCAACAGTATACCATGTGATCAATTGGTATATAATATCCCATTCCCCTGCACCCCCCCCCTTCCCGCCTTTCCATGGGTGGTTCACCACTGCTCAAAGTCCAACAGCATACCATGTGATCAATTGGTACATTATAGAAATGATCAAATGAAATACATGAGAATCAGTTAGACAGTACATAGTAAGTACAGTTAACATGAATCACAAATCAGCATTTTAAACACCCAAAAAGACAAATTCAGTGTTTTTCAACACTGTCATTTGCCAGAGGAAAATTAAAGCTCCTAGTCAAACAGCATTTTGAAATTGTTTTCTTAATGGCCTTTTAATTTAGGAGAAGCTGAAAATTTTTAATTCCCCCAAAAGGAGATTGATTTGAACCATTTCATGTTGTTCAGTCTGTTTAAAAGTTGCAGATGGGCCTACGCGTTGGTAAAAACATTGGAGTATTTTTTTTTAACAACCCGCCACTCTCTAGTGTTCATGTAAGAGACCCCACACCTCCAAGTTGCAACAAACTGTGAACCCACACAATTCCTACCCAGCATATGCATGGTCAATTGTCATAAGATAACAACAAATTCGTATTTGGAGTCCTTTCACCCGATTTGGCCGCAAAATTTGCCATTTTGGGTCGCAGAAAGAAAAGTTGGCCACCCTGTCCCCAACCAGTTGTTTGAACTGTAAACCTCTGAGGTTTACAATCAACAAACTCAAACATTGGTTCTTATTGTCAATTTAGCTAGATGCAATATTACAATAAATGTAAAAATTTGTGTTAAATTATTTCACATTCTTACCATTTTGCAGTCCCTGCCATAGTTGTTTGTGGTCCCTCTTCTGCATATTGTTGATGACCTGTCCTCTGTGTTTTAAAATGTCCGCCTCCTTTATGGAGGACATAAAGTGTGCTTCAACCACCTCTTTGCTCTCGCAGTGTAACAACTCATCTTCTGGGAAACTCTGTAAAAGTAGGAAATATAACCTTCTACTTTATGCATGCATACATAGTAGCTATTTTAAATGCGATGATCTATCAGCCCTGGCATTAGATAAAGGCCGATGTAGTTGTCCTTTCACCTCCCTTTCACCCTCCTTGCCTCCCCCCCCCCTTGGCTTCTGAGTTTTATATCTTTAAACACCCCACAGTGATGTGGAGAAGGGGGGAGGGTCAAGAGAATATTCCAAAGCTACTGCTAGTATGAAATAATTTTAAGTGAATATAAGTGGACAATGTTTTTTTCATTGTGAGGTCCAGAATCATTGGTAGCATGTACAATGGTAATTCAATTTGCAGGCTACTGTAGCTTGGTAGTTAAAACTCATTTTTAAAGCATCTTTATTCATAATAGATTCATATATGCTACAGAAAACATCACTGATTTATTCAAATCAAAGCTTAAACAGTGAATTTACTATCAATTTCAGATAACTCCTTATTGAGATACTTGATTCTTGCCCATCTTCAATTCTGAGCAAAAAAAGAAACACTTTCATAGAGAAAGTAATTTTGTTATCTGAGAGGTCTAGTTATGAAATCTAAAATGAAACTATAGAGTATGGAATAATTTATCAGGTACATTGCATCACAAAATTCTATGCTATATGGGCAACTTGTTTGATATATTTAGAGCAAAGATATAAAGCGGTGTTTGTAAGTTTACAGAAACCATAGTATTTTATACAAGACCAAATGCAGTGCCTTCAAAACTGCTAGACAGAATTTCTTGGACAGTAAAGTTATTCCCTGTTTGGGTACTCGTTGCAGAACATATGTTTTTTCGTATCCAGTTGCTAATAGTAACGTACGTGATGTGATTTCTCGACAAGTACTTACTTTGAAATGGATTTTGACATTCCATGGAAGTGGTGTGTTATGAGTCAGCAAATCAAACAAGACACCAACTGGATAATGCCTGCCAAAAAAAACAAAAAAACAAAAGTTTCCTACAAATGTAGAGCAAAATTAATTACAAAGAAAACATGAAAAATTATGTCTGTATGAAACATGACTCTAGGGAAACACTCTGGTCACTAGTTCACTTAAGTTACAAGAAATAAAAGAAAAGCTGTAAAAGCTGTTTCTTATTGAGTCCGTCGGGCCATGTGCAGGTCCCGAGGATCTGAGCACACAGGTAGAGGTCCGACAACCATTGGCGGTATTTCAAAGGGCGATACTAAATACTGCGATTCATAAAATTGAATGGAAACATACTTTACCATTTAAGAGGTTGATTGTTGAATTCAAACCAGAGCTCCTCCCCTTCAGGGAGTTCCTCACCTTTCTTGAAATGCTTAAGAATTTTTTCTGCGATGAGAGTGATATAGGTGAGACGGGAAACTAAGAGCTGGACACAAAAAAAAGGATAAAATGGGAAGATTATATGGACATCAAATTTTCAAGTTAATGAAAGTCAACAATGATATATATCACAAGGCTAGATTATAATGAATGTATCAGCTGTAAGGGCAAAGGGCCTTATTTGCAATGTGGGAGTCCTTTATCAGAAATTTATCTGACAAAGTAATGCGAGTTACACATGGGTAAGCTACCTTCGAACCTTCAAAAAAATGTTATTCTCAAATGCCCTGTATTTTCAAAGATGGTACAAAAGCCTTGTCAAAGTTATGGGGATCTTCAGCGTTACACAGAGGGCGCTGTCCTATCAGTCCTAACAGAGCTGTAGATACCGCTCCGCAGTTTAATGTGCGTGATCTATACTGCTAACTGGCTGCCAAAGATTTTGCAAAGCTTTGTAACGTTTCTCAATCTATGTGCTATAGTTGTTAAAAAGAGGTTTGAAAGGTATCATTTTCAATAATCACAGGAAGAATCACAGGTATAAGTGGCAAGTATGTTCCATTGCAGAGACTAACAGTTTTACTGAAACTTCAAAGCTTAAACTCACTTCAGAAGACATGACTGAAAGTAACTCAAAGAAGCCTTCTCACTGTTGGACGATCAGAAATGTTTAAGTAGCCAACCAAACAGCGGGCAACATTCCTTGCTAAAATGTTTCATAGCACTCTATTAAAGATTTGCTTAGAAATTCCAGAAAAAAATAGGGTATCTTTGCCCCTCATAATTGACTATGTATGTAATAATGTAAAATTCTAGTGATATTATGCTCACACTGACCAAACATTGGGATATGTACAGGAAACCAGTGTATTGCTTTATGGTATAGGATAAACTTATTCAAGATTTACTAGAACTATCCTTTTTTATCCTGTGTATTTTAAGTTGATCCTAGCAGGATCTTCTTCAAAGGCTAAATGACAAGTAACAGTAACAGACGGGATGAAAACATGCACAGCATACAAAAACACGCACAGAATACAGAATTTGTGTTCTTTTTTATCCTGTTCACTAGCTTGCAGATATTTTACATTATCACTTTTCCAAAAGGTTTTCCCTGCACTCCTGCTTTCCTACTTTATGTTATATTTTCTGTTCTTCTCTTTCATCTTTATGTTCACTGACAAGCGTGATTATTAAAAACACGTATCAAAACAAAATAAGACAAAACACAGCCAAGTGAGAAGAAAAAAGAAAAGAAAAAAAGAAACAAAAACTTACAAAGCAAGGTTCTCGTATACTTGATGACTTTTCTTCATCGTCTGCTAAAGAGAAACAGATCGGTAACTTTCCTTGCCAAACTTCACGAAGGATCTCCCTATCATCTGCAGCCATGGGAACGATGCTTTATCAAACCGAAGCAAAACAAAGAAATGGAAGATTAGGAAAGATGACCAAAATAAAAGTAAGTCATATTAAATGTAATACACAGTCATGAAAAGAAATTGCTTAGAAAGAGCTAGAGGACACTTTGATAATTGCTAAAATTACAAACAAGGTGCCTCATTGCCACCAAGTTCCAAGAAGATGTTCATGTATACACTGTAACTAGGAACTATAACATAAGTAGAAACTGGAACTGTTTCAAGATAACAATCAGACTGAAAAAAATTATCATTGCATTCATGGAACTATTGTAAGTTAGCTTAGCCTAAGCTACAGTAGAAGGCCTATCCACTTTTGTAGTGAATGAACTTCCAAAAGACAAAAATGGTTTGATATCATCGAGATTTAAAGCACTTAATGCTTTCAACTGTGTTGCCTTTGTTGTAGGTGTAGGTGTGAGTTTGAGTGAGCCAACAGAAGCTCATTTGAAACCCTATACATATGATGATCATGAATGAACACAGGCTTATACCAAGCCTTCTCCTATCAATGAATATTCAGAGAGTAACAAGGCAGGGGTGTAATTGAGGGAGCACCTCAGTACCTGACCATAATAGATGTAGTACGTGTCCTCAAGTGCTATTCACCCTGCTGGTGCATTGTGAATAAGGGAATGCATTGATGTTATTCCCTGGCAGCCAATCTATCACAGAAAAAGGTCTCATGTTATTCACCTGGCAGCATACTGCCCTCTTTATGCTGCACAGGTGACTAACATGACCCTCTTTCCTTATTCTCCCGGCAGCTGGACAAAAATGAAACAGTGTGTTGAAAAACATCACATGTGTTCTGTGTCTGGCTAATGCAAATATCACAGGCAAAATTTGTTACTTGCACTTGCAGGTTAAGTGCTAGTTGAAAGAGTCGTCATTCAAATGCCACATGAAATGAAGAGAGTCCATTCTCATGAAATTGTCATGTTCAGAATTGTGGATGAGGATGACCTAGTTTACAGCTATCCCACATCTTGCCAAGTGTTGCATTGAATGGAACATTGTGTAAGTTCTTCAAAGAAATACAGTACCTGTTATTCATCCACCGGTTCAAAGAATGTAATGTGCATCACATTTAACCCTCGATGCTTGACACTTCATCACCATGTGTGAAATTTGTATACCCTGCACTCTGTTTGGTTACTGAACTGCTATACCAACGGTGTGGTAATACTAACACTAGCGACATTGTGATAAACCCAGCTACAACTTAGGAGAATAACACTCATTTACATCCTTATCTGCTCTGCCATATTAATTGGTAGCAACTAAAGAAATACAACTGATAAATAAGTTTGTAGAATTAGCAGTTGCAGTAGCCTCCTCCTATGCTACAAGACAATATACCCCTTATATATATTGATACAACTAATATAGTACTTACTGTAGTACTACTACTTTACTAGTACTACACTTGTTTACATGGCCTTTGGAGGAAGTGACACATACACAGCACATTGTAGGCTTACTTCGGAATACCTAATTTAGGATGTACTTTACTATAAGTAAAATAATGCATATTGTCATGGTTATACTACGATATGGCCTTATTGCTAACATTACATGTACAATCAAAGCTAGACCTTGGAAGCCTATAACTTATATTATAAGGAGGCAACTTTGGCCTAGGCTAGGCCCGGTAAACTGCATGTTAATTTTACGTTGTTACGAGTAGCCTAACATTAGGCCTGGTGTTAATAATATGAAAAACTTTGCAAACCTAACGAGTAACTTTAGGCTTTATATGAAGTTAGCCTAGTGGAAAAAAAATAGTCATAACATCATATGAATTCAATACAAACATTTGAATATAAATAATATCTTCCTCACCGAAGATAACAAAATCTCTGTCGAGGGCGTATTTTCAGTAGAAACCAGAAGCGCTGTGAAACAGTACTAGTCGGGGTTTTCCCATAATCAATTAGACATGTCCATTTTTTCATATAGGTTTAAGTATTATGATGACAATGTTTATCTTGAAAAAAAATGATATTTTGGGGGTAATTATTTATCTTTAATGGTGTTAAAAATAGTTTATATATAGTTTGAATCTTGTATAATGTGATTATTGGTGGCATATATATAGTTTAGATTTGTCGCTTGGGAGAGTTAATGAAGTATTCTACCTTCGTAAGAAATCGGGTTGACTGCGTCGAAGACTGTGTACCGGTTTGAACCTAGCAGTATCCATTAGTACAAAATATCGTTTTACAAACAATCACGTACTTGTTTATCTTCTTTCCTTTTTACTCTTTTCCCTACATTTCAAAAAAGCAGAAAAATTGTTTCTTGAGATATTTTCTCCGATGTTCTCAGTACCCTTACTGACCCGAATACAATAAAGCGTTACAATATGCCCTTCGCATTATGAGTCCATTTGCGATTTTAGATTTTGCAAACACTTTGGTGGTAAATGGTGTCTCAATCAGTGCCTTGCAAACACGGGTTCAAACTTTTGACTAGCCCATACTATAGCTAGAAGCTCATTTTCAATCACATAAAAATGTGGAAAGTTTCTTACCAGCAGTGGCGTCGCCAAGGGGGGGGGCAGGGGGGCACGTGCCCCCCCCTGGAAAACCTAGTGCCCCCCGAGTACCCACCATCTGAGATTTGGGTTGGTAAAAATATATATATATATATTTTGTTAAGGACAAAGAAGCACAGTAATTCGTATTTTCTTCAAATGAGCTGCGAAAAAAATGAAAAAGTTTATCCTTGAACGTCGGGTATCGAAGTCGTAACCCGCGCCATCACAACAGGTGTCGATATTTACATTGAATGTGTCAGTGCTCACGCCATATATACCAGCGGATATACACGTCCGCTTCGCGAGCTACATGACTGTGAGAAGGGACTCAAGGGAGGGTACTGCGGTATGTTGCCTTGGTCTGAGGTTGACAGGTTAGGAGCTGACGAAATGTGAGAATGTGAGGGTCCGCAGGCACCATACTTGCCTATATTTGTGGACCCATATATTAACCCTGTTGTGTAGGGGATGCAGAGGTCATTTGAGGCCAGATGCTTGTAGGAACAAATGGCGAATGTTCACACCTGCATACTGAGCCATACTCGATGTGTGATCAAACTTTGGATTGCATAGTGAGATCCCTGATAGGAGCCAATAACGATGCTGGAACCTGTTACATCTTAATAGATGATGGGCGAAAACGAGAAGGACAAGAAAGGAGTCGGGGGTCATGCACACATTAATTCAACAAATGTAGGTTCTATTGATAGGGTTAGGCATAATATCGGCAGCATGTGGTTCATATCCTCTGCAAAATTCTGCGCCTTGTTAAAATCATTACCTCAAAAATAGCAATTTCTGGAGATATCTTCAAATCGAATTTAGCATCAAATGTGGCAGCATTTTGCATCTAGCCCATCCTCCGTATGCAAAAATTTTCCAAAGGGGAGGGGGCAGTGGCGGCGGAACCGGGGGGCTTGGGGGCTCAGCCCCCCAATGCAAAGTTGAGGGGGCAAATGCATGATAAGCCCCCCCCCCCAATATTTACCGAGGCTCCGAAACGTGCATCTGCCCATTTTTCAATGCATACTTGTCGATCTGTCCGATGCACACGTATACTATATAGGTGTAATAATTTTAGTAAATGCTGGGGGACCCTCGGCCCGTCCCCTGGCTATAGACCACATTGTCACCCCAACCGCGTCTTCACGCCCCGTGAAAAGAGGAAGCAGTGAGTGTGAGTACCGGTAAGCGCAACACAACTTCGTCTTAGGCCAATGACTTGCTTCATTTCAGCCAGTTCTCCAACATCCCCTTACTACACTCAAAAACGTCTTTGCGAGTACACTACGAGTAATTGCTACTCTCTTAAAACACCATCGAATATACATTACTATGTTTTTACAGACTTTTACGTGCAATCTGAGAAGTTGCAGGATTGAGACCCATATTTTAGGGCTAGGTATTTGCAGCATAAAACACTCGGGAAGTGCCGTTTCCGGCCATCTGGGGGTTTGAAAAACTCAAAATTTTCTTGTACGCTCCGCGCCAACCGATGGTGGCGCTCCGCTTAGATAGTCTCTACACATTAGCCCCCCCCCCAATAATTTTCCCGTTCCGCCGCGCCTGGAGGGGCACCCCTCCCCTTAGTCCCCCCCCCCAGGACGGCGATCCGTATCCACCTAAGTGCCCCCCCCATCAAATGCTGGTGCCCCCCCCCAGACTGAAAAGTCTGGTGACGCCACTGCTTACCAGCTATGAGGAACTTCACATAAAAACCATACTCATTAAAACGTATATTGTGTAGGGGAACATGGGGTATAACGGAACCCCTAAGTTTGACTCTGAGCTTAATATAGGCCAGTTAAACGGAGTGAAGACTCGCGCACAAAGAAACGTCTGATGCCGGTAATCTAACCTAGTTTCGAATGTGGTGTAACAGAAGTGTTAGACATCACCATTGATCCCAGAAAATACACACACAGCTTGCTACCGCCGGTAATTAGACACTAGTGTAGTCCAATACATGCAGCTGCGGCCAATACCCACAACACAGTGTACATAGAAGCGATGGGCATCTCAACAGGGAGTTGTAATGGAAGTCCCTGATCTCAGGTCCAGATAAAAGATAACAAGGTATCACGTTTCATTACTGTCTGCAATTAGAAAACTTCACTTACAAGCAACGGAAAGTTAACTTTTTTTCAGAGGGCGGAACGCGGTTTGGGGCGAGTCTTCCATGCCTTTAATGTCTACAATTGCAAGGCAACGAACAAAAAGGAGTTAAGGGTCCCGTCTAGTTGCCCCGTGACTCGGACAAACGCATCCCGGGTCCGTCTTACCTAATATAGAAACAACGATAGGACATGTATAGTTATGTCAAATGTTTCTCTAACGAAGTAACTACAAACATATGTAAAATGGCTGTCAATCTGTCTCTAGATCTGATCTAAATTCTATCTGTTTACAAACATCACAAATGAACTCGTTGTCATCATGTCAACACCGTACAATCGTCATGTGCACACTCTTTACACAATGTGCATTGTATCCATCCTTCTGTAGAGGTCGCTGCAAAAACAAGCATTCTATGTCGTCTTGGTTACCGTTTGATTCAGCATGGCTCACTTTACCTGGGAGTTGTGAAACGATTGTGGATGTTGACTTACCTCCTGTCTTGCTCGCGAGGTTTCTAGCCACCTTCTATTTCAGTGTGGCTTTCATTACCGGAACAAAGCCTATCTTTTTCTTATTATGATCTGCCATATTGGCAATTTCTGAGCCTCTGTTTACGCCCAATCCATCAATATAGTCATGCACCTTTTGAATATCCCATATAAGAGAGGTTTAGGAGGGCTCACCTCCCTTCCGCAAAAGTCTAGATGTAAGAGGATTCTGCCCCATGGGTTTACCTTCTACTTGTGGAAGCTGACAAATACGCATTGAGAGTTCGATATGCTCCACGTTGATTGAATTGTTCTGCTAAAACAATGGCCACATCCTCTATCATTTTACTTTTCACTACACCAGCTCGAAACGAGCTGCCAAACACTATTGTACTGAGCATGTGCTGGTTCCTTGCCTCCGAGAGGTTGTAATGAGGAGGGTATAAGAGCCCTTTGCGATGGGCCTCTTGAAGAGAATTTGCCCCTGATATACATTACCAGGCTGCTAATAGGTGTAGAGACTTAATTGTTCATTACTGGAGGATGCTGTTCTCCGTGACTCAATAGAAGCAGGTTGTAAGTAAGAGGTATCACGAGTGCATATAGCAAAGGTTTATTTCTAAAGCTTGGGTATACAATGGGTTGGACTGGCCATTTGGAAGTTACTGGACAAATGGTTGCTTTCTCCTCCCTCGCGTTCCTCAATCACCTTGTGATTAGAACAAAAGGTGGCAATGCATACAGGATCAGGTCTTGTGAATGTATTTACCCACTTTTCTCCCTGATCAGCTGCTTTCCAGCTGCAGTAATCTTGACACTGGAAATTCAGATGGCTTGCAAAGAGATCTACTTGGAAACGCCATATGTACCTTCTAAATTTCTCTTTTCTAGTACGTAATCTTACGCATCTTCTTAATGGCGAGACAGATAATCTACTTCTACATTCAGTTTGCTTTGGATTTGCTCTCCTGTGAGTGTCAGCTGATGCTTTTCACAAAACACCCATACCTGCTGTTCAACATTACAAATTGAAGGTCTCTGGACTGATTTTTGTTCCACCATGTTTGTTTATATAATTGAGTGTGCATGTATGGTCCGAATTTATTAGATTATGTTGGTTGAACTGCTTTTGAAAAACACTGGAGTCCTAGAAACATTGGAACTCTAGTACATTTATATAATGTGCCTTTTTTTTGGGGGGGTACTTTAGGGACCAAAGACCCCTTGGTTGTTGCATACCACAAAGGGCGACCCAACCTGACTTTGACGAGTCTGTTTGAATCACCATATTACGTGTAACCGTTTGGATTGGAGCACCATTTGGGTGTGGCTTTCTTCTATCCACCATTTCAACTCTTGACGAGCCTCTGTTCTAAGCTAAAAGCTTCGAAACCTAAAGGCTGGTAAATTGCTACATTCAGTGCTCTTTGGAGATATCCCATTCACATGAGTCATTGAAAACATGATAGCCTCCTTGGCTGCTATCATTTTCCATACGGTATTTGCTATTTGTTGAGCTATTATTCACTTACAGTTGAAAATATTCTTACAATTTTCTTGATACCCTTCAGTTTGATCGTTGTGAGGAAATTCGCAAGTTCATGGAATCTATTATTATGTATTTATTATTTAATCAGTGGAACTATCCCTATAGAGAACGACAAGCAAACAACGGTAGGCTATGATAAGATGGTGGTTACTTAATAAAAAGTGGTGTTGTATTGCTTCATCGCTGCGACAGTCATTGCGGGACATGTTTACCTCTCTACCATTAACACAGGAAGTCGGCGGGGGATGGGGAAGGGGTCATGGCTCTGGTAAGTAACCAAACAGGATGTCACCTCAGTGGTAGTATACCCATCGTACAATACAACGGTCGCTGCTTCGTACTCAGCTTGCAAATTATGAGATGTTTAATAGCGTCCTGTATTAACCTTCGTTGTGACGTTCTGAATGTAGGCTACATGATGTTATACTGTCGTAATTAATGTAATAAGTTAGAAAATATTGGCCTGCGGCCTAATAGTTGTACATAATTAATCAATCAAAAATATGAAATATGGCAAAGAGCAGTTTCCGGGGAGACTTTAGAACATAAAGAGGTAATTGTTTTGTTGAGGTTGTTGTTTGTTGTTTGTTGTTTGTTGTTGTTGCGATATTTGCATTGGGGAGTGAGGGGTAGGTGGCAAGGGGTGGTTAGAGGACACATTCATAAATTAGTTAAAAATGAAAACGAGCCTCTATGATGTACATTATTAACTGACTATACTCAACTATTTCAGAGCGCCATAAAACGTTTCTATAGGTTTCATAATAATTTTAACTAGCAATATCGAACCTTCAGAAGCTATAATAAGTACCGTATGTGAGACAATGAAATAATGCCTACTGAAACAAAACAGACATATGTCTGACAAAACAGACAAATTAAGTCATCATACGCCAATAATATTTGTTCTTATTTGTCATAAAACAAATCTGCATGTGGTTGCTCCTGCACTCACATAGATTTGGTTGCTACCTCCGCCCCCATTCCATCTACCCATGCACCCTCCCCTTCCCCACATCCATTACAATATAGCCCTCCCTTGCCCTGCACTGACCCCAGAACTATGTTTTAATGATGCGTACATAATAATGCATGTACAACAAAAATTTAAAAATTTAAATTCTTCTGCTTTAGCATATGCATATCAACAGCTGTGTCCGGTTTCGATATAGGATATATATACTACTTGAAGGGACTCCTTAATCTTTCATTTGCTGGAACCACTCAAACCATTGGTTTTTAGTAGATTGCGCATATCATATTGAAAACATGACTGGACGAATTAAGCCACTGACTAACAATATATATACTGAAGGCCGTTCAGCAATACGTTATGCAGACATGCGGTAATGACTCACAACAGTATGTTTCCATTCATTTTAAACTATTTATTTTTTATCTTAACCCCAAAATGCATATTACAAATGTGAAATTGAGATGTACATGCCGGCAAAGCCGTAAAAGTAAAAAGACCTAACTTAATTTGGCTATGGTAAAATAGTCACACTTAATACAGCGGCGTGACTAATCCGTTTCTCCAAATATGGTAGGCAAGGGTGTCCCATCTACAGATGCTTGTAGCAAGCATAACCGTCAATAGTACATTCGTATATTTTGAATTTGTTTTGTATCTAAACAAATTATAATTACTAGCGTTTGATATGACCCGCAGAGGAATTCAGATCAAGTTGCCTTTGACACTTCTCTCAAAGTAGTTGGCTTATACATGATAGATACAATAAGTAAATATAATAGTAGCATGTAAATATTATTTGTAAATAATAATAATAATACTTACTGCACACTGTCTGTAATAAAATATTATATATATATATAAATATATATATATATATATATAAATATATATATATATATATATATATATATATATATATATATATATATATATATATATATAGGCCTATATAAGGACTTTATTAACATTAATTCATGTAAGTTTTTTTTTTCATGTTACACGCAGTATGGTACATAACCACAGTATTGTACTATTCGGTCGAATACGAAGGAACCTGAATCTATGTAAAACGTGATATATTAGGGAAATGTTCTCGGCTTGTCTACTATAGTGACTAAAACTCTTCAATGTTGTGCATTGCCTTTTTTCGTAGTCTAGCGGCCACGGTCCCCGACCCACCGAATATATCATATAGCAGATATAGCAGAAGGGCACGTTACGTTACTGGGAGCTATTGCTGAATAGCTCCATGGTTGCGTACTGTGTATGCCTGCGGACTAACATCTTAAGTGCAATCAGTGGTATAAGCTTAGGTTTTTACTGTTATGTATGACTACAATGTGCAATAGTTCTTACGCCCAGTGACCTAGCAGATTCGTCGACATCAAATATAAAAATATATATATACATAATAAAAGCGTTACACCGGTTCAAAACGTATTCATCGTTTATTCTTATCACAGATCATATAGGCCTTTACCTCATTAATATTATGTCTCCCATCAATTCCATCTATGAATGTGTCACGCTCCACTTCTATGGGACGATCTGTAAAGGCTTCCGTTAATATTCGCTGTTCGTAGACGTCACAATACAGCTGATCGAGGTGCGGTCGCAGCACGTGGGCTGTAGTCTGCTAATAATATTTAGCGATTTTCTTGTTGACAACATATCAGTCCATCACCAGCTCTTGTACACATCATATACTCCAAGCTGACTGCGGGTACCGCGCCTATATTTAATTCTTTCTTCGCATTTCCCTTGATCTCAGGAAATTCCTTTCAGACTCAAAAATGGTAAGTGCAAATTTGTTTCATTTCCATATTTTCTATTCAAGTTTTGTATGGTTATTTATTGTTTTACAGCCTTTCGTAGATGAAAAAGAAACTCATGCATAATATAAATATTTATATATATATATATATATTTTTGATTTAAACGTATTTTATGATCTCTTGTAAGGCGATAACTCACGCTTTAAGATGGAGCTAACTGTCATAAACAATGACTTCACTCCTTGACCCAGTCACGGCCTATTGTTCATGGCATCATGCTTATGTAACTGACCAGCCGTAGATGAAAGGGTCAAAATGAAGACACTATATGAGGAGCACATATTTTTCTATTTTTAATTTTTTTTTTTTTGGTTGAAAATTAAAACTACACGAATGGTGCATGTCTGGGCTGCAGAGAGGGGGTTAGGGGATGCAGTCCCAGGGCCCGGGTTCATAAGGGCGCACCGACGGGAACATATATATGTGATAAATGGAATAATGTATGCTCATTTTCATAAATGAATTCTTCCATATAAGGGGTGAAGACGGTAATAATTTTTGATTCCCTGTCCTGACATTCTCAACGCCCCCTGGTTGTTGATACGTAGGTCTGTATCTGTACAGGTGTGTTCGACGCCCTCTCTGTCCGTATGTTTGTCCAAGTTACTGCTTAGTTAACGGACTCTTTTTTTGGCGAGTCGAGGTATCTGCATTGCTTCAAACCGTGGAAGAGAGCATATGAGCCTAGTAATAGTGAATCATCAATAAAACTCATTGTGACACATTTTTCCACTATTCTTACTTCTTCTTGATTTTTTTCGGAAAACTAACTTAGTATAACAGTGATTGTATTTGCATCAGATGTGTAGCCATTTTCAAGAAATGTGTGTTTCTTCAACGTTGCAAGGGTTATAGTTTTGACCCCCTGCAGTAAATATTTAAATTGTGGGTAAATATATACACGTGATTTTCAACAGTCTCACAGATTAAAAAGAATCTCCCTAGAGGCTTTTTCCCTGAATCTACAACAAAAACAACATATGAGGTACCACCCAACTGCGATATATACAATCAAAGTGCAAACTATAGCCTATGTTTCAAGTTATTAATTCTGATCCTTGCATGGTTCCTACCCTTCCCCTTTCCACCCCCAACTTCCTGCACCTCCCATCCCCTCCCCAACCCCCATCCCCTTATCCTTGTCTTCTACTTACTGTTTGATTTTTGAAGTGATGTTAGAAAGCATCTTTATCTTTTACAACTGAACACTTTACAAATCATAGTAGATAATAAACGCTTATACATGGCCAGCTACCTTAGATATAGCTGTGAGTTTACCATTACTTGTATGACTCGTGAATTGTTGCAGACAGACGGTACGGAATAAACTCACAGTTAGATCCCTTCTACTGGTACATCTATGCACAATAGAACAGGTAACTGAAGCACATCATCTGATATGACTCTTGACTGTCTCACCGAAATGTAGATTTTACAGATAGCATTGCAACAAAATCTGGCAGATATAATTATGTTCGCAGCTTGCCTGTGTTAATAGCAAGCCTTAGCAGTCCACGTTTCTATGGCAACTTTCAAGTGCCATGATCATGTTAACATTCTATATTCCATTAAAAGTGTCAGTATTTTTCACCAATATTGACGAACAGTTTAACAAGTATAGCAACCGCTTGATAAATGGTGCAGTTTGAAAACATGTTCTGATAACAAATACACTTCTATAGAAATCTCCATTTTCAGTACACGGTAAAACATGCTGAAAAAAATGATATAACTTTAATTGGTAACATTCATAAATAAATCTTCATCAGAATTCCAATCAATCATTCTGGGTTTTTTATTTTAAATTTTGGTAACAATAACATATGACTTACGGCGTAATTTATGATACTTATCACGCGGGTAAATTCCTCTCAGAGTTAAACAGTTTAGAGATTTCGATGGCGCTTCAACGCTTTTATAATATTTGCAAAGCTGGTCCAAAGTAAACCCCCGCATTTAATTTACTCACATAACGATGCATAAGTAATTGTGTGCGTGTGTATATGTGCTTGTGTATTATACGTATGTGATCATATTATACATATTTTAATGTTGAAGGATTGATTACAGTATAGGTCAGGAGTATTAGTTGACTGAGTAACTATATCGTCTGATTTGATCGTCTGTTGTGCCTAGATTAGTCGTTGGAACAAAACGAGTGATGTGCACGGATACAGTCAGTTCGAAATCGGACATGCCATATGGATGGTTTGACCTCCCTAACCCCCCCCCCTCCCCTTCCTCCTCCTTTCGCATGCTCCATCACACCCACGAATCCCTTCCACATTCAAGAATATAAATAAACATTCACAATAAATTATCATTGCATTCATGCATCTACTGCGCGTATTAAACTCGAAGATTATTTGATTCATACTAGACATTAACGCACTTTCAGACCCTGTATGCTGTTTAAACAAAAGCCCCAAGGGAGCTCGGACAAAATACTTCAACATTTTCGTAAAATTCCCCTCTCAGATACCCATCCACGGCCCGTTCCTTTCCCCCCTCTATCGGTTACTTCGTTTACCTCTCCTTTCCCACGCACCGCCCTACCCCTCCCTCCCCCCCCCCCCTCAAGCGACTCCCCTCACCGAACACGCGCATTATTTTACGTATGAAGATACATCTCATATCCGCCAGTGTGTTGTGAACGTTTTATCGACAAGGACGGTACGGTGATTAACTTCTTTTTTTTGCACACATAATGTCCAAATCCATTTCCTTATAGCCTAAGGTACGTTCATGTAATTATTCACCTTACCCAAATGTACAAGTATAGAAATGACGGCGTTCCATAGACATAAGACTGACGCGGCTGGAGAGAATTTTGTGACGTCATGAAACATTTGTATTGGAAGGCTTATTTGCAGCATATTAACACCTTTATGCGTTTCTTTCAGCAAGGTAATTGCATCGAAGCGTGACCTATAACGACTCAAACCCAGACGACAAAACTTAAGATCAAAGTTAAAACTCTTTCTTAACCGCCAAAATTGATTACTGTAACAGAATCTCTGTAAACGCTCTGCAGAGTATACATCCCGACTTCCAGTTAGGAAATAGCCGAGGCTTTAAACTTGATTTTAATGTCATATACTTGATTGTTACTGATACCAAAAAGGGAGATAATACAAACAAACATGTTATGACAACAGTTCATAATACCCCACGCGAAACTATATCTTCCCGATGCATGCTTTACTGGTGCAAACTGCCTGGATAACGATCTCGCGTTAAATCCAGAACGAGAGAATAACAGGATGGTCATGGCATTTTAAATATGTTAAAACTATTTTGCCAATAACTTGTTCAGTCCGGTTTTGATTCTGAAGGAAAAAAGGATCGGATTTTGAGGGGATATCCTCCATCGACTGTTAATTCGGTCTTTACCAATTAAATTGCAGCGAGTTATTAAAAATGATAAGGTGGTATTATTACAGGTCTTTATGTAATTTAGATGAATATGTGGAAGTTGAATCACCTGAATTTCGAACCTATAATCAGTATTTGCTGAATAAAGGGTGTGCTCCTTTTTGCCGACATGCTGTTCCCCTCTTTCCCCTCCTGTCCCTTCCTGTCCCGTCCTATCCTCCTCCTGTCCCTGTTCCCCTCCTATCCCCTATACTGTCCCCTCCTGTCCCTCTCCTAACTGTCCCTCTCCTGTGCCCCTTCTGACAGGAAGGTTACCAGGGGCGTAGCCAGGATTTTCAAAGTTGTAGGCACGACTATCTGAGCAGAGAGCCACCATCGGTTGGCGCGGAGCGTACAAGAAAATTTTGGTTTTACAAACACCCTAGATGGCCGGAAACGGCCCTTCCCGAGCGTTCATTCTGGTTCCCTGGCCTCTTGCTAACTTGAGACACCTCATTCAATATCACTTTTAAACCCTAAAACACAAACGAGTTAAAATAATACGTAATTCAATACTTAATACGTAATTTAATACATAATGTATTTAAAATTAGCAAGGTACATGTACAGAGTAGTCTTACTTTTCAACTTCTGATACTTGTATAGATACAATTACAAAGATAATGTCTTTGATACAACTATAGCCAGTAATTGTCTTTGATACAACTGTAGCCAGTAAATGCTTAAGTTAGCCAGAAGGCGAGAGCTATCCGACTGATATCTCAACTGAAATATTATCTGCGTAAACGGGTTCTTAACTAGATGTTAAAAAACTGACAAGATCGGATCCTAGCCTTTTTCGGCGGGTAGAGTGTTGAATGAAACGGCACGCGATAGAAATGACAGCCTAGATGACAGAAGAATAGGTCACGTAATTTTTAGCCATATTCTTGCTATGTTCATTTCAATAGTTTTTCCTGTCTAGACTCTTAAACTCCAGCAAGCTTATGGATTTGAATTATGGGTGTTTAAAAATAAAAAGATAACTTGGCCCAAAAAAGTGTAGGCCCGGGCCTACAGTGCTACATACTGGCTACGCCCCTGGTAGCGGGAAGGGGTTCCTGTCCCCTACCCCATCACCTCCATTCCTTCAACTAGGTTTGCCATATTTAATTGCTAGAAGAATAGTAAGTTAAATTGAAAACAATAACCTGTTAATATAGTCCACTAAAATCGCACAAGGAATGATAAAAATTAGACTTCAATGTATAAGGTTTGCAAATGACGCGATGACAAAGTACATGAATCTTCGGGGGGGGGGGGGAGGACACATAATTTTCTGTATCTGGGTAAATGTTTGTCATTAGCAACTCTCTGACAACGATCAGACAAATAGTTGTAACCACATAGATCTATCAGTTAAAATGAGGGTCAGTGGTGTGCGCAAGGGTGGGGGGGGGGGGGCTCAGGGGAAATTCCCACACCCACCACCATCGTCAGTCCTGGTGTAATTGTTCAGTTGGTGAATTATTACAATCAGGGAAGAATAAAACCACGTATACCTCTACTGGTGAACCCTCAGCCTTCTTTTTCGACCTCACGCAATCAAATGTTAAGTAATCAGTAGTAGAACAACTTTGCGTTAAGGCATAATTACAGACATCATTTAAATGTCAAATATGCGTCAGAATGCACTATCTGACGTCTAAGCTTCTATTTGGGGGAGGGAGGACCCCCTACCCCGATCCCCTTTTTGGGAGTCGGCTTCAACAACCCCTCAGCTACACCCCATCTTATAAAATCCTCGATAAGCCTCCGGTATAGTTCCATAAACTGATAAAGGTTCATGCCAGTACCCAAATCAGTCGAATGGGGGGGGGGGGGGGGAGGACTTTAGAATCTCCTACCCGCCCCCTTCATCAAGTTGAAATCCTGTGCACGTCGCCGATTATGTTCATCCAGTTACTATAGTGTATAAGTTAGCTGGCTTTGTTTGTTAGAATGATGAAAAAGTATACCACCTATGATAAACGCATTCAGTCGCTTTAAAAGTCCAGACTATACATCTCAACATTGTGGTCTTGACTTTGTCATCGCCAAGAACATTCGAGTCATGAATCTTGTCAGTCTCGCGGCTCTGTTTAATTTTAGATCACATCACAGAGGAGACTTTCGTGGGGGGTGCTCCGGTGACGTCACGTAGGTATAACTTGACGGCAAGGTAAAGAGCAGCGGTGACGTCAACTGACAAGGGGTGCCTGTATTGAATGAACTTGATCGGTAGCGATCGGTGCATATAAGATCCTTCAAGCTAGGGAAGATAATTCGTAATAAAATAAACATATATGTCTAGAGATTGTCAACAGCAAGACAATTAATTGTGAATCTGATGAATATTGAAGTTATTAATTAAGGGATGACATTAGGCAGAAATTTAGTCTTCATGTATCATAATTCAATAATAAAAAAAAACTAAGGGAGCAAATAATCATTGTTAGTATTGTTTCTAAAGCTATTCCAGGTTCGAAGATATTCCAGCTACTCAATTGAGTAATCAATTTTCATTTCAAATTTCCTATCTTTTTGTTGTTGTTCTTTCCAATGTGTTTATAATTTTTTTTATTTATGTCAGTATATGGGAAATGGTGTCGAAAATATAAGTCAAATTCTGAGGAAATCATTTCCGTTCACTAAAACTCATTTCTTCAGGAAAAGAGGGAAACTATAGGAAGTAATATTCGGTGATGATTTTACCGGCAAGAAGAGTTATAAACCAAATGTGAAATATAGCCCACAGTCCACATGCGCTAGCATATTCCTGAGACTTAATATGTTTAGCTTGCCTAATTAAATGCACACAACACATAAAAAGTGTAACTTCCTTACTGCAGATTTAACATCATCACATGACTAGAAACGCCAGACAAGAATTCTTTCTATCACAATGCGGCATCTATACGCTTCCCCTCAATTTTGTATGGAACTTTTTTAATTTATCATATATGCTATACTAAAAGTGCGGTGTTGTGTAGCATCGTAATGCCTTAGGGCCCCCAAGAGAGTGAGTAAGATGTTTAATACCTTCGTATGTCATCCCGAGTGGCGAAGAAGTGATTCATAAACAAGATGAAAACTAAAGCTGACTTGTATAACTAAGTGCCCATAAAGCATGAGTTACAAAATGCTAGACTTGATGTATAGTCGGCTATAATATATATACAGCCTCTTCGCCGCCTAACGAATTGCGCGTGCATTGCCTTCCTACCTTGATTTCCAACTTTTGTTCATGGACATAGGATAGGGGGAGGTAAAACTCAAACTTCCTTTAGACCCGTAACAGTTAAGACACGAGTCCCGCCCTCCATTCCGTTACCCTACCCCCTCCCCCCCCCCCCCCCCCATTCCCCGTTCTGTAGCCTCTTTCCTTAACAAATGGAAGTTCCGAGAAAGTGTAATTGACGCATGCATGACTTCTATTAACATTTTTAGTAAAAATATAAATAAATATGCTAGAAACTACGTCAGCATATTTACTTGAACAGATCTGGTCAGTATTGGTTGCCGGTAGAATGATTCATACGATCAAGCCGCGCAGTAAGCCTAGCCGCAAGCCATTAGACGGGCGAAAAAACACATGACAGCGAGGGAAATCATTACACCGTAAAAACTATACAATGTCAAGAGCATGCAGACGACATGGGTAATTAAGCGAAATAATTATGATATATTTCCCGCCATACGTGTCTGTTTTCATAATGTCCAACTGTCGTAAGCAGATATAGGAGTAAAGGGTGTTGTGCCGAGAGAAGTTATTTTGAGGGAAAGGGAAATGTGCTCTTCTGACATATATAATCAACTGCAGCTAGCCTGTCCAATATATCATCGCTATAGAACCAGGGAGTTGTTTCCGCATAACAACTCCCTGTAAGAACCATATATACACGAACGTATACTATAATGGAGAGACGGTAGTGATATATAGGAGACACAAAACCCAACCAGCATCACTGGTCACGTGATAGAGATAAATGTCATGATGAAAATCTTTCACAAACAGCTAAGAAAAAATCATGATTATGTTTGATAGATATCACATATTTACAGTGTCTTTCACACACAAAGTGCAACAAGACTGTAGATTTGATCGAATATGACATCATCAAAGCCTGACATGCGTTTCGGTTGTTTTTTTTTTGGGGGGGTGTTGCGGGTTTTTTTTCTTTCTCTGTAATGGATATGGGTGTTTACAATATGCTGAATTTAAAATATTGAAGCTATTAATATGAGTGACATGACCCTATGATGGAAATGTTTTCAGTGTCAACACTGTTAACATTCTATCAAGAAGAAAGTATGCGACAGAGACAGAAGGTAAAATGTGTTTCAGATTCTAGTGACCGCACTGTGACATCACAGATTTATAACATGACATCTCGCCTCGGGCCTCGAAGAAATGACTCCACATTGAACAAGAATTTTTGTTTCCTTAGCTGTGATGGGAAGTTGTTTGTCACAAAGATCTCAATCGCATGAGCCAAAGATGACGGTTAGGTTTGTGACCGTTTTCGAAACCGTTCATCCTAACAAACCCCCCTTCCCATTCCCCCACCCCCCCCTCACCCGCGTCCCCCGCCCTCCATCCGAATTTATTTTTCGTGCAGATGATTAAGCTTTAGCAGAGAACCACATCGCTGGTTTTAATGTATAATATATATATGGGTGGAATACTTTCACAATATATACTTAAGCTGGCCTATCTTATGAAATTTCATCAGTTCGGGCCATGCTCCCTGGAAGACACATTGCAAGATATGTGACGTTGTTGTCAAAGCAGGGAGTTGTTATGGAACAACTCCCTGGTCAAAGAGTAAATTTTTCTCTCTCGTTTGGAATTATTTTATATTATCATGAGTATTCACACCAGTATAGTCTATCATATAGGACTATAAGTGTTTGTTAATCATATCTGTTTGTGATTTAGCGTTCAGTAACTCATATGAGGAAATTCTAAAAAAAAATAAAAAACTTCACAAATTTCCGTGAAACTGAGACGAATGCAATTCAGTTCAAGAATAACACAAGGAAACAATTATTATGTTTAGGTCAACAAACGCAAATGAAATCATCATAAAATCTGGATCGAGGAATGGTATTAGGTTTCAAATTACATCCTGTTCAAGTGCAACGTTTATATAAAGCGTATACTTCAACTTTCTCTGTTCAGACCTGGACGCACGAAAGCCAAGACTAAACACTTGTTTTTGTTTTAGTAATTAAAAATCGAACTTGTTGGATTATGAACAGCTGATAAAGTATACTTTATTTATATGATTTTCACAGTCAACGATGATCCTGTTATAAGACCATACTGCAGGTGATAATTGTGGGGGGGGGGTGAGGGGAGGACTGGGGCATAAATTAATACCGTCTCAGTGACGGACCGGCAGAGCTGGGACAGTGAAACTAGCGGCGCATTAGTTGGCACGAAACTGGTTCTTTCGCGACCATGTAGGAGAATGACGCTATCTGTGGCTTACATTGCGGAGTCCCGGGCCCATAAACCGATAGGCCAAGCCGTAGGCTGCAGGGAGATTTCATTTTGTATACACCGTCACGTGATACAGCGTGATACATCATTGTACTTATACAATACAATTAAAATATTAAAAAAAAAAAAAACGGTAAACCGGTTACCTGAGAATGTCGAGCTTCGGCCTGCCGGGTATTGTACGTTAAATATAAATCTCAATCAAATTTTCTAACATTTCTGTGTGCATAAATAACAAACCCGCATTGTAATCGACAAGCCGATATTGTTCATAAATTTGGTGGTGTTGATGTCTAACTGTTGTTATGGTTTGGAATGTTAAGATCTCATTTTGTGTACACCGTCACGTGATACAGCATGACGATGGCGTGAGGTTGACTAAAGAGCAGAGCAGGCTAAATGCTAGTGACTCACTCCTCAACCTGCTGTTACTACAGTCTACTACAACAGGAGTTTTCAGGCAAAATGTCATTACTGTGAACTCTTTACAATACTGTAAACTTAAATTACACTCAAAATTCCCTGACTGGAACGTGTTGAGGATTTCCCTACAATAATCAACATTGTTGTACCGTCTGAACTATCATTCTGGATATAAGCTGTTATTATCATTTGAGCCAGCATATATATATATATATACTGCGAGCGAAAGTCCTGAAAATCGAGTATCAATTTCCTGTTTGTAGAAAGCTTTTCAATTTCCTGAAGTGATAGAATATATGTTGTATATCTGAAAGCTGTATTATAGATTAGGTTGTTATGTTATGTCACATGCGTGACCAAACTATGTAATATTCACTTAATAATTAATTAGCTAGTTATCAAGTTAACTAACTAAAGAAATATATACATGTATGTGCATGTCGCCGACTTATTTATACAAACGTTTGACAGCCAGTTGGGACAATTTTCTAATTCTAATACCACTCTGTACTGTCTTGCCATACTCACTCGTAATGACAGTATGAACAGTTCCTAACCTTCAACTGATAGAAATATACTATACGCATACTGCTCATACTGTCAGTAAGAGTGCTTTGTAGTGGGGCATCGACGTACAAGAGAAAAAACCCAACCGGGTGAAATTTGACTATTCTATAATAAGCAAGTTATTATAGGTTTATTTCATCTTCTTTTTTTCCTTTTTTTTTGGGGGGGGGTGGGGTAGGGGGCCTAATTTCATCATCGCTGTTCCGATTTCGGTGGATTAAAGTATCAGCGTATAAACGTTTCCAGTCGCATTATCATTCCAAGTTAATATAAATATTCTTCACGGAAAGACCAGACTGTTGGGAAGTCAACCCAATATACAGCTTTAAGCTGTTTGAGGGTGCTCTTACATGCATGAAGGTTTAAAGAAAGTAGAGCAAGAAAGTGGTCTATTTGACATCCCCATTAGTTGATGGCATTCAACGTGGTTATACAAACATATACCGGTACCTAACATTCAGCATTGCGTTTTGCCAATTCCTGAAAATTCGGCACATTACACCGACGAGGAATGCGAGTAAATCCATATTCTGTTGTTTGCGTGTTTGAAGCTGGCAAATATGTCATAATAATATATATATAGGTCACTTTTAATTTCTATCAAAATGCTGATAACTGACAAACAAATCGAGACAAGTCTCGTTAAATAATCTTTTGGCGTGACTGTTGCGGGTTGTATATATTCCGGTATACCCATTAAACACGATTTAGTAGTGAATCTGCTCGCATAGTACGCTAACCCGATGCTGCATATCCTTATTATCGCATCACTGCTTTAGGCGCAAATTAATGTTGATGTTGTAGACGTATTCAATTTAAAAACAATAATAAAAACCCACATTGGTATGGATCACCACAAGAGCATGCCTGGCAGTGTTAAATCACATGAGGAATATCTGTAGTCATTGCAATTCGGTTATATCTATATATGCTGCCGTTGGCCTATTTCCTATGTTAGGAGTTCATCTCCCATTCAAGTCTACCCCCCCCCCACCCGACCCCTCCACACATTCAGTGTGCACACGGGGAGGGTTCATAGTCAGGAAGCCACGCATTGACAAAGTTGTGTATTTATTAAAATTCTATCTTTGTCAGGTCGCGTGATCCGTGAGTTTTCATTGTTGAATCTTGGACGACTGAATATTTGCAAAACAATTCGAAACAAACTATAATGACAAAACCTCGTTAGGTATCCGCCACGGACTGTATCTGCTAGCTTCAAACCGCTATTCAATCTGATCACTCATCATTGTACTTATACAATACAATTAAAATATTTAAAACAAATAGATATAAGGCACATGCACCTAGGCTACATTGTAAACCGGTTGACCTAAGTCAATTACCTGAGAATGTCGAGCTTCGGTCTGCCGTGTATTGTACGTCGGAAATATAAATCTCAATCAAATTTTCTAACATTTCTGTGAGCATAAATAACAAACCGGCTTTGTCATCGACAAGCCTTTACTGTTCATAAATTGTGTGGTGTTAATGTCTAACTGTTGTTATGGTTTGGAATGTTAATATCGCACACTTTAAGTTTATCTCAGTATATCATCTATATATGGCGGTCGCTTATTGTGTTCTAGAACACAGATAGAATACTGACATGCCTTGTCAGTTGTTTTTAAATGCGCACGTGCGACAAAGAGGCAACATCGTAAACAAACCATGTAACCCCCCCCCCCCCCCCCGCGAAAATGAATTTTAATGACAAACCCGTCTCGACTTTCAATTTACAATCGGAAAGAAAGAAGCCCGTTTGGTTATAAGATCAATAACAGAGCATTAAATTAAATCTCCCATAAACTATTTTTCATTGGTATGTAAAATATTCTGAAAATGAGAAAACCATATTTTGACAGTTCAGAAAGACAGGAATCATTATTGATTTTCATAACTTTGAGACAAAGGGAAATAACTGAGTGTGCCTTCTTGTATCCACTATATATATATATATATATATATATATATATATATATATATATATATATATATATATATATATATATTCATTTTTTATAAAATTTATAACGAACTCTATTCAGGTACCCTATAAGGGAAGGTCATACTTACTGAACAGTCACTATATACGGCTGTAATTCTGTGAAGTGAAAATGTGACGAAACGTTGGTGATAATATCACGAATTTGTTCCTTGTATGTTCTGTTACTGTTTGACGTGTTTGACAAAGGAGTGAAATTTGCTGTTTTTCATCCTTGACTATAGTATCGCTCTGTGACGGACAGCAATTGAGAAGAGGGAACAGCGGGTGGGGACGAATGCATGCGGCGAATTATTGCACGTTTGGCGTTGCAAGGGCTATGGGGGTCAATAAAACTCACTTGAAGAGCACATTACAAAGTCTATAGCAGGATGTTCTTGTGAATAACGTGACTATTTTGCCATGAAGCGTTACTACGGTAACGAAGCTACCTACCGTAGAAGTCAGTGAATATGCTGTGTTTCACATGATTTCAAGGGGGGGGGGGGGGGGGGAGAGGATTCTCAACTCACCTGACTAAATAAGGTGGGGGCATGAATCCTTATGGAAGGGCGTCCCTGGGCAAGGAGAGGAGTGGTCTAATTGGCCCCGAATGAATGCAATTCATTACTTTGGTGGCGCCCGCCAATGTAGTCGGGACCTTTAAATGAGCGGGGAGGGGTGGGGGGGGGAGCACCATCATATATAGAGGGAATTCTATCCCTACGTTGTTTATTAGATCGGGTAGGCAAACCCCTCGGTCACTCGTATAGACATGCACGCAATGTATTGGATGATGGATGATGTGAAATGGTTATTTATCACCGCTATTGTATTGGCCGATGTAGTAACAGAAGGTTTGTATTTTAACTTAAGGCAAAATAAATTTCAGCCCTTGAAAAGTGGAAAGGCTCAGCTGCGATTTAAATTGACCGTGGAATTAAGATAACTTGAAACATTTACTTATTTTTCTTTTTTTTTCTCTCTCTCCTTTCGCTATTGTCTTCATCAATTATCGAAAGGTGAAAAGACCATTAAGATAACCGTGCTAAAACTCCCACATGAAAGTAAATTGTTTAACACCGTCAAAGACCAAGGTCTCTACAACTAGCACTTTGCTGCGTGAAGAATGCGTGAAGTTCACGAGGGTAAACGTAAAACAAGGTTGAGCGGCAATTACAGTAATTAGTTGACATTCCGAAGTTGGAAGTTTACAACAACTTTATCCACAGAAATATAAATAAACCCAGGGAGAGAACAAAGTCAAGTATTTATTCACGAATTCCTTATATCAAGCTCGCTGTATATGCTCAGAAGTTACCTTTCAGATTTTCGACACGGATTGTCTCAAGTGTGTAACCATTATATATATATATATATATATATATATATATATATATATATATATATATATATATATATATATATATATATATATATATATATATATATATATATATATATATATATATATACCTGCCAAATAAGCACTGGTCTGACTGATGGTGTCTTCCGATAGGCGTGTGTTGTATGTTATTAAAGTTTAATTAAGCTATTAAAAAATGTCTGGGCAACAAAAAAAGCAATTAAGAATGAAATGGAATCATCATACGGAATGAATATATAACACTGAGAGGATTTTTTAGTTTGACCAGGGAGACTCTTATTTGATCTGTTCCAATCAAGATCGGAGTAGATCTCAGCCGGATCGTTAAAATCCCGAAATTCGCGATATTCACATTCAAATATTGAAGGTTAAGGTTTACAAGATTTAAGGTTACAAACTGTCGCAATCCAAAGAAATCTTGACTTGTAATGAGTTTTGACGATCCTGCGAGAAGTCACCTGAATTTGCCCTTCTTTTCAAGTTGTTGAAAAACATAAATAGGGGGATGATCGATATTTGGTGAAGGACCTGTAATTTGTTATAGTCCTGACAAGGCCTGGCGGGAAGGGAAGCTGGTCAGATCTCTATAGCTACGACTCGGAGACCGGAGTTAATCTGAAGGCCAAGGAAATATAGAGATGAGAATAATACATTCTAAATTTTAAACATACCTAAGGAAAAATGAAAGACTTAAAAACAAAAGGTCCCGGTAATATATGTGTCCCTGGGACCCACCCGACCTGACTTACGCCGCCACTGGTCCTGACTCACACTTGATGACAGACGAAGATCTAATACTGCATTGATAATATACAGTTTCATTCGTATACAGGTCTACTACAGAGTGGTTATTTACCTTTGCGCTTGTGTTTGTATTAAAATAAATATTTAAATATTAAATATAAATATTATATAAGTATTATTTAAATATAAATATTAAAAGTCAACAGTATGAGGAAATGTTGTAAAATAGTCATGTGTCATTATCCTATAATTGAACTTTCACAAATTTGGTGTTTATAATCATGCAACATTGAGTCTTCTGCCTATTAAAGCAGACCATCGATTGTCCTGTAAGTACCGATACAAGGTCCCCGATTAAACTCAGTTATGCTGTCTCCTTTTTCTGTCGAGCTTATCAAAGTCTAATGGCGGGAAGTTGTTCGTATTCTTATACTTTTATAACGTCAAGGACGCGTATCTTGTAGGCTAATCGTCGCAACAGATAATGATAACAATTATACTGTACACATTGACTTACTTGCTACAAGGCGGTGTATGGGACGCCATTTAAATTTTTGCGTCACACTTTTATTATGTTCACTTTGGAGAATGCTTAGCGATTGTCGAATTTCGGAAAAAGTTCTTTTGCAATCTCCCACCCGTCCTTTCCCGCAACAATATCGGTTGCCGATGGATGCATGTGTAGCTATCAACTGCACCACAACAACTTGCTTAACGGCATTGATCCCTAGCACACCTACAACGCACCCAAACACATCCGCAGCACACCATATCACATGATACGCACATCCTTCTTTCAAGACAACTGGCTAGTATATTCTAGTATATTCATGCATATTTATTTATCTTTTTTTCTGTTCACAGCGTGAATGTATATCCGTCCATGTTGGCCAGGCAGGAACTCAGATTGGAAATGCATGCTGGGAGTTGTATTGTCTTGAGCACGGCATTCAGCCAGATGGCCATATGCCACCAGATAGTGCAGGGACAAAAGACGAAGCATTTAATACCTTCTTCAGCGAGACAGGAGGGGGAAAACACGTCCCTCGGGCAATCTTCGTGGATCTGGAACCCACTGTGATTGGTAAGTTAATTTACTTAGTGTGTATAGAAATACAGGAGGATCCAGGCTTGTGTAGATCTATACAGGGGTTCTGTTGTGGGGGAAAGGGCGGTAAAGAGTAGGTAGAGGTATAGAATTTTGCTTCTCCGACTTAAACGAGGGTTTCAGTTACAGTGTGTAAATCATTCCCCCCCCCCTTCTTCTCCTTTGCTCTTGCACAAACCACTCAGTGACGGGAACGTTCCTAAGAACTTGTCACTGAAATTAATATTAAATTTTAAATTTTCAAGATTCCTTTTCCAATACTAACATTTAATGCATCGAACTGAAAAGTCACAAAAACAGCTACACATGCCTTTTTTTCAGATTTTGCACGTCACTGAGAAACGTCACAGGTGCACCAGTGAATAGAGCAAGCACCCCAACCTCTTTTTCAGGATTACGTTTATAAGTCCTTATCCTAATCCGCATACACGATGAACAAAAAGGCCATACTAATACAATTTTCGATATTATTTTTACTCATAGATGAGATCCGAACTGGTACCTATCGTCAACTTTTCCACCCTGAGCAATTGATCACCGGTAAGGAGGATGCCGCCAATAACTACGCCCGAGGTCATTACACCGTCGGTAAAGATAAAGTGGACATAGTGCTGGACCGGATCCGTAAACTAGCTGACCAATGTACTGGACTTCAGGGATTTCTAATTTTCCACAGCTTTGGAGGCGGCACCGGCTCTGGCTTCACCGCTCTTCTGATGGAGCGATTGTCCGTGGATTACGGGAAGAAGTCAAAGCTGGAGTTTGCTGTTTATCCAGCGCCACAGGTATCGACCGCTGTCGTCGAGCCATATAACTCCGTGCTGACGACACATTGTACTCTCGAGCACTCGGACTGCGCCTTCATGGTCGACAACGAAGCCATCTACGATATTTGCCGTCGTAACTTAGATATTGAGAGACCATCTTACACTAATCTCAATCGGCTAATCGGCCAAGTGGTCTCGTCTATTACGGCATCGCTTCGTTTTGACGGTGCGTTGAATGTGGATTTGACTGAATTCCAGACAAATCTGGTACCGTATCCTAGAATCCATTTCCCAATGGCGACCTACGCTCCCGTCATTTCTGCTGAAAAGGCCTACCACGAACAGCTGAGCGTAGCGGAGATTACCAATTCGTTGTTCGAGCCCGTTAACCAGATGGTGAAATGTGACCCTCGACATGGGAAATACATGGCGTGTTGTTTACTATATCGCGGCGACGTAGTTCCCAAAGACGTCAACGCTGCCATCTCATCTCTGAAGACCAAGCGAAGTATCCAGTTTGTTGATTGGTGCCCAACCGGATTCAAAGTTGGCATCAACTATCAACCGCCAACTGTGGTGCCAGGTGGTGACCTCGCCAAAGTTCAACGTGCTGTGTGCATGTTGAGCAACACCACTGCCATTGCTGAAGCTTGGGCCCGTCTGGATCATAAGTTTGATCTGATGTACGCCAAACGAGCGTTCGTTCATTGGTATGTGGGTGAAGGTATGGAGGAGGGCGAATTCGCTGAGGCCAGGGAGGACTTAGCGGCACTTGAACGGGACTACGAGGAAGTCGGTGCGGAGTCGATAGACGCAGCTGCCGAAGATGGGGAAGAAGATGAAGAATTCTAGAAAAAAAAGGGAGTAGCCTTGAATCTATAGACCTAGCCGTCAAAGAATGCCGTTGAGTTGTGTAAGTTGAAATGGGTATGCTTTAAACTGTGTTTTAGTTTGCCAGGTATTGTAGACGGCTGAGTTAGAACAATACTTGTGAAATAAAACGTGAGCAGTGCCATCAAATTTGCATAAATTCCAAATCGCACTGAATTTTAGATGACAGACGTTTGTCACGATATATGATGATGATAATGATGATGTACATTTAGTGATGTCGAAAAAAATATTAAACTTGGTCGAATGCACGCGAAAGTAACGAGCCTGAAAGTTACTTAATTTGTCTCCTAATTATTGGATTAAAAAACTATTTAATAATCTCTTTTACAGAAGCATTATTGCACTTTACTGCTTAGTGTATATAATTTGATCGTAAGAAAATTAATCACTTAGCTTAAGAAACTGTCTCAACAATGTATACGCTTACCTGAAACTAAGTGAATGTAAAAACCAAACCTGATTAGCATTATTTTCAAATGAATTAAACGTTCAATATGTGATGAGCTTATAATCACCGTGTTTGGTGTTTGTATCAAATATGACCATTGGTTTTAATCATCGCATTTATTAAATGACGCTCCAGTATGTCAAAGATGTCAGTCAAATAATCATGCGCTGTTTACTTAAACATATTTCAAAGAGTAATTAAGCAATAGTTCCATATTTAAAGACCAATGATAATAGTTGAAGCAGCAAATAATATACAACGAAACACAAAATGTCAATCTGTTGGTTGGTTTGTCTATCTGTCTGTCTACAATAGATCTTTGCGAGTAAGTGCATTTGTGGTATGCTCCTAAATGTAATTTTAAATGTTGCCCGCATCCTGATAGGTGCGGCATGATATTTCAAAATAATTTTACTTATTTATTTATTTTCTATTTGAAAGAAATAATCCGTGGAAGCCTTCTCAGCCAAAGTAAACAACTATGATAAATTACAAATATATTCGTGCAATTATTATTCTAATCTTTATCATTATTTTTTTTCCCTTTTCTTCTTCTTCTCTTGTTTCCATGATCTGAAATATGCTAATTTATTATGAATAATTTATGTGTTGATGCAGAGTAATGTGTTTCATTTGATTTATTCTTACCCTCCGCGTATGAAATAACATCTCTCGTTGGTCAGTGTAACTTTTGCATAAGTTTAGGTAGTGTTCCATGAATAAATGAAATTAGCTTATGTGCGTATGCAAAATTGATGCATACCTTGTTGGCCTAGGTGCTGTATATGTCCTAAACCGTATTTCAACTTATACAGGCCATGTATATGTGACAGTGCTGGGAGTAGTTAGACCCTTACAACTCTCTGATGGTAGGAATTGAACCCCATTGATATTGTACAGTGCTACAGTATGCTTTTATTTATTTTATTAAAGAACGTATTGTGGCTCTAGCGATACTGTAATACCAAATAACAATATTTCCATCATGCACACACATAGTTATCGAAGAATCATTAATATTGTGGGACCATATTACTTCCAGTATCGTAATCAAGGGTCTACACAAAAGTGACATGTCACCCCACATCAGAGTTCATAAGTAAGTTTATCATGAAACAATGTGTAATTAATACGGTCTAATTTAATACCGATGTTTATTGTCAGCCACTAATTGTAAATGTTGTATTGGATTTTCAACGCAGGGTGAGATGAAGAACTGAAGAGGAAAATAAACATTTGTTTATGCAATATAAATATCATTTTGTCAGTTGATTTTTCTGACTATATTTCAAATGTATGAAGGGGCAATTGGTATTTTCCAGTTCTGTCATCATCCTTTGCAAAACAAATTTAAAAAAAGTAACATTCATGTGACTTACAGGTGCTACATATCTCAATGGGCCTAATGTGCAACCACCCCCCCCCCCCCACCACCACCATCACTGGCAAACGGGCGGACTAGTGCCATCCCCATCTCCATCCCCGTCCATCGAAAAACCACTCGGCGGAAATTTGGAAATATTGCCCGCTTCCCCCCCCCCCCCCTCCCTTCACTTTTGAAATCCTATTCACTTCACAGATCACCATATACCCCATCTGTTGAAGAGGTAAGAATTTGAAGGAAAAAGACCTAATCATAAAACATTTGTTCCATGCGATAGAGATGCTAGAGAACTCCAACGCTCCGCCCCCCCCCCTCAACCCCAACCCCACCCGGTTTGTCAAATACTATATGTTGAATATTGCTTCAGATACAAAATTGGTGACTTGAGTAAGTTTAAGAAATAGCTTCATATCGAGCCATTTGGATTTATTTTAATTTATTTTTCTTCTTAATTTCCATGATCATGAACGAGACAAAACGTGACCGAGATCAAAAACCGAGCCAACGTTATTCACAATATAAAGATCTTAAGGGAGGCCTTAGATAGAACCATACTTAATAAGACGGTCTCATTTAATAACATTGTTCATTGTCAGCCATTGATTGTAGAAGCCGTAATTGTATTGTCACTGCAGGGCGAGATTCTTTTGCAACGTCAGCAATAATGAATCATCCATCAAACCATGAATCGGTCTTAGCAGGATTTCACCGAACGAATTCAAAACTATATAAACATAAGGAAAGACAATCCCGAACATGTTATGCAGTCACCTAAACTTGGCTGCAAGCCCAGACGAATAAAACCCAGTCTGCCAGTAATTTATAGACCATTATTATCATCACATAAGGTAACATACTGTAAATATTACACACGTGCCGACCGTCTGATAAATCAATCTTTGAAACATATCATACACTTCATTGCCCTTCTTTGGACATGTTTACTCCATCTGCAGTGCGAATGTAGGAATAATTTCAGGGAGGATGGATTAGGTGTGTATATATTATATATATATATATATATAATATATACACACCTAATATGTATATGTATATGTATATATATATATATATGTATATATATATATATATATATATATATGTATGTACTACCAAGTATGTCTCCTGAATTATGATGAAAATGGAACAACTTAAGTAATTTACTGGTACATTTCGACGGACAAGAGTTTTGCTACGAATATAAGAATTTTCTATTCCAGATAAACAATGACTTAGCTTCCTATATAGCTGGCACAATTTGGAAAGTCCAGAGGAGATGTCCTCGTCCTCAATTTTGAGAATTTTTTTTTAATTCCAAAATGATACTTTTTGTAGTCGTCACAATATACACCACAACAGAATTCTATCCCTGATCACAGTCCACTTTGTCTGGCTTGCCCTACCTGTAGCAACATCATCCAGAGAAGGGTCAGCGGGGCGGGCTTGTTCGTCTCTGGCTCTGAAAAGTGATGAAAACTACTTTTGTTTAGCTCAGCTGATTCCTCCAAACTGACCAACAGGACATACCTCAATGTATTCCTGAACTGTTTGGAACATGATAAACTGATATTGCCTGTCACTGCAGTGCAACTGTTAAGTCACTAAGAATTAAAGAAGAGAATTGAACGTGTCTTTGCCAAAAGCTGGATCATCGGGATTTGTAAACCACAGCCTCTTTGTAACAGTATGTACAGTAGTCTAAAAGAAAGCTTACTGAAATGCTATCTAGAATTCTAGATGATACACTGTTCACCTCAACATAACCAGTCCAGTTAAAGATTGTGACATTGTATTAAAGACAGTTATAGGGGAAGAGAGGTGGATAGGTGGGGGGGGGGTCCTTTTTGGATAAAACATTAGAAATTTATAATACTAATTTATGCGTAAAAATCACTAAGCGTGAAATTTTCAGACGTTTTCCTGAAAACCATTTTTACACACCATAGCAACTACTTTGGTCTAAAATTGGGACTTCTAGCTCTTAAAACCAAAAAGTTCACATTTTCGATTAAGGTAGCATACGCCCATATAAAGCCCCATTGACTTACACACAAAATCACAAAAGTCATGTGGTCGCAAAGTCTAGATAGAAGTTCTCACTAGCTAAACGCTACCTATCACCGCAAAGCTGACGAGTTGGCCTTTGCTATCCGCAGCGGTAGTTTTATTGAGAAATAATGCTTGTTTCTAGACAAAAATTGTGTTGCTCTTCAGGTACAGCTGAGCAATAACCCGCACTGCGCCACTGATCTGTTGGGGTCCTCGCCTTCGTCCTCGTCCTGTCGGACTAAATGTGCTGTTACAAAATGTTCCCCGGACACCTTGTACAGGGAAACACTCTGTACTGTCACACCGGCATTTCCACCACCCAGCCAGCTAATCCCCAGCTCAGTCCCTGCGGTTACCTAGGGTGACCAGACTCGGGACATCGGCAGTAGCTAGATCAGCCACTATGTGGCAGTGCAAGAAACGCATATCCCAGGTTAAAAGCCATCACATGCATGGCTTGTACAGCTTTCAGGCAACAAATCCGGGACATTATGTCCAGCGTCGTCACTCAGCACAGTGCAGGAGCTCCTATAAATTTTACTTATTTAGTTTGAGAAATCGACGCACTTTCTCGATTTTAACCATAACTTTTTTGAACCAGCTTTCTAGCCTGGCTGAATTAACACATGTTGATGCCCGAGGCTCCCCCAAGAGACTGATCTTCCCCAGCCAGGATAACTACTTTACACATGGGTGTCACAAGACTCCCTCTGGTAATTTGATCAGTGGCGGCGGAACCGGGGGGGCTTGGGGGGGCTCAGCCCCCCCAATAAAAAAGTTGAGGGGGCAAATGCTTGATTAGCCCCCCCAATATTTACCAAGGCTCCGAAACGTACATCTGCCCATTTTTCAATGCATACTTGTCGATCTGTCCGATGCACACGTATACTCTATAGGTGTAATAATTTTAGTAATTGCTGGGGGACCCTCGGCCCGTCCCTTGGCTATAGACCACATTGTCATCCCAACCGCGTCTTCACGCCCCGTGAAAAGTGGAAGCAGTGAGTGTGAGTACCGGTAAGCGTAACACAACTTCGTCTTAGGCCAATGACTTGCCTCATTTCAGCCAGTTCTCCAACATCCCCTTACTTAGTGGCGGATCGAGCGTCCATATATACAGTCAGGGGCGGATTCCCCCCCCCCCCCTGACGGACTCAAATGGACTGCTGGCGCCCTTTTCAGCTTTTCACTACTTTTTACTTATTCGCGATTTTTGACTATTTTATTGCGCTCTCATATACCTATTGACATTTGTCATATTCTGTCGGTGTATTTTCCGACAAAATGGCGACGACACCTATTTATTCTCCGTTTATATGCAAATTAGCAAGGCCCGGAAAGGGTCATTTCCTGCAATCTCGGGAGTATCTTTACTCAAAAATTTTCTGTACGCTCCGCGCCAACCTGTGGTGGCGCTCCGCTTAGATAGTGTCGAAAGCGCCCCTACAGACCATTCTTGCCCCCCGACCAATACCCCTAGCCCCGCCACTGCCCTTACTACACTCAAAAACGTCTTTGCGAGTACACTACGAGTAATAGCTACTCTCTTAAAACACCATCGAATATACAAATTACAATGTTTTTACAGACCTTACGTGCAATCTGAGAAATTGCAGGCTTGAGACCCATATTTTAGGGCCAGGTATTCGCAGCATAAAACACTCGGGAAGTGCCGTTTCCGGCCATCTGGGGGTTTGAAAAAACCCAAAATTTTCTTGTACGCTCCGCGCCAACCGATGGTGGCGCTCCGCTTAGATAGTCTCCACACATTAGCCCCCCCAATAATTTTTCCGTTCCGCCGCGCCTGAATTTGATGACGGTGACGGTGACGGTGGCGATGGCGGTGGCGATGACGATGACCATGATCATGATCATGACAGCTGGCAGGACAAAAATACCACAAGCATGGATCCATCCTATTTACTAGAATGAAACAGATGTTATTTTCCTCTTGTTTGTGCGTCACATTATTATTAATTCCATCTGCTACCCAATAGCATATATGTGATCTTTACTACATTAACTGAGTGCATCCCTGAACTTACACGCTGTGTAATAAACATTCGTCATTCCCTTGAAGATTCAGGAGTAACCAGACTCGAAATACAGCGGTTATTTTATCAAGGATGCATGAGAGTAATGATAATAAAGGTTGGTATATGACTGTGCCGCATAACTCGAATAACACATTTAGTATTTCCCAATACGTCATAAACAACACAGCATATAAGTATATACGCCTCATATTCTGTTTTCGTTTAAGTGTCTGATTAATCTAAAGAGAATTTGACCAATAATTATGATATAATCCCTCCTTCAGCCTGTGCCTGGGAACAGTACAAACGACCGGTGTAAAGTGTAGCATGATAAACTTACTCAACCGTTAATCCCAAGAGTGTAATATTGATATAGCTTATAAGTGTAAAATTCTGCACTTGGTTAGCGATGCACGGGCTGTTAAAATATCATATAGACGTCACGTAATATGATTATCGCAACGCGAACTATTAAATAGCACTTTACGATTTCCTGGTTCATCCGGTCGTTTCTACGACACACTTACAAGCAACAGTATTAATCGTGCAGAAAATATCTTCTCACCGAGTGTCAACACTTCTTCGTTATAGTGTAAAGCATAAATTTGGACGTACTATTTTGGTTTACGAATGTTCATGAGTTACCATGCATAGTGTCTCGAAAGTGTTTCTTCACATTCCTACAATCATTATTTTCCTATCATTATTAAGTCACCTGCCATTTGTCTCACCTAGAGAATCGGTCTTATTTTGCGAGCCATTCGAATCTACGTCGATATTCAATTATTTTGGGTCTCCTATACAATTTATCTTCCAGCAGACGGAAGAGGTTAAATGATACAAGTTCTTGACATCACCCCCCCCCCCCCCCCCCACACACACACACACACCTTTACTAGTGTATATATTCCGTGGCAACATCCCTATTGTCAGTATTGGCTAGAAGCACGGTAGAAATGGCTAGAAATTTCCTAATGTCGCTTTCTAAAGATTCCGTCCCTCCAAGTTATTCTGAAAATTGAAGAGGTTACAGCCCAAGTCGAGGTAGATCCTTATGGACCATAATTATAATGATAAGGCGGAGCTTATCAAAAGCGCAAAGGCTCCAGTGTATCCGTGACCGAGGGTGACGCCCCAAAACCCTTCGAAAGTTTGTTTACAAATTTTCCACTCAATTATCTAAGAGTTTAATGTCCTTGTCAATTATTAATCAGTGAAAGCGGTATCAAATCTCGGACATGTATGTACATGCCAACTAGAAACCCTTGATACAGACTTCAGAAAGGGACGCTAATATAAACCACATGTGTATGCTTGTTTTTCTTCCTTGTCTAAAACAAATCGTTTAAATATAAGTGATATGGAATATGTATAATAAAAACAACATCACGCAAGCCAGTACAGTACTCAGAGATGACGTGTAGTACTACTAGGAGCCCACAGTTTACCTTCAGTGCTACTCAGAGATGACATGTGTTACTATACTAAGTACCAACAGTTTATCTGCATGCAGTGCTACTCAGAGATGGCAAGTGTTACTATATTAGTACCCACAGTTTATCTGCAGTGCTACTCAGAGATGAAGTGTAGTACTACTAGGTACCCACAGTTCACATGCAGTGCTACTCAGAGATGACGTGTAGTACTACTAAGTACCGACAGCTTATCTGCAGTGCTACTCAGAGATGACATGTGTTACTATACTAAGTACCGACAGCTTATCTGCAGTGCTACTTAGAGATGACATGTAGTACTACTAGGTACCCACAGTTTACCTGCAGTGCTACTCAGAGATGACGTGTAGTACTACTAGGTACCCACAGTTCACACATGCAGTGCTATTCAGAGATGACATGTGTTACTATACTAAGTACCGACAGCTTATCTGCAGTGCTACTCAGAGATGACGTGTAGTACTACTAAGTACCCACAGTTTATCTGCAGTGCTACTCAGAGATGACATGTGTTACTATACTAAGTACCGACAGCTTATCTGCAGTGCTACTCAGAGATGACGTGTAGTACTACTAAGTACCGACAGTTTATCTGCAGTGCTACTCAGAGATGACATGTGCTACTATACTAAGTACCGACAGTTTATCTGCAGTGCTACTCAGAGATGACATGTGCTACTATACTAAGTACCGACAGCTTATCTGCAGTGCTACTCAGAGATGACATGTGCTACTATACTAAGTACCGACAGTTTATCTGCAGTGCTACTCAGAGATGACATGTGCTACTATACTAAGTACCGACAGCTTATCTGCAGTGCTACTCAGAGATGACGTGTAGTACTACTAAGTACCCACAGTTTATCTGCAGTGCTACTCAGAGATGACATGTGTTACTATACTAAGTACCGACAGCTTATCTGCAGTGCTACTCAGAGATGACACGTGTTACTATACTAAGTACCGACAGCTTATCTGCAGTGCTACTCAGAGATGACATGTGCTACTATACTAAGTACCGACAGCTTATCTGCAGTGCTACTCAGAGATGACGTGTAGTACTACTAAGTACCCACAGTTTATCTGCAGTGCTACTCAGAGATGACATGTGTTACTATACTAAGTACCGACAGCTTATCTGCAGTGCTACTCAGAGATGACACGTGTTACTATACTAAGTACCGACAGCTTATCTGCAGTGCTACTCAGAGATGACGTGTAGTACTACTAAGTACCGACAGCTTATCTGCAGTGCTACTCAGAGATGACATGTGTTACTATACTAAGTACCGACAGCTTATCTGCAGTGCTACTCAGAGATGACGTGTAGTACTACTAAGTACCGACAGCTTATCTGCAGTGCTACTCAGAGATGATCCTTTTGTGTTTTTTGTTTGTTTTTATTTCTACTACCTTTCTATTATGATACAATCAAAGATGCCACGATAAGAATTCATAAATCTTCAAAAGATGACAGAACTTGTAATGTATTATTAAATAATAGTACTTTTTATTGACATAAAAAAGAATAAGCAGAAATAAACAGGATTCAATTAATTGATTGAATGGTTAATGGAATCTCATCAACACCTTGACCTTTGCAGATTCCTCTGTAAATGAAGGTAACAAACATATACGCTACCCAATAATAAACCAGAAGTCAATCTGCATTCATATATGTAATGATAGCAGTTAAATCTATGAGAAGGTAAACGATATATGCTAGGTTTGAATCATTACCTAATTTCACTTAAACGTTAGCCAAAATGACTGGAAATCAAGTCTATGACAATCATTATTTTTAAATGAAATCTTTAACCTATAGCATTAATGTAAAACATAAAAAATATCACTGGTTCCCAGTGGCGTACCATTTCTCTTTCTTTCTCCCTCCATCTCTGTCTCTCTCTCTCTCTACTTCTCTGTCTTATCACCTGGGACCAATATGACTAAGGAATCACAACAAATGGTTTCAATATTTTCTTTTACATAACTCATTGAAAAGAGCAATAGACTTCTTGACTTTTGAACATACCAGCCAAACATTTCTCTTGCTCTTTTCAAAATTTTTATAAGTTTTCCACTCCGTTTTCTATGGTCGATTTTATAATACACAATACACATTCTGCATTTGACAGAATTTATACAAATATGAAAAAAAAAATGTTTAAAAGATTTGAGGTAAGAAACAGGATTGGACATTTAGACATAACATCCATCAAAGTGTCATGTGAAACTAAAGAGTATAGTTAAGTAAAATTCTACTAATTGCTTTGATGGAGGAAAGAAGAAACTTTGAATCAACCAGAAATGGATAATGTGGTAAATGCTGAGTGTTTCCTACTGTGGAGTGAGAGAGGGAGATATATTGTATAAAATGATCATGAATTGAAGACAGCATTTAACAAAATCTGAACATTACATATTATGCAAGTTTTTGGCACCATCTTTAACATATTTTGTTCGATGGGGACATTTCCATTACATTTGAGCTATGGAGGGATGTACATATCAATGGGATAAATTTATAGTTTATTAAGAGAACGTCAACGATATGTTAATTTTTCTGCTTCTTCTTCCCCTTCGTTTATCTCTTTTCCATTGTAATTAGTCATGGTCTTTACTACAGCAAGAAGCAACAACCACCAATAGACAAAGAAGGATCGGTTAATTCCCCTTGCATCAACTGTCGCAGGACCAAGTTACCCTCCAGTGACCCTCCAAACTCTGCTGTTCCCACTGCAATCATCCTAGCTTCAATCTAACACTTGACACGATACACCATCATTTTAAGGTCATCAGTCCTAACCCCCCCCCTTTCTCTCCCACCACCCACCCACCTCCTGCCCCTAAACTTACTAGAAAGTCAAATTAATGTCCAATCATGCTAAATCTTTAAGAAGCATCATTGACTATGACCCTCAAAGCCATCCTGTCTTTACCTGAGACATTTAATTGTATAATTCAACACTCCTCGATGTCTGGGAATAATTACAAGATTCAGATCATTCCAGAGAGTCCTTTTTTTTTTTTAAACTTTAAGTATTTTTTTTTTATAGTTTTGTTAAGATAGTTTGAGCGTACACTGATGACCTATCATTTGTCTTTAATATTCAAAAACCTGATCTGCATATAGGTGACAGAAAAACCGAATGCCTTAATTTTTTTTTTATACTCTCTAGTAAAGAAATGCAAGGTTGTGTATCAGCATAATCAGCCTCACTGAATGAGAAATGATGATATTGAAAAAGCCAAAAAAACAATTAATATGGACAAGGTTTTTTCAAGCGTCAAAAAATGCTTGATACTTTACAGAGATAAAATGGTACTAATAAGTAATTTGGAGGACAGCAAGTACTAAACCACTTAGCCTGTTTTTGCCCCTTCTCTTTCAAAGAACAAGATCAATGAACTTAATGATTGTGTTAACTGTCAGTCAACTTTTTAACATGCACCAGTACTTTGTCCCTTTGGTATTTAAGATCGTATCACGATCACTCGTGATGACATAAAGACCTTGTGAATGAGACCACTTGTAACGCAGGCCTCAGAAAGGAATAGAATAATTTGTAGTGAAACCATTGAACTGAAAGATTAATTAATGGTAATGAGCCAACCACTACTCCCCCCCAACTCCCCCAGTGAATGAAACCACTTGTAACGCAGGCCTCAGAAAGGTATAGAACAATTTGTAGCAAAATCATTGAACAGAAAGATTAGTTAATGGTGATAAGAGCCAACCACAACTCCCCCCTCCCCCCCCCCCCCATCCAACTTAAGTTATCCTAAAATGTCATCTTGGTAAATGTTACTCGGATATTTGAAGCTGAAACAAGATCGAAATTACTAGTCATCCCATTGTGAGATTTTATGGAAACCTGTACAAGGCCTTGCGGAGTGTCTGGCTTCAATATGAAGCGGGTTCAAGAAGGAACAGTGCTGTTAAGAATACCTTACTTTGAAGAGCAGATGATTTAATTAAACCTGTGTTTTTGGTCAAATTTTGAGACAAAAGATTAAAAGAATGATAATACAGAGAGGAAAGTTGTAAATTTGAAATAAAAATTGAGATTGAAGATACATTGTTGTTATAGAATGGAGTGAGTGCATCTGTTCTCACTTTTAATCCGAGTTGCAGAATTATCTACCGTCCTGAAACGCAAATGTTTGACCTTGCACAATGCGGCGACAGTGTGAACCGTGGTGAATACGTTATCGGTATGTTGCCTGCAACTCTTGTAAAGCACTTTTCCTGATGACTTTGAGCCTGCTCAGACATTTTAGACTAGAGATATATATGAGAGAATATATGATGCTTTCATCAAGGGGAAAATGCTTTGAAACGTGGCTGTAAATGATTGTTGAAGTGTGAACATTTAATAACATCCATTATTTCTCTTTTCTAGCATATTAGAGAGCATGATGGTGCCTTTCAGAGAGTCATGTCACTCACAAGAGTAAAAGTTACAAATTTTTCTCTGATTTAAGTGTTCTGAAACGCTAATATAACAAGTACGAATGGATTAACTTGCACTGTGATGTTGTGAAACTGACAACGACAGAAACATGTTGCTGTATCGTGAATTATATGGAGAAGACAAAATGTAATTACTTCACGATTATGACCAAATCCATCACTTTCCAACCATGATAACCAGCATATAAACTGATATTGCTATAAGGTGGTCTGCAGCAATTGCACCAGTACATCCTGTAACAGGTGTACAAGGAGGTGCCTAACTGCTGCATTAATTATACCAGTTTGAACTTTGGTATAACCTAGATAGCAGCAACCAATGCCAATATGACACCTCTAACCTTGCACGGTACTTCTGTGGGATGAAGTATAACAGTAATACTAGTGAGTTGTTATGATGTTGTCTGCTATACCTTCCACTAGTTTGATTTACAGCAAAGCATACCAACATCCATTGTCAATGCTAATGTGATATTGTGTATCTGCTGTCTTAGACTGGTAGTTACTGTAGTGCAGCATGGAGTCTAGCACACATAGTGAGATGCTATGATGCTATGTACCTTCCACTAGTTTGATTTACAGCTAAGCATACCAAAATCCAATGCTACTCACTGTGATACTGTGTACCTGCTGTCTTATACCAGTAGTTACTAGTGTAGCATGGAGTTTAACACACATAGTGATGTGCTATGATGTTGTCTGCTAACTTACCACTAGTTTGCATTATAATATAGCATACACAGAACCGGATGCCACTCATTGGGCTACTGTGTCCCTGCTGTCTTACACCAGTAGCTACTGTAGTGTAGGATGGAGCCTAACACACATAGTGATATGCTACGATGTTGTCTGCTAACTTACCACTAGTTTGCATTATCGTATAGCATACACAGAAGAACCGAATGCCACTCAATGGGCTACTGTGTCCCTGCTGTCTTACACCAGTAGCTACTGTAGTGTAGCATGGAGCCTAACACACATAGTGATATGCTACGATGTTGTCTGCTAACTTACCACTAGTTTGCATTATAGTATAGCATACACAGAAGAACCAAAAGCCACTCAATGGGCTACTGTGTCCCTGCTGTCTTACACCAGTAGCTACTGTAGTGTAGGATGGAGCCTAACACACATAGTGATATGCTACGATGTTGTCTGCTAACTTACCACTAGTTTGCATTATAGTATAGCATACACAGAAGAACCGAATGCCACTCAATGGGCTACTGTGTCCCTGCTGTCTTACACCAGTAGCTACTGTAGTGTAGGATGGAGCCTAACACACATAGTGATATGCTACGATGTTGTCTGCTAACTTACCACTAGTTTGCATTATAGTATAGCATACACAGAAGAACCGAATGCCACTCAATGGGCTACTGTGTCCCTGCTGTCTTACACCAGTAGCTACTGTAGTGTAGGATGGAGTCTAACACACAAAGTATTATGATAGGATGTTGTCTGCTAGTTTACACTAGTTTGCATTATAGCAAAGCATATATGAACCAATGTGTCCCTGCTGTCATACAATACTGTTATATATGGTTGTGCACCTGTTTACCATCTTGGCAATAAAACTGCATCAAAAGTTGTAATAGTATAGTGCAACATCATCTTCTGAGATTCATTGAGAGCGGTTGGTGATCTCAAATTTGGATCCATTTACTGCATCTTGTCAAAATTCATGCCAGTCCAAAATAAACTTGCCCCATCCACAGGGACATATTAAGTAACTCCACTAGAAAGGCCTTGATCCCATTGATTGATGAAAACTTTTGTTATTTCGTAGAGAGTCAAGCTCTGAGTTTAATTCCAGTTTCTGCCTCTGTAATTTCTCCTGAAATGAAAAAGAAAACAGCAGTCTACGGTAGTTGGTGAAGAAAAGAGAGGATGTACTCCATGTATGGTAATTATTAACACCGAGCGGAGTAAACATTGTAAGCTTTAAATGGTTAGCTGAAAAACTATACTCAATTAAGACAACAAATGTTCTTTAATACCTTCACTTTCATTTGTTATAATCTTCTTTTTGATTTATCCTTGAAACCTGATACTTTGTTATTTGTAGAAATATCATTTTTCCTCTGTGAATAAGTGACTTAAAAAGTGACTTAAAAAATAAAACATGCATTCACAAAATACTAAAATTGGAAAAATAAATGTTTTTTTTTTGCCATAAGCTCTTTAAGAAATGTATGATTTCCAATTCAATAAACTTAACAGCAGTACAGAACAGATATCTCATATTAGTTTTTTTCTGCTCTCTTTTCCTTCTTTACTTCCCTCTTATTTTTTTTCAAATTTTACAAACCCAATTCGTAATTCGAAGCATGACTATTTTCAACAAATATTCATGACCACGTTTTCATATTGATATTGACTGTACTTTTGCCTAAATTTGGTTATAAGAACAAATAAAGGTCAGCTTAACATTCATCAATTAAGTCCTACAAGAGCTGCTGGCATCATCGTTAATGTTACCTTGAAAGGAAGATCCACATATGGTAAATATCTCAGTTCTGCAATAAATATAACCGCATGCACCTAATCTAAATATGTTTGAGCATTTTTCTCCCCTCTTTAATAAATTGACTAGCCTTCTATCGCATATATGAGTATGGAGAAGCTAGTGTGGATAAACAGACAGTGTGTTATGTATGAAAGTACAATAACATTGTACACCAATGCATACAAAAGTTAAGTAATACAAAAAGTTCACGATTACAAAGTCAGTGTAGTATTAGACAATTTCAGGGTATTTTACTACTACCTGTTTTAATTTCCTTTTCGGAGATATAAAGACTGACTGACTGTCTGTCTGACTGACTCACTCACTCACTGACTGACCGACTCACTGACTGACTTACTGACTGACTCACTGACTGACTGGCTGGCTGACTGACTCACTGACTGACTGACTCACTGACTGGCTGACTGACTGACTGACTGACTGGTTGACTGATTGACTCACTCTCTCACTGATGCACTCACTCACTCACTTAGGTATGATACTGATTCTAGTTGTACAAATACAATGGATATGTGTTTTTGAGCCCAGTCGGTGCATTTAAAATTTAAAAGTCAAAAAGAAGCAAGGGTACAAGACGATGTACTGTTTAAGAATATCAACGTCACTAACAAACCTACCGTATCGTCCCGTAAACTTGTCAATTCTTCAAAGAGTTGAAAATTAGTTTGCTGATCTTTCCAATCCTCTGACAATCTGTTAGCTAATTTGGACCTGGCAAAATGACAGAAAAGAGGTTTACAGAAAAGAGGTTTTACAGGGATTTATTAAATACACAACAACTACAAGAAAATCACGACACCAATATTGACATGACTAGGCCTGCAGAGTATACTGTGGTAACCAAGTGCGGCAGCAATGACAAGCACAGCCAATAGTAGTTAAGGTAGTTTATGAGAATAAATACAGTCTTTTCTGTAAAAAGGTACCAAACCAGGACCAGAAAGTAGGCACCTTGGATAATTTGTTATCATTGTCATCAGTCTATTTTCTAAAGTACCCCACCGATTCAATCCCACCTCATTCACGGACAATTACAACATATCTCAACTTTAATGATACTCCCTTCACTTGTTTTGAGGTCAAATCGAGCCAACGTTTAATAACCATAAGGTTAGCTGTCTACAGTGTATGAAACAACAACAACAAAATCCCCACTGCACTAGAGTTACTGTTACTTGTTTTTTTTTTAACTTATATTTTCACAAATTTTAGCTATATTTTATACACAGTACACAAGTATGGTAAGAAAGTACAAGTGAATACCCTATGTCACTCCTGACTCGCATAAATAGTAACTGATTCACATTTCCTTGTATTCAATGTATATTGATATCGACACGACCGCCCCGCCCCGCCCCCCCCTCACCCCTGAAAATGTAAAACTTGAAAAGTTTGTGCTAGATGGAATGCAGAATTAAGGCTTTTTGAGATCATCATCAAGAATTGGCCAAAAATGTTAACCTAATGCTCAAACCTGTTAGTATTATAGATGTTATTAAACTTGACTTTAACGGTGGTTCTGATGCTTCTACTTTTCATAGACATAATAAACAATGTTCAGATAGATGATTCAATGTCTCAGCTTTCGATAACTATATTTTGAAGTGGCTGTAAAACTAACTGTTGCAATTTTTTCATGGCTGACCATTATCTAGCAAATATGGAATATATTGAATATCAAATCTTTGCAATAAACCACTCACTTTCTATTGCTTAATAAGGCTAGTTCCGACTGGAGTCTCATGTATTCTGCTGCCATCTGTACAGGGAGAAAAGAAAACAAATTATAATTCATTTTGGAATTCCCTCAAGTCAAAGATCTCTTTCTGCTTAACGAATCAAGCAGAACACTAGACTAATGAAATAATTCTAACAATTATTCAAACACTAAGGTATAAGGAAAATTGTGAAATCACTTCCACAAAGACTTCCTTGTTATTGTGTAATCTTAAAGCAGCGGTAATCGTAAAGCAGGATCCTCAAGATGATGCAATAATTTAACAAACCGTCTCAGTATCACAGAAACCAAGATTGGAAATAACCAAATGAAGTACAAATAGGTCTAAAGCCTGCCACACACCGCTTCGACTCAACGCGACCAGACACGACAGGACAGTTTGTGACCTAGCTTCGGATTTTCTCCGATACCTATATTCCTGCGAGTGAAACCCTGCACACCAACAACCGATGAGCACTCTCAAGCAGGGAATAATTTTATCTGTTATTGCTTCACAAAATGGATATGCAAAATTGGCAAATTTTTTATATACAAGTACAAAGTTATATAGCAATTTTAGTATATACAGGAACTATAGTGTTCTATATGAGACAGAGTTCAAGAGCATTTTTCAAACTGCTACCCTAAATCTGAACACTAAAATATTCCCTGGACTGATTCCTGGTGCTCATTTAAGGTCATGTGCAAAATGAGTCACCTGTGATTGGTTAAAATGTTAATGCAACTGTGCAGTTTTGAGTTGTGCAAAGCCTTAAACTACTGATAGCCAGTCAGGAAAACGACGTTATGTCTCCCCCGACTGAAACGGACGAGATTTCGAATTAGCAAATTCTTGCGCAGGTTGCAGCCACACTGCCCGATTATCCAGGATTCCCAATGTTACAATGATCGAATGGAAGTTTGGTCGCATTCGGTCGGGAAGTGCATCACTTCCCTCTAGTCCAGACCACTGCCCTCTAGTCCAGACCACTGCCCTCTAGACTAGTAAATTTTGGTACAAGATTGTTGGAAATTGGTAGCTTAATGCAAGTAGATCTGTTTAATACCAAAGGTCAGTACTGGCTCTTTGAAAGTTTTTTTTTTCTCCAATGATTACAATTTTATTTACAGATTGCTGATGGATATAGATCCACACCACACATAAGAAATCAAATGTCCACTATCTCCAAAATCATCGCTACAGTCTCTACGGATATGAGCTCTTTTCAAAGACTTTCACAAACTCATTCAGAGTAAAATTTTACTACCTGGACAACTTTGATTCTCCTTTCTAATACGATTACGGCAAGTATATTCTTCTACTCCATTACTTCACTTTTGATATTAACTAAGCGGTAATCACCGCCAAGCAACAACAACAAAAAAACAGTCAGTAATTAATTATGCATCTCTATTCACTGCCCTACCGACATAGTGATGAATTTTATGAGGAATTTAATTCATGAATTATGATCTTTTGTTTGCCTATGACTCACTCCATGGGTTCCTGCTACAGTCAATGACATGGAGAGCCAGGCCGGTGATGCGGAAATTATGTCACCAGGCACCGATTTGGGAAGTCTTCATATTTGCTTAATTACATAAGGATAAGTAATGATGATACTTTGTCTTCATCCCACACTGATTGACCCCATGCCACTGACATGTACCCCCTCCCCCACCCCCCCCACTGACCCTCCTCTGGTCATGTCTGTTAATTGGTTTACTTACTGTGACATGTTCATTATAAATCTGTTTGGATTCTGCTGAAGTCGTATCTGGTGGGAGAGGCTGCAACAGAAGAAGAGGTCAAGAAAGGAAAAGTAGTTAGACTTTTAGTTTTATCTTTTTAGATGAATGCTATCATCGACCACGACGTAGAGAGAGTCAGACTTTGGTCCAAGAGACAGTCATATCCATTTAAAAGAGTTTATTTGTTCCTTTAGTATATTATTAAAATGATAATGCATTGTTCTTTATCTCGTGTTTTCCAGCCACCCCTCCCCCCCCCAATTAATCCTGGATGCCAGTGCTGTAGTCCTCTGACTTACCCAAATGGAGATGCAGGGTGGAGGGGGAGGGGGCCTTGTGTTTTTCTTTTATCAAACAAAAACAGTTCAAATGCACCTCACGCTTACAAAAGAATCACAAAATTATTAAACAATTCCAAGTATGGTAAGGTTTGACTTTGTAGATGTTGCAACCTAAATAAAAAGTTTAATCTTCAGACCGATTTCACTCGTGGTTCATGCAATACGTACTTGTAAAGATGGTTCCAGCTCAGCTGTGAGAATAAATTGCATTTGATCATCATCTGCAAGAAACAAGAGAAATATCAAATCATTTATTTCACATTTTCCCATTATTCTTATTTCATCAGGGCAAATTAACAGACTATAATCTTACTACCAAATCATTGGTCTTGAAACATAATCCTCTCTCTATGTCAAACTGTGTCCCTGATCAGATAAAGATCAACTGTTTTGTATATTATTCTTTTAATACTGGAAATTTACTACTTTGTCAATCATTGTCAATCATTTGACAAACTTGTCTTTTTTTCAAATACAACAATTTTGCATTTCATATCGGTTAAGTTCTGATGTTAATTTTTATTAACTACTGTGACAATTTTCAATTTGCCTTTTGGATAAGACAGAGAACACAAGGAGTAGAGTAATGTCTGGATAACAAAAAGGTTAGAACCGAATGTTTTCATCAATTACCCACGATAATTATAGTTAATTGACAATCCATTGCGGGAACTATCTGGAAAGACATCTTTAAAAATTTGACCAAACTGAAATCCTTTAATATTGTGGGTTATCATATTCCCTCGTTTCGCTAAACTTGTTAGAAAACCCCAACAGTTGCAAATGATCGATGCCGCCAATAAAAACATTAGAATACTTTTTGAAATTTAACAATGACAAATGTGCATTGTTATAAATTTAAGCTACTCAATAAAACCAAAACTACAAAAGTGCAAATCCGTCAAGCTAACATGAAAAAGTAGCAGCTTTGGGTGTCTAACAAAATTAGCTTTTAGGGGTGTCCAGCAAAACATGTAAGCCATTTTGGACGACAAGATGTTCATGCTCAAAATATGTCTGCTGTGCTTCAAAGTGATTGGGCTTTGGTACATGCAAACGTATGATGAGAAGAAAAAAATGCAAAGAAAATTTCAGATGTAAACCAAAAAGATATTAAAATTGAAACAATCCTTTATAGTGAAATATCAGGCATTCTACCCTTTAGTAATGTAGAAGCAAAGGAACATAAAAACAACATAACATGAGAATTACAAAAAAAGATTTTGACTTTAACAAAGAAAATAAACCTTGATATCACAAAATTTATTTATTAGTCTTCATTTTGGTGATCATTGAAAAGTACAGATGTGCCACGAATCATTCAACAATTTCAACAAATTTTTAAGAAAAGATCAATTTTTTCACACATGGACTGACATATTTTACTCCCAATTGCCTGTTTATAGACATTGTGACACTCACAGGGACATCAAAAATTGTCCACACTGCTTGTTAAAAACCACTATCTTTAATCTATCATGTGATTTGTTTAATAAAGATAAATGATTTGGAATATTTTACTATCTAGCAATAAAGGGGGGGATCACTCCATTGCACATTATGATTTAAAGTGGTGATTAACTTCACCTTGGGCGATTAATTCACATGATAAAGAAAGTTAACAACATTTAACATCTTTATTGTCATGAGAGTTACACCGGACCTTGCTGTCACCAGATACAAAACTGTCATGAAACTTCAGCAAATAACTTTATCAATTAAAATCTTCAAAATAAAATTTTGCTTTCTGGAGGTGTTGTATTCCCAAACAATGCACAAAACTTGACAGCAGATTTTGACTCCATTAGTTACTATCAGTGAAATATCTTCTTTCATTCTGATATTTACAAGCCTTGTGCTTTCATCTGACCGTTTGAAATAAATTTTCTGTTAAAGGAATACTGGATGTGTTTAAGTACCATGTCAAAAGCTGAGGGGGCTGCAGCCAGGCTACACAGGCCACTAATCTTTGTGCTCTAGAGTTTTGCACAATAAGTATTGCAGGTCTGCAGAGATAATACCTATTCTTGCATTATGATTCATGTTTAATTTTTCGTATTCATATTTTATATTTCGTTTCCATATTTTAAGGGGTTTGGTCATTTTGTTACTTAAATTTACTTAAAACTCACCTTTTTTCTTTTTTGAGGAATTTCACTGTAAATCTACATTATTTAAAAAATTATTCCTTCGTTTATATATATATATATTTTTTTGATATCAATATTTAAGCTGTGTCAATTTTATTCTTCATATTCATATTTTAAGGGTTTTGTTATTTTGTTGTCATTGTAAAGCGCTCTTGAACATGCTTAAGCATGAAAAGAGCACTATATAAATTTGGTAAATAATACTAACAATAATGTTCCTAGCTGAGCAGGATTTAACAGCTGCTGCAGTTTTTCCTATTGACAACGTGTCTTAGTTGTCTACTAGCATAAAGCACATTTCTTCCAGGGCAAGAAATCTTTAACATCTCGATCAAAAACGTTAAATAATTTTCTGTTACGTCAGTTTCAATTGTCACTTTAAAATACCAACCTAGCGGTTTATTGTTGATAGGAATTTGAGGGTCCATGGAAAAGCTCCTCTTTGTGCCTTCTGCTTGATATTGAGCTGGCCCACCTCGGAGGGAGGTGTATCGACCTTCCAATTCTGAGCCGCTCTTGGGGCGGGCTCCTCTCATATGATGGTCTCCGTACCCCGACGGTCGGTACCTCGGTTCCAAGGCATGAATGTGATCTATACTGGTTAAACCTTGTGCCTGAGTTTGACCCAAGGTGTGGATATCCTGAGGCACAGTACTGGCGTGATGCATACCCGTTTCGATGCTGAGGAAAGGGGGTTTTAAGGCATCTATATGGGTAGGGGGGTAGAATGGCAGTCTGTTGGTGTCTGCGTACGGATCTTGCAGAGGCTGGGGGCCGGAGAAAGTATTCATGAAGTCCTGGTCGCTTATTTTACCGTGGGAACTACTTCTCTGATGCGTTCGGTGATGGCCCGACTTGCTTGGACCTGTAAAAGCAGACGGATTAGTAAAATAACCTACATGCATCATGTAACAAACAACAAACAGTCCTACATGCGCCATGCATATTCATGACACTGACAAATGTTCATTATCAAAAATGGCAATGGAATTTAAAAAAAAAAAAAAAAAAAATCAGCCACAGGAGGGAATAGAGCAAGCTTAAAGGATGTCTTCAAGCAAACGCAATACTTTAGCTCATTTGTGGACAGATTAATTAATTAACTAAATTAATATTAAATTAATAAAATGAAATAAATATTAAGTAATAAAAACAGATTAACACACTGCTACTATTACATTTCTATATCACTTGACCACTTAAAACACCAGAGGCTCATCAATAAATATGGCTGGACTATTCAGTCTAGCAGACAGACACGTTAGTTCCTCAGATGCGACACAGAACTCAATGGGAACACACACGATTTGTATGGCCTCCAATAAAAAACTTGTTTACAATCCATTAGCAAAAGAAAACTCGAGGACAAATGGTGCTGAATGTCATCTAAGGGTCCTCTAACGTTTACACAGAGTTATTATAAAACACGTTTTTTTCTATGAATTTATAAAACAATTGACTACAAACATTTAACAGTTAAGCCAGCACCAAGGGAGCTACTGTATTTAACCTTAAAGTATCATTCGATACATTTAGCATATACATTAAAATGAATAAAGGAATAGCCTGTAGAAACATTAATAAGTGTTCACTCAAAGTTTTCTTCTACGTCAGACTAAGAACTTTAATCAAGACTAAACTTCTGCCTAACTGTCAACCCTAAACTGTAAGTGTTTCATGGAGATATCAAATAATGTTAATCTATATTATTAATCCTTAGTATATATATTGTAGCAGCAAGCATATAGGTTCTGGCAGTAGATCAATACATTCTCGTACAGATCATCCAAGATTCTCAAATTGACAAAATATATGGTGCTCTGTTGTTTACATGAAATAGAAAGCAAGTATCTTAATACTATGGAACAGGTTGGTACAGAAAACAGGTCCTAATATTTCCTCCTCCATTATTGTGTCAAATTTGCAGAAAACGAATTAAAAAAACAAGTCAAAGTCCTTGACGTAAACCATTGTCTAAATTTTCATTTAACTTGTTGACTTCCTGAAGTTAAATTCAAGTTTGGGATTAAATATTGCTTAAAAAGTCACTTTCCATAAACCTGCGAGCTTTCCAACTCGGCTTTCAATATCACATTTCATTTCCTTGTTCTAAACGTGGAAAACTAATTTGGGACAACAATAACATAATCATAATTATTATTATTATTATCATAGACTTATAGTGCACACATATACCCACTCTGCAGAGCACTCACTGCAGAGTAAGTTATTGCTTAATGTAGGGACTTCAGCACCCTTAGTTTAAAGATGATGCTTCCAGAAGTGATACGAAACCAGTGCAAATCCTTCAAAATTGAGGTGATATGATAAGATTTTTTTTGTGTGGAGAAGTGGCGTGATGGTCTCTTTGGTAGACCATACAACTAACAAGGCATTTCCACTGTCGAGACAAGAGGTGCAATTAAGCAGAGAGACATAACTACCAGTGTCTTCCTGAGTCTAGCGTGGTCTATTACTACTAAAGGTTGCAAAAACGATGTTACCCCTGCAGCTCATTAGAGGAGGAATTTACGCACAAAATTAAATTTGATAATGTTATTGACCATTGAACTACTTCGCTATCGGTCAAAGTTATGTTTGAACCCTTTCTAGAAATGTCCCTTTAAACAGCTAAGGTTCATCGATCGAAGTGACTGGACTACATAGTCTAATACACAGACATTTAGATCAGTCCCTCAAACACAACACAAAACTCCATAGGAAATCATTGGACAAATTTTTTGTCCTCAGATGATATGATGACATTGTAGTATTGTATGACAAATATTGTCAATAACACATAGTAATGAATGCCATCCAATGGTGCTCTGTTGTCTATAGGTCCAAAGAATGTTATTAGAGCTTATAAAAATGGATTAACTTTAACATAGACACCTAAATGGATGAGCCGACCTTATCATCAATTGAGCCCCCAAGGAGCATTCCAAAAAGTTAACATAGTTTAATATAAATATTTAATATTATATATTATTTATATTCTCTTTGACTAAACCTCTACCGGAAGCAATCATTTTAAAATTACATAGATTAATGAGACTGGTGGTGTTTAATTTTTTACTAAAACCGTAATTGTATTAAAAATTAATGTAGTTTCCGTCAAATCTTTTTCACTCAACCGCTATGTAAAGTAATCCCTGCAAATGCCATTTAACTGTTTTCTTTTAACACAAGAAGAAGTTACCACCCTTTTCTAGGGTCGCCACAATAATTTAGAGGGTTTTGAATATTTTGGGGGAATAGTTGGAAAAGTACATTTAATTTACTGAAAAAGTTGCAAAATATATCAGCACTTTCACAACTGAGCACCTTTCATCATATGAAAGGTTTCTCCAAGGGGAGGGAAAGGGGGGGGTAACTCCTGCCCGTAGATCCCTTCCCCACATCCTCAAATGGAGAGTCGTCAAGAGAATGAGGAGGAATATTGGGGTAACCAAACCCAAAGAGTTTGAAATAACCAAGATTAAGGGGATGATAATTGGCAAGAGAATAATTTGATATTTTTATGGAAACAAAATCCACAATCCTGCTATCAGTCCAGGTTTTAGCCTTATACAGCTGATACTTTTTATTAAGATATGACCCGTCGAATATCATACTGTAAAATCAATATCGAAAGTGGCTGACCACTTAGTCTATGACACAATCCATAAGCCTAGGTCAGTTCTCCTCAGAAGCGACACCATATTCATATTTAAAAAATTATTAGAAAAAATAACAAATGATACGAGACAAAATATATTTGTTTTGATTGTCTATAAAATTTCAAGAATTTCCCTTCCATCAAAATTGTTGTTTTTTTTTCTTTTTTTTACTCTGAGGCAAATGGGAGCGATGCCAACATCATATAAAAAATATTTGAAAGAAATACAAATAATATGAGACGAGAGATTTTTATTTCTTTGGATTGACAGAAACATGTTAAAGAATTTCCCTTCCATCGATTGATGCCAGTTACACAAAAGAAAAACCTTTTTTATTTTATTTTTATCTGAAGCAAATGTGGAAATTGCTTGGAACTATACATAGTTAGTTCATGCCAAAAAGGTTGTATTTTTGCCATTTTGGTGGGAAAAAATGATACAGGATATGTTCATAGTTTAATAACATCATGTAATTGAGAATTTTAATAAAATATGGTGCACATATGAAAGGGAAAAATAAAAACCAGTACAATGAAGAAAAAATAATTCTAATCAATAGATGATTTTAAGTCCCAAAGACCTGCATTAGATTGGTGAGGTGTTTGAACAGTGTGGTGCCATGATAATCAACAATTTACTGCATAAATTTACCCCTCATTGACATTTGAACTAACCCGTAGCATCAGTAGAGGTTCAAAGTTTAAAACTTCTAAAATGCTTCATTAAATTTGAAGGGTAAAAGGACAATGAAATTCACAGCAAATTTTTACGAACATTATCACAAAACAAATTTTACTCCGCCATGCATTTTTGTAAAGCAGGACAGAGAGCTTTCATTTCCTCTTTATCTTGAAAATAAAGCAAAATATTCAACTATTCTTGCATTCTTTAGGTGAAAATTTCAGGGACCACAGAGGAAACAAGTCTACTGGACAGACTTTACTGTGTTATCCTTACACCATCGTGTCTTGTATTGTCTATTGTATTTTGGTGTCAAAAGTAAAATCAAATCAAAAGTAAATTTCTACTTCTTTGTCGTGCTGTGGTGTTTTAAAGTAATAGATAAGATGTGACTTAATTCAATCAAAACTATGATGTATGACATTTTGAAATACCCCCCCTCTCTTACCCCCCCAGCAAAAAAAAAGGGTGTGAAACAGCATTTTTGCATTTGATCATTAATTTTTACCAAAAATACCAGGTATTGTTCAAGAATATCAGGGACATACTATTTTTATTGTTTTTGAAAGAGAAACATATTCCAGGCAACCTGTAATTTGCATTAAATATCAACATATTATTTTCAAGATATTTATAGTCACAAATTTTACCTTTAGGTGAACTTGAAGCAAACAGGAGTGATGTCATAGTTGCACACCTACACAAAGATATGTTCTGGTTTGCCTCTATTTTGCACTTTTTAATTTTTATTTTCGATTGGATAGGGTTCCAACTTTACCTTAATTAAGGAGGTGTGCAGATAACGGTGTGTAGTACATAGAAAACTGAGACGCATTTGATTCCATTTGGAAGAAAAACATGAAACAGTTTGAACAAAACTTTTGAAAAGCGTTTTGGGTGCTACCTTTCTCACGTTGTTCAAACTGACAGAAAGTATCGGAGAGACGAAAGCTTAGAAATCGTAGAGGATCAATATTTATTTCCCGAATTAATCGATTTGGTGATGAACTGTTGAAGGGTGTCAATGTTAACGTGATTGATTTTGAATTAAATTTAGTGATTAAACTCAAATGCTGCTTTAATAGGTTCCCAGTGATGTCAATGTGCGAATGGATGCATCCATTTATCAAATCTACTACTTTATTTATCCAAACTTCATGAGATAAACGAAACTCACTTTTTGGTTCATCATCCTCACTTCTCTGCATCTCAAGTTCCAGAATATCTGCAGACTTTCGTCTTTCTCTGTCATTTTCGGTATTTGTTTTGTTCCTTAACTGCACTCTACCTGGGTCCTGCGAACTCAACTAAAAACAATCAAAAAAATATTTAAACTGCAATTGAACCAGACTTAACAAAGATAGCTATAATGCAAAAAAAAATGTGTTCGTGTCACTTTAGTGGTGCACAATAATAAAAAATGCTAGAATTTTTCAAAAGTAGTTTCCTGGAGGTTCTCACCCTTCAATTTAATTCCGAATAAAGCGAATGGTTCAATAAACATTTCTAATTCTCAAAAGAGGCAAGACGCTTTGATGTTAGTAGTAAACTATATTTTGAAATCTGAATGGCAGTGACCATTATTTGACTTTCTAGCATTTTTCTAGCATATTTAAGTGCATTATGGATGACCTTTAAGCGTCTTGTAGTAACCAGCTTATGTGGATCCTGACCTAATTAAAGGTCCCCCGACTGTAGCTAGTGAAGGAGATCACAGAGACACGAATCATCCCTTGGAAGTAGTGTCAGGTACAAAGTTCAGCACTGACCAAGTAGCTATACTGACACACTAAAATATTATGTCACAGACTGGGCAATTGCAGTGATTAAGTCATCCATTCCTTGTCTGGAAGCTTCGTGTTAGTGGTAAAATGACTCTGTCGTGTCGCAATTTTATGACTTCAAGCCCAAGCAGGCTCGAGTGAGCTTTATTACGTATAGATTGCGCCTATAAGTGACGACTTTGACGCTGATGTCGGGGATAATTAGTCAATTTCTATAATGAGTTGTAAATAGATACACTAGGGTAACCATTCCCATGGTGAATAAAAAGCTATTACCGATTGGCTATAGGCAATTGCAGTGATTAAGTCATCTATTCCTATTCCTAATGTGACTGCCAACACATCTAGCCTGCAAGAGATTGACAGATTCCTTACACTCCAAAGTAGAGATCTGCTAGGTCTTACACAGCTCGGAGCTGTACGCAATTGTGTGTGACACCTTGTGATACACCTTGTGCTTTGTTTTATGACTAAGCCAAGGCAAAACCAGAATACAAAGAATATAATTACAGACTAATAGTTTAAGCATCTGGCAACAATTTGCCTTTTCCTTTTTTTTTACTTTATCCTCTTGAACGATAGAAACCTACCCTCTTGGGAGTATCTTGGATAAAATCTCCAGCTCCAGGCAATCTTTCACCGGATCTTATAACCGTTTCACCTACGGTGTGTTGGGTCCCCGCAGTAGCGATATCAGTCGGTGTGGTAGGGGTCCGTTGATTAACTAGAGAGTGTTAAAGAAATATATATATATGTACTTCACTGGGTCATCTTGTTTATATTTTGAGAAAGTGTACGGCAGCTAGCTGTTTGGTTATTTGGTTGAGTTTTCACCACCAGGTGAGTGGAAATGATTGAGCAGTAAATTACAGCTGTCGTAAGGTGACATGCGAGATGTAGAGTTACCATGTTAGAATAACACGACATCTCGACAAAATATTGATTTTTGTCGAGATACCGACTTACACTAACTTGACATCTCGGTAAAAATTTGTCAAATTGCCATGTTACACCTACCTAACTCGGTATCTCAACAAAATTTTGATTTTAGAAGAGATACCGACTTATGCCAACTTGACATCTCACTAAAATTATTCTAGCATGGCAACTCTTCATCTCGCATATCAAGTTATGACCACCGTAATAAATGAAGTGTGATTCACAGCAGTATTAATTATATTGCAAAATTGGAAAACTCCAAAATTCTGTTGACTTTAACTTCATTATTTTGGAGTCAAACTCGACTGTTTAAAGTTCATGTACCATATCAGACTATTGAAATAGAATTGACCAGAATAGACTCAGAGGGTTGCTTTCATAACTCAGAGTCTGACCCTCTAAGGGTGGTAAAGTAGGATGGACATTGAGCGACAGTGACCGGTCGCTAACTTAGGGTGTACAGTGTAAAGAGTGTTATCAGTTCACTCTAGACATGGTACTATGAGAGTGTTAATGTTGTGGGGAGACAGGTAAGAGCGGAAGTGAAGTCAACTGATCTGGCAGCAGAGTGCAGCATTGTACAGGTTAGATTGAGCTGGAATATACAGATGAATAAAGTTACAATAAATGCAACAAAATCCATAGCTTACGGTAACAGCCATTCTAAATTCATGAAACTGATAACTGATTCATAAATTCATTCATAAATTCATATTCATAAATTCATAAATTCAAATTCATAAATTCAAATTCATAAATTCATAAAAATTCATAAAAAATTCATAAAACTCATAGATTCATAAATTCATGCATATATTCATAAATTCATAAAACCGATAACTGATAAAATTCATAAAACTGATAACTTTAATAGCACTCTTTGATGACGAAAAAAACTCTACAAGGGATATTTGTTTCTCCTTACATGTGGAGTGAATAAACCACGAATGCGATGAGTACATACCTGGTTCCTGGGGAGGTGGGTAGACCAAGGGAACATCCGCTCCTTTGACCAGGGAAGCGAGAGCAGTCATCACCTTCACCACTTGCTTCATGGAGGGTCTGTTTCTAGAAACTGGACTCCAACATCTGTTCGAAAAGGATTTTAGAATGATCTCTTTAAGGAAGGAAAAACTTCAAAATGGGAAAAGTTGTTTTTATTTAAATCTCTATGATACATTACATATTTCTCAAGCCAGATAAAAGGAGATCTTTTCAAATTCTTATGAGAGATCTCATAATTAACTCTTAAGAATTTTAATCAAACCATGACAAGCGTGGTTCTCTCATTGGATCACTTGATTCTCTAACATATGCATGCAGAAGCCACTTATATTTTAGGCCACAATCTCTCTTTTTTTTTTTTTCTATGTTCACTCATCCTTTCAGATCGGATCACCCGCAAGGATCATTGAATCTTGGAACAGAAGTTAACATTATTTATAAAGCCAGAAAATAAGTCTTCAGTGAGTTACCGGAGCGACACGACCAAATTTACTGTTCGGACAAGGTGTTTATATCAAATATAGACTTGCATTGTAAATAAAATGGCCCCAAATAGGTTAACTGATTAAATTAGTATAGTCCCCAACATATCTACCTACATATCTCTCCCATAGTGTATTGTTATTTTGCCATATATATATATTAAAAAAAAAATTGGGGGGGGGGGGAGACAACCGAATTTGCTCTTGGGACAACCAACGGATAAGGCCAGCTGGTCCGATGGACATCCAAACATAATCCTTAGAGATTTTGCCACGTACTGTGATTTGATTCCAGGGAGAAAAGGGAAAAGAATTCTGTTTCCTGAATGTGAATGTGTTTTTACCTGTTCATCAGATCATCTAAAGGCCGTGGCAAGTCTCTTATTTTGATTGGTCTCTTTCCTGTCCATAGAGAGAAAAGAAAAAAACATTGAAATAAGAACAGCTGCGTATTAAATTTAGCATGTATGTGGAGTGTCTTGGAGTGTAAGCTCAGTGGTTAACACTGGTGCCTTTCAATCATAAGTTCCCCGGTTCGAGTCACTGTAAGATTAATGTATGTCGTCCATTTACAGAGTTGTTGACAATTAACAATTCATAATCATGGACATTAAATATGAATGTAAGAGACTGACTTCTGTCAGCTTGCGGCTTTGATAAGCCAATGAGGCTTCTTCGCAAGTTCCTGCTTGCAGGAGGATCTACAGTAATATACGTACATGTTTGTGTACATTTTACTCAAAGGATTTCCTGTTGTGTTTGTCATAGTGAGGGAAATTCTTCTTGTTGTCATTGTTGTTGGCTATTTCCTCTCTGAGCAAAGGGACCAAACACACAATGATCATGATACATTAGAATATGTATGGAATGAAAGGGAATGATGAAAACACTGCTTCTTTGGGGTTTTCTTCTTCATCTTCCTGTCTTCATCTAATTTCTTTTAAAGGAGGAGGAGGAGGAGGAGGAGGAGGAGGAGGAGGAGGAGGAGGAGGAGGAGGAGGAGGAGGAGGAGGAGGAGGCAGAGAGGGGGAGTGGTGCCTCAACTTTAACACATTTCTCTGGCTTTTTGTGTCAAGTTCTGCTTTTACATTGATTGATATTAAAGTGTTGCTGTCACATTTCGCCTGACGTGACTAAATTTGACCAGTATTTTAAGGAATCACAAAACAGAGAGTAAGGTTGATGCAGGGAACTGATGGAACACCAGTAATGCCATTAAAGATGACCATGGGCCCCTATGATATCATGCCTGTGGCTAATATGGCCAGAAAGGATGACCATGGTCACCTCTGATACCATTTGGAATTAAATTATGGCCAGTAAAATGACAATGGTCACCCATGATATGAAGTATATATCCAATTTTGGTCAGTAGAGATGATTAATATGGAAAATAAGGTTAACCATGGTCCCCTGTGATAAAATGCCAGTGCTAAATATGGCCAATAAGGTTGACCATGGTCCCCTGTGATATAATGCCAGTGGTCAATATGGCCCGTAAGTTTGACCATGGTCCCCTGTGATATAATGCCAGTGGTTAATATGGCCAGTAAGGTTGACCATGGTCACCTATGATATCATGCCAGTGGTCAATATGGCCAGTAAGTTTGACCATGGTCCCCTGTGATATAATGCCAGTGGTCAATATGGCCAGTAAGGTTCAACATGGTCACCTATGATATCATGGTCCCCTGTGATATCATGCCAGTGGTCAATATGGCCAGTAAGGTTAACCATGGTCCCCTGTGATATCATGCCAGTGGTCAATATGACCAGTAAGGTTAACCATGGTCCCCTATAATATCATGCCAGTGGTCAATATGACCAGTGAGGTTAACCATGGTCCCCTATGATATCATGGTCCCCTGTGATATCATGCCAGTGGTCAATATGGCCAGTAAGGTTAACAATGGTCACCTATGATATCATGCCAGTGGTCAATATGACCAGAAAGGTTGACCATGGTCCCCTGTGATACCATGCCAGTGGTAAATATGGCGAATAAGGTTGACCATGGTCCCCTATCACATGTAATAGAATTATGGACTGTAATAATGAACACGGTCCTCCAACACATCAGAAATCAAGGTGCAGCGATAAAAACGGTCTTCTACGACATAAAAGAAACCACAGTATGGCCATGTAGTAAGGATGACCATGGTCTTCCAGAATACCTGAATGGCTTAAAATAATCACTATACAGTAGTAATGATGAAGATGGTCTCACAAGATTGCTGTAAGTGTGGATTAAGAACTTGAGCCTTTTTTCTACGGTTTAGCCCCAATCTTACCTTCATGTATAGCCCACATTATAGTGAAAGCTGATCCTTCGATGTTGTCGAAAGGTCGTTTCCTGGAGAGAACTTCCCACAGTATGATGCCCCAGCTGAAGATGTCACACTTTTCGTTGTACTGGCGACCTGTGTAGAAACCATTGCAGAGGGTGTATACATATATTTTTAAGGGTGAGGAGTGATACACATATCCAGCCTATACAGGCCATATTTCAGCTTGGATCAGCTTGGCACCGTGCTAACACAGGTGCAGTGTGGGAGAAGCAGAATGTAAAAGTAATAGTAGGAGTAGTAAGTAGTAGTATTAGTAGCAGTAATAGTTGTAGTATAGTAGTAGTAGTAGCAGTAGTACTGTAGTAATAGTTGTAGTAGCAGTAGTAGTAATAGTTGTAGTATAGTAGTAGTAGTAATAGTTGTTGTATAGTAGTAGTAGTAGTAGTTTTAGTAGTAGTAGTAGTAGCAGTAGTAGTAATAGTTGTAGTAGCAGTAGTAGTAATAGTTGTAGTATAGTAGTAGTAGTTGCAGTAGCAGTAGTAGAAATAGTTGCAGTATAGTAGTAGTAGTAATAGTTGTAGTATAGTAGTAGTAGTAGTAGTAGTAGTAGCAGTAGCCGTACTGTAGTCGTTTTTTCAGTGAAATAATGTTGTTAAATTATACAGTGATATTTCCTTAGAAGCAGCTGCATGTACATAATTACATGAGTTCACAACCATTTATTTAACTTTCAAATTTCGTATTTGGAGGTAAAATTTATGACGATCTAATTCCAAATCCAAATCCTGAATTTTATCATTTTATTAATATTACAATTTGTGGTCATAATTCCAAGCGGTATCATGCATTCCACTATAAACACACACAAACTGATGAATAATCTCATATATGAAGCCTACACCATATCTGTCACCTTTGACATGTTCCCTTCAATCACATGATCATGCCGAGTGTATTGTACTTCTTATCCACAGAAATTGGCCTTACATGACATCAGTTTGTGCAACTTTATAATGGAAATCCATCATATGACTTGAACCATACCGTATTGCCCACCCTTTCCAGCCCCAGCAAATTCCCCCGTTCAATCCTTCACAATGTCAGAATTTAACTTAAACAATCACAAAAAGTTAACACAAGACAGAAAAGAATTTGCAACAATTGATGGCAATTCCAAGCTTAGTTAACACTGTAGTCAAACAAAAGCCTGTACATATTACTATATGTTTGAATTCAATGCAATCTCAGTTCCCTATGTGAACAAGAATGAGGAAATACCCTCATTGGCCAATTGGGGAATCCCCTCCACTTCTAATGTTGCATGTTTTTGTCCCTTCTGTTACTGCTACTTGTTATTTAGCCTTTGAAGAAGATCCTGCTAGGATCGAAACGTCAGGCCAACTTACTTTTAAACATACTTCTACACACAGTTCTGGTTGTTTTTTTTGACTTGGTGACACCAATTTTCACATTTATGGTGACCCTTCAGTGGTGGATTTTGTGGCTGGGGGAGGAGGGGGGGGACTGGTGGGATCTATGGGAAGGAGGTATGCCCTTCCCCTTTGCGAAAGTTTTATATGATTATGGGTGCTTGGATGCAATAAGGTGTTAAAATTCACAACTTTTGAAGAACTTTATGTTCAAATTGATGTTTTGCTTCTTGCCCCACGAATATCAGCAATTTTCCCCAAATTTGTTGGTGAGTCACCAATTGTGACCCTCCTTATTATTTAGTGGTGATCCTTAAAAGGGTTGAGTTCTCCATGTTGAATACCAGGGCTATACTGTATAGCATATATATTTAGATCAATGTGCCAGTAGCTCTACCTAAATGCATGTTACATACTTGTATGTATATATCAGCATAGTGTGAATGTCACTGAAATGTAGCTAGTATCAATTTTCAATAATTATAATTGTTCAACCAAATTTCCTAGATCTCCAAAAATGCTCTAAAAAGATGTCAACACTAAATTTACTGCAAAGTTTACTCTTGTAACCTGAGGTCAATGAAAACAGACTGAACCGCTACAAATAAAGTTATTATGTTCTTTTGCTTTGCTCGAATGGTGAATATCCCTTTACAGCTTTAGACAGTTAATCTTTGTTGACTAAGTACACCGTTGCTAACCGAATGTTGGAAAAAAAAATTACGTCACATGAGGTAATGGAATGCACTGCATATTATGAACAGTAAATATTGTCTATGTTGCAAATATTGTGGGAAGATAAAACAGATACTATACGACACAATAGTTGAGTCATGGTTGCTATTTCCTCGTACTTAACAGTACTGTCAAGCAACAGAGCTTTCATTTTAAATTATAAAATGATCACCACTATAGTAGAAGAGAAAGATAGGAGGAAGTGGTGGAAGGGGGAGAATAAACAAACGTATCTATAAATACTACATCTGTCGCTGAAATCAGCATTTAGGCAAGGATAAACTGCAAAAAAAAACTGATGAAACAAATATTTCACCAAACTGAATTTAATTGCATTTTATTAAACTGTGACAAGACACGATTTAACATGAAAGGTCATTTGGAGTAATTTGGTCCACAATTTTTTAGCGAGCTAAAATTTTGCATAGGTTTTCAAAACTGTTAGAAGGTATGTTTGACCCTCCAGAATACATTTGACGTTTCGGAGAGTAAAATAACGTCTCGGTTAAAAATGATACGGTGTTTGAAAATTACCTTCAAATACTTCTGGAGCCATCCAAGCAGCACTTCCTTTATTGTTGGTCATGTAAGTCTGAGCGTCACAAGCAGTTCCAAAGTCACAAATCTTTAACTTTATGCCTCCTTCCATGAGGAGAAGACTAAATTACAACAAAAACAAGAAAGAAGGAAAAAAGAATATTACTTGAAAATAAATGAACAGAAAGCCACTAAATTAGTAAAAAATATAGAGCTCTATCGGTACCAACCAGGAGAATAATAATTTCAAGCATTAACTTTAAGCACTTTTGTCATGCCCTTTTTTTTTTTCTTTTTCTTCTTCTTCGTCAAAGGCACTTCATGAATAAACAAAAGTCACATACGACTGGAACCATTTACCTCAATGTAATGTAAATTAGATTTTTTTTAAAAACAATTATCTTGCTATATTTGACACCCCTTACTTAATCAGTGTTCATGTACTTAGTCGCTAAATTGTGAAGTGGTTAAAATTCCATGGCAGAGGGGAAAATGGAAAATTATGTAAAAGTTTAAACCCTTAAATTTACAAATAATAATATTATTACACATGTATAAAATACTGTGAAAACAGTCTATATTGATCAGCATACAATCCCAGACCTACAGTGTAACATACTGACATCCCCACAAGCTAGGTTTCCTTTGATGATGAACATTGTTAATTGGTTTACTGGTACCTAACTAAAACTTTAACTTTAATTAAAACAGACTATGCAGACTTTGCAGACTATGCTCACATGTTTCATGTATGCAATGTCATTTTTAAGTGTTTCGCTTGAAATGATGTTGTAGTGTAAGTCACAAATTATCAGGGACTTGAACCTCCATGTTGTTGTCTGTGATAATAGCAGACCAGTTATAAGGTGTCACCGAATAATTAAATACATGAAGGACTGCCAGCTACTTCCTTCATACACAGCTACAGCTCCACCGTTTGAGTTAATAATTAGTATTAAAGTTACCCATGATGCATCATGACCAGATGCTAATGACTTTCCTGCTTTGATTTTTTTTTTTTTTTTTTTTTTTAAAGTTTATCTGATTTTAATGCAGGAATTTTAGTGAACATTAATGGTTTAATACTCACTTGGCTGGTTTCAGATCTCTGTGGATCAACGGTTTCGGTGTCTGTCTGTGAAGGTAGGCTACCCCTTTAGCACACTGTAGGGCCCAACTCAGGGCATGGGCTAGTGTGTAAACTGGCTGTGGTGGCTTGCCATGCAATACACTAAACAAAGAACCCCCTTCAGCAAATTCCATGACAAGGCACACTGGATCTGCTTTGGTGCAAGCACCATAGAGTTTCACTATGTTTGGGTGACTGACACGGGCCAACTGAACTACCTGTACCAAGGAGGAATGAAATATTGTAACAAGACTTTAGGTGGTATTACTATCTTACTCCCTGTACAGTATGACTATGTTATAAGTGTGTCTACTATTGCCTGTATGCAGCAAGTTATAGACTTTAATATATACAAGGCGGAGTGTATAGCCTAGTGGTTAACGCCGGCGTCTCCCAGTCATGAGATCCCCGGTTCGATTCCCCGCCGACAGCAATGTGTGTCGTCTGGCAAGGGTGTTGTTCAATAACAACTTCCCGACATGGACGTTAAATGGATGTGTGCCGAGAGATTGGCTTCGGTCAGCTTGCGAGTCTACAAGCCTCCATGGCTTCTTTCGCGAGTTCCTGCTTGCGGGAAGATCACATATACATACATACATACATATATACACAACTTTGGAGGAAGGGATCGGGGAATGGGAAAGATGGTGTACAGTAGGTGGTGTGGGTGGTGTGGGTAGTGCGGGTGTTGAGGAAGGGAAGTAGGGTTGTGCTGAGGGGGTTACGATCATTACACTAAACTGAGCTGAGCTGAACTACAGTAAGTGAAGTTTATCAATTGAACACACTAAAATCTCTATGCTAAGGCACATTTGCTTTACTGTTATTTCGCTTCAACACAAGTGAAATCTTTAGATGAGACCTAAATCCATACAAACTTCTGGAAGAATAAAAAAAAAAGGTTTGGCAATGAAACTAAACTGGCTCAATAGGTGCACAGCACTAGAACATTCCCTTGGTTTTGTTTGTTACAGTAGGTAGATTGGGGTGCATGAAAAGTGGAGGCAGGTAAGCGAGCCGCGAACTAAACGCATGAAAAGTTAGAGTAGTGGAGATACATATGGAAGTTGTACGATACTTGGCATATATCTTTAAAGTGTGTCTCAACCAGGCCTGAGTGGTACAGTTTATCTTTGCAACTGTCATATCTCCAGTCCCATAGAATATAGATCTAATTGATGGTAGTATAAATGCAAACAGGCCTAGACAGTCTGTTCCAAATACCCATATGACTGTAAACTTCGTTGAAAACCGTTCCCATTCCCTCCCATCCCGCCCCCTTAATAACTACCTACAGTAAAAGGTACAGTACAACTATTGGTAGGCATTAAATATGCTCAACTTTTTCTTTATTCTTCTTCATTCACTCACTTTACACTGTACATAGAATATATATAATGCACATGGCTTAAAGCACTAGTTTCATTAATTTTGTAGAATTTTTAAATGGGCATCATCCACGGATACTGACTGTGTATTTCTCATTTCCTCAAAATTGCAATTCAAAACAAGCGGATTAAACTTACCTCAACTCTAAAGGCTTTTTTCTCATCCTCCGTTTCTATAAGTTTTATTGCAACATCCTTCTTTTGCCATTTTCCTTTGCTTACTACACCAAAGGAACCTTTTCCAATGACCTGTTAGATATGACAAAAACACCTATGTACCAGTTTACAGATCCCCATTCCATGAAAAGGGGGGGGTTGGAACAGGGACCTCCCCCCCCCATATTTCCTGTGGCTTACAAATGACTGAAACGTATGTACCTCATTTCACTCCTTTGAAGATCAATTGGTACAAAATTAGTTGAAAGCATACTTCAAATTATGTCGCAAGAGGGAAAGTTTACAGAAGCATACTTCGGGGAGGTATTTTCTCATTGTGAAACAAATATATATAGATTTTTCAAGTGCTGAATTGACCTAAATTTTAATGACTTAGAAACTGTTTTTAAATAGAGAGTACATGGTGAATTGTTGAGAAATTTTTCCCTTTTCTGCAAGCCAACATACCTACAACACTGTCTCACCAAGATGTATACTCTTTTGTACAAAGGAACCATTGTAAGGGAACCTTCAAAACTGCTATACAAAATTTTTGAGTATATACTAAATTATTCCATGTATGTAATATCAAACAAACATACAGTAATATTGAAGTAGTACAGTAACTGCATGGTACCTTGGCAATGTTACAATACTACATTAGCTGGTGAGAGTCCTCACGGAACTAGATTTATGTTACTATGAACCCCTTTTGGCTTTACTTGTGCTATCCATGTAGATCAGATTGTATCAAATGAATGAAATCTAGGAATCCTGAACTTTTTGTACAACTCACAGAGATTCTAATATGATCAATGCAATGATATTAATATATAATTCATTATACTGAAAGAACAATAAAAGAAATTATGGCCCTATAGATAATAACTTTGTTTGTTCGTTTGTTGATTGCACTAGCATCGGCAAACACTACATTAGATTGAACTTACTGCATAGCATTATCAAATGCATTATAAAGGAGGATGTAACTGAGTCTTATCATTTGATATAGATCTAGAATGTTCAATAGAATGAACACTATATTAAACTACAACCAAGTTAAAACTATATTTGTAAGCCTGAAAAGTTTTAACTTTAGGTTTAGAAATACTGAATGCTTCTAAGGAATGTTACAATATATACTTTTTAGAATTGACTGAGATAAATGATCAATAAATGATCCAATGAGCGAGCCTTCGATGTGTAGCTGTGCATACAAGTACCTCCCTGATGCGCTGTACAGTCTGACAACATAAAGAGTTCTGAGTCTGACAATGCAAAAATGCACACATCCAATTGTCTTGCATCAACAGTGTCAGCTACTGGAGAAAAACTACCAGCTAGGAGCATGCAGTTCTTTGAAATCTGATGTTTGTTAACATCGAAAATGTAACCAAGAATATGTGCAAGGCCAGTTACAACCAGTCCAAAATCTCTTATCAGAGGGAAGGCTATCAGCCTCATCAACATGTGAGCCTCCCCAAACACCATGCTAATTTAATATCTATGTTTACATTAGGAATAGGATAACGACAAGAACCACATTCATACTCTGGTGAGGAATCTCTAACGACAACACAAGTCGTTGGCATTTTTGCTGTCGATCAATGGGAGTTGGAAAAACCAAAGCTAGGCCTATGCTAGCCTACGATCGGAATGACATGGCTAAGCATACTATAATGGTATATATAGCTTAAGTTAGGCCTAGGCTAGGTTAGGCTAGATTGATAAACAAGCAACATCTAAACAGGTCTGCCTATACGTTGATGGTTTCATACCTTCACTCTCTGTAGGTCTTTGTGTTCAATTTCTTGCCAATGTACTTCACGTTCCTCCTCTAAACTGATTTCCCGTTCGATGCCCGCCATGGTGAAATGTTAGGGTTTTCTTACATTAACTATGATTCGGTCACTTTTCTGGATCCTGTTTGCCCCATTTCACGCAGTGTCTTGCTTGGATAACTGTAATGTAAGAGTTACCTACGAAGGTACTTCCCCGTTGGTTGTCTTGTTTATGCTAAACATGCATTCTTAACCTCTGACCCTACGTCACGACTTGAAATATTTTTGCGAGTAGACATTTTTGTAGAGAGACTGAGAGCAAGTGAGAAAGACTTTCCAGGTATAAGGTTAATAGCAACGTAGTTAACTTTAAAAGGCGAAATTGATTCTTCACAATTTGTAAGCACAACTAAACCATGTTGTTTTAATATTTTATTTTCGTATCTTTTGTTTAAAGACAATAATGTTTCACGTAAACGAGATAAGTAACCGTTTCCATGCCCACCGTAGACGCTAATAAACGATAGGCCTTGGTTAGGACTACAGACCTTAGCCTAGACTATAGCCTATGCCTACACTAGCTGAAGGCCAACACTTCAGAAATTAGAATGCTTGTAAACAGAAACACACCAATAACATTAAAATACCAAAACAGATAAAGATCCCAACCTTAGGCATGAGCCTCTAAGTTAGACTTAAGGACTACTACCTAGCCTAGGTGGGGTCTATGCAGTCATTTCGATGAGTGTACAGTATAGCCATGAAAGTCTGTTAGATGTCAGAATAGGGAAATTGGAATGTATCTTTCCACTCCAAGTGCCATATACCTTTATGAAAGGGAAATTTTGTCCAATACAGCAGTGCATCCCTAGCCTACCCTTTTCACACATTTGCAAATAGGAGGTCATAAGTTGAATATGATGGGGATTTTTCTTCAGTTATTCAAACTGAAAAGTTTCTCGTGTTATTGATATAATTTATTCAAGAATATACATAAAAAACTTTGTAATCACTGTTTTACATTGGATGGCTACTGTATGACTGCACCTAATATTAAATACCCTCCAAACTTATTGTATAACTATAAGCCTTTATACTTATAAGTATACTGTATCGCCTATTCTATACAATAGTGTGTAGTGGCAAATTTATGACCAGTTGATTTGGTCATCGGAGGAACTTTTTGAGAATAGGGACTCTGTTTTAAGGCGGTCTTACACTACCTTGAATGAATTTTGGCTTTAACTTTTCCCTAATTGTAAGTGTTCAGGTGAAAATATTGAAAACAAGAACAACTTAAAGTAACATGTTTCAAAAGAATACTAACATGTTGAAGTTGGTAACCTTATGACAGTTTTAGGCTACACTGACGGCTTGTTCTGTGTTACACAGATAATACATGAATATTTGCTTGTTGAGGTAGATAGCCAAGCCAATGAAATAAAGTCTCTTTTGTTGAAAGAACATAAATTTAAATGTAAGGTGGCACATGTGATACTATTTAAGTATAATACACTTTATCAGCCAAAATTTTAATTATTGAATGGAAATGATGAGGTGAACCATAATCACTAGACAGTCTTAACACACACTGGCTTAATTATTGCAAAACAGTAATACAGTTGTTACTTAGATTGCTAAGGTGCAGGGGTAATGTACATAAGAAGGCGGAACTGTAAGTAGTTGTATTGTGCTGTGTAAGTGACTACTTCACATAAAATATCACAATTTGTTCCATTAAAATCAATAGAGAACTTACTGAACTAGTAATGTAGCATGCTTTCCAGATTGTCAGATTTTCATCCGAAATAAATGAATCTAGTCAAAACTTAAAACAGGGTAGCCAAGATGGGGGCTTACGAATAAACCGTTGAGGTAAGCTCAGTTGGTAGATGTTACTTGTTTAATAGAGGATGTAATAGACATGGAGTAAAATTTGCTGGCTGGGTGCTAGAGCTTTGTAATTTACATACTTGCAGTAGACCTCCTATATCTATGCTCTGTTGAGGAGAATACATATATCAGATATGAGCTTTCTCCAAGAATTCTCAGAATATCCGTAATTTCTTTTCTACCTCGGGGGAAAAACTATTACCCTAACACACTGTACCATACACAAACTGGAGTCTATACCGCAATTTTTGCAAAGTTCTGTGACTGTTTTTTACCCCAGGCTCATTCCTGATTATATACATTCTCTGACATTTTCATTAAATCCTCAGATGATTCTAAATAGCCAAACAGTTCTTTGTGTGATTTGCATCGGACCCAGATAAAGATCACACAAGATTTGTTACACATACTTGCAGTACGGTAGATGATATGTTAAGTAGAGAACTTTTTCACAAATATTTTCATTTCTTTAATTCCTTAGCTATAGGAAGTCTAGTATAGCCTTGCAGACATTTGGCTGATTAGCTTCTGACACAGATAGAATTCAAGAAAGATGGAGAATGTCCACCTGGCAGGCGAGGACGAAGATATCTACTCGGGGTTCAACGAATACAATCCTTTCTTCGATACAGAGGTGAATAATAATAATAAATGAACTTATAAAGCGCTAAAATCTATGAAGTATTCAATACCGCTGTACAAACCCTTAAGAACGCCAACTTGAAAAGATGAGTCTTCAAGCAAGACTTGAACTGACTGAGAGTGGGAGAACTCCGCACAGATATGGGCAGACCATTCCAGAGCTTGGGCCCGGCTGATGGAAAGGCACGGTCGCCATAGGTTTTCAGTTTAGTTCTGGGAACAGTGAGAGTGAGTGTATTGCTAGAACGCAAGGTATAACGAGTATTGACTTGGAAGGACAGATCGTCTGACAAATAGGCGGGTGCCATTCCATGAATGCACTTATACACCAGGAGCAGTACTTTGAACTTAATTCTGAATTCAACAGGCAACCTATTGATATATTTTTAATTATGCCTATAGTTGAAGCCTTTGGCTAAAGTTTTGATAGTTCATCAAATTACTTCATTAGATTTCAAATGACCTGAATTTCTAACAACATTCAAAGGGAGAAAAAAAAAGAAAAAACAACTATTAACAGATTACAATACCAACTGCAGAAGACCTGTGTAGGTAAGTCTATAGGTTAAAGGACCTGACATTTCAAACCTGGCAGTACAGTATCTTCTCAGAGGCTAGACTGAAGAAGATCCAGCCAGGTTCGAAATGTCCAGCCCTCTAGCATATATCTTGTGGATTTGTTACAATATGAGTGAGAATACATGGCAAATATTTATAGTAGTATCAATATTCTAGTCTAGTTAATTCATATTGTGACCTTTGATGTCACATGCTGGTTAAATGTTATCAGTCAAAGTCATCTTGGATTCATAAATTGCATTCTTTTCATCCGTTTATTCGTAGAGGAATTTTGAAAACAGCAAGGAAGTTATTCAGTTATTTTCTTTTCATTTATGAATAGGGGTTAGAAAATGACGAAGGTTTCAAGCAAGCTGTCAAGACCAGTCATGGCAGGAGGCCTCCCGTAAGTACTTTCAGGAAACATGGCATGTTTGGTGATCTTAAAAATTGATTTTGGGGTAAATTTTGAATAGTTTCATAAACTAGAAAATATTTTAACTTTCAATGTTTACGTCATTCCTTGTAACATATATCTTCGCAACGCTTGAACTTTATTTATTTTCTTTGGGAGAAAATAGTGGTGTTAAGGAAGTAAAATAAAAAAATTATCTGTAACGGGCAAAACTGCTTTGAAAACTTGGCATGGGCTTTTTCTCCATGATGGATCTTATTTTGTGTAGAGGCTAGTCTCATATGAATTGAAGAATTATCTCTTTGAAGGAGCAACAACAGTTGAAACGTAAACAGAGGGATTCGGAGTTCAAGTTGGACTTTGGGAAAATTTTTAAAGCAATCTCTTTTAGTACCATAATTATTTCACTTACCTTTGCTATGAAATAAAAATTAAGTTTAATATGATATGTTGCCTTTATTTTTCCAGCCAATAGAGAAACATCTTGCATTTATAATAGGGCACTAGTGGGACTTGATAATTTAGAGAAATCAACATATTATTGCTTGCCCAGATGGGAACTATGAATTTTATAAATTGCCTCAGGTTCCACCCATGGATAAAAACTTATTTTTCTGGTGAGAATCTAAACACTAATTAGAACATTTATGTTAAAAATTATATTTTTCTAGCAGCTATCAATTGAGTGCTGTAGAGAATTAGTTATATGGTATAAATGTATATTCATGACTTTACATGGATCTAAATATTTTAAAATGCAGGCAATGAATATCAATAATTGAAAGCAGACATTGAGAAATGAAAAACAGTTTTCAGATTTTTTTTTTTCAACCTTTGATACTTTTCTCATTTTCCCATTTCTCTTCCATTATGTCAGTCTTTCTTTTAGACTTATCTAAGAGTTAAAGGCATAGTTTTTTCTCCTTAACATGATTACATATTACTCTGACATTTGCTTCCTTTTTTGCTTAAATTTCTTAGATGACTGCTGCGAGGAAGAATGTAAGTTACATGTCTATTGCAAATCAGGGTTGTTAAGTAATGGTTGACTAGTGATTTTCTTTGGGGGGGGGGGGGGGGGAACCAATACTGTTTCCGCCATTATACAAGATACAACATTTAAACTGTACTTAGAAAATTTCCAATTCGTTGTTGGATTAACGATTTCAGCTATGTATAAGAAGCTAGTCAAATCATTTGGTGACCCAGAACAAATATTACCTACTTTCTCTCCATTAGGCTAAGTGTAACAAGGAGAAATAAATCCTTTTTAAGTGTGCGATCTCAACATATACAGTTTGTCGTAACATATTTTGTTTCATTAGCTTGTTCTAGGTTCTAGCAATATGACAGTTTCACAGTGTGATGTGGTGCGCCAGTTTACTAATCAATATTCAGATATAGGTTGTTAATCTGAGAAAAGAAAGTGCAGGCAATTTGATAATCAGCAAAATATAACTTTTTCACTAGACTATCCTTTTATAAATGACAGATTAGATCAGTGCTCATGAAGCTTAAGCGATATTAAACAACAACAAATTAACAATTGTCTGTCCAATTCTAACAGAATTGTTATGTTTTGAGTGTAAATGCTTCATCTTCCTTTTCCTGTGGTTTTTATTTTTCTGACAGTTTGCCTTTAACAGGGCCCAGGTGGGAACTGCAGCTGGGGTAAGTACCGTGTACCAGCGGTAGAACCATCGTGTATAAAACTAAATCATCCTATCATGTTAGATTATAAGAACAGTTTGTCAAGTGAGAAACTGGTTTCTTCTCATGAAGCTGTACAGGTGTTTCGTGGATATGTGACACTGACAAATCATGCATGTCTTATTGTACAGAAGTAACCTGAAACTGTTACGGCAAACACATATTTGAAAGAGGTAAAACAACAATATTCTTGTAATCTTATCGCTCTTTAAATATTATGCTAATAACATTATTAGGATAATTCCTGCTGTATTTGTCATTTTGCAATTGTAGCAAACTATGATACCTCTGTTTTTAACAGAATAGCCAAACCATTAATGTTTGTAAGTTCTCTCCAATTGACTATTTTGTTTTCTCATTTTTGGTGGCACAGAATCGGCTCAAAACTGGTTTAACTTCATCTATGGGTCGTCCGACCACTGGGATTGCTGTGGTGAGTTGTTTGTGGTATTGTTTCTGAAACTGTATAGCTATAAATTTTTAATCTGAGAAGTATCTACCACACATTAGTAGGAATGTGTAAGTGTATCACAACCCCCTCCTCTCCCCCCCCCTCCTCCTTCACCAACCCATCCAACTGTTCCATTATCAGCTCAATCGCTACAATGGCATCATTCACCCTTCTTGTTGCCAGATGCATGCACAAAATATCGACAAATTTGAAAGCTTCATATCTTTGTCATACAAAATACAATCAGCATGTACTTTAAATTTACAGATGCAGAAAATTTCCAGCATCCACTGCATGGAATAACTTTTAATATAAAACTGCCTATGTGTTCTGCAGATTATCATAACTTTATTAAATTTTCATACTTGTTCTGACTTAATTTTGGATTCCGTTTTGTTATCAGGATGCGTCTGGAGCCAGACCAATGACAGCCGTGCGGGCTGCTGGATATTCATCAACTGGAAGAGGTGAGAATTATCAGAGACAGAATGAACTCATTTTTATTGATCGGATTCATGATGTGTAAAATATTGCTATGCAGCTTCTTTTCTTTTTCATCTTAAGTTTTATCGGGGGTTTTATTTTTGCAGTTGATAAACAAGAAAATGATTGGAAAGTGTTAAAAAAACAAATTAAACTGTTATTTAATGATTAGTCTTAGATAATTCCTTTAATCAAATTTAATGTCATTCCCAAAGTTGGAGGATATGAAGTTTGTACGACCAATAATTAATTTGTCATGACAAAAGCTGTTTCCTTACAACAGAAGTTAGATTATAACCTGAAATGTTTTGTTTTGAATGACATCTCACATATGGCAGTTTTGTCTTGAGAAAGTCTGACCTTTACAGAGAATACTTTAAAATAGTACAGAACTATGGCCACAAGAATAGTGTTATGTTGGTATTACGTATGGCAGGCTTGGCAGCATACATGCAATGCTGATCTTAAAAAGTTTGAAATCAGTTTTAATTTCCCTGTGTACATAGCATTTACTTTACAGTTAAAAATGACTTTTTTTGTTGGATATTTTCAGGGCAGGGGTTTGACCCCATGAACCAAGCATCCAAAGGGCCAGCGCCCCCACTAGAAATGAAGAACGAAGATAGGTACGTATTAAAGGGACTTCCTGATGACAGACAATGTAGAACTATTATTGTAAGAGGACAATATTCCACACTGCTAGACTAATTAATTAACCCCAATATCTTGTCCCTAACTCGAGATGATGTTGAATGTCACCTAGTTCGACTGGCTAATCCTTCAACTAATCCAGGAATACTTGAAATCCAGTTTAATGCACCACCGTTTTCTTGTGTTTTGGTTTTTTGTTTTTCTTTTAAATTGAATGCTAAATATTTATGTTGGTATATTGCAGCCCGGAGGAAAAGATTAAACAGTTGGAGAAGCAAGTCAACGATCTGATCGAAGAAAGCTGTTTCTCCAACAGCCGAGGAGAGCTTAGTTTGGTAAGTATGCCGTGATGGTCTGTCATGTTTTATGAATGCTACTTCGCAAGCCCCTTCCAATCTGATTATACCAGAGGACAGCTAAGTTTTCGATAAGTACTACATGATAGCGAGAGTCTGGGTGGATTACAGAGGTTTAAAAACATCCGGATTTGTGGATAGTTTTTAGACAAAGTCATAGAGTGAAAGAACATTCTCTCGGGGGATTTGGTTGGCCAGCAACTCCCGACTTTTAATGGTTAATTGCCTGAAGTAACAGTCCTTCAACCCTTTCTTTCTGATCTTACATTGGGATTGGGGTCTTTATCTTCAAAGATGGTACCTTTTTCATGTAGGTTATCTTTGACATGACTTAGATTATAAATGTGAGGAAAACCACACAACTTACAACCCTCCCCCCCCTCCCTACCCATCCCCACCCCTTCCCTACTAGGTGTAACAACTGTTCCTTCATACTTCAGGTAAAGTTAACAAACAGTGGTTACAACCTTATAGAAAGTAATCTGTTAAGTACCAATGTCTATGTGACCTCTTTGAAATGAGGACCATCTTTCTCTTTTCTCCATCTCCTTAGGCCCTTGAAAAGGCCAAAGAAGCCGGCAGGAAGGAGCGAGTTCTGGTCAGACAAAGAGAGCAGATTTCTGCAACTGAACAGATCAACTTGGATCTTACTTATTCTGTGAGTAAAAATACTTGTCAATATTGACAAAATGTATGCAATAACAAGTACAATGGCTACCTGTTTGCTCAGGTGGAAAATGCATATGCCTGCATTAATATATGAAAGTCAATACAGTACACATAGAAGATGTTTTTTTCAGGTGTGCTATGGCTTGGACTCTGTAAAATTGAACGCCAATTATTTAGGTTTGCTTCAAACAGTTTTGCTAGAAACATACATGCATTTGTTGAGAGGTTTTGATAACATTGGGAATATATTGTATATAAGTGCCAGACGTCCAGGCAGCCACCCTACTCACGAGACAGCCAAGGTTATCCAACTTGTCTGATAGACAAGTAGTCAAGTTTTCCAATAATGAGACAAATAGTCATCAGTAGAAAATTTCAGAAAGTTATCAATTCTTAAAAGTATGACAGTATTAATCAATTACATTTCAATCACATGTTTTTTGTTTTTTGTTTTGTTTTTTGTTTATTTTATTTTTTAGGTTCTGTTCAACCTTGCTAATCAGTACGAGTCAAATGAGATGTTTACAGAAGCTCTTAACACCTACCAAGTTATAACCAAGAATAAAATGTTCACCAATGCAGGTAACTAATAAACTCCCACACTCTAAAATCTTTCTAAACTTTGGGATATTCATAAAAAAACTAACAAATTGAATAACATCTATTTGCAATAGCTTTGATAATTTACCGCGATATTTTCAAAATCGAGTAAACTAGTTCATTTCTACACTCAGATAATCCGTTTGTTATGATTATAGTATTTAGTTCTTTCTCTGCAATTTGGTCTTTACTATCAGCTATTTTGTTACTCATATTTATATATATATATATATATAGATATACCTTTTTTTCCACCATTGATTGCTTTCTTACATACAAAATTGGCTTTAGTAGGTAATCAATGAAAATTTACACAGTCTCAATGATATATGTTTTATAAAAATACCAATTTTCGTTACAAACTTTCCAAATCGCCACAGGTCGGTTGAAGGTTAACATGGGTAATATTTACTACAAGCAGAGGAATTATCCTAAAGCCATCAAGTTTTACCGGATGGCTCTGGATCAAGTACCAGTCAACACACACAAAGAGATGAGGTGAGCTATTCAGTAAAAAAAAGTTTAAAAAAAGATAGGGAAACATTCCGGCCAATATCGCCCCCTCCACATGTGTATGCTATCAGCAACAGACAGGTTGATAGTCTTTGAAGAAGATCCTGCTAGGATCGAAACGTCAGGCCAACTTATATACACATTCTCCTACACAGGCTCTCTAGTGGATAAGCAGTTTGCTAACAGTTTTATTTTATTTTTATTTAGGTTGATAGATACACAGATATTAGGGAATAACTTACCTGTTATCACACAGCTCAGCAAAAATAAAACCTGCTACACGATTGCTAACATGTATGTCAGTGTTTGTGTACTGAAGCATCCTTTATCACGTATGTTATCAAAACTAAAATTCATCAATCTGGAAAATGCTACAACGAAATGTAAACAACAAATTATTATTCCCTGTGACAGATATTCAGACTTTCTTGTTTGGCTGAATATAGGGGACAATTTTGATTTTGGTTTGATGTGGAGAAAACATATAATGTTACTCAAAAAGTGCATGACCTCAGTAGAACTTTTTTCCAGGTTAAGACACTCAGCCAGATCAAAATGATATTTCTTATGACTTTTACAATTGCTGTCATAAACATTTGGTCATGCACTTTCATCATTTTTTTTGGTGGAAAGCGATCTTAAAGCAACAGAATGAATTTCATTTGAAAACTTACGTAACCAAATTTTCCACTGCTCACAAGATTTCACTCTGGTGGCTAGGATAATATTTTGAATGAATGTTATGAAGTAATTCTTTACACCAAAAATATGTAACAAAGTAGCTCTGGTTATTAGTTACCATAGCAATATGTGGCAACTCAAAAGCAACTGCCCATATTCTTATGTGCATTGTTTTCCTTCTTCTTTATTCTTTTTTTTTGTTAATTCAAAGGATTTTAGACACAACCAAATCTGCTGTTGACTGTTGTAGTCCTATATGTTCAGTGTGTGTTGATACATTTTAATTTGCAAACAAAGTTTCCCAAAGTGTTCCCATTCGTATTGACTGCTAAAGTGTCACAAATTGTTAAAAGATTAAATTTTCTCAAGTGAAATATTCAAACTTCAATATTTTTTTTTTGTATTGTGTCTAGGATCAGCATCATGAAAAACATAGGCATTGTGTTTGTGAAGATGGGCCAATATAACGATGCCATCACTTCGTTCGAACACATAATGTCGGAGCAACCAGATTACATAACAGCCTTCAACCTCATCCTCTGTTACTTTGCATCAGGAGACAGAGAGAAGATGAAACGAACATTCCAGAGGCTGCTGCAAGTTGACCTGGATCTGGAGGATGAGGATAAATACCTTCCTCATCCCGTAAGCAAAAAACTTTTATGATTTCTTTCTTTCTTATCAAAATCTAATCAAGTGAAAAATCTTCACCAAGCAGTGTTGGATTTTCAGGAATTTGAGAAGGTTGTCCGAAGGACTACCAGTTTCAAAGATTTTCAAAGATTTGGTAGTCCTGCAAAAAACTTGGTAGTCCTTCCAAATTTTTCCACCAAAATTGAAAATGATAAATACAAAAATAATACAAAACAAAACATTTTGGTGCTCAATCTGATTGTGTCAACCAAAGCTTTATTAGTTTAGCATATAACCATGTTATTGTGTACTGTTTTCAAATAGTGTTTGCACCTTTTTTATTACCCGAATACCCTACGCAGTGTGATTTATTTTGTTTTTTTTGTGCAAACCGCTGGTTAAGGAAGATTTTCTCATTGTGTTAGGCTACCATGTGGTCGACACAACATTTTGAAAGATTTGGTAGTCTGACGTAATTTCTACTTTTCTCACCAAATGTAGGTTTCGTATGAAGTCCAGGATTGTTTAACAAGTTTTAGATTGTTTATCAAAGATTAGCACTTTTATAAAAAAGCTTTATATCTTTAGATTCTCATAGATAATATTTCTTATCAAGTCATCATTTTCCTGCACACGTTGACGCTTTTTTCTTCCGTGTTTGCAATATTCTTCCCCAGTTTATCATTTCTCTTACCATGGTAACTAACATTTTGGTCACCAAGTTTCAATCTATTGGGGTTCTTTCTGAGTAAGGATTTTTCCAGTTTTTTTTTCCACTTTCTGTTTCCAAATGAGTCAGAATGTGTTTGTTGCATAAAAGTTACGGGGCCTGACATTTCATTCCCAGCACTGGAGAACAGAAGGAAATCCTGCTATATATCTATATATATATATCTATATATATATATCTATATATATCTATATATATCTATATATATCTATATATATCTATATATATATATATATATATATATATATAGATATAACTTCTCCTATACATGCATGCTTTATTTCAGAAAAGAAGCAATTTTGTAAAATGTTGTTCTCTCTTTGAAAAAGAGTTATTGGAGTCAATATTATACGATCCAACTGAAAAAGTCTTTCAGCTGAATGAACTATGTAATTCTCACACTTTACTTTATAATTTCTGTTTTTCGTTTGCCTGTCATTCCTGCAGGAGGACAAACATGCTAACATGGTTTTGGAAGTCATCAGAAGTGATACACTAAGAGAGCAAGAAAATGAAAAGTAAGTTTTTAACTCCAGAGTTGGCAGGTGGTTTGGAGGGTGGTTTACTTAGGTTTGAGGGGCATAGTACAAAGGATATGCATATTGTCATATTTTTCTACCCTTCCACCCATCCCCCCCCCCCCGCATATTCCCCATGCTTTCCTTCTCTTCACCCTCCCAATTCCTAAATCTCTATCTCAAAAGTTGTACATTAAGAATACTAGACAATGCAAGTTGATAGACTCATAAGTGGCTGATTTTATATATTTGTGTTTCGCAGTAAGGAAAGAATTATAACTGAATTTTCCATCTCTGATGTTTAAAGCCATATCAGAATTTATCTGAACTATTTACTAAGCTCCTCACTTACCAGTTTCCTCTCTGTTATCCATATCTACATAACGATAATGCTGTTCTGCCTTACCTCCATGTGCCTCTTCACCAAAGGAAACCAGCTTACCTGTTGGTCTCTCTACTCATCACCAAAGACGTTCTCAGGGGGTTGGGGGGGGGGGGTACCATCAAAACAGAGTTTCAGTATTTTTTGCTCCCAACTTATTTGATAACTTTAGGCTCTACCATCTACCTTTTTAGAGAGCGTGGTGGCCAATTGTCTAAGGCGTCGGACTTGTGATCCAAGGATTGCTGGTTTGATTCATGCCTAGTTCATTGCGTTGTGTCCTTGGGCAAGATGCTTTATCTCACTTGCCTCTCTCCACCCAGGGGTTAAATGGGTACCTGTGAGGTAACTTGTCATTGGGCGCAGTATATAACTGCTGCCACCTGGAGGGATTGTCTCTGGGACAGGTGATCATTGACCAGGGATAATATAACGTCTGTAAAGCGTTTTGAGTTCTATCGCTGCCAGTGTAAAGCGCTATATAAAAATTAAATATTATTAAATATTTTTTCTCTATAAAGAAAATCTGCAATGGAGAAGTGTGTGATGGCTGCAGCCAAGCTGATCGCCCCGGCGATAGAGCAGAGCTTCTCGGCAGGCTTCGACTGGTGTGTAGACTGTGTCAAGCAGTCCCCTTACACAGAACTAGCCAACGATTTAGAAATCAATAAAGCTATCATGCATCTGAAGAAGAAAGACTTCAGCCAGGTGAGATTTCCATCGACCAAATCAGTTGTCTTTGCTGAATGTTATGCCCATATATTTTAATGTTTGTCTCCTGGAAGTTGTTCTGCTGGATGTTGCTGATGATTATGTTGCTGGATGTTGCTGATGGATGATGCTGGATGTTGTTCTGTTTGTCAAGTTTCTGTCTGTCTGTGAGTTTATATATATCTGTTTGGTTGGATGAACATAAAAAGGAAAAAGTATGGTTGTGATTTATTGGTTTGTCTTTCTGCCTTTGGGAACTAAATGGATAATTTAGATATATATTTTTTTCATGTTCAGACAACATTCCATCTAAGGTTTGGCTGTCTTTTCATAACTAAACCTAATAATTTTCTCTTCTTATCGAAATCTTGTCTTCAGGCCATTGATGTTCTTAAATCCTTCGAGAAGAAGGAATCCAAGTGCGCCTCGGTCGCAGCGGTCAATCTATCGTTTATTCATTTCCTGCAAGCTGAATATTCAGCGGCAGAGAAGTACGCTGAGATGGCAATGACCTCTGACCGGTACAATCCTGCTGGTAAGCTGATGTCATCTCCACCTCTTTGCATGGTTTGACAAAACTAATATGAGACAGCATGTTTCAGGTTATGTTGAAAAGTTGTCATTTTGGTTTCCCTGTTTCTCTCTGAGTGTGAAAGTTAGAATCACATGTTACAGTCGATAAGCAATAAAACAGTGTTTAGATTATCCAAGATGAATAAGATGTTCTTCCTGGTTCCAGTGTATCTAAAATGCATGGGTGAGGAGACTAAAAAGGATGCATTCATCCATATCTTAAATGTTAAGAGAATATATAACTAACTCTTCCCTAACTTAAACTATATTATAACATTGTTTGCAAGTCTCGTCCTGGTCAATATCATATCAGGTATGCAATCAGGAATAACTCTATCAAGAGGAAACACAAAGAGAAAACACAGAGAGAAAACACAGAGAGAACACACAAAGACAACCTGGACTGAGCAAGACTAAGCAAAGTTACCTTTCAGCCAGTTTCCTAGATTGGTGACCATTCTGCAACAAGGGTGTTTGCAATATGTAAGATGGATAAAAGGAAACTACAATAAATGGCATCATGTAATACAGCTATTCCATGAAAATCCACCCACATCACTACCATCAACACATCCCTCACCTCCTTCCTCCACCCACCCCTACCCCTTGATTCTAAAGAAACCAAACATATTTGAAACTTAAAACATATGTCAAGTAATCTACCTTTTAATTTTGTACATATTCATGAAATGTGTATAAAAGTAATCAGAATATTGAAATCAGTTTCAATTTTTTTTCTCTAGGACAACCAAAGACAACTTTTTCCTTTATAAATATATTTCTTTATAATAATTCCATCAATGATCTTCACATCTTGTATAGTAGATGATATCTGTTTGTTGTTCTTACTGTTGTTCTGATGTCTTAGTTTTTATTTCCTTACTACTTCACAGCTCTGGTCAATAAAGGCAACTGTCTCTTCATAATGGGGGATCTAGAGAAATCCAAGGAATTCTTCATGGAAGCCCTGAGGACAGAGGTATCTTGTACGGAAGCCTTGTACAACCTTGGTATGTGACAAATGTAGCATCATCTCTTAAAATCAGTAACATCTTCTTTGATGCCATCTAAATGCAAGAACCTTTCTGGTCTTTTATGCTTTCCCTCAAATATGTTATGTTCTGTTTTATTATTTCATAACTGATGAAATCTCATATGCAGTTGTAAATAAAGATGTTTTATTTCGTAAAGAGATTTTTCTTTGTCCCCAAGATCTTTGTCCCTTCTGTTACTGTTACTTGTCATTTAGCCTTTGAAGTAGATCCTGCTAGGATCGAAATGTCAGGCCAACTTATTTTTACACATTTTGTAAAGAGGACAGGGTTTTAGAGTATATAAGTCTTCTTTGAAAATATTTTTATTTTTTATTCATATGCAGTCCCAATCCTGGGAAGCTTTCGTTAACAATAATAATTTTATTTTAACTGATAATATCAATATTTTGTAACCCTGTAGGTCTGGTGAATAAGAAACTCGGTCATCTAGAACCAGCGCTGGAGTGTTTCCTGAAGCTTCATGCAATACTTCGGAGCAATCCTGAAGTTCTTTTCCAAATAGCCACAATGTATCCTTTTAATGTACTGTCAGTTATCAGTGGACACCCATCAGTGAGGTGAAAAGGAATGGGTTTTTTCCATCGACCCAGATATATCTAACTACATCAAACGCTGCCATTAATGTTTTCGAGAGACTTTTGCTGTGGCAAGCAAAGTTAAAACTTGTACCGAAGAGATATGTATTCCAGTTGGTTGGAATCCCCATCCATTTAACCTCTGGATTATATTTTTTTATGGTTAGTGGAAGAAACTGTAAAAATATACTGTATGCCTAGTTTTGATTTCCTTACCTGTGTAATATCAGATATGACATGTTAGAAGACACGCCACAGGCTACCGAGTGGTTCATGCAACTGATCGGTATCGTGCCGACCGACCCCTCCGTTCTATCTCGTCTCGGAGAGCTCTACGATAACGAAGGCGACAAAACTCAAGCCTACCAATACTACTTTGAGGTAAATCCATCAGACATCACATTTCAACGTCAAATATGGCCCTTGACATTAGCCAGCATAGGGGTAGACAAAACATACAAAAAACACTGTGTCAAAAACGAAAGCTGCAGCAGCTGCAAAATGCCCTGCAGCAAGGCCGTCTGAATATCAAACAATAGAGATTATTTTTAGAAGACCAGCAGTGACTATCATATGGATATATTTTTATATTAATATTCAAGCTGCGTCCATTTTATTTGTCGTATTCATATTTTAAGGGGTTGTGTCATTTTGTTACTAAAATATAAAAATCTTTTTTCTTTTTTTTTAGGAATTTCACTGTAAATCTATATTATTTTAAAAATTATTCCTCCGTATATCTATATACTTTTTTTTTATATTAACATTTAAGCTGCATCAATTTTATTCTTCATATTCATATTTTAGAGGTTTTATCATTTTGATGTCATTGTAAAGCGCTCTTGAACATGCTTAAGCATGAACAGAGCGCTATATAAATTTGGTAAATAATAATAAAATAATAATGTGAAACTTAAGAGCACAAAAGATTTCACTGTATGCAGCTTAGCTGCATATTGCTGCAGCCCCCTCAGCATCTGTCTTTGCACATTAGTGCCTAAATGGTGCCCTTTTCGTTATCTTTCAGTCTTTCAGATATTATCCATCAAACATTGAGATTATCGAGTGGCTCGGGGCTTACTACATCGACTCTCAGTTTGTGGAGAAGGCCATTCACTATTTTGAGAGGGCGGCAGTCATTCAACCTAACAAAGTGAAATGGCAGTTAATGATTGCCAGCTGTCACAGAAGAAGTGGTAAGTCCTATTTTGTATTGATGTTGGCTGTTCGTTACAGCAAAGTCTCAGGCTGATTAAATATAATTACTTTTGCATTTAAAACTCAGAAGGGATGGTCCAATCATCATAAACAATATTGACTGGAGTGAGTAACAGGAGCTGATAATAGAAACAATGAAACCAAGCATCTGGGAGGCTGTGGGTCTGAGCCATTGCTGGTCAAAGTAAGGTGGATTCTTTCGTCCAGGAGGAATCCACTTTTTTTCCAGATCTGAAATGGTCATCCACATTGTAAGAACAATCCAAAATAAGCCTAGATACCTTAAATTGGTTTAAACCAATTGCCAACCGTCTTGAAGTGTAGGTTATAAGCCATTTGGCTTTATCCCACATGCATGTGGCTGCTTAGTATTGTAGAGTAGCATCCTTAGTGGTTAGTATCATAGAATTGCTGCTTAGTATCGTAGAGTAGCATCCTTAGTGGTTAGTATCATAGAATTGCTGCTTAATATCGTAGAGTAGCATCCTTAGTGGTGAGTATCATAGTATTGCTGCTTAGTATTGTAGAGTAGCGTCCTTAGTGGTTAGTATAGTATCACAGTATTGTTGCTTAGTATTGTAGAGTAGCATCCTTAGTGGTTAGTATCATAGAATCGCTGCTTAAGTATCGTAGAGTAGCCTTCCAGGCCGACGTCTACCCATCTGTAAGTAAATCTGCTATTATTTCACCATGCTGTTCAAAATTCTGCTGATTAATGAAGCCTATTTTATATATGTGTGTTTTCATTTTTATTTAGTTCTGTTTTATCATCACTTTATTTCTTTAACAGGTAACTACCAACAAGCATTAGAGACTTACAAATACATTCACAAGAGATTCCCGGATAACATTGAATGTGAGTAATGCTTGTGATTTGAAGTGATCATTGCATATGCAACCGTCAGTGGTACCTGTATCTAACTTGTCGCATCTGCTCTTGTGCATCTTCCCTTCATCTTGTTCTTGATCAACATTTAAAATACTTCAGGTTAACGGACAATGTGCAACAGAATAACAATTCACATTACTTTGTGAAAACTCAATCTCAATGTATCAAAGTTGTATTGTAAATCTGTTAAAGGTTATCATCAAATAAACCATTTTAAGCTGCTAAAGAAAAGGAGAATTTTGTGGTTTATCTGTGTTTTATTGGATAATTTATTATTCCTCATATTTTGTATTTTCTTCTAGAGGTTTGTACCTTCTTGTGCAGTTTATTGCTAACTCTCTTTTTTTTTTTCAACTTAAGTCAGGTTTTTTTCCTTTTCCCCCTAGGTCTTAAATTCCTTGTTCGTCTATGCTCCGACTTGGGGCTACCTGATGCCCAAGAGTATGCTACTAAGTTGAAAAAGGCAGAAAAGGCCAAAGAATTGAGGGAACAGGTTTGTCATTTCCAATCTCTCATTGTTAAGATCTTCGTCATGTAGCAACAAAGCACAGAACGACAGTATCTTTGTTCCAGCATTCCCAGCCACTTAGACCATATTTGATGTAACTTTTCTTTCTTTTTTTTGCTTATCCTCTCAGAGAGCAACAAGTGGCACAGGGAGCAGATCCGGTAGTGCTCGTAGAGGGGTCCGAGGAGGGGGCAGTGCAGGTACGTCGTTTTCATATTTTCAGCCTTTGGTGTGGAAAAGATGTTAAAAGATAAAGAAGAAAAGGAGGAATTGAGGGTAGAATTTTTCTTGAAAGGAAGTAAAAAATTCAGAGATTTCAATCAATTTAGACGGAGAAAGAGTATCCTTAATTTACAACAAAATTTCCCTTCCTTTTATTTCGCTTCATCTACCATAGTCTAGGGCACGTTTTTAAATCTCACATGTAGATAGGAATGTCAGCTCAAATATGCATGAGGAATTATTGTATTCAAATTATGGGAAATATTGTAAGCTAAGCCAAAGTATTATTTGGATATTTTTGGGGTTCTATGCAGTATTTTGTTCCAGATATATCTTTTTACAAACATATCCATAACTGTGAAAAACTCTCCGTTACGTACTTGATCAAGCATTGTATTCTTTGTTATCATAAATATCTAGCAATAGCAACATTAAATCACTCATGTATGGCAGAAAACACATTTATTACTTGTTATACTTATAAATGTATGTCTTATAGTAATATTTATACAGTTATATCATCTTCAACTAAACCAAGGTATAAAGTGTATATTTTAGTATAAACTCTATCATCCCAGCATTTGATCTGCTAAGGAACACTTGTGGAAGGAAAGAAATATATAAGGGTGATCCCCCTCACCCACCCACCCCCTCGTCAATTTATGAATGATCCTGGTGTCTTTCAACAGAACTGACATTATTTTAGAAATAGTAAGGGAATGTTCGTATTGCTTAATGTCATGAACAAAATAAATTTGTGCTAGTGTCAGGGTGATTTGTACCTCTTTGCTGGTGTTTCAGCTCGCATATTCACTATTTTCTGTTTTGGCTTGGATGTATAACTTACCTCCAAAACAAATTTAGATGGAAATATGTAAAAACATTTTTAACAGTCAGAAAGTAAAGTAAAAGCACTTTCTGTCATTTGAAGCTCAAACCCAAACAGGGAGAATTTCAAGTTTGAAAAATGGTATCAAAATTTCAAACTGTGGTAGAGAAAAAGTTGATCAGACTTTTAAGTTGTTAAATTAACTGAAAGGTATGTTTATACTAATTACGAATAAGAGCACGTCGGTTGAAACTTGTTTCTTATTAATAATAACCGCTCTGATTTTTGTTTTTGCTTTCTTAATTTCTTTACTTTGTGCTGTGCCAACACCCTTACTTAACATCCCTTCACTAATCAACTGTCCTGCTGTGTCTACCACTTCCTTCACTTCACCCCTGCACGGTTTATAACCTCTGACCTCAGATGGTGAAGATCATCAAAGAACCGGTAGTGCCGGTAAGTGGGAAATATTGTGGGGGAAGGGGTGTTGTAAAGTTGACTAAGTTGCCACATTATTGTCACATTCATCAAATTATATATTTTGTCCATATTTCCCAGTTGCGTTGCGAAGAAGTGTGAGCAAAGTTAACAGTCTAGTAACTTTGATGGATTTTGACGAGAAAGGAGTCATCATCTGCAAATTGATCATTTATTTTTTTGTGAAGTTTTATCACTATTTAATATCTCCAATGCAGGAAAATACTGCAGAAAAATAATTTGATGATTTTTTTATTTATACATCATTTGTTTTTATTTTATTTTCAAAATTATGCGATTGTTAACTATTGCGAGCACACCAATGCAAGAAAAATGTCATTGTGATTTTTTTCCCCCCCCCCTGTTATGTGATGTCACTCTACCTGCTCCCATAGGGAAACAGAAAAGTCCCATATTATCACATTAAGTTTGCATGTTATAAGTAAAACTGACTAATACCTGTTTAATTTCTTAATTTATGTTACCAGTTATTAATCATAACCTTATATACTGTATGTCTATGTCAAGTAAAAAGACCATGGTAGAATCATAATATCCATTTTGACCCACTTTCATTTAACTTCAGTGACTAATTCCTGTGACTATTTTTTTTCTTCCATTTATCCCAACCCCATCCTCCCCCCTCCCACACTAGGGAAAAATTTATTCGGTTTCCCATTACAAAATGCTGTGCAAAACGGTCCATTTCCTATACGAATGCAAAGTTGCATGGCATATTTGCTTTACACAGGAACACATAGTATGTTATAAGAGAAGAAATTCAGAACCACCAAAACTGCTACAACAAAATTTGAATACTAAATTATTCCTCCATATTTGGTTTGTTCATTCATCTGTATCTTAAGCTTGCTACATTTCATCATTATTTGAACAGCATTGGCCCTCATCAGTATCGGCCCACAGACTGTAGAGAGCATTGGCCCGCATCACATATCGGCCCAAAAACAGTAGAGAGCATTGGCCCTCATCAGTATCGGCCCACAGACTGTAGAAAGCTGAAATTATTGAAAGTTTTTTTAATTTGTTTGGCACAAAATTTTAGCACAATAAGAAGTGCTAGGCATTTTCAAAAAGTACTTTCCTAGAAGCCCTCTTCTTCAAAATTATTCCCAGCCATTTGTAGTACATTATTGAATTAGACAACTCCATATCTCACATTGGGTAACAACTTTGACAATGACAATAAGGTACTTGTTAAAACATTCTAGCATGGGTGACTATTATTTGACTAGCATATATAGCATAGCATATTTGGGGGCAGTACTGGTGACCTTTAAACATGCCTTCCAAAACCTCCAAGTTTATTTCTCAGACATGGAGGAGTGCTCGGTAATAGACAGTTAAGTTTCTCTGCAAGGCACTGTGTGGAAAAGAAAAGCTGCAGCAGCTGCAAAATCCCCTGCAGCAAGGCTGAATCAATGTTAAACAATTGAGTATATCTGTGCAGACCCAGCACTGCCTATTGTGTGAAACTGCAGTGCCTATTGTGTGAAACTACAGTGCCTGTTTTTTGAAACTGCAGTCCCTATTGTGTGAAACTGCGCAGCACAAAAGATTTGTATCCTACACAGCCTGGTTGCAGGATGCTGCAGCCCCCCCCCCCCGGCAACCTATTTTTGACATAGTGCCAAAGGATCACATGCTTTGAGGATGATAGTGCAATACTTACTTGAAGCTTAAACACGAGTGACCATTTTTTTGATATTCTAGCATATTTGGGGGTATTTTTTTATGAATAATATTCCTTCTCTTCTTTCTAATCCTAAATCAAGGTTTGGTTTCCTGATGTTACTAATCTATTGTAATTTACTCCTCTATGGTTTGTTACTGTCTTTAATTTGCCTAACATTACCTGTATATCTGTATATATTGAGGGCTCCTCTGGAAAGCAGTGCTTCTGCACTGAGTATGACTACCCTCATTAAAGATGAAAATAATAAAAAAAAATTATAAAAAAAATATCATTGAAATTAAATCTCATCCTCTCTGGTATGATAATTCATTAGAAAAGATTTAGTTAAGACCCCTCGATACCAATGATTTTTTTTGTTTTTTTTTGTTATCCTTTCCAGATTCTGGCCGTGGTGGTAGCGGTAACGATAGCAGACAGAACAGTGGTCGTGGCAGTGCCCGACGTAGCGGTCGTATGAGAGCCCAGCTGCCAGACGCAAACGGACCTTATGAAGTTAATGACCAAAATGTTGGTAAGCAAACCAGATGGCAGGCGACCATTGCTGATGTATTCAAACACTTCCCATTTTAACCAGTTAGTTGTGTTTCATTAATATGAATACTCAAATTTATTGCAAAGGCCTGATGAAAGTGGGAGGGTCAGGGTGTTACAACTTCAGGGCCCTGGGTCAAGTAGAGGACCAGGGAAATATGAGGAAAAGTTGGATCCAGTCACAAAATTGGCTGTGGGCGGGACCTGGATCTCAAAGCCACTGATAGAAGACTACCCAACAGGTGCATTTATGGTTAAACACTCAAATAGTAAATATCATCTTGCTTGCATAATTATGCAAGAATTGGAATAGGGAATTTCAAGTTATCGTTTTTTCTTGCCTAAAGTAAAAAAACGGTCGTTCAGTGGGTGCGATTATGGGGCTTGACAAGTACCAAAAACCAGGTCCCATCAGTCAAGTTGAGTCCAGTGGTATTCTCTCGGACAGTGTGGAACCGGCTTCAGGCCAGCTGTTTTTAACAACCAGGGTTGTCAGCAAAGTTAGATGCTATGCCCATGTGATACAGGAGTGCTGTTACCTTGGCTCATCACACTTGCAGCCTTCAAAATCAATGTGTGAAATTAATGAAGAAGTTCCCTGCTCAATTTGGAAATGTCAGGCCCTGTGTAACTTTTACATTTTTACTTACACAGCCTAATTTTCAGTAAATAAGCAGTCTGTTTAGTTTATAGTTATTTTTTTCTCCCTCTTATTCTTTAGACGCCTCTTATGTGGATCCTCTCGGACCAGCCGCCGAGAGACCAAAGACAGCAGCAAAACGACGAGAGGTTGACGATGACTTTGGTGATGAGGAGTTAGGAGATGACCTCCTTCCTGAATAGAGAGCTTTTTATTGGAGGAGTTACTTTTGCTCTTATGATTAGAGAATAAGAGGAACAATCAACAGGGGAAGATTGGGGGTGGGGGGATGGGGGATCAAACAGAGCTGTTCTACCCTGGATTGAAAACAACTGGAAGAATGCTGTAGTCCTCCTTGATTGAAAGGAAGAGTGAAGAATCCTTTCATTTGATGGAGGTGGTGGGGGATGGAAGAGAGAAAATCAGCACAAACTATAACCTTGTCATTGGACAGATTTTCAAGAATAGAAAGGGAATAAAATATATGATCATTAGTCCATTGTCTCACCAAGCCTGCCTGGTGGGGAGTTGGGGGGGTGGGGGAGGAACTAGTATCCCTTGTAGATTCCTCCATCTATATGTTGTATTAATACACCGAAATCATAATAAGACATATAGTACAGTACTTGTGTTAAGTTGGTTACAGTTATTTCTCCAGAGTTTTGAGAACGAAATATTTTAATACAGTAAATATGCAGAACAACTTCCCTTGGGAGTTAAGAAGCTGTTCAGCAGATTTTAAAGTTTTGTCAGTATAGCTTGTAAAATATGTTAGACGGTCAAATAATAGCTACTCGTGTTCAGGTCTCAACAAACATTTGACAATATCCACCCTTATAGTTTTGTCCCTTATCAAGAAAAATGTATTCTCTAGTATAACACAGTTTGTTAATATCTGGAAATAACTTGGGAGGCCCACAACCTCCAGACAATAAAAACTTTCAACAAATGTGAGCCATTTTGTTTTTTGGGTGTTGAAGGAGGAGGGGGGGGGGGTGGGGGAATACCAGTGACCTTTAGATGGAGGTCATCATTTCATGGACAAACAGAATAACTTCATTGAGTCTGTGTATAACACTGATAAGGTGTATGTGTATCTTTGTATGTATAGCTCACTTTGAACACATTAAAGGATTATACTGGTAGCAGACAATGTAAGACTTGTTGTATTGCAGCAAAAACTATTCTACACTGTTAGTTGAAAACCCCATATCTATATACTGCCCCTAGCTTTATATGAATGGTTGAATGTATGTAAACTGTTTTTACTGGCTAAACCTTCTCTTACTCCAGGAAGTTGATCACAAGTTGCTGGTCTGTGATGTCATCTGGGCAGACATTTTTCAGATGCTTAACTTACCTAGACTAGTTTAACCTTCTTGTTGATTTATCTAGCCGATACAATTGGAATTTTCACTTAGCAGTCAATGTTCGCTGTATTTAGAATTTCATCAAAATGCAACTTTTTTTTGTAGAAATGTTATTCCCTCTGTGGATGAATGATTGAAATATGATGAAGAACAACAAAGACATTTTCAGCCGAATTTGCCCTAATCTCATTCATTCTGCTGTTACCCTGATGCATTTACAAACTATGACCAAAATTTAAACACAAGGTCATATCATTTGCTGTACAAAATGCTATTAGGATGTGCTTTTTACCAACTGAGTCAGAAAGTTTCTGCAATCTTTTCTGGGTACTCAACTTTAGCTACCAGAAAATCCTTCAGTACCACTCTTCTTACCCCCATCATACCCCCTAGCTGTGACACATGGTTAACATTCTTCCCACCCCCCCCCTCATCATACCCCTAGCTGTAACACAAGGATAATCTTCTTTCCCCCTTCATACCCCTAGCAATAACACAAACATTCTTCTTACCCCCTTCATACCCCTGGCTATGACCCAAGGTTAACATTCTTCTAATGATCCCCCTTCATACCCCTAGCTGTGACATGGTAACAATCATCTTACCTCTTCATACCCCTAGCTGTGATACAAGGTTAACATTCTTCTAATGATCCCCCTTCATACCCCTAGCTGTGACATGGTAACATTCATCTTACCTCTTCATACCCCTAGCTGTGATACAAGGTTAACATTATTCTTATCCCCCTTCTTACCCCTAGCTGTGACATGGTAACATTCTTCTTACCCCCTTCATACCCCTGGCTATGACCCAAGGTTAACATTCTTCTAATGATCCCCCTTCATACCCCTAGCTGTGACATGGTAACATTCATCTTACCTCTTCATACCCCTAGCTGTGATACAAGGTTAACATTCTTCTAATTATTCCCCTTCATACCCCTAGCTGTGACATGGTAACATTCTTCTTACCTCTTCATACCCCTAGCTGTGATATATGGTTAAGTAGTATGTTACTGAGTCATATGACAAGGTACTTAATAGTTACATTTCGCCTTGATATAGAATTTCAAAGTTTGTATTCTTTTACCAGTGAAAATTTTTCTTTAGCTTGATATGTGATGTTTGTCAATAAATATTTATATTTTATTGGAGATTTAAGTTACTGAACAAATGTTACATTGTATTGTAAATTAATTTTCATTATAATAAAATTAGAGAGAGGATTTAACTGCTGTACTATTGTTCTTGTTGGTCATGTCACAGCGAATAGACACCCTGCAAGTCTACAGGTACAGAGAAGTTAAAGGCATTGAAGACTCGCCCCAAACCGCGTGCGGCCATCTGAAAAAGTTAACTTTCTGTTGCTTGCAAGTGAAGTTTTGTTTGTGTCGCTTCAAAATGCAGACATGCAGTAATGAAACGAGATACCTTGTTATCGTTAGCTGGACCTGAGATGTCCATCGCTTTATCGTTTATACACTGTGCTGTGGGTATTGACCACAGCTGTGTGTACTGGCTGTACACTAATGTCTAATTTCCGACGGTAGCAAGCTGTGTGTGTATTTTCTGGGATCGATGGTGGTGTCTAACACTTCTGTTACACCTCATTCGAAACTAGATCAGATTACCGGCATTAGACGTTTCTTTTTGCGCGAGTCTTCACACCCTTTAAGTTTGAAATCATTTAGAGAATAAAGGGTTATATGAAGCCACACGTTGGCTCGTGTGTTGTTTGGGATAGGTGGAATATTACTCTTCTCCATCAGTATTTTCTGAGTTTGGAGGTTTCCTTAGACTCGAGCAAGCCCAGAAAAGGTTCACTGGCGGATCCAAGGGGGCCATGCCCCCCCCCCCCAAAGGTGAGCCAAAAAGTGTTTCCGAACATCCGATAAATCATATGATTGGAAATTAAATAAATCGAGAGGAATAGCAGTGGTAGACTAGTCTAAACCTTTTTCGTTTTCTGGTTTAAAATTAAATGCAGAGCTACCAACTGACCCGCAATTCGCGGGAATTAGACCCGCATTCTAACACCCAAACCCGCACAAGCGTCCGAAAAAACCGCATTGTAATTGTCAAGTATACATAAAAAATTTGCATCAAATTTTGACTTAGCAACCATCATTTCTTTAGCATTTAGCATAATAGAGTATAAAACCTCCTTTACAGCATCATTTGAACCTCAAATTAGACCTATATTTCTTTTCATTGGGGCGAGCAGCGAACATTTTCATGCCACGGGAAAGAATGAATTATCACCTACTATTCAATTTATTGATGTTACACAAAAAAAAAAATGCATATTTCTCAGAAAATTTTGGGTGACAAAAGCCTTTCTAAGTGCCACCATTTTACATGTAGGCATCACCAGGATTCCAAAAAAAATCAAAAGGGGAGGGGGACACCCCCTCCCCTTATACCCTCCCCCAGGACCAGCATTTGCCTTCTCAAGAGTTGGGAGCTATGTAAATGTATGAGCATGAGGATTTACAGTTTAACACCATTTTGCAGTTACAGGCTGGTTGTAAGAAATTTATAACCTATGAGAAATAAAATTTCTTGAGAAAGATGATCCCAACTTTGTTTTAGAAATATTTTAGAAAATTACACCTGGGAAACATTTTTTTAGAAGCAAATTAACATCACCATTGTACACTTTTGTCGCACCAAATTGCATCTGAGGGCATTCAGCAATAGAAAATTTTCCAAAGACCCCTCCCCCATATCACTCTAATGCCACTTTGGCCCCTCCCAAACAAAGGCCCTGGATCCGCCAGTGAAAAGATTATGGTTGGCATTATTATATTTGACCCTCATTTGCTTGCACCCAAATTCCACCTCAATTTGTTAACTCCAGACAAAAGAAAATAACACTTCTAATCACAATCTTTTAGATAAATTTCTCAGCAAAAGGTCATGTTGTAATTAAATACCAAAAGTCTTGTGTGCTTCTGCATTACAAATATGGTGGGAGAAAATGACTTTCATTAATGAAAACGGCATATTTAACATATCATTTGAAAAGGGGTTCTTTTGATGATTTTCAAGAAAAGGGGGGAAGGTGGTGGGTGCCGGGTGGTGGGGGCGAGGAGTGAAATCCAGTGGGCTCCCCTCACCATTCAGCAGCCCCTCAGTGATATGCACGTTCTATATGCAAAACCGTTGATACATTTCAGATTATGTAATCATTCAAAGTTGTAACGTATGGTTAACAGCTTTAAACATCGATAAAGAAGAAACGGACTGGAACTGATGGCACCTGAAGTTGGGATTTCCAACCATTCAGTTGTACTGTACCTAACTAGTGATGTAGTTCAGTTTGCTAGAGCATTGATCAGGGACGTAGCCAGGGGGAGCGACAGCTCCCCCCTTTCAGTGTCGATTTTTTTTTTTTTTTAACTGTCGTTTTGTTAGCATGGTATTTTGTCAGTGCTCTTTTGATCTTGAATACTCGTCAGCTCCGTTAACTCGATTGTAATCGTAGTAACATTCACGCCTACTGATTCAACTACTTACTTAGTTTGGCAGATGCAATTAGCTAAATTTAGCTTATAGCCAATTACAAGCCTACAGTTGGCCACTGCATAATAAAATAAATATTGCCTACCTAACCGCACTCTATGGAATGTCACGAACTGTATGCACAACAACGTCGACAACGTTCGTTCAATGAGTCGTCCTAAGTTGTTGCACGAACAGCATGTTATGAAGCTAAGCTAGCAATCGTACGTGATACGCAATTCCTATAAATAATTATTACACTGCTAATACACTGCGATAACGATATTTGTTTTTAGGCCACTGCATATCTGGCTGTATTACAAAATATGAAAGTTTATATTGTCCATCATTTAAGTTCGTCAAATGTATTAAAGTCCAGACATTGGACAATAAACAAGAATCATCCTACTGGAAAACTTGTAAAAGAGCACTATGTTTGTCTTTCTGATATATTATGTAAAAGAACATGTAAAAGAATTTAAACAGGAAGCAAAATCTGCTGATACTGATATCATATGATCAGGGCGCAGCCAGTATGTAGCACGATAGTTTCATTCAACACTCTACCCGCCGAAAAAGACTATAGGATCCGATCTTGTCAGTTTTTTAACATGTAGTTAAGAACCCGTTTACGCAGATAATATTTCAGTTGAGAAAACACTTGAGAAATTTGCATCAGAGAGCAATCGTCGGATAGCTCTCGCCTTCTCTTATTAGGCTAACTTAAACATTTACTAGCTACAGTTGTATCAAAGACATTTCTGGACTATCTTTGTATCTACAAGTATCAGAAGTTGAAAAGTAAGTCTACTCTGTACATGTACCTTCAAGGGCGGAGGAACCGGGGGGCACAGGGGGCAAGTGCCCCCCCCCCCACTTCTTCCCAGGTTAAAAATGTGCCCTTTTTCTACATAAAACTTGTACTCTTGATTACCTTATTAGGTCAGCGATATTTCAGTAAGAGATCTAATCCTAATTTAGAACTATCAGGGGCGTAGCCATATATGTAGCACTGTAGGCCTGGGCCTACACTTTTTTTTGGCCAAGTTATCTTTTTTATTAAAACACCCATAATTCAAATCCATAATTCAAATCCATAATTCAACACCCATAATTCAAATTCAAATCACATCATTTACTATTCTTCCTGTGCTACTTAATAAACGATTATAATGTACCAATAATACAGGGCACAGATTTAATGTAACAGACGAACAAAATACTGTAGCTATTAGCCCAAGAATGAAAACTACTGTATTAAGAATGTAAAACCAATCTCTCTTATATACAAATTTGACTAATTCATAGATAACAAAGTATACTGCACATCTACTTTAGGTGTTAGGTCAAACCTCGTGTCGATTTACCTTCATTTGGATGAATCTGTAACTCATCAATGCTCTTTGCTTTTCCAAGCAACTGGACAGGGTTCCCGCCTTTACCTTCCATGGCAAAAAGAATCTTTGAAATCTTGGCAACTTGCTGTGCACAATCTGGTAATCGATCAAAGTTGCGATGGAGATGGATATCGTGTCCCATGTAGTTTGACAGAACATCAAGTTCATTGTCTCGCAGATTCATTAACTCTGCTGGACGAGGTTGCTGGACGAGTTTAAGAGTCTAGACAGGAAAAACTATTGAAATGAACGTAGCAAGATTATGGCTAAATTAGGTGACCTATTCTTCTGTCATCTATAGGCTGTCATTCATATCGCGTGCCGTTTCATTCAATACTCTACCCGCCGAAAAAGACTAGGATACGATCTTGTCAGTTTTTTAACATCTACTTAAGAACCCGTTTACGAAGATAAAATTTCAGTTGAGAACATTCCACAGTCAAATAAGCCTATCGTTGATTAACAGACTTTATATGTATAGAGCTGCAGCACTTTGTTGCCTGTTGTTGTCACGATCGGCGTTCCAAGTTCCAAAACAGCCTTTTCGATAAACATTTACTAGCTACAGTTGCATCAAAGACAAATACTGGCTATGGTTGTATCGAAAACATTTCTGGCCTATCTTTGTATCTACAAGTATCAGAAGTTGAAAAGTAAGACTACTAAGACGGGGCGGGGGGGGGGGGGCGTTGATGGAGTGATGTGTATACGCAAATAAGATAATACAATAAGATTTATAAAGGGTACTAAATATCAGGCTGCATCAGTCCAATCGAATTGCTGCAAAGTGCCCTTTGACGTCGGTGCCCCCCCCCCCCCCCAGATTAAAAGTGCTTCCGCCGCCCTTGTGGACCTTGCTAATTTTAATACATTATGTATTATTGAATTACGTACTATTTTAACTCGTTTGTTTTTTGGGTTTAAAAGTGATATTGAATGAGGTGTCTCAAGTTAGCAAGAGGCCAGGGAACCAGAATGAACACTAGGGAAGGGCCGTTTCCGGCCATCTGGGGGGTTTGTAAAACCAAAAATTTTCTTGTACGCTCCGCACCAACTGATGGTGGCGCTCCGCTCAGATAGTCGTGCCTACAACTTTGAAAATCCATATCAATCGCAAAAAAAGTGCCCCCCCCCCCCGCTTTCAAATTCCTGCCTACGTCGCTGGCATTGATTACATACTAGGAACAGTAAAATTAATACACGTGTGCACCTCTAACTACATCAAGAAGTGGAAACGCACGCCTTGACCGAATATTAGCATAAATAAAGCTTGTAGGGTAATGTTGGGATAATTCGACCCTTCATCCGAATTCGACTTTCTCCTAGAAATTTTAGCATCTTTTAAATATGAAAAGGTAATCTTAATTTAATTTCGATATTAACATTTTTCTTACAATCTATTACCCATGCTAATACATATTTTTCATGTTTATTAGAATTTTTTCGCTGCATTTTTATCTGTAAATTGTAAGTTAAGTTTAGAGTCAGTGAGTTTTACCTGCAATCATAAACATATATCTTGGTCAAGTTCGATGTATTTTATCATTTCCGATGACGTCACACCCGCATTTATATAGGTGCCGAAAATTACGTCCATTTTCGAACCGTTTGGGGCTTTTTAGCAACGTTGAAGATTTTTATGAAGTTCACCTTACGTTCACGAAAGATTCTTGTATGATCATTGACACAACTCCTATGTTATCATGAATTTGTGTTGCTTAAAACCTCTTCTTGTCAACATTTGTATATGTTTCTCATGTATTTAAAATGCCGATTGGTATTCTTGTGCAATATATTTTTATCCTTTTAATTTATGTGTCAAATTTTGTTTCGTCGTTAGACTGCATGTATACAAAATGAGCAAATTTGACTGTTAAAGACGTTTGAAACAAACCTGGATGGAGATATGGCAGACAAGGCTCGTATACCTATGTATTCTGAATTGGACGCCCACTAACAATACAAAGTGAGGCACAATACTCATTTAGTGTTAACTTGTAAAGTTTTCGTACACATGATGATTGAAGACTCTTGCACTCGTTGAACTTGGCGGTTGGGGACATGTGGGATGAAGGTGGGATGTACGGTGGGGTGGGATGGGGTGGGACAGTGCCCGGTCTGGCTACGAGCCAGCAACAAACCGCCCCATGTGATCCACATCCTGGAGTAAGGAAGGGTTCAGCCACTAGAGAACTAAAGGACATTCAATCAAACATCCATCTCGAGTTTGAGACACACATTATCAAGTTGTAACACTAAACAGTGTGGAGTATATTTCTCTTAGACAATTGCTATATTATACCTGCCAGTTATCTGCCCTTATTATATGACCATCTACGAAACTAATTGGCAAATTAACAAACGATATATTCGATATTGTATAACACACCATTTCCTGCTGTCCTTTCGGTTAACCTATGACGTGATCATTGGCACACACAAAGAACGATACGTAATTGACCTAAATGTCTATGACCTTTGTCCATGACAAGAATCATTGATATTTCCAGCTGGTGAAACCTCTTTAATATTGTTAACAGGGAATCATGTTTCATTTCCTAGTTTTTAATGTTCGCTTGCTCTCGACCTTACAATTTAGACAAAATGAGCTAGGGAGGTGGCAAAGTACAGCGCCGTGGCTTACTATCAAAGGTTGAACTTGTCATTGCCGCTCTGTGTCGAAGAAATAGCTAACAAAAAGCTAACGTAAGAATCATTAAACTTCGATTATAACACTAGTTCTAGTTTGCTTGCTTTCTTTCTCAACGGACAGAATATTGATGACCCAGTTTACATCATTGAGAAAGAAGTCAGTGATTGTCTGAAGTATTAACCTTATTATCACATCGAGATTGCGCAATGGCTTACTTCTTTATCATGTTGCAAGTTTATAACAGTAAAAGAACACGGAACAGGAGAAATCGTGAAGCAGACTGTAGACTTATTACACGATGACGTCACGCTCGTGCGAAAATCGCTTTATAAAACTCCCTTTTTTTTATAATGCTTCAAAACGATTGTAATGTCAGTCTGAGCAGCATGAATATCCTGTTTTTATCATGTGAAGGTTTAGGAACTGTTAACACTGTCAGTAACGAATGCATCGCAGCATTATATATGAGAACAGCATAGAGTGGTATTAGCATTAGAAAAGTGTGTCACTTGGGTAATGATACATCACAGCGAAATGAATATGTATCAGTAACCAACATGTACTGTGTGGCGCAGTCACACGCTCACTTTTATTAAATTACGCATCTTAGAGACTTTCGCGCGCTCTCTCTATTTGTTTCTCTTTACAGGAATTGAAGTTATATGTATGCCCTGAATTGTTCATTGACGGTTTCACGGAGAATTATTTGTCTACTATACATTTTCATTGTCACATTGTTATTTATTTATTTATATTCAACACAGGATATATGTCTTTTTAATGGAGGCAAAAACGATGACACATTAACTCTATCTGACATCTAAAACCCGAGTGCAAAGTTGACCAAAGTTAATCTTGGTAAGTTACAATATTAAATATACAGCCAATGGCTTCAAACTATTCTTGAACCAGTATTCCAGTAACATCTAGAAAGTATATCGAGTGCACAGAAGGAAAGGTGTTTACTAATTTTTTGTTCATTTACCAAAGATGGCTCACCAGATAAATAGCAGTTGTCATATCCAGCACCTGCTTAACATCGGTTATTAACACCTGATTAGTGACTAACTATTTATTATCTGCAGTTATAGCAACTGACTTAAAATTTTACATTTAATTGTTTGTTCTTTCAGATGATATTAATGGCTTTATTTTGAAGAATGTTCGAAACTGGTAGATGGAAATAAACACTCTTTCCTCGTTCTTACAGTCATTTTTTACAGAAAACGAAATGAAATAATGCATGGATTCCACAAAATTAGACTTGAACATAATAATTGGACAGCCTGAATAACGAAAAGGTTCACTGTAAGAATCCAGCGCTATTATGATTAAAACTTTCGAGGTACATCCAAAAAGTCTGTAAATGCCAGGAATTCATGGAATGAGGTTTTCTGTCTCTATGAAGATAACATGGCCGTTCAGCATTTTACACATCGACTCGAGGTGGATAGATTACCATGTAATCTGACAGTATCATAATTCACCAAGAGAGATTAGGTAACTGAACAGATCAGCTGCAACTCTAATCTGCCGAGATGTCACCTGCAAATATGACCAAGAATACATTTAATAAAATAAAAGAAAATTACAATTAAAGAAAATTACCAATGTGAAAGAAACAAGAAGATTTCATTTATGTGACACAATAATTTTCTATTCTTGCGATGAGCAGTCAGTTAAGAACGGTCAGTTAAGAACGCATATGAGTGTTTGTAAGCCATCAGCTTGAACTTAAGAAATATGCGGCGGAAATTGGTTTTGAAACGACGTACCAAGCAAATGTAAAATGCAGTTATTGAGAAATAGTTTCGTCGTCGGAACACTTGAGAAGACCAGGCGCCACCATGGAGTTGTCCAACGACAGTTTCAGTAGTAAGCACATAGTGATGCAGGTTGTGACAAGGTTAACAGTAATAGGGGATGATTAGGTTTGTCGTATCAAGTATCACTATAAACTTTGAAGACTTGGAAGAAGCTTAACTGAAGGTACAATTCCAATAAAGAATTTACTGACGCAAGATGAACAAAGATATATATTTGTAGCATTTTCACGAAAGATCATGACAATGAGAATGTAACAACATTTACATGTTTTTTTTTTTAAATCTGTATTCTTTTTTAAGCAACTGCAATAAATTTTGAAAATTAATATGTTTATTGATTCCCAGTCTTTCAATATCTTTGAACAAAGGTGAAACAGGAATACCTGATACTATCATATTCAAAATATGAAAATATGAAATATGAAGCACTTTGGATTTTGATTATTAGACATTATATACAGAAACACCTAATATTTTATATCGTCGCTGTGACAAGATGAATCGAAAGTTGCTGTTAACAGGAATCCATCCTTCCTCATTGGCGTAGTATATTGCGAAATTCAAGTTATTGCGATGACATTGCAAGTTTGAAGCTACAGTTTCTCAATAATGTTTCGACAGAAGTGTTAATAAATCTTAGTATCATTATTTTATAGCCATTCACTTGATTTCATACTACAGTTCATTAGATAATGGTTACGTGGTATTGATACAAGTTAAGTGTGTTATTAAGTCCCCAAAAATATGAGAAATCATATTTTTGGAAGAGATTTTTTATGTAATTGATTTTATCACATGTAGCATACAAGGCTATCACGTTAGATAACCAAATGCAAATTATAAAAATATAAACAACCAACATTCACAATTTGGTGAACAAGCGATTTGTTACAAGTGCTTACAATTATTTACTGTTCATAATGTTTATAAAATAAAATCTCCATCTCCCCTCTCCCCTCCCTGTCACCCCTCTTCTCATATAGCTCTCTTCCACCTTTTTTACTCCACACCTTTCTATCTTTGTCCTTCTGTAGTTTATTCCCTACCCTCTTCCCTTAATCCTCTCTTTGTCCTTTTACTGTTTATCTCCTACCTCTCCTCTCCCCTGTTGGTTACTTTAATCTCTATCCCGTGTCTACTAGTCCTCGTACATCCATCTCGTTTGTGTTCACCCTGCTCATTAACCTGTCTGTATTCTCTGCTTGTATTTGTCCCTTAAATTGTATTTTCTGCTACTTGTCATTCAGCCTTTGACGAAGAACCTACTAGGATCGAAACATCAGGCCCACTTACTTTTACACATACAAGAAATGGGTGAAAAGTGAGAGGGCTTCACGTTTTGATCCTAGCAGAATCTTCTTCAGAGGATGAAAAAGGATGAAAACAAACTCTCATTAGTTGTGTCTATTTTTGCCCTATTCATTTGTAATTAATTTGTCTAATTTGACTATCTGTCCATATGCATCTCTTAATGTATTCTTAGAAGATCCTGCTAGGATCGAAACGTCAGGTCCTACAAATTCCACTGTCTAAACAGGACTCAATATTTCTGTTATATACCGACCAATGGTACATTGCTATTATTTAATTCCAGAATCATCAACAACTCATGCGCAGAGCAACTTACATGGTAAAATATAATTAAAGTAAGGGATAGGTTTAGCCTGATGGCTGACCCTGCGCCTGTATTGATCACATATGGATATAAAAGGTGTCAATCTAAACAATTCCAGAATCATCAACAACTCATGCGCAGAGCAACTTACATTGTAAAATATAATTAAAGAAAGGGATAGGTTTAGCCTGATGGCAAACCCTTTGCCTGACTTGGTCACATATGGATATAACAGGTTTTACAAAGGCGTCAAGCTAAACAATTCTACAATATAGTACATACACTTGATAAAATACTTGACCACGAACTTGTACTCAACTTTTCAAATTATACACTCAAAAATGTCTTATTATTTTTTTCTGATAATTAATTAGCTTTGTATTGACAATTATTACTACACGTTCAGTTATTTTGTGGATAATTAGTAGGATGATTTATTTTATTCACTAAAATGTATCATACAAAAAAATAATGTGCGAATCAATTTTCGATCATAATGTGCTGTTTTAACTAAGAACAAACTTTGGCTGCATGCCTTCTTAATTTCTTCTTTTTTTTTTATTATTGTTTTCTCCTGCATTTTTATTCTTTTGCAGTTAAATGAAGCTATCCGAAGAGGAAATAGATTTCATGTGATAACTACGTGATCTTCCTGAATGTTGTAAAAGTGAAACTTTTTTGTACAAGCTGTTAGCAAAGTAGATGAAGCTAGTGTAGAAAAATGGCGCACAAAAGAATATTGCAGATCAAGACAGAATTCTGCCTACTCAGTTTAACAGATGTCATACCACAAAGAACTAAACCGAATAAAACTTATTAAAGAAACTTAAATGATAACTATATGTATCCAATATTCTACTTCTTTGTCAAATCAATAGTTATCTTTTTCTTAAAGCAAACATTATGCAAGTCTAAGACCTATTAATCAATGCGCTGTACAAATGATTTTTTTTCATGCATTAATACCCTCTTGAAACTATGGAATTAACGAAACTGAAATTAAGTCCATATATTAGCCTCTGACGATTGTTTAAGCCATCATTTTCCCATAACGATAAATAAAAATGTTACATCTGCAAAGTATGTTTCCCTGTAGGAATTAATGTACTAAAGATATACTTAAACATAACTATAACCCTGTTATCAACGAAAAATCGATTTCAAACCTTAAATTCACTCTTGTGATAACGTTCGACAAATACGACAAATAATTCCTTTTTTTCTCACTATTTTCTTTTCCTTCAAATTATACCATAATACACAATATTAGGATCATTTTATAGGCTGATCAAACACTAAACGATAACCAAGCTTATACAAACGATTTCAATGTCCATTCACATTCTTTCTCAATATTTCATTTAATTTCACCATATTTTTGTTGATTATTTTTTAATTAAATTACTACTTATGATATTTGCATCTAATCTTTCTAGTGTAGACGCTGCTCCAAGAGTTGTGTATATAATCCAGGAACAAAGAAACTTCGTATCTGTAGCTCGGAAGATGGACATCCTCATCATGTTTCCTTAACATGTTAAGTTAGTCCAGTAGGTTTCATTTCAAAGTTTTGTCCACAAAAGTAATTAGATGTAGGTTCGTCGTTCTCCAACCAAAGCGAAACGGTCAAAATATCACAGTTATATTCACATCTTAACATCCAACAAGAAGAAACACTCTTCGTCAGGTCCAAGAAAAAACGTCTAGAGAATCAAGAAAAGCCTCAAATAATGTGTTCAATATAATCATCCGATGAAGAAGAGTCTTTATCCAGCCTGAAATAATTTGGTTCTTCGGAATTATCCTTTTCGTCATTCAATGACTATATGTCAAAAAGAGATAAAAGATTTTGTAAGAAATATAATTCCTCTTGTGAAGTTTTCACACTTGTAAACAGAAGAAAATAAGAGATTTATTCATCAAACAATATTAAAAATTTATGAAATAAGGTCATTTGAATGAATTCCTTTGAGTTAGTATTGGTATACAAATGATTTTATAATGTTATATATTGAATAAGGACATTCATGTAAACTAATCGGTTCTCATATTTAATTTCAAATATTTATTGAAATTCAAAAACATACCTCTCTCATATCATATAGAAACGAGCTTAATGTTATGTTAAGGTGTTCAAAGGTCGGCCTCTCGTCTATGGCAGAGTTCCAGGTAGCTAGCATATGACCAAAACTACAAATTGAAAGAAAATGGGCAAATATGCTTTACAAATAAACAACACGTCTGTTTAAACTTGCCAGACAAAATAAATGGATGACAAAGTTTCTTTTAAATGGCGTAATCAGATCTAGATCTGTTAAAAAAGAGTATTTTATTTTACTTAAATTATCAGCTAATCTCTAGAGATAATGATTAAACATAACTATACTGCGAAAAACCAAGATGAAAGAAATATTCAAGATCTTTTATATGAACATTTATAATTGATTTAAAGGTCAGACAGTATTACAGTTCTTATATCTACTTTTATATGAAAAAGTCGCCCAGAAAAGAACCTGGGCACGAAAACCAAACTACCGAACGACTGATCCGCTCTCAGCAACCCCAATCCCCTTGCATCGGGACTGTGACTGTGTGATCATCGTCGGGTGTGTATCACCATTCCCCTCGAAAGGGAACAGATACTACACATGATCTTAGCCAAACGACCGAGAGGCGATCTTAGCTAAAGATGTTGAATGTATGTATATGTGATATTCTACATGTCGGTATGAGAAGCAACAAATTGTGCTCTAATTAACAAGTTTTAAACTTACATTCCTCCTGGACAGGTGAGTGGTTGATCTAAGGATTCCTTGTTTCTTAATTTACTTTCTATTTCCGCGCAGGTTAGTCCACCAAATGGTATCTCTCCTGGAAGGGGAGTAACACAACGTAATCATGCTTAAAAGGAAAAGTCTAATAATCACAAATGAGTTTCATGTAACGCTTTAATGCAAACGATAAAGTGATATGAATTTGAACGAGACTAAACTCAGCTCCAAATTATAAAATTATTTATAAGAATCCAATAGGGGATCATTGACTGACACATTACTTCATGCAGCTACTGCTTATGCTAAAAGACTGATAATACAATAATTAGTGGTAGTTACACCATTTGAGCCTGTGTTTGGTATAAACTATATCTGTTAACAACTACTACTGCTTTTAGTTTCAATGAAATCATAAATACAAAACTTTACGAATGCCCTTGATGAACATTTGCTTCTATGGTAATTGTAGAAACGTTACAACAATTAATATATACATTATAGAACTTTGCAAAGTATCGATCCAAAATGGTTATTATGAGCCATACCAAGGGAGTAAATTTCCCATAGAACAACACCGAAATTCCAGATGTCTGATTTTTCCATAAAGTGTCCGAGGAAGACGGTTTCTGGAGCTAGCCACGCTAGGGGTGGTAGTTTCTGTTAACATTAATAATGAGATGAATCATTATGAAATGTAATAAGTAAAGTCGTGAGATAATTTTTTCCATCAAATATCACAATATTATATACAGAGGCGCCTACATTTTCGGTCCATTTTGACGTCTCTATTTTGTAGACCGACCGAAAGGAAGGCAAATGATGGTTCATATTTTACAAAAGCAATTGAATATCCTTACTATGTGACTTTGTTTCTACATATTGGGAAATTATCTGTTTTTATAAACATGATAGGTCACCTGACAAAGTTATATTAATTTACATTTTTATGTAACAGACAATGTTATGTCACAAATATGATACCTAAACTGCATGATGAAAAAAGGTGCAAACCTTCCATAAACAGCACAAAAACCAAAGTTAAAGTAACACTTTCATATATTTACTATTTAGCATTTCCTCTCCTCTATTTTATCTTGGTAGCCAAATAGCGAAGGCAAGAAGTTACTAACCTTATCTAAAATCTGTTTCACTCTCTCTTGAGCTAAATCAACTGGCCAGAAGTCGTACAACTTACATCTCCCACTGGGACTAAGTAATACCTTTCTCGCAGCTAGTCCTGGGTGGTGACACTGAATTGTGTTTGGAAGAAAATGCATCCAAACAAGAGATACGAATTATTTACAATCAGTGACCATATTAGTACTTAAAGTTAACAACTTCCCTACAGAGTTCTTGATAACCGGTAAAAAAAGATTCACCACACAATTAAAAAATACATTGATTCAAGTCTTAGTTACTCAGCATATGATATCCGTAATAATACTAATAACATGAATTTCAAAAGGACAAAAGCATTTGTGCATTTGAACGTTTTGAATGAATAAAGGTACCGTACTATACTATGCCACAAATAACGGTTGACGTTATAGGGATCCTGTCCGTCGTACGGATCTAAACATACGCTTTGTGGTGACCATCACTTAACAATCACTATATTAAGTATTAACGTGAAAAAGATATCTTACATTTTGCCTTTTCAGAAACAACATTCCTTCACAAATATCAGCTGCAAACATTGTCAAATGTAATGTTTTCTCATGGTCTGGGGTGTCCCGTTTGCTCGAACCACCAGACGATTCCTGGTAATTTCTCATTAAAAAATCTTTCAGGGTTCCGTATTCAATATATTCTTGATAGATAAAGTACGGCACTGAATATAAAAAGAATATCAATGATTGAATAATAAAAGTAAACACTTAAAACATATATCAATCACCCATAAACAGAAAGGTCTGATTAAAACTAGTTTTCAATATTTATGTCTTATTAAACTAGTTTCTAACACTGGCGGATCCAAGGGGGGCCAAGGGGGGCCATGCCCCCCCCCCCCCAAAGGTGAGCCAAAAGTGTTTCCGAACATCCGCTAAATCATATGATTGGAAATTTAAAAAAATCGAGAGGAATAGCAGTGGTAGACTAGTCTAAACCTTTTCGTTTTCTGGTTTAAAATAAAATGCAGAGCTCCCAACTGACCCGTAATTCGCGGGAATTAGACCCGCATTCTAACACCCAAACCCGCTGACCCGCACAAGCGTCCGAAAAAAACGCATTGTAATTGTCAAGTATACATCAAAAAATTGCATCAAATTTTGACTTAGCAACCATCATTTCTTAAGCATTTAGCATAATAGAGTATAAAACCTCCTTTACAGCATCATTTGAACCTCAAATTAGCCTATATTTCTTTTCATTGGGGCGAGCAGCGAACATTTTCATGCCACGGGAAAGAATGAATTATCACCTACTATTCAATTTATTGATGTTACACACAAAAAAATGCATATTTCTCAGAAAATTTTGGGTGACAAAAGCCTTTCTAAGTGCCACCATTTTACATGTAGGCATCACCAGGATTCAAAAAAATTCAAAAGGGGAGGGGGACACCCCTCCCCCTTATACCCCTCCCCCAGGACTGCGATTCGTGGCATGGACCAGCATTTGCCTTCTCAAGAGTTGGGAGCTATGTAAATGTATGAGCATGAGGATTTACAGTTTAACACCATTTTGCAGTTACAGTCTGGTTGTAAGAAATTTATAACCTATGAGAAATAAAATTTCTTGAGAAAGATGATCCCAACTTTGTTTTATAAATATTTTAGAAAATTACAACTGGGAAACATTTTTTTTAGAAGTAAATTAACATCACCATTGTACACTTTTATCGCACCAAATTGCATCTGAGGGCATTCAGCAATAGAAATTTTCCAAAGGGGAGGGGGACCCCTCCCCTTAGACCCCTCCCCCATATCACTCTAATGCCACTTTGGCTCTCCCAGACAAAGGCCCTGGACCCGCCAGTGGTTTCTAATATTTGTGTCTTATTAAAACTACTTTTCAATATTTATGTCTTATTAAAACTAGTTTCTAATATCTGTGTCTTATTAAAACTAGCTTCTAACATTTGTGTCTTATTAAACTAGTTTCTAATATCTGTGTCTTATTCAAACTAGTGTATAATACTTGTTTGTTATTAAAGTTAGTAAAAATATTATTAATTAATAAAAGCACTTGAAGACTGAGAGTCCTAAATGCCCACAAATATTCTAAACTGCATGTATTTGTGGTGTAAAAGCAGGCTTCACATGGTACGAGTAACAATATCAACTAATAGCAGATATTATGCCACTCACCATCTTCAAGTGAAACTCCTAATACATCCACAATGTTTTGATGTCTGGGCATAATTGTCGCATTCTTTGCTAAGGCACGGAAATTAAGGATCTCCTTCATCCGGGCATTCTCTACATCAGAAAACAAAAACAAAAACAAATTGAAGACACACCTGATTAGATGTTATCAAAGTAAGATAAAATTGAGAATGAAATTCTAGAGACATTTCTTCTTTACATATATAGAAAGTGGCACTGCTACTAAAACATAACTATAACAAGAAACCGCTTATATGACATCCCGTATACAGACAGTTAAATGCATCAATGTTTCTTGGATATCTTCGTCACTCTGTATTTGATCAAAACTGGCTGTGATAACTAGAGTTTCATTCACATAATATATATAATTACTCCTGTGGTTTTGTCGATGACGTCACTATACACAGCAACTAATATCGAAGTAATAACATAGCACTCGGTATACTTATAACATTTGTAAAACTTATTATAAAAATATCAATTTTCTGCTACTGAAACACATGAGAAATTAATAAATTAATTAAAGTTGATTAAATATACACACCAGAGACAGACTTTGCAATAATTTTCGTAACTTTATCTCCTTCAGACGAGTAGGTTGCCACCCAGTACTTCATGGTACCTGCCCCTGGTAGCTGGAAGTTTAGTTGGACATCTTCAGAATTCAAGCCGATGACGGTATCATCTATGCTTTGTTCGGCTACGTCTACAATTTTCATTGGAAAAAGCCAGAGTGAATGAATTTTGATTAAGTCGTTTCATTTCTAAAATAGTTGTAAGCATTAAATGGAATATTTACCAGATTCTGACATTATTCAAATATTTAATTTCTTATTGATAATGTCTAATAAGAAAACGTTCATTGAATTAACTAACTTCGATAAAGCATTTTAATAAGTTCCATAACGTTCCATTATCAGTACATGATACCAGATGGAATACTTTTAATCCAAAACCAATTTCATTGTGCTACACCCTGAATCAGGAACATTTGAACATTTTCAAAATTCTTTCGAAATGGAAGAATTGCTGAATGTCACTTCATTGCCTACATTACAACTTTCCTCTGTCTTTAATTATGATTCGAAATAATTGTCAGGTTTTACAAATAATACTGAAGTAATAATCCATCTTCATAACATACCATCGTTGATCATATCTGTTTGATCATATATAGGCGGGAGCTCTCTTGAGATCATTGCTAATGGCAGAGGACGTATGTGTCCTTGTGCCCTTTGATCCCTATTTAAAAATAATATTGAATTACTTTTATATGTAATAAATAATAAGATATATATATATATATGTAATAAATAACTAATCGCAAAACTTGAAGAAGAAAAATGCAGTATAGTTTAGGATTAGAAACTTCCGTCGGAATTTCTATGATAATACCGTTTAGAGGTTTTACATATGTTCATAAAAATATTAAATTGTAGGTAAAAAAATAACAACCTGAAACATTTACAAGCAATTTGAATAAAGACATTGAAATCTAAGCGAAAACAATTGTTATAATTAGAAATTATCAGTGCTGTCTTTGTATGTAAGTTGTTAATTACCTGAGAGTCATTAGCCAAAAGAAAGTACTACTTTATCATTTTGTTCCAGTATGATTCGTACTTCTATCCCATTGAATTAGTTTTAAAGGGAGTGAAGACTCGCGCACAAACAAAAGTCTGATGCCGGTAAACTGACCTAGTTTCGAATGAGGTGTAACGGAAGTATTAGACACCATCATCGATCCCAGAAAATACACACAGCTTGCTACCGTCGGTAATTAGACACTAGTGTACAGTCAACACATGCAGCTATGGTCAATACCCACAACACAGCGCACAAAGCAGCGATGGACATCTCGGGTCCAGATAAAAGATAACAAGGTATCAAGTTTCATTAGTGTCTGCATTTTGTAGCGACAAGAAAAAACTTCACTTGCAAGCAACGGAGAGTTAACTTTTTTCAGAGGGCGGCACGCGGTTTGGGGCGAGTCTTCAATGCCTTTAAATATGTAATAAATGATATCTACGTCAGTGGGTTCTAGATTGGAGTTCATGTCCTATAAGCAAGAGATCAGTTCAGCATTAATGAAGATATATAAACTTCGAAAAAGAACTTACGTCGGTAAGGTCATTGTCCTGTGTCCTGTTTTGAAAGAAATTTAATTCACAAGTTTTTCCTATTTCTGGCATTATTTAAAAAAGTCATACAGTTTAAAATCAATACGGTTATTACTTCAATTATGATGTCATAATAACTTATTTTAAGATCATAACACTTAACAGAACCCTTTAATTGAACGCCTTACGAGTACCCGATTAAATCGTCTTCCGACAGCTCACTGTATATAAGTAATTATTACGCGAACCTGGGCTAAGCGCATTATTTAAAAAAGTCATACAGTTTAAAATCAATACGGTTATTACTTCAATTATGATGTCATAATAACTTATTTTAAGATCATAACACTTAACAGAACCCTTTAATTGAACGCCTTACGAGTACCCGATTAAATCGTCTTCCGACAGCTAACTGTATATAAGTAATTATTACGCGAACCTGGGCTAAGCGTCCTTTCAATATTATTCGAATTCTTGCTTTGTGTAGAATTGAACTATATACGAATAACTACATACGAGTAATGTATGAAAAATATCTGATTATACTAGTTGTATAACGATATGCAGTTCGATTGGTACATAACATTTCTGTATACTTTCTCTTTAAATTAAGAAAGTTTTAAATAGACAACACTTCCATTTCAAAAAGTAAAAGGTATTCTTTATATAACTCACCAAATAACTTCTTCCACAAAATGGCAAATGTTATTGTACTGAAAATCAGTAAGATTGCAATGGCTAATGCAACTCCAATTATCACTGGAAGTGAGATGTCCTCGGGACGTGTTGTTGGTTTAGCTATAGACAGAGGAAAGAAAATTCTTTCAATGTTTTATTCAATTATCTAAATCTATGATTCATGGTTTTGTTTGGTTACGTTAAAGTGTATATGTGAATTTCATCTCAAGAAATTATAACTTATCCCCAATATTTATAGTAATATGCTATGCTATGCTATATATATATATATATATATATATTTATATATATATATATATATATGTACACATATATATATATATATATATATATATATATATATATATATATATATATATATATATATATATATATATAAGATACGGTAGGTACTTTACTCTAACTGCTATTCGATACTACATAATTCAATGTTTGTCTAAGTTATGTTAACATTATGAATTCACATTACAACGTTTCTCTTTATATCTTATCTTTCCTTTTATATATAAGTCGACATTTCATTATGTTCCCTTGACTTTAAATTGTTGAACAAATATTCCCCATCAGAATATAAAAATATGTAAACAAACTTCCTAGTGAGGAAGTCATAGCTACTGTTTCACTTTCACAGTAACCAAAAAAAAATGTCAAACAATTTCTTCTGCTAACAAACACATATTATACCGACATCTTAACTAAGGAAACACACACAAAAAACTTCAGATTTTAACAGCAGTGTTGTTTTTTAATAATGTATCCCGACCTGTCAATTTTGTGTTAATTAATTGATTAAATTAAACAATATTTCTTACCAGGAGGAGGAGCTGAAGTCGTGACACTAGATTGGGGTGTTGTTAATCCTCAAAATAAAATAAGAGATATATTTATATATGTGAAAACAATCATGTCATAGAGAGTTTTATAAAGGTAACTACCTCCAACAGTAAAGCTTTAAAAGACAATTGTGATGTGCAGAATAGGATACCTACAAATATGTCATTAGTATAAATTCTTAATTTTATACCGGTTGTTAAAATCATCCTTTTCTGGGATTCTTCAATTGCTGAATAGTGATGTTCCAAATTATTACATTCAATGAAAATCACATGCTTGTAACATACATCATCAGCATCACAGGAAATATCTAACGTTTTATAAAAGTTTATCATTTCTGAAAAGCAGAATGGTTGACATTATAATGGCAAACTAGAGTAAACTAAGGGGTTTTTCTTTCACTATAATACTCTCCCCTATCCTTACAACACATTACGCATTAGCAGGGAAGCGTTAATTCATGGTACATTAACCCTTAAGCGAATACCTGTGTCGTGCAATAGAATTTCATTTCCTGATCAATTTTATTTTTACTTTTCATGTTTATCAAACCAACCTTCGATTTCAAAAGTTTCGTTGGCCCAAGTTGTTATATTTGGTCCCTTCTGCCACGCTAAACAACTAGCATTATAACTGCCAATAGACAGTGTACAATTAGCATATGTAGATTCATTTCCGTATGTGCAATTCGGCTCGTGTGTCTCTTCTGGAGATATTCTTGAAATGGTTAAGGTCAGTTTAGCAGGTGGTCGTAATGGCAAAGCTTGACATGTAACGCTTAAAGTCTCCCCTTCAGTGTAATATTCTTTTCCTTCACCTCTTTCTTCTCCCGTAATACTCAGACTAATTTTCGCCTCAACTGAAGTGAAAGACGAAAGAAATGAATAAATTAAAAGGTTTTACGACAGCACTATAACTGCTTCCCCCTCCCACCCCCCCCCAAAAAAAAATAGTAGGCTCGAACAATTCCTGAAAGGTCTAAAGCATCTTATCTTAGCGTATTTAGTATAAAATGTAGAGCAAACATTTGATCAATAAAAATAAATAACATATAATTCTAACCATGACTTCCTTGACTACGAATATTTGATTTGGTTAATCAGTGCTATTAAGGAGACTCTAACTATGACCGCCTACGTGCTTTTGACCAGTATCACTGTAATTATGATTGCATATTATTGTTATCGTTATTGTAAATGTAATAATAATATTATAATAATTTGTATTTGTATTGTGGAGTACATAAAATAGTACCTACCACCCAAATTCTTACTCTAGTGATATGCTACAAGTAGAAAGAAGAAACTAATACAAGAAATGTAGAAATATTCAAAACACACCGATCTATACACAAACATATAGGGGAATAGTTCTTAGGATACTGCTAGTCAGTGATGGTGTATGTAGGAAATATCCTTACCATACGACCTGATGAAAACTGATGTGTTCCATTGTCGTCCTGCGTTTTCAAACCTGGCAGAGCAGGTTAAAGTATCATTGCTGTTTCCTACTATATACGCTATAGTTGATGTCGAATTAAACAGCTGATTTTCAGTGGTAGATGAATTCCAAGTTGTCATATTCCTTTCCTCAATTAAGGATGAATTCCACGTCAGATTTACCATGGGTTTCGAATTCAATGCATGGCAAGTAATATTAAAAGTTTGGTTTTTTTCCAGCCAAATTTCATCGCTATTGTCATTTCCATCTTTTGATAACGACATCACTGGAGGCACTGAAGGATAAAATATTTATCAAAGATGCAGAATAGTATAAAATGTTTTAACTACAAGCGCCAAACATTTCATTAAATATTTTAAGTAAAACGAATACTTTTGAATTTCACTGTCATTAAATACCAAATATGACGTTGTTATGACCTTTTTTTGGGGGGGGGGGGTTGGAGAGTGATACTCATTTACGGCTCTGCCCTTGATATTTCTTCTTTTTTTCTATATGTATTGGAAAGTTTAACATTATTTCTTTGTCACGTGCCTCACGGAAAACGTGATATGTTACATTCAAATGAAAGCAAATATATTTTTTTCTCAAACACCTAAGACACACTTTTTGAACAGTTTGCATTAATCATACTGTTATTTTGTAATCGAAATGGTAACACTTGACGGTTTCTGTGAGCACCATGGAATTTGAATTATAAATTGTATGATGTTTGTTATGTTATTGAAACTTAAAATGGTAACTATGATACTGATAGTTAATAAAAGGAAACTAAACTTGACATTGCTGAAGGTCAAATGTGAAAATTACGTTTATTGTAGGCCTATATGTTTTATTAAGGATAACATTTTCATATTGGTGTCATTTTACATGAAAATTTAATTGAAATGTTTAAACATTGGCTACAATAGTTAACGTATCTTCAATGTATAACATGAGACTATTTGTGTTATGCTTCCTGCTAAATACAAGTGAACACAATACATAGATTCTCTTAAAAAAAAGACCTGCTCATCTTATTGACAAAATCAACTTAGTAATTAAAATAAATGCAATAATATTAAGCTGATCATTTCATTTTTAATTCTTCTATTTGGTCATTCAAGTGATGCTACTGTCAAACTGACACTGTATATAACATATTGGTTTATTTGGTTTAGTTTTTTTGTAAAAATAAAACGACAATCTAACTTCAATGCGAATGCAATGTACAGTCAAATTTAATATGATTAACAACTGGCAAAATTAGTTCTAATAAAATACTAATACCACCTTTAACCTACAATCTATCATAATTATGATGGTAGCTTCCGGGTGGTCGAATTTTGACGTATTGACTATGTCGAATAACACACAAAATATGTCGAAAAATGTATATTTTAAGATGTCGAAACATACCGAGTCATGTCGTAAACCGCAATACAAAAATCGAAACATTAGGTGCGTTTACCGTTACCCTTCGACCCGAGTGACCTATACAACCCTTCTTAGGCATTGTGGATAAACCACGTTTCAGCTATCGTCGTCTTTCATTGGCATTTCGTTAACGCAATTATCGCTGGGACAACAGAATAACGTAAATGTTCGGAAACTCCTGAACATACCCTATGTGATAATGGTTGATACTTTAGACGACGAATGGTGGATTGACTCAAAACCTTCCAGTGAGGAAGTTGAAGGTAAATATTTCGCCGTACGTTTCTGTGTACTTTTCTCGCAAAATTGCAATCTGGTAATCGAGTGAACATCGCAGTGATTGGTTCCACGAAAATTTGTGTTTTCATACAAAAATTAAAGATACTCAAGGTCTGTGTACAAAACTTTGTTTATATCCATGTACAACAGTTAGTTCATTTTAAAAGCATATTGCTTGATAAATTGGAACTATTGTGAAGGTGGTAAAAAGATCACTAGTGTTGTTGTACAACCTTCAAATTTCAGGCTTCTAATTAGTATTAACGTAGGTCGGGTGTTTGGTCTACTATTACTAAAGTGCTAGGCTATCCTCACTAGGCTCACTCACAGTTATGTTAGGCTAATTAAAATCAAGTGAGCCGCACATTCAGCCTCACATTCAAGAATCTGTTGTCGTTGAAGCGAGCAACAAGTACGTATCCAGATGTTAATCTTACCATGTATATTATACGGTAGCTTATAGAGGCCTTATATAATAGATTACGTGGCCAGTACGTTTTGATAGGAACAAGCCTATGCTGTATTTTACGTGTTACCTTTTCATATGATGTATTATTTGGCTTGATACCGCCAAGTATAATAGAGCTACGGGCTCTGGAAATACCCCCCCCCCGCTCCACTCAAGAAAGAGGAAATTTTGGAAAGTGCCATATTTTTCAATATGAAAAATGTATTAGGTGCGGCTTGGTATTTAGCTTCATAGAAATTTCTTCAAACTTATGTCACTAATTGATACAAAAATTACCTTTCATATGATGTATTATTTGGCGTGATACCGCCAAGTTTCAGAGAGCTACGGGCTCTGGGAACACCCCCCCCCCCCTCAAAACAATATACATGCGTGTGCAAATGTGCTGATGGAAAATGTATTTTTCAATATGAACAAATATATTAGGTGCGGCTGGGTGTTTAGCCTCATTGAAATTTCTTCAAACTTATGTCACTAATAAATAGAATATTTACCTTTCATACCGCTAAGTATGAGAAAGCTGCGGGCTCTGGAAATACCCCTCCCCCCTCTCAAAAAATATACATTCGTGTTCATATATGCTGGTGGAAAATGTATTTTTCAATATGAACAATTACATTAGGTGCGGCTGGGTGTTTAACCTCATTAAAATGTCTTCAAACTTATGTCACTAATTAATACAATATTTACCTTTCATATGATGTATTATTTGGCGTGATACCGCTAAGTATGAGAAAGCTACGGGCTCTGGAAATACCCCCCCCCCCCCCACCTCTCAAAAACAATATACATTCGTGTGCATATGTGCTGATGGAAAATGCATTTTTCAATATGAACAAATATATTAGCTGCGGCTGGGTATTTAGCCTCATAGAAATTTCTTCAAACTTATGTCACTAATTAATACAATAATTACCTTTCATATGATGTATTATTTGGCGTGATACCACTAAATATGAGAAAGCTACGGGCTCTGGAAATACCCCCCCCCCCTTCAAAAACGAAGAAATTTAGGCAAGTGCCATATCTTTCAATATGTAAAAAACATTATAAGGCGCTGCTGTGTATTTAGCCTCATAGAAATGTCTTCAAACTTAGGTCACTAATCAATACAATATTACCTTTCATATGAAGTATTATTTGGCGTGATACCGCTAAGTATGAGAAAGCTACGGGCTCTGGAAATACACCCCCCCCCCCCACCTCTCAAAGACAATATACATTCCTGTGCAAATGTGCTGATGGAAAAAGTATTTTTCAATGTGAACAAATATATTAGGTGCGGCTGGGTATATAGCCTCATAGAAATTTCTTCAAACTTATGTCACTAATTCCTAGAATAATTACCTTTCATATGATGTATTATTTGGCGTGATACCGCCAAGTATCAGAGAGCTACGGGCTCTGGATATAACCCCTCAAAAACAATATACACGCGTGTGCAGATGGAAAATGTATTTTTCAATATGAACAAATATATTAGCTGCGGCTGGGTATTTAGCCTCATAGAAATTTCTTCAAACTGTTGTCACTAATTAATATAATAATATGATGTATTATTTGGCGTGATACCGCTAAATATGAGAAAGCTACGGGCTCTGTAAATACCCCCCCCCCCCCACACCTCAAAAACGAGGAAATTTAGGCAAGTGCCATTTATTTCAATATTAAAAAATATAATAGGTGCGGCTGTGTATTTAGCCTCATAGAAATTTCTTCAAACTTATGTCACTAATTAATACAATAATTACCTTCATATGATGTATTATTTGGCGTGATACCGCCAAGTATCAGAGAGCTACGGGCTCTGGGAACACCCTCCCCCCTCAAAAACATATACATGTGTGTGCAAATGTGCTGATGGAAAATGTATTTTTCAATATGAACAAATATATTAGATGCGGCTGGGTATTTAGCCTCATTGAAATTTCTTCAAGCTGTGGTCATTAACATAAAAAACAATGCACTTTCTATTGATATAAAATTTGCTACGTATTAGAGGGCTAGGCTACCTGGAAATTACCCCCTTCCTCGAATACGAAGATAATTTTTAAAATGACATGGAAAACTCACGTTTTAGGTACTGATGGATATTTAGCCTCATATTGAAATCTGTCATTAAAGGAAAAGTTCAATGACAAATGAAACTGACCTAGTATGAATGAGGAGGAAAAACTACAAAATGTGTGGTTGTTTGGATTATGAATGAACTTGATATCAATGCACACTGCATCCAGAAGCATTTGTTATTCTTTATAATGTAGGCCTAATTAGTGACTTCTTAAACAATATTATCGATGGAAATAGCATCTTCAAGCAACAATTGTTACAAATACATTGTTCAAAACTATAACAATGTACCAACCTACAAGTTAAATGGACCATATAATTAATAAGATACGCTTTAACATCTCAACGTTATGAACTATAAACACTAAATTAAACTATAACGTTAAGTAAACGAATCTTCGTTATTTACGAGCTGCTTAATTTTGGGACTATTTGCCGCATACACTACCCACCATAATTATACAAAAATAGACATACTGTTATGTTAGATGTTTCAGAACATCATTCATTTAATGGTACGGTCAAGGTTTTTGGGGGCCTAAAATTCGCGAGCAGACAATTATAAAATTGTTCTAATTATTACTATCGAGAATTACGAAAACGTTTGGCTGTTTCTACACTGCTACGGTTTTTTCAACATTACTCACTTATCGCCGAAAAACTAATACCTGTAAGCTTCGGTTCTCGCTAATAGATTGTCAGAATGAGTAGAATAAACCGATTAAACACATTGAAACAAGTCATATTATGCAATTGATTCAAACTCTGAGAGTACTTGCATAATTAAATGATGAACAACAACCAAGTTGTCAAAGTACCGTGTCGTGACGTTGAATGATGTTGCCTCGTATGAATCCCTCCATCAACTCAGTCTATGACAGACTGTCCATATTCCTGTCGGAAGAAACAAAGAGTGTCGGAACGTTAACCCTCGTGTATATCATTGACATATGTGTTGATACTTTACGGAAGTGGTGATGGCATTAACCTTGTTACACCTATACAACGGTTATAAATGTATTACAACATTTTTAGTGTAAACAATTATAACGGGAAGTGGACACGCCCTTAAGTTTTATAACCACAAATTTCAAACCGCGAAACCATTTGCCCCGAATGTCATTTTCCAACCCCAGTTGCCACACCCGGCCCCAAGTCCGTTTGCTTTGGAATTCACGGTCCGCTTTCCCAATAAAAGGCGATCTATATTTAAACGTTACCTGGGATTTGGTGGTATATGCCAGAGACCACTGTATGGAATTATTTTTAAGTTAATATGGAAATGCGGGGAGGAAACTTGAGCGCATATCGAGCGAATGCCTTGTGCATATGTTATATAAAGAACTAATTACAACGATCGTGATCTAATTTTCCCGGGTCATGAACGCTTTTGAGAAATGTGCGGTGAGCGCGCGGTGACACTAATTTCAAATTTCTGTGGAATGGAAATATTTACGTGATATCGATCGTGAATTTTAATGGTTTGCATTCCACCCCACCCCCTCAAAACAATTAGGGAAACGTTACAAATATGCATATTTGGTGAGTATTATCTACATTTAACACATAATTTGATATTTGGTATTATATTTATTGGGCATGTTCATATATACTAACCGTTTCCTGTTTTCTGGATTATCTCCTCGCCACTGCAATTCTGGACATATAGCAATCAAGGCCACTTTGGGAGTTTCGTTGTGGTTACGTTTGGGTTGAGGAGAAGGGCTATGGAGCCAATCAATAGCAATTAGCTCTCCTATAAAACCACGACAGTTCATCCTTGCCAAAACATCATCAGTTAGCGATCATATGAAATCTGGAAGTCCATCTTAGCCAAAACATCCTAATTTAGTTCTCCTAAAAATAATGAAAGTCCATATGGGGTGAACCACTTGCAATTAGCTCTCCCATTAAATCATGACAGTCCATATGGGTGGCGACAACATCATTTACCTCTCCTATAATATCATGACAGTTTACATTGTTGTATGGAAACATCATTTAACTCTCCTACGAAATCATGACGGTCCATATGGGTGGAAACATCATTTAGCTGCATTCTTATGAAATTATGACATATTATCATTAGCTCTGCTGTGACACCGTGTCCATGGAAGTTAATTGGGCGGAAACATCAATATTCAGCTCTATCATGAAATCATGACAGTCCATATGGGTGGAGACATGATCTTTTAGCTCTCCTATAATATCGTGACAGTTTACATTGTTGAATGGAAACATCATTTAACTCTCCTACGAAATCATGACAGTCAACATCATCATTTAGGTCTCATATGAAATCTTCACAGATTATATTCGTGGAAACTTCATTTGGCTCTCCTAGGATATTATGACATTCTATGTTGCAAGACACACTAACATTTGTCGGGATTTGCACGGATACACAAACAATACGATCGTTGAGAGAAAAAGAATTTTGCCACTCATTAGTCTTAGGGTCTCGTCATATCGAACTCATGGAGTTTATAATATACCGACAAACGCATGGTTCGAATGTCTGTCACTGGTACGTTTTTACCAGACAACAATGACTTTGCATAGAACAGTATATATAAACCACAGTCATTCATCGTTGGCTGAAAGGGAAACTTCATATCTGATGTTGTCTTTACAGGCCACTGTTTGCATATTATTGGTTTCCCCTCAAAGGCTGATCTCGCTTCAATAAAGCGTCGAAAGATGTTCAAGTCTTCGTTTACCTTTCTGTCACAAAGGGGGTCTAGAAGGTATATTTTCTTCTGGACCAAGTTTGCCGCAAGCAAGATCCAATGGCAGTTCCCGTCGTTTACCGGCATCAGGACCCACTTGGATGCAATTATTTTCTGGCCTCCATACCACTTCCTCGCTTGTCTTTCTTCTGTATTAGATGATTTTGTGTGGAAGGAATTGCACACAAATGTATGCGAATCAATGGTTTGTTGTTGGATGAGGTGCATGAAATCATTTATTATGATGTCGTCCAGCCACTCGGTGTTATGAAGTAGTTTCTCGTATTGGTCGAATCCGTGGCCATTATTTTTCACATTTGTATCCTCGTTTTGGTCACAGTATCTGGCCTTTTGAGGTTTTCGGTTTTTATTCGGGTTGTGAAGTCGCCTGCTCTGTACGAAATTCCCTGATCGATTTGTTAATGGGGTATCTGTCATTTGGGTCTCTTGGGTTGCCTTCGTATTTCCTTGGCGGTGGTGCACATCTTTCATGGCCTTATGTGGTGTATTCACATCGGTACTGTGTGTTGCATGACACTGCTGGTTTGCCTTGGTATGAATCTTCGTAGATTTTCCACGTGGGCGCTTAGTTCCTCCGTGTTCAGGTTTGTGTTTTACGTCGTAATTCTTTGGTTTGATTTTCGTGGATAACTTTCGTTTCAGTGTGGCGTGACTCGAGTTTTCTTTCATTCTTTCCTTCACGTTTGCAGGTGTTCTCTTCCATGTTTCTGATATGAGTGTGGTTGCCTTTTTCCCAGCTCGCTTCGAGGACCGTACTTTCCATTGTAGTGCAAATTTTCTTTGCTGGACAAGAGCAAAATCGTACATTTTTTGTACTAGCTCATCCAACCTGAACCTGTAGTTGGCCAGAGTGCAATGCTTGAATATTTTGTTATAAGCTTCTATATAACCTTGAGTCGTCGGTGGGTGTTGGATGAAGAATCTCGTACTGTCATATGACATTTGCTGGTATCTTTCACTATGTCGGGAGAGATCACCCAAAAGCAGATTTGACCACACTGGCAATGTAGGGAGAATATACCTCATTATCTTTTCTAAAAGTTCGACGCTCCTGTATTCATTGGGTTCTATGTCATGTCCGTCATCATGCCGAATACAATTTGCAATTTCCTGCTTTGCATCTTCATCTACTGAGGAGCTCAAGTTCTTGAATGGTGAACTCTCTTGAAGAAAGGCGTCTTGTTCAGTACAGGTATATCTCTTGGTAGAAATACCGGTGTCTATGTCGTTGACGCCACCTTCATTGTCTTCGTGACACCCCTCTTTCATTTGATCGGGAACCTGTTTGTGGATTTTATCCAATAAATTATTCACATGGTCGTGGCATATCTCTGTGAAATGTTCAGAGCGAAGGACAATGCAAATGGAATACAGCAGGCGTCTAAACTCCTCAATCTTATGCACCGCGGATAACAAGCGAAATAGGCTCAGACCAAACCAAGCTTGGGACTTTCTGTAATATTTCTTGCAGAATTGCTTCGCGTCTTTCATGAAGTGGCTCAACCCGGTGTGAATTATCATTCCATTTAGTTCCGAACTGCTAGCGTTGCCATTGACTATTCTCCAGCTTCTTTGTAAAAACTGTCGAAACGTTTCGCCAGAAAAAACTTTCAGGGAGGCAATGAGCAAAGGCAGGCTCCTGTCGCTTGAAATTAAACAAGGAGTCGTTGTCCTGTTATAGCCATATATCCTTTTCTCGTGATATTTGAAAATCTCTAGCCAGTTTGAAATGGTCGGCTCAGTTTGACTAGTTGTAACCAACTCGGCGATTGGGCATGGTGAACTTTGAAATCCAAGCCTTTGTCTTACTGCATTGGGTACAACTATGGCATAGTAGAGATATTCCTTACTACCTTCTTTCCAAGCAACCGACCCTGTTGCATCCCAATGGATAGGTACTGCTGCAGCTAGATCATGGAATAAACGTACACCAGCTTCCGTAAATGCAATAACATAGCTAGGTGAAACAGTGATTTGTCTAATGTAACCAGACAACGTCGTCTGCTGCTTCAGTTGTAAGCTAGTGGTTATATCGCGGTCGCTCTGCAGACGTCTCCTGCCTTCGTACCCGATCTGTCTAAAGACATTGCCATCTACCCCAACACCTGTTATGTTCCCACTATCAAATACATCTGGTTCCATTTGCCTTAGTTTCTCGGTGTGCATTCTTGATGGGCAGTGCTCCTTCCACAGCTCGTCTCGAAGTACCTCCCTGTCTTCAGCTCGGATTGGCCGTTGCGACGTTTCTGTCGTCCTGTGTTTAATTCTGCCGGTGTAGTGCACGTGACACACAAGGTCACAATCAACATACAGTGTTGCCGATACTGGGCAGTCCGGTTTTCTGGAGCAATACGCCTCTGCTTTGAAAAGATGTTGAGGTTGTTTCCTGCTATTCTTCTTTGATACTCTGTGTCTCCTAAACATAAGGGTGCAAAACCGATTGGACTGCTGAAGACCGTTATAAAAAATATTTACCCATTGTAATGGAAATGTCGTTCCTCGCTGTTCTTTTCTAAGTTTAAGCCACTCGGTTTCGTCAACACGAAACGTTGAATACCTCGCAATGTCTGCCTCGAAATATTTCGAATACGTTGATGAGGATGATAACTTGGACATAGTTGTCTGGGGTATTACAATGTCATCCGAGCTCTGGTCAGAATTTGGGATGCCCTTGTCAGCATCGGAATCCTCTGTTGTATTCGATAAAGGATTGTCGTGTTCTAGATCCAAATTTTCATCCACGTCAAAATGTTCGTATATATCGTCGCATGTTTTTCTTGTGGATTTGTCATCATTCCTTGCTGCCTCGTCATGCTCTGTCGTAGGTGATGGTTTAAGAACTATATCTTCATCGAGATCATTAGTTTCCCGATTCTTTGATTCTGGACTTGGTGGACATATCGGAACATTTGGTAACATGTGATAAAATAGAAGTACTCCATTCTTGGAAACATCTGATATTGCTGAAGACATGTTAGATTTTTCGACATGGTGATCATCGAATCGAGTTACGCGTGTTCCATTGAAACAATAGGCGATATAGTGTCCACTCTTACTGTCATTTCCTATGTGAACAACAGCAGATATCAACTCATAGTTGCATCCGGCACATGACTTGTCCGTTAGAGACGCCTCCAAGGTGGAAATTTCTAGTTTTAATAACGATGATAGACGTGCGTGACTCTTATGGTTATCTCCTTTTGTTCGATTAACCAATACGACTAGACATGCGGGTAGTTTGTCAATTTCATAACCGTATCCCTTGAGTTTATTGCGTTGGCACTTGGGACAATAAATACCGCTTCGCTCTTCATCTGAAAACAGGGCATTGATGTTATCGATAACTGTAGACGACTGTGGAATAACAGTTAAAAATGATGACGTTTGCTTGCGTTTCTCGTGGTGGCCACAATGAAGACATGTTGTAGTTTCTGTGGTTCCTAAACCTGTAACATCATTTAATACCTGGTTGTTTGGGTATGCATTGACTGATTTGGCGTAAAATTCGCTAGCATCCTGTTGACGACAAATGTTATGAAATGGCTCACCTAGCTCTTGGGCGATAGTTTTTAAGGCATGGAGAACATCCGAATCTTTGATTGGCTCGACAGTGTCTTCGTCAAGGTAATTAAAAATTCTGCTCAACACTCTTATGACATTTGGTCCTGTTGTCTTAATATGCCTTATTATTTCTCCAACGTGTGTGTTTTTCAAAGCTTGGACAGTCGCGGAAAACCAACAAGAATTACCAGTCAAAATAAAATAAAACTGTTAGCAAACTGCTTATCCACTAGAGAGCCTGTGTAATAGAATGTGTAAAAGTAAGTTGGCCTGACGTTTCGATCCTAGCAGGATCTTCTTCAGAGGCTAAATGACAAGTTACAGTAACAGAGGGGACAAAAACACGCACAGAATACAGACAGGTTAATGAGCACGGTGAACACAATGAGATGGATGAAAGGGGATTATAAGTAGAAAGCAACAGGAGAAGAGGAGAGGAAGGAGATAAACTGTGGAGGGACAAAGAGAGGATTAAAGGCACAGGGTAAGGAATAAACTGGAGAGGGACAAAGACAGAAAGGTGTGAAGAAAAATGGAGGGGAAGAGAGCTGTGAGAAGAAGAGTGAAAGGGGGGGGGGAGGGAGAAAGGGGAGAAGGAGTAGGGAACAGAGGAAAGTTAGTCATGTCCTTCCTGAATGTTCAGCCCATGAGGTTGAATGGTACGAAGGCGTTGCATCCAGAGCCTCTCTCTGCTGATTCGTACTAGGTCAGGACGGCTACCTAAGGATTCAATCCCCTGTAGGGACATGTCGTTAATGGTATGGTTGGGAAGGTTAAAATGTTCTCCAACTGGGGTCTCAGTCTTCATGGTGTTGACTGTGGATCTGTGACCATAGAATCGCTTCTTGAGGGTGGTTTTGGTTTCGCCAACATACTGGATGCCGCAAACTCTACAAGAGATCAGATAGATGACATTGGTGGTAGTGCAAGTGATGTGACCCTTAGTCTTGTGTGTGAGTTGCATGCTGTGGCTGGTGATGGAGTTGGATTCAACAATGTGGTGGCTGCAGACGATGCATCTCGAAGTACGATCACATTTGAAGGTACCATGCTGAATGGGTGTGGGGTTAGAATTTTTCTTCACACCTTTCTGTCTTTGTCCCTCTCCAGTTTATTCCTTACCCTGTGCCTTTAATCCTCTCTTTGTCCCTCCACAGTTTATCTCCTTCCTCTCCTCTTCTCCTGTTGCTTTCTACTTATAATCCCCTTTCATCCATCTCATTGTGTTCACCGTGCTCATTAACCTGTCTGTATTCTGTGCGTGTTTTTGTCCCCTCTGTTACTGTAACTTGTCATTTAGCCTCTGAAGAAGATCCTGCTAGGATCGAAACGTCAGGCCAACTTACTTTTACACAAGAATTACCAGTATTAGGTATTCCACGCCGTGAAAAGGGTTGACACGTTCCACAAATATACGGTTGTTCTTTAATACGTTCAGTAGTTTCGGGAGATGAAGAATATCCAACGCATTTGAAATGAAACCAAAGTTCACATTTGTCACATTGGACATAAGGACTACCGTCATTAACCTCTCGACAGATGCAGTACCTTTCAGGTGGGGTCGATGGATCAACGGTTTCCGGTTCGTTGTTGATGTTTAGATGCTCGGTATGAATTACTTCCTCTTCAACTGGCTTTTGTGCTTTATTTTCCCCATTCGATGTAATCGTAGTCTTCTTTCGTTTCTGGGTTCGCAATAATTTCTTAATGGCAGTGTGAGTTGCAAACTTTCGATATAAGCGAATGCTCAAGCTGAGAATAGTTTTCTTTTTATGTTGGTTAGGACCCAGCAATAGGACAGATGCTTTGTACCAAAGACTTTGAGGACGACGGTGAGATTTTGTGACAGGCTTTCTTGATGGGTTGGACACAATGACTGTAAAGACATTTAATATTTGAACTAATTAGATTTGTACATAAAAAATGTGAAATGAATCTATTATCAACATGACGTGTACTCAACCTATACATATCGTTCAGTCTCCTGAAAGGATGTCATGGTTTCCTTCCCATGTTTCCTTCCCAATTCACGTGAATCGTAAACTGTGGCCCTTTCGGCTACCACATGTATATTTATTCGCTTGGAATATGTGCAAAGGGAGACTTAGTTAACGTTAATGTGTATAGGTATGTTGTGTATGCGTACGTACGTATGTGTATCAGCTAAACGCGATATCTCTAGAATCGTGTGCCATATGATGACAACATATGGTAGGGAGTAGCTGGGCCAAGGTTCTTGACCTTATAATTTTAAGGCGCAAATTATGGTAATTGATTAGTATAATTTGCATAATATATGCAAGTGAATCAATTAAGATTGGTAACGTGTTATCTCCACAATCGTGTGTCAGAGGATGAAAAATAATCCAACATATTGGATTTGGGGCCAAAATGTGTGAAGTAATTAGGTTTATTAACGTTTTACCTCCAGAACCGTACAATAGATGATCACATCTGACCTAAAATGTAAAGATGTAAAAATTTTGTTATGCTTATTTGCATATTTTTTTGCATTTTACATCTTATCTATGCAACCGCACAAAATCACCAATATGTTCATAATACTAATTCTCACTTTATATTACTCTTCCCCTTAATCCCGTTTTTTTTATAACGTGTATATTTTTATTACGTGTATATGCTCCTATAGCATGGGCGTCAACAGGTGGGGGCGGGGGATATGCCCCTCCCACTTTCAGGAGTGGGGATATCATATAATTTGTCGCCCCACCGCCCCCACCACACTTTTGCGAACAGTAATAAAAAATAATAGTTATATGCCCGATTTTGTATCACAATTGTTGCGCTGATTCGAGTGGAATCAAATTTGAAAATTGCGAAAGACACAGTATCCTCTTTCATTATCAATAACACTGGAAATCAGAACGGCTTCCTCCTTGTCCATTAGGTAGGACTAGGACACACAACAAGGGCGATACAATAAGAATTGTGGACGTCAGCCGCGCAGGCAATTATTTAGAACACAATGAGCTCGCGCTAAGCGCGCCAAAATCACAGTGTAAACATGTCTTCGACAGGCTAACCAGTGGCGGAGATTTCTTGTCAGAAGTGGGAGGGTTGCAGGCCATTGATGAAATAAAAAGTCATAACTGCTGGCTCACTATCTAAGTGGAGCGCCACCATAAGTTGGCGCGAAGTGCACAAGAATTTTTTGGCAAATATTGCCTCCCAGATTGCAGTAAATGGCACTGCCCAGGCCTTGAAAAGCTGCATTTTACCAGGGGCGTATGCAGGATTTTCTAACCCGGGGGGCGCGTATTACTATCTAAGCGGAGCGCCACCATTGGTTGGCGCGCAGCGTACAAGCAAATTTCTGGTTTTGGTACCGCCAGATCACCGGAAATGGCACTTCTCGGGCTTGAATCTGACCAACCATATGTACACTTTTGCCTGAGAACCAAGTTTTTTCCAAATAATTTTTTTCTCATCTATAACCTTTTTGAAGATTGTCACCAGTCACACATCATGTTCGACTTCATCACATATCCTGTGGATCATTGCTTCTTCATCGCGGCCCACAATATCCGTCAGCCCCACTGTTCAGGATTTGAAAATTCACAAATCTCGTGAATAAATTCACTTCAAAACATACCCATAATGTTGCACAAAATATCATCTTTGGATAACCGATATAGATGAACCTCCTCCAAACCCTAACAGACGGGTCAAAATTGCACGAGTATGATGAAGTATGAGGAAGAATGTTGGTTAGGGAATTTTAGAAAATTCAGACGGCGACTAAAAATTTGAAGGAAATAAAAATATACCAGATATTTCCGAAACCGAACACTATACACACAAGGACAGTTTTGAGCATGGGCGCAGATCAGTCTTGGATAATGGTGAGGACGCGTGTCTGTTCTTTGACACTATCTAAGCGGAGCGCGACCATGGGTTCGCGCGTATCGTACGATTTTATAGGCAAATATACCTCCCAGATCGCCGGAAATAACACTTCCCAGACCTAATGATGCTCCTAAACCTCCTTAAGTTTTAGATCTCATGGCTTAGATATTTAGTTTGGATAAATACATGGGCGTCTGCAGAAAGAAAATCAGGGGACAAATAATCCAAGTAGACTTTTGTATATACGATGGGTCTGGGGTCCTCTCCCAGAAAACAAATATAGACTGCCGCAAATGCGATTTCCGTCCTATATTTAACAACTGTGGATAAAATACAATAAAATGAGAACTGCTGCATGTCATTTGCACAATGCTGGATCAAACTGCGCCAAAGTTCAGTACAGGGGAACTTGAAATGCAGCTATTGGTCAAGACAAATTGGTGGGGACACGGTATATCATGTCCCCACTGAAAAAGTTGGTGGGGACGCGTCCCCTGTCCTCACCAGGATCTGCGCCCATGGTTTGGAGGCTGTTTATCGTGGAACGCCATTTTCATGCTCACTGATATGATGTGATATCTGCTGTTTGCTTTACAAATTCGGATAATTTTGTCACTGTTCCTCTTTCTCTTCCCGTTTTCTTGCCGTATTTTCTACTCCATCCTTTTCTCCTTTGCTCTCTTTCTTCTTTTTCTTTTCCTTCCTTCACCTCGTTGAAGTTGGCAAGTGTATACAGTTCCAAAGCTATTCAACAGCAACAAAACGTTATTTTGTGTATGTCTGTTGTGGGGTGAAGTTAGCGCTATGAGCTACAAGTTCCAATGCGCAAGGTGGGGGAAAGGGGCTAAAAATAATGTGTGGGTCAATTCTAACTCGGTTTTCGGTCGTTAATTGTTGATGTAGCCTACCAGGTAAAAGGTTGAAATGACTTTAACAATTTCAAATTTAATAATTTGATTTATTATGCCATTTGGAGCACATAAAATAGGCTATAACAGAACATTACTGGCAAAAACTGGGGGGGGGGGGGGGGTGATTGTGTGGGCCAACCCCCCTCTTCAAAAAGTGGGGGGTTAACCCCCCCCCCCCCCCCACCCCCCCCCCCCGTTTCTCCGCCCAATCATTTAATGTGTGTGGATGTACGTAATAACATACCATTGTACAAACCTATAACCGCCCGCGATGCGCGCTTGTTAGATGATTTAATTTCGTAGTTGAAAATGTCCGAAAATACTTAGGCTATACAGAAGTACATTGGATATATGAACTTATTAGTAATGGGTAAAACATAAAAATGTAAAAATAGGGGGGGATATTTTATATTATGTCCCACCATCTCAAATCGCGGGGCACCCCCCCCCCCCATCCACCCCCAGAGGATTGCCCGTGCAACCTACATTAAAAAAGAGAGGTATACAGGCCTACTTCCCTACGTTTAACATGGAAATAACAGTGAATGTTACCAGAAAATCCAATCATCGATAATTGTCTCCCATTTATATTCTACCATCAGTTCCTATCGATTAAGCTACGCCTATACCAGCAGCCAGGCTTCGTGGAAACCGAGTCGAGAAACTGGGCAACAGCCGCTATGTTGTCGGTATATTTCAAAGGTCCCAGACTGAACGTATTTCCAAACACACGGAAGCGCTTGGACAAACGTAGATTTAAATACACAGGCCGACAAAGATATCTTTCTTGCCCACTCCGCTATTATGCAAAACATACTAAATTTGTAAATTTAAGCTTCTTATCGGTTAAAGACCAAGTTACATGAAAACTTGGCTTCAGTTATTCTAATACCTTGTATTTAGTACATTGAGCCTTGAGGAAATCAAAACTCCACACCGAGTTTCATTCGATACGTTTATAAAAATAAGTCACATCTGTTATCGCGTATGGCAAGCCGTTTTAACATTTACCTCGCAATTCGACTTAAGTCGAATACATTTCACTTAAGTGGAATTCAATTTCACTTAAGCAGAATACTATTTAACTTAAGTGGAATTCTATTTCACTTAAGTGGAATACCATTCCACTTAAGCTTAATTGTATTTTACTTAAGCTGAATTCATCAACTTGTCACTGCATTTTACTTAAGCTAAATTCTATATCACTTAAGTGGAATTGCATTCCCCTTAAGTGGAATTGTATTCCACTTAAGTGGAAATGCATTTCACTTAAGTGGAGTTGTATTCTACTTAAGTGGAATACAATTCAACTTAGGTGGAATGTCCTGTCTATTTCACTTAAGTGGAATACAATTCTACTTAAGTAGAATGTATTCCACTTAAGTGAATGTATTCGACTTAAGTCGAATTGCGAGGTAAATGTTAAAACGGCTTGCCATAATCGCGCGACATCTTGTGACATTGAAGGGGGAACCGCGGGTGTGGCAGGGAATAGTGTCCGGGCGTCTCACGGACACTAGTCCCCTGAGAATTTTGTCTGTAGGACAACTTTCCCCGGAGGAATTGTGTCCGGAGGACAGTAACTTCTGTCTGGACGGACATTATCAACTAGGATGAAACGTCCGATTACAGTCCACGAGACCGAAGGTCTGCGAGACCAAAGGTTCGCGAGACCGAAGGTCTGCGAGACCGAAATTATAAAGGTCCGCGAGACCGAAATTAAAAAAGGTCCGCGAGACCGAAATTAAAGAAAGGTCCGCGAGACCGAAATTAAAAAGGTCCGCGTGACCGAAGGTCTCGCGGAATTCACCCGATGAAACTGGCAAAACATTACACCAGATCGCATCTAACGACCTTCAATATTTCAAACAAATCTCAACAGAGACCCCCCCCCCCATATCAATCTCGAAATGTGCCCCGCTTTAAATTTCTGGCTACGTCGATGTCGTGGGGCCTAGTAATAGTTTCGGTCTCTCGGACCTTCGGTCCCGCGGACCTTGTTTTCAAATACGGTCTCGTGGACCTTTTTTTGATTTAGGTGTCGCCGACCTTTCTTTCCTTTCGGTCTCGAGGACCTTTTTTAATTTCGGTCTCGCGGACCTTCGGTCTCGCGGAATTCCCCCAAACGTCCGTGTGTGGTGATTTTCTGTCCGCGCGGACAGGATGAAAAGAATGGCTCGAAACAAATAGGATAAAAGTGTCATGTATAAGTACCTGGATGAGTGATTGATAGTTAGAAAGTTGCCATGGGATCTGTCATTGAGTGACAGGGTTACACCTCACTGATGTAGGAAGCATACATTGGAATGGAACAACATATACTTTGTTATCTATTGTAAGCATTTTGAAATGTTACAAATTAATCTTTGAAGTGAACTTGCAGAATTTTGTATATTACTGACAGAAACTCTCACTGTAGACTTATTGTATGGAAGCAACCGTATAGAAAGGAAAGACTTCTTGTTTATTAACATAATTTTAACTAAGATTTTTAATGCGCTAATTATAAACAAAGTAGTTGTCAAAAGCGCCATACATATAAATATGAATAGGAAGAAAAGCAAAAATAATAATGCAACAATGAAATATAATTACAAATCAAATTGAAAATTTTTTAGCATAGAGGTAGGTTTTTAGTTTAGATTTGAAAAGTGGTTTATTAGTTAAACATTTAAATGGTTTGGGAGGGAGGGAATTCCACAATTTGGGACCAGAAACTGAAAAAGCACGGTTGGCATAAGTAATCCCATTGGTCCTAGGTTCAAGGAGGGTAATAATTTTTGACCGAAGGGTGGCACGCTTGTATTGCTTTACTATTAGAAGTTCTGAAAGGTAGTTAGGAGATTTGTGGATTAAAATAAGAACTTTGAAATGTATACGCGTTTCAATTGCAAGCAAGTGTAATGCTTTAAGAAGAGGGGTAACATGTGTAAACTTAGTTTGCTTGAAGATAAGTTTGGCAGTCCAGTTTTAATTTTTTTTTGCAAACGAATTACCAGATTTTTTGGAAGGCCAATGAAAATAGAATTACAGAAATCAAGGCGGGGTGTAACAAAAGCATGGATTAATTGCACAACAGAAGGGTAGAACCGTGCGTGCAAATATGTAACTACTAAGAATTTTTGGGCCTGCGCGTTTCATTCAACGTTAACGACGTAGACGGCACATTTGGCTTACTTCACTAAGTATAGAATACGTCTTACAGTAGAATACAAATACGCATGCGTGAAATAAAAACTTTTTCACACCGAGAACGCAGAGCGGGAGATTTCCACATTTCCCGTGTATCGAATAAAGTATGATTCTGACCCCGGATTTGACCTCCATGCTCCGGGTGGCGGGGAAACTTTCCGCCTCTGCGTATCGGTTGAAATACATTTGCCGTCGACCTACATGGTTGACCTTTCTCCAACGTTTAGAAATTCCGACCTTCCAAACAACTACCCTAATGGTAGTAACGATTGATAAGCAGCAGAGTCAGACAGACATGACTAATTAGTTCAGAAGAAAAATTTAACATTATGCAGCCTTCTGACAGTCGACGATCGAAATATAGCGGACAGCGCCCCCCTGGGTGTAGTCTTCATGAGAATAATAACATTTGCGGCCTCCTTCCCACAACAGTCGACAACTGTAGAGGTCTTTTAGGTGAATCAAACAATGTAGCTGCATTTATGCAATTTGTGTCTTGGGGACAGGGACAGGGGCGCGGCCAATCTTAATTTTTTAGGGGGCAAAATGATTTCATGGGGGATGGGGCTGTGATCTAAGTGGAGCGCCACCATCGGTTGGCGCGTAGCGTAGCGACGAAATTGTTGTCAAAAATGCCGCCCAGATTACAGGAAAATTACAATGAAAATTTCCCACGCCATGTTGACCTAAGCAAGTTGCTATTTTAGACACAGTGTTACATGGGTTCCCTGTCACATACACACGTCGCAGCATATTGTAAAGCTGGAAGACAGGATAAATAATTATTTATACAAGGGGATACTTTTGTTATATCGTTGCTCAATCAGTCCTGACCTATTTATGTTCTCAATACAAAATCTAATAATATACCATTTAACCATTGCAACATAAGCAACAAGCAACATAAGCAATTGAAAGGCACCGTAGGTGTACGAAGCTCCGCAAACCCGATGGGCGGAAGTTGAAATTCGAAATGCGCGACATCATTTAAGCGGAGCGCAACCATCGGTTGGCGCGTAGCGAACAAAATTATAAATATACCTCCTAGATCGCCGGAAATGACACTTTCCAGACCTTGAAAATTGCTTGAAAACCTCCTTTATTTTGACTTCTCTTGAATCAAAATTAGTTTGTTAAAAATGTTACCGCCCAGTGGCATGCGCATGATTTCATAGGAAGGAACATCAAATACCCCGACTGGATTTCTGTTGGGTAGAACTGAATTTTTTGGTAATGCGTAACGGAAGGACACATAGTGAGCGCAGGGCCAATCGCGAAGTAAGGGGGGGGGGGATTATTGTGTCTTAGTCCAAATTGGCGGGTATTTGCTCCAAAGTAAACAATTGTGATGATGCCGCCGGATAAAAATATACACGCTCGCGGAGCGCGCGAAAATTTTTGCCCACTGTTACACATGTTTGACCATTAAGATGGACTACAGCAACATTATAGTTGAAGAATAATTACGGTCACAAATAATTCATTCCTCAGCCCCTTCTATTTTCTATCCTTCATGCACTTTTTTTAATCCCCCGACAGAGTGATTACACCCCGACTGACCACGAAGGTGGGGCATGGCCCCGCCCCCTTTGCGCACGCCACTGTGTCGGACACCCTTGATGTTATTATCCTGTATTTAAAAGAACAGATAACTGACCTTGTTGGATCGCCCGTAGGATTTCATTATCGGAGAATGTTGTCTTCGATTGGAACGGCATCATTGAACGATTACAATTTCCTAACTTTATGGTATACTGCTTTACAATTCATTATCCATGTCAATCGACCGAAATGAAATCAATGCCTATAATATCCTTGTCCAATAAAAGCTTAAATTGTGATGAGGCTGCTTTCACCGTCCACGGAAAGTAGACATACATCGGGACATATTGACTTTACTCGTCCGCCTCTTATTTTGAAGATTTACACTTAGGCCTACATCTCTCTTCGAGCTGATTGGTCAGCTCGACATACCTTGATCGCAGTGTATATAATTTGTAACATTATAGTGAGCATATTACGAAGAGCCTTCCCGCGTTTTTTATTTTTTTATTTTATAGGTCGGAGTCATAACAGACGCAATAGATCATTTCACAACGGACATGTTTGTAAAATGATGTACAATCATATTTTTACTTGTATGATATCCAAATCAATTGTAGTATAAGAAAATCATAGCAAAGGTCACTGAACTTTAGAATCAACAAACTATTAGATTTCCGGTGCACACATTTCTTTTCATCACACGTTGTGCCGGGGTGTGGGGGGGGGTATGAATTATTTCTTTCAAGCCCTTTGTTCTCTCATATGTGGCGGTATCACGTCAAATAATACATCATATGAAAGATGATTATCGTATTAATTAGTAACAAAAGTTTGAATAAATTTCTATCAGGCTATAAATACCCTCGTTTTTGAAGGGGGGGGGGGTATTTCCAGAGCCCGTAGCTCTCTCATGTTTGGCGGTATCATGCCAAATGATACATCATATGAAATGTAATTATTGTACCAATTAGTGACAACAGTTTGAAGAAATTTCTATAAGGCTAAATTCTCAGCCGCACCTAATATATTCGTTGATATTGAAAAATATACTTTCCATCAGCATCTATGCACACGCGTGTATATTGTTTTCGAGGGGGGTATATCCAGAGCCCGTAGCTCTCTCATACTTGGCGGTATCACGCCAAAAAATACATCGAATGAAAGGTAATTGTCGTATTAATTAGTGACATATGTTTGAAGAAATTTCTATGAGGCTAAATACCCAACCGCCGCTAATATATTTTAAGGGGGGTGGAGATATTTCAAGATTCCGTAGCACTCTCATTCGTGGCGGTATCACGCCAAGTAATACATCATATGAAAGGTAATTGTCGTATTAATTAGTGACATAAGTTTGAAGAAATTTCTATGAGGCTAAATACCCAACCGCCGCTAATATATTTTTTAATCTTGAAAAATATGGCACTTACCTAAATTTCCTCGTTTTTGAGAGCGGAGGGGGGGGGGGGGGATTTCCAGAGCCCGTACAACTCCCATACCTGCCGGTATCACGCCAAATAATACATCATAAGAAAGGTAATTATTGTATGAATTAGTGACATAAGTTTGAAGAAATTTCTATGAGGCTATATACCCAGCCGCACCTAATACATTATTTGATATTGAAAAATATAGCACTTTCCTAAATTTGCTCGTTTTTTAGTGCACAGGGAGGGGGGGTGGAATTTCCAAAGCCCGTACAACTCCCATACTTGGCGGTATCACGCCAAATAATACATCGAATGAAAGGTAATTGTCGTATTAATTAGTGACATAAGTTTGAAGAAATTTCTATGAGGCTAAATACCCAGCCGCACCTTATATTTTTTAATACTGAAAAATATGGCACTTTCCTAAATTTCCTCGTTTTTGAGGGCGGAGGGGGGGGGCTTTTCAGAGCCCGTACAACTCTCATACTTGACGGTATCACGCCAAATAATACATCGAATGAAAGGTAATTGTCGTATTAATTAGTGACATAAGTTTGAATAATTTTGTATGAGGCTAAATACCCAGCCGCACCTTATATTTTTTTCATATTGAAAAATATGGCACTTTCCTAAATTTCCTCGTTTTTAAGGGGGGTGGAGATATTTCAAGATTCCGTAGCACTCTCATTCGTAGCGGTATCACGCCAAGTAATACATCATATGAAAGGTAATTGTCGTATTAATTAGTGACATAAGTTTGAAGAAATTTCTATGAGGCTAAATACCCAGCCGCCGCTAATATATTTTTTAATCTTGAAAAATATGGCACTTACCTAAATTTCCTCGTTTGTGAGGGCGGAGGGGGGGGGGGATTTCCAGAGCCCGTACAACTCTCATATTTAGCGGTATCACGCCAAATAATACATCATATGAAAGGTAATTATTGTATGAATTAGTGACATAAGTTTGAAGAAATTTCTATGAGGCTAAATACCCAGCCGCACCTTATATGTTTTTCATATTGAAAAATATCGCACTTTCCTAAATTTCCTCATTTTGAAGGTGGGGGGGGGGGTGGGGATATTTCAAGAATCCGTAGCACTCTCATTCGTGGCGGTATCACGCCAAATAATACATCATATGAAAGGTAATTGTCGTATTAATTAGTGACATAAGTTTGAAGAAATTTCTATGAGGCTAAATTCTCAGCCGCACCTAATATATTCGTTGATATTGAAAAATATACTTTCCATCAGCATCTATGCACACGCGTGTATATTGTTTTCGAGGGGGTTATATCCAGAGCCCGTAGCTCTCTCATATTTGGCGGTATCACGCCAAAAAATACATCGAATGAAAGGTAGTTGTCGTATTAATTAGTGACATAAGTTTGAAGAAATTTCTATGAGGCTAAATACCCAGCCGCACCTTATATTTTTTTCATATTGAAAAATATGGCACTTTCCTAAATTTCCTCGTTTTTAAGGGGGGTGGAGATATTTCAAGATTCCGTAGCACTCTCATTCGTGGCGGTATCACGCCAAGTAATACATCATATGAAAGGTAATTGTCGTATTAATTAGTGACATAAGTTTGAAGAAATTTCTATGAGGCTAAATACCCAACCGCCGCTAATATATTTTTTAATCTTGAAAAATATGGCACTTACCTAAATTTCCTCGTTTTTGAGAGCGGAGGGGGGGGGGGGGATTTCCAGAGCCCGTACAACTCCCATACCTGCCGGTATCACGCCAAATAATACATCATAAGAAAGGTAATTATTGTATGAATTAGTGACATAAGTTTGAAGAAATTTCTATGAGGCTATATACCCAGCCGCACCTAATACATTATTTGATATTGAAAAATATAGCACTTTCCTAAATTTGCTCGTTTTTTAGTGCACAGGGAGGGGGGGGGGTGGAATTTCCAAAGCCCGTACAACTCCCATACTTGGCGGTATCACGCCAAATAATACATCGAATGAAAGGTAATTGTCGTATTAATTAGTGACATAAGTTTGAAGAAATTTCTATGAGGCTAAATACCCAGCCGCACCTTATATTTTTTAATACTGAAAAATATGGCACTTTCCTAAATTTCCTCGTTTTTGAGGGCGGAGGGGGGGGGGGGGCTTTTCAGAGCCCGTACAACTCTCATACTTGACGGTATCACGCCAAATAATACATCGAATGAAAGGTAATTGTCGTATTAATTAGTGACATAAGTTTGAATAATTTTGTATGAGGCTAAATACCCAGCCGCACCTTATATTTTTTTCATATTGAAAAATATGGCACTTTCCTAAATTTCCTCGTTTTTAAGGGGGGTGGAGATATTTCAAGATTCCGTAGCACTCTCATTCGTAGCGGTATCACGCCAAGTAATACATCATATGAAAGGTAATTGTCGTATTAATTAGTGACATAAGTTTGAAGAAATTTCTATGAGGCTAAATACCCAGCCGCCGCTAATATATTTTTTAATCTTGAAAAATATGGCACTTACCTAAATTTCCTCGTTTGTGAGGGCGGAGGGGGGGGGATTTCCAGAGCCCGTACAACTCTCATATTTAGCGGTATCACGCCAAATAATACATCATATGAAAGGTAATTATTGTATGAATTAGTGACATAAGTTTGAAGAAATTTCTATGAGGCTAAATACCCAGCCGCACCTTATATGTTTTTCATATTGAAAAATATCGCACTTTCCTAAATTTCCTCATTTTGAAGGTGGGGGGGGGTGGGGATATTTCAAGAATCCGTAGCACTCTCATTCGTGGCGGTATCACGCCAAATAATACATCATATGAAAGGTAATTGTCGTATTAATTAGTGACATAAGTTTGAAGAAATTTCTATGAGGCTAAATTCTCAGCCGCACCTAATATATTCGTTGATATTGAAAAATATACTTTCCATCAGCATCTATGCACACGCGTGTATATTGTTTTCGAGGGGGTTATATCCAGAGCCCGTAGCTCTCTCATACTTGGCGGTATCACGCCAAAAAATACATCGAATGAAAGGTAGTTGTCGTATTAATTAGTGACATAAGTTTGAAGAAATTTCTATGAGGCTAAATACCCAGCCGCACCTTATATTTTTTTCATATTGAAAAATATGGCACTTTCCTAAATTTCCTCGTTTTTAAGGGGGGTGGAGATATTTCAAGATTCCGTAGCACTCTCATTCGTAGCGGTATCACGCCAAGTAATACATCATATGAAAGGTAATTGTCGTATTAATTAGTGACATAAGTTTGAAGAAATTTCTATGAGGCTAAATACCCAGCCGCCGCTAATATATTTTTTAATCTTGAAAAATATGGCACTTACCTAAATTTCCTCGTTTTTGAGGGCGGAGGGGGGGGGGGGGTTCCCAGAGCCCGTACAACTCTCATATTTAGCGGTATCACGCCAAATAATACATCATATGAAAGGTAATTATTGTATGAATTAGTGACATAAGTTTGAAGAAATTTCTATGAGGCTATATACCCAGCCGCACCTAATACATTATTTGATATTGAAAAATATAGCACTTTCCTAAATTTGCTCGTTTGTTAGTGCACAGGGAGGAGGGGGGTGGAATTTCCAAAGCCCGTACTACTCCCATACTTGGCGGTATCACGCCAAATAATACATCGAATGAAAGGTAATTGTCGTATTAATTAGTGACATAAGTTTGAAGAAATTTCTATGAGGCTAAATACCCAACCGCCGCTAATATATCTTTTAATCTTGAAAAATATGGCACTTACCTAAATTTCCTCGTTTTTGAGGGCGGAGGGGGGGGGGGGCTTTTCAGAGCCCGTACAACTCTCATACTTGCCGGTATCACGCCAAATAATACATCGTATGAAAGGTTATTGTCGTATTAATTAGTGACATAAGTTTGAAGAAATTTCTATGAGGCTAAATACCCAGCCGCACCTTATATGCTTTTCATATTGAAAAATATGGCACTTTCCTAAATTTCCTCGTTTGTGAGGGCGGAGGGGGGGGGGGATATTTCAAGATTCCGTAGCACTCTCATTCGTGGCGGTATCACGCCGAATAAAACATCATATGAAAGGTAATTGTCGTATTAATTAGTGACATAAGTTTGAAGAAATTTCTATGAGGCTAAATACCCAGCCGCACCTTATATGTTTTTCATATGGAAAAATATCGCACTTTCCTAAATTTCCTCGTTTTTAAGGAGGGGGGGGGGGATATTTCAAGAATCCGTAGCACTCTCATTCGTGGCGGTATCACGCCAAATAATACATCATATGAAAGGTAATTGTCCTATTAATTAGTGACATAAGTTTGAAGAAATTTTTATGAGGCTAAATACCCAGCCGCACCTTTTATGTTTTTCATATGGAAAAATATGGCACTTTCCTAAATTTCCTCGTTTTTGAGGTGGTGGAGATATTTCAAGATTCCGTAGCACTCTCATTCGTGGCGGTATCACGCCAAATAATACATCATATGAAAGGTAATTGTCGTATTAATTAGTGACATAAGTTTAAAGAAATTTCTATGAGGCTAAATACCCAGCCGCACCTATTATATTTTTTAATATTGAAATATATGACACTTGCCTAAATTTCCTCGTTTTTGAGGGGGGGGGGGATTTCCAGAGCCCGTACAACTCTCATATTTAGCGGTATCACGCCAAATAATACATCATATGAAAGGTAATTATTGTATGAATTAGTGACATAAGTTTGAAGAAATTTCTATGAGGCTATATACCCAGCCGCACCTAATACATTATTTGATATTGAAAAATATAGCACTTTCCTAAATTTGCTCGTTTGTTAGTGCACAGGGAGGAGGGGGGTGGAATTTCCAAAGCCCGTACAACTCCCATACTTGGCGGTATCACGCCAAATAATACATCGAATGAAAGGTAATTGTCGTATTAATTAGTGACATAAGTTTGAAGAAATTTCTATGAGGCTAAATACCCAACCGCCGCTAATATATCTTTTAATCTTGAAAAATATGGCACTTACCTAAATTTCCTCGTTTTTGAGGGCGGAGGGGGGGGGGGGCTTTTCAGAGCCCGTACAACTCTCATACTTGCCGGTATCACGCCAAATAATACATCGTATGAAAGGTTATTGTCGTATTAATTAGTGACATAAGTTTGAAGAAATTTCTATGAGGCTAAATACCCAGCCGCACCTTATATGCTTTTCATATTGAAAAATATGGCACTTTCCTAAATTTCCTCGTTTGTGAGGGCGGAGGGGGTGGGGATATTTCAAGATTCCGTAGCACTCTCATTCGTGGCGGTATCACGCCGAATAAAACATCATATGAAAGGTAATTGTCGTATTAATTAGTGACATAAGTTTGAAGAAATTTCTATGAGGCTAAATACCCAGCCGCACCTTATATGTTTTTCATATGGAAAAATATCGCACTTTCCTAAATTTCCTCGTTTTTAAGGAGGGGGGGGGGGGGATATTTCAAGAATCCGTAGCACTCTCATTCGTGGCGGTATCACGCCAAATAATACATCATATGAAAGGTAATTGTCCTATTAATTAGTGACATAAGTTTGAAGAAATTTTTATGAGGCTAAATACCCAGCCGCACCTTTTATGTTTTTCATATGGAAAAATATGGCACTTTCCTAAATTTCCTCGTTTTTGAGGTGGTGGAGATATTTCAAGATTCCGTAGCACTCTCATTCGTGGCGGTATCACGCCAAATAATACATCATATGAAAGGTAATTGTCCTATTAATTAGTGACATAAGTTTAAAGAAATTTCTATGAGGCTAAATACCCAGCCGCACCTATTATATTTTTTAATATTGAAATATATGACACTTGCCTAAATTTCCTCGTTTTTGAGGGGGGGGGGGGGATTTCCAGAGCCCGTACAACTCTCATATTTAGCGGTATCACGCCAAATAATGCATCATGTGAAAGGTAATTGTCGTATTAATTAGTGACATAAGTTTGAAGAAATTTCTATGAGGCTAAATACCCAGCCGCACCTTATATGTTTTTCATATTGAAAAATATCGCACTTTCCTAAATTTCCTCATTTTGAAGGTGGGGGGGGTGGGGATATTTCAAGAATCCGTAGCACTCTCATTCGTGGCGGTATCACGCCAAATAATACATCATATGAAAGGTAATTGTCCTATTAATTAGTGCCATAAGTTTAAAGAAATTTCTATGAGGCTAAATACACAGCCGCACCTATTATATTTTTTAATATTGAAATATATGACACTTGCCTAAATTTCCTCGTTTTTGAGGGGGGAGGTGATTTCCAGAGCCCGTAGCTTTCTCATATTTAGCGGTATCACGCCAAATAATGCATCATATGAAAGGTAATTATTGTATTAATTTGTGACATAAGTTTGAAGAAATTTCTATGAGGCTATATACCCAGCCGCACCTAATACATTATTTGATATTGAAAAATATAGCACTTTCCTAAATTTCCTCGTTTTTGAGTGCACAGGGAGGGGGGATCCCAGAGCCCGTACAACTCTCATACTTAGCGGTATCACGTCAAGTAATACATCATATGAAAGGTAAATATTCTATTAATTAGTGACATAAGTTTAAAGAAATTTCTATGAAGCTAAATACCCAGCCGCACCTATTATATTTTTTCATATTGAAAAATATGGCACTTTCCTAAATTTCCTCGTTTTTGAGTGCGGAGAGTGGGGGGGGGGGATGGAATTTCCAGAGCCCGTACAACTCCCATACTTGGCGGTATCACGCCAAATAATACATCGAATGAAAGGTAATTGTCGTATTAATTAGTGAAATAAGTTTGAAGAAATTTCTATGAGGCTAAATACCCAGCCGCACCTTATAGTTTTTAATCTTGAAAAATATGGCACTTTCCTAAATTTCCTCGTTTATGAGGGCGGTGAGGATATTTTAAGAATCCGTAGCACTCTCATACTTGGCGGTATCACGCCAAGTAATACATCGTATGAAAGATAATTGTCGTATTAATTAGTGACATAAGTTTGAAGAAATTTCTATGAGGCTATATACCCAGCCGCACCTATTATATTTTTTCATATTGAAAAATATGGCACTTTCCTAAATTACCTCGTTCTTTAGGGGGTGGGTATATTTCAAGAACCCGTAGCTTTCTCATACTTGGCAAGTAACACGCCAAATAATACATAGTATGAAAGGTAATTATTGTATTAATTAGTGACAACAGTTTTAAGAAATTTTTTTGAGGCTATACCCAGCCACCCCTCATATATTTCTTCATATTGAAAAATACATTTTCCATCCGTACATATGCACACGCATGTATATGGCATTTCATGGCCACCGTACTAATATCGTTGACGTTGCCAGTGCGTGAGTGGGTGATTGCTAACTTCGTTATAGATTCTTCCGTTAACGTTGTATAAAAGTGCGGCTGAATGTGCGGCTCACTTTATCTTGGTGTTAGGCTAGTAGTATACAATAATATAATGTCTATGTAATGAAGTTCTGTCGCACTGAATTGAACAAAGAATTAATGGCACTGAAAGCCACTTACTGGCATTCAAATGTATAGTTTCATCTTGCCTTTGCTCCGGTGCTGTATATTCAATAGATGATGTATGCCAATTACTGACACAATGAATGCAATAATAATGGAAGGACAATTTTGAAAGATTCAAGATTGATTCATTTGAATTTTATGCTTTAGGATAGCAAATAATTTAGTGTTAAATTGTGTGGAGCAGTTTTCAAGTTTCTGACATTTTGTTTCTTACAAAGCATTATGATCCCTGTTTACAAAACAGCTGCTATGCATCTTTACAAGATTGCATTTAATTGGCCCATATTGTGTAGCATTTTGCAAATCAATGCTGGATAAATTATTCTCAATAGTATAAGAGCAGTCAACAAATTACCATTGATGTAACTTACAGTATATCCTCTATTAACAGAGGAGGAGCAACCTCCAGATTTAAAGGAACTTAAGAGAGGTTCACAATCCCTCGAAGAAGAGTCAAAACCTAAGAAGAAAAGGAAGAGGGTAAGTATATATGTATTAAAAAGAGGCTTACTGTGTCTACTTTCTTTCCATCCTTGAAACTTGGGATTAATTTATCTCATGGTAGTATGGGCTGGTGTAACTGAGAGCCTCGCCTATACATACTAGGATACTATGATAGAGAAATCCAACTATAATTAGTTGTGTAGGTGTAAGTTGTGTGCAAACAGCAAAAGTTGTGTGCTTTACAGTCCTTACTAAAGGGTAGAGTAATACACTGTACAGTATAGTACGGACTGATTCTGGCTAGGCAGTGCCTGTATGTACACTACAGTATGACAATATTGCGAACACCAAAGAGTTCTTCTAAGGTTTCAAACAAGTTCAAACAAGAACTTGTAACATTGCAATTTTAAAAATCACGTTATTTTCTCAGGCATGTCAAAGGTCATCAGCAATGCCACAAAGAAGCTGTGCACTAGTCATTGCAAGGTTGTCATTTGTTGCCAAACTTGCCCATATCTCCCATCCCCCTTCCCATGTCCAGTTGCCGATCCATTGTGATGCCTCTGTGCGTACAGTACGTCTTTGAACAGTGATCGGAATGATCACTAACTTGCTAGTATTAGAGGAATGTTAAAAGTAACTTTATCAAGTTTTTTGAAAGATCAAGTTTTTAAAAACAGTATCAAGTCACAACTAGTGAGTACTTGAAGTGACACTGTTGAAGAAGAATTCAAAATGTAATGAACAGAATATTAAAACTTAGAATTATACTTTCATGTTTATTAATTCTCATCTTTAACCAGCCAAAGATTACAGAGAAATTAGCAAAACGGGAAGACAAGCCAGCTACTCTAGAAGATCTTCACACATGGCTGGAGAAAAGTGGGAAAGGCACACTGAGCACAGTAGAACAAGATGATATGCACTTGAAAGGTAAATTGTAGATTGTTTAGGTTGATAAATGCTTCCTTTTTAAGTCTATAGCTACAACTCTTACACTTAACCATTGATACATGGTATAAACTCTGGATATCCCACCCCTCTGTGATAACTATATATTGATTAGTTAATTAAAATAGCTGTAACACTCCTCATCAAATGTATTAAGCACAGTATCAACTGCTGACCTCTATATGCTGTGTTAGACTGTACAAGTTGGAATAACAATATTTTTTATTTTTCAGAACTTTCATCTCAGTTTCATGACCATGTAACCCAACAGTCCGATTAACCCAAGAATATAATAAGGCTTTTAAGTCATACTCTAACTCTTGCTAACCTGATGCCTGCATCGTGCCTCAGCAAATCATCGTTTCTATTACGTATATCTTACATGCCTTTCTCTCACTCCAGGGAGCTCTTTGCTGGAAGGAAACAAAACTAAGTTAAAGATATCGGAATATCTCAGCTCAGTTATACTGAACTGGAAATCTGTGGTGAAAGAAGCTGGGAGTAAGAAGTCATGTAAACTGATCATCGTTACTTCATCTGGGAAGAGAGCTGTGGAACTGAACAGAGATTCTGTGTCTTTTAGAGGGAAGTGCTCAACTGCTAAATTATTTGCCAAACATTTAAAGGTATACGATCATGTCAACATGATTTTGTTGGTTTCACATGATTTATTTTCAAAAAACTTAGAGGAAAAAGGAAATTAAAAGCAAAATGAAATTATTCAAATTAAAGCATTCTCTTCTGTCTCGTACAATCTTTGGATTAATGATGCCATAATTAAATGGTTTATATCACCTCAAACAGACAATTCACATTAACCGATCAAAAGTTTAATATTCAATACTTTTCTTTATCCCTTTCACTATTCCCTCTGCAGTTGAAGGATCAAACTAAGCTTCTGGCATCTAAGAACGTCGACTTTGCCGTTGGAACTCCAAATAGGATCGGAGCTTTAATATCACAGGGCGCTCTGGACACAACAGAGACACGTTTTTTGATTTTAGACTGGAACTGGAGGGACGTGAAATTTCGGAGAATGGTGGACATGCCGGAACTTGAAAAGGACTTGTTTTCTCTTCTGAAAGAACATTTTATTGGGGCATTGAAGAGTGACGAGAAAATGAAAATAGGTCTGTTTTGACACCTCTGTTTGCAGGATACCGTTTCAAAGGCACAGAGCATTCTAATCAGACCAGGACTTCTCAGCATTGTGCGAGTTAGTCACACACAGACCTGGATAAAGTCTGTACTTATCCCTGGATTCTAGCATATACAGAAGTTGTCTTTGCTCATACTCACTCTCATGGATTTGTACTCATACTAGTCCTCTGGGAAATCTAGTGTAGGTATTAAATGAGATTGTTGTGGTCAAGTGGTCAAGACATTGGATAGGCAATGCAAGAATTTCAGGTTCGTGTCCTGACCCAGATCATTACGTTATTTCCTTGGGCAAGGCACTTAAAATCTCCATTGCCTCTCTTCACCCAGGTGTACAAATGGGTACTTGCAAGATAACTTGTAAATATAGTTTGTGGCTGCACTCTAAGGGAAATCCCCCAGGGGACACGTAGATGTGATGCACTGAAGTGCCCTGGGAGGGATTGTTAGAATTGTGCACATGCTTTGGTGTGTGGGTGTGACAAGTTTACCAATGACCAAGGGTTAATTGAGCACTGTAAAGTCATGTGAGGGGGCTTGGCCTCAAACCAGACTGTAAACCTTCAACTTTTTATCTTTAATGTAAGTTTAAGTACTTTAACTTGCACATAAATTATTGTACTCTGCTGTACTCATATCGAGAGGAATTCTATTTGTACTCAAATTACAATGCTGGTCCTCATGAGTCATTACACATGAGATCAAATGGGACAAATTTTGGTACTCTGGAAAAAATTTGTACTGCAAGGATTATAGATTAAATGTAGCATTTGTGTGACTGTCAGAGTGATGATATTGTATAGCTAGTCAGTCTTGTGTGCTGTATTAAAGGTAAAAGTCCTTCCTTGAAGTCATTTAGAGGCACTAACAAAGTGAAACCATGCTGTGCTTACATAAATAGGGGCATACTTGTTAATCGATTTTAATGCAGGGATGTGCACACATCGGGCAGCCGTGCCCGATAGTTCTGAATGCTGCCCAGCACAAACAGTACTTTTAAACGTTTCCGCCTGTCACATTTTCTTATGATTAATTTAAAAAATTTTACCATTACCAAAATATGGGTGAATACTTAGCACAGACGTTAGCGCCAGAATTGGAAAAAAAGAGAGCACCATTTGCCATCCAAGCAAACAAATTTCCAAAGGGGACGGGGCAGCCCCAGGAGACCCCCTCCCCAGGACGTGGATCACACTACTGCGCAAATTTGCCTGGCACTGATAAATTCCTGAGCACATACTTGTTAGTGGTGTACCTTCATAGCTTATCATGACATCAAATGAACATCCCATGTTTTTAATACCTTTTTTTCAAAGTTGTCTACAGCACAAGATCTCAACCAGATACCACAACATGTCATACTTGAGGAATGAAAATACAAACATTCAGCTCTCTTACATCAGGATATGTGTAAATCAATGCCGTGTGGGTTTTATTCAAAATGCTTAATCAAACAACTTTAACATCAAAATTGTGAAAATAAAGAAAGTTAAGCTGCTCATAAACATTGTAGAGAAGGGAAACAAAATGGAGAACTTTAGAAACGGTTATTTAATGTTCTCTTTTTATTCACCTGGAAAATTAAGTTAAGCTTGATCAGAGTTTTCTTCACAGAAGTATTCATGTCATACACATGTTTTACCTTGAATAGAAGAAAGTATTAAATATGAGAAATTAAAATAATTGTGGTCTGGTTTTTTCATTGAAGTCTTTATACCATCCTCTAACAATCATCACATTTGTCTCCAAAGCTTTAATTGTGTACTTCCTGACATCTGTTAGAGCTGGGGCAGGAACAAATTGCTCGAGCAGTCTCTGTTTTGATCTCTCTAAGTTTTGATGGCATGGAGAGCATAGGAAATAGATGTATTGCTGATCCAAGACCACTTGTTAGTCAGAATATTGTACATTTGTCCCCGAAGAAATTTTGTCTCGCAATTATCTACAACAGAAAAGAAAATATGTAACTTATAACTCCTTTTACCAACTTTTACCAAGAAAAAATTGTTAACCTTTTAGAGATTTGATAAAGGTGCTCTCGATCAGAAACCAAAGCAAAGGCTACGCACTAAATCTTTCAATACATAAAGCTTCCTATTAGCTTGGAATATTACAACTTAAAAGCTTCAAATTCCCAAATTTCATCGATAATGTATTTCATTTTGAATTCAGTTTATTAAAAACTTAATATAAAGTGGGTTATATCTTCCTTTTTTAATGAAATTAAAAAGATTATATTTCAATAATATGGGGAATTTGCTTGAATTAAATAGAATGTTTGACTCGGACATGTAATGGTAGATGTTTCAGGACAGCTCCCACTCCCCTACTCAGGTAGCAAGATTAAGTTATTAGAAATATCTTAACTTTTCTTTTTAACTAATATTATTATTATCCAACTAATCATTACAACATGAATGAAGAAGTAGGACATACTATATAACTTACTTTCTTGAAGAATCTGTTTTAATCTCTCTGGTGCCACAAATTTTTGGTATCGATGAGTCCCCCTTGGGACTGGACCTAACCATTCTCCTAGTGCAATAGTCAAGACATAGGCTGCCCAAGTCCGGTTAATGGTGGTTATAAAAATTGATCCACCAGGCTAGGAGGTAAAATATAACAAAATACAATCACATGGTTAAGCCTCTATTCCAAAGTATGAAAGAGAAAAAAGTACCATTTACTGAGTTTGTTTAAATGGTAGTACCATGGTGAAAAATTTCAAAGCAGATTTGTTCATTGATTACAAATCTAATTTAACAGTGCCTTTAAAGGGTGTGAAGACTCACGCAAAAAGAAACGTCTAATGCCGGGAATCTGACCTAGTTTCGAATGAGGTGTAACAGAAGTGTTAATAGACACCACCATCGATCACAGAAAGTACACACACAGCTTGCTACCGTCGGTAATTAGACACTAGTGTACAGTCAGTATACATACAGCTGCGGTCAATACCCACAGCACAGTGTATACACGATACAGCAATGGACATCTCAGGTCCAGCTAAAGATAACAAGGTATCACGTTTCATTACTGTTTGCACTTTGTAGCGACACAAACAAAACGTCACTTGCAAGCAACAGAAAGTTAACTTTTGCAGATGGCCGCACGCGGTTTGGGGCGAGTCTTCAATGCCTTTTAAGTTCTTTAAAAGAAAACATTAATGGAAAACTCATTCTTGGCATGAAAGAGAAACTTAATCTAAGTATATTGATGTAACTTGCATAAAAACTGTCTAGTTTGTCTCCATGCCTTATTCCAGATATATTAAAACATTTGGACCAAAAGGGAACTTGAAGCAATTTGGTCTGATGTCATGGATGTACAAGGACATAATATAGATTGCTTTTCTGTAATCTCGCCCTTGCTCTTAATGTTTAGGCTTTGGACGTGGTACAGTTTCAACTTCCACCCGCAGGGACTGTGGAGCTTATACATTACCAATGAGCATGAGTGCATTCATGTTATAATGCATGCACCTTCAAAGTAGAACCATCAAAACAAAATATTTTTCTGTTGTGTGTCCATTGCATGATATCACACTTGCTTGTGTCAAGTTCACTTTCAGCACAAAATGTATAAATTTCAAATGAACATGTCTTGAAAACAGTAAGAAAAACTTAAATGAAATTTTCAGCAGGATGCTTTAATTTGTGTTCATCTTTTACATGTCAGAATAAAAAATCTTACCCCAGTGTGAGGCTCGCTTCTATTACTGAAAGATAGCTCAGACTCTGAGCCTATCCTTCAGTGATAGAAGCATTTTACAACTATGCCCACCATGCATCAGAGTGCAAGGATACATCTCTGCCTACCGCATACTAGAGGCAGATTCGAAGGGGGATTTTATAGTGACTTGTACTACCATTTTGCTATGCCCACCACACAAATATTCTAAAATACCTTGGTCAATCTGACACAGTCCCCAAGAAAGCCTTCAAGGTCTGACACATGCTCGACCACTTCAGACGACACGACGCCGTCAAACCTTTCAGCTTCTGTCAAGACAAGATCGCTACTGGTGGTATTGAGATATCGAAGTCTGTCATGGAGAGACGGATCCACACTAGCATGTTGCTTAGCGGCTTCTACCATACCACTGGCTGCATCAATCCCAGTCACCGTGGCTCCTAATCTGACCAAAGCCTGTTGATAAAAGAGAACAACAAATAAAATAAAATGAACAAATAACAACTGAAGTTCAGAACAGCCTCCTAATTCCTTAAGTAGTAATAAATTAAATAGTACACCACTCCCTATCATCCACCCTCCTCTCTTTCACCCGTTTCCCAACATATAGCAGCTGCTATGCTGTGCTGTGGCCGATAAAGGCGTGGTGGCATTTGATGCAATGACGCTTAGCAATCGGGAGGTTCCGGGGTTCGATGCCCAGCCGGGTCAAAGTAAGGTGGGTTTTTTAGCTTTAGAGCAATCTACTGTTTCCTAACTGAATTGACTTTCTAAATTGAAATGATTCCAAATTTGAGTTAAACTGTTGAATTGGAAGCCACCCGACGTATAAGTTGTAATCCAGAAGCCCTTGCAGGCTTGTCCCACATTTGTGGGGTCGCGTAAGGGTCGTAAAATAACTGCTGATTATTATTCTTATTATTATTATATAACATCATTATCACTGAGTGGTGGGAGGAAAATGTGGGAGGAAACGTGGGAGGAAACGTGGGAGGAAAACTTGAAATCAACTTTTTTTAATGACGAACCATCGTTTCCCCATTAAAAGGTTTTAGATATTAAATGTAGAGCTGAAGCCTTCTAGTCAATTGACATTTCTTTTATGTTAAAGCTAAAGGAATTTTAACAGATGAAGGTATTTACTTCACTCAAGATTCCTCCTCCGCACCCAACATCTAATATGGAGATACCGTCCAACTGTCTACTCTGTGCAACATCCCCTGCGATATGGTGATGCATAAAGGCATCTCGTATGAGTGGAACTCTAGTTTGATTCATTGCCAGCAGAATGTTTGGTTCTCTCCACCAGTTATTTGCCTCCGAGCCAAAGAATTCCACTTCTTTAGGATCCACTGTTTTAGTGTCATTGGTGTAAAACCTTTGTACTTTCACTGATGGATGGACCAATTTACTTGATTTCCTGCAAAATATTAAGAAAAAATACCCACAAGAGAATGACAATAAAAGAAAGAAGACAAAGATTTGATTTCAGACAAGTAGAAACATGTGAGTACCTAGTCTTAAATGACAAATCATTTGTCCACAAATAACATATTCAATATCTTTCCATCTTTAAAAATACCCTCTATACCAAATGATACCGTTACATGCAGGTCAAAGTGTTTGATCGCTACACAGTTTGCTCGGTAGGTTTAACTTCTTACTACAGAACCTTGGTGGCAGCACAAAAATCATAAAGAGAAAGCTTAATATAAGGGGCTGCTCTTCATCCATGATGTTAACATGGATTAAGGGAAGAAGCTTCCGTCTGGCAGGTTCCAACCCTTGGGATTACTAAACTGAACTGTGCCATGTGAGTAGACATGATTAACCTAGGCCCAAGCCTAACATGTATGATGGCCTTTAATGTTACTAGCATACAGTAGTTTCCTACAACTAATCCTACTGTACACCTAAGCTTAAGCTTGCAGGGATAACGAATGATACGAATTAGAACGAAAGTATATGATACAAAGCACAACGATCCATCCTCCAACTTAATCTGTTGTTTGAGGTATAAAATCATATAGTTTATTTTATCTGGATGAGCACATTGTGAAAAAATGCCTAGCTTATGCTGTCATTCAAAGTCTATACCAACAGCTGGTTTTGTTCAAATGTCTGTCAATTTCAAACGATTATCCTTGGAGATTAAGTGAATTGTGTGCCTGGATTTTACTTTGATGTTCACTTCATCACAACTTTAATTAGTGAATATATTTCAAAATTTGATATCTCTACAATGGAATGAGTTAGCAAGATAGGAGTTGGCCCTAAGTATATGTCTCGTAAAGCTTGGTCTGTGATATAATTTTTGGAAGACTTCTTTATCAGTATAATAAACCTGTGAGCATTATATGGGCCTAGCACTTAGCAGTATGTAACATATTTGTTGCTAACTTCTGGCATCACTGAGTATAACGTTATGCCAAACGCAGGCGAATTATTGTGTACTACTAGTAGTACTGGTACAACCTAGGAGTTGTTATGGAACTCCCTGGTACAACTACAAGTACAAGTGTTCACCGAGTAGAAAAATTGCCACAACCTTCTCCTCTGCATCCAGGTCAATCCTCTTAGTAGCTTGGCCATCGTCTGCTAACCATTAAAAATAGCTCTGTCTGCGGTCTGGTTTTGTGTTTGTCAGCTCCACGGTGACATCAAAAGTTGATGGAAATACTCATCTAATGTTGACTTCCCGTTCACTGTACATGTAAATAATTCTCCATATATAAAATATTGAACGCAAAGCTAACTAGTAGCTGCAATTTGTCAGGTGACTTTATCAGCTGACACATAATCCCGCCTTTATATGATCAATCAATATATTCGATATCGATGTTGATATTGCAAGAGCGATCGTCCGCTGCACAAGCTACAAGCCCGGAAGACCTTCCGTTTCGACCACGGATTTCCTGAAAGTGTAGTATCCCTCCAGTTTGACGATACTAGATTTCATTTGGACAAGTTCAGCTTCGATGCCCTGTGAAATGTAAGCCGTGGCATAAAATCTAACGCTTAGAGAGTGATGACACCAATAAGGGACACTGACAAGTTACTGCATGCTTGTTGGCTAACACTGAGTAACAGTAACCCTATATTTAGCCCTATTTACTGCATGCTACGCTCGACTTGTCAATGTCCTATCGTTGTACGTGTATTGAAAAGTATAGCATTTGGAGCAGCCTAGGCTACATCGTTCATGTTTGACTATGAGTACGACTTGAGCTCCGCCAATATAGTTAGGCCAAACAGTGATTAGCCAAATCAATAGAATTACAGTTGAATAATATGCATTTACAGCGTTATGTCCGGAGATTCGTTGGTTTCTTGCTAGTACTAGTAGTACAACATTCAATTAGCTAGGCCATAGGCTAGCCTGCTCAAGTTCTTGGCCAATTTTGGTATACAAATCCTAGCCTAACTAGTATTAAGTAACTCTCTAATTTAAGGCCAATGTTACTGCAGTAGTATTGAGTTAATTGAACAGAGCACAGAAGTTCGAGTAAAGCCTCAAACGATTAAGCTCTGGGTTACTTGGCTTGATGAGGAAATCTTATGATGTGAATATCCTTGGGTTTTATAATATTACAAAACAGGTTGGAGGGCCAAGAAGGGCACATGCCCTTCTTGTATTTGACTTCTTAATTTTTTATATTATTATATGTCTTATTAGAGGGCCTCGTGGAAGATTAGCTATTGCTAAACGAGCTACCCTCTTAAAATAAAGTTGAAATAAATGCCCCATGGAATGCCCAACCAAGCACAGGAATAAAAACACAAATATATATTTATAAAACTTAATAAAAAAAAACAATATGTATATGTTACTTGTTAGTGTTAATGTTCTTTTTTTTTTAATATCATTACCAGGTGGTTCAGTTTCAATTGCATTAAGTATGGCTTGCTAAGTTATATCATTCTTTATTGTATCTTTCTGGAAATTTGTTTTTAAAAGATATGTCATCCTTTTGAATTTATTCACACATATTTGATTCCATAGAGTCTGTGGATCTTTCCTTGTTTCTATAATACCATCATATATTTATGAATTAAAAGTACTAATCTACCCAATTATTAAGTCAATGGACTTAAGTCATCAATTCGTAGCTAACACTAACCTGTTGAATTAGCATGTACTGACTGTACTTTATTAAGCACTGTACAAACTGAAAGTGGGACCCACAGTTGATATGGTATTAATTGGACGGACTTAAATATATTAAAATTAGACTGGACATGAATTAAACAAATAAGAGTAGGATGGTAGTTTAAACTTTGGCAAAAGTTTGATTTTTCTCAAATTATTAGCATGCTTAACTTGAAGTTGACAAGTTGACATGAAGTTGACTTGTCGTTGACATGAAGTCTGTTTAGTTTTGGGGGATAGAAATAAAACGAACTTAACAACTTTGAAGTTTTGAATACCGTTCTCCTTTTTGTATACATTTATTGTTTATCAATGTAATTAATCTCTGTGTAGACAGGTAGGTTACTGTCAGTGGTTTCGTAAGGTATTTACCTGAACTGCACTGAACGTACTCTGCGGATTAATTTGGAGTTGCTTTCTTACAGAAGTGAGAATGTACTGCAGGCAGACTTTATTTCTTCATTTCATACTTTTAGTGACATTTGACACCTCACCCCACCCCCCCCCACACCCCCTCTCCTTCACTGTTCTCAGGCAGTTGTTTGAAATTGTTTCTACTCTTCTTCATGTAAAGAACACTTGAAGAGGATTACCATCATTACATGATTCCTCTAAACATTGAATCATTTTCTTATTTGTCAGGGAAATAATAGTATAGACTTTGTTTTAACTCTTCCATCTTCCGTGGTTTTAAATATTGCATCTTTACTACTCACTGATTCAGAAGAGACCATTTGATGTAAATCCAGGAGAAAAAGGTTTGATGGGAATAAAGGTTTGAAAATGTGGAACCAGCAGTGGCAATGGGGTCACCAGGCCCAACTGCAGTATCAGGCCAATGAAGGTAAGCACGTTTTAACCAGTTTTAAAGAAGAAAATAGGTTAGTAGTAGTAGTTTGAAATACTAGAGGGCAAATTAAAATAAATTAAATTACAGAAAAATAGGCTCTGATTATAATTAAGTTACAACCAAAAGAGTTTTTTTTTTTGGTCTTAAGCAAATGGACTGTTTTTATCTGCTCAAGGCTAGGATTTTTCTGGTTGATAGGTAAGTAAGATAGTTATTATGACCTGTGTTTTTTGCATCACAAGTTCTGAATAAATGTTTCAGCAATATCTGTTTATAGCTGTAGTCAATTTTGGTCAGGAAGGTATGCCCTTTGACTTTTAATTGAATAGAACCAATGCAATGATATTTACAACTACAATCACTTAAGTGGAGTACTATCATAATAGGATCAACAGTGATCGTATTCAGTTTTCTGTCACAATTGCTCTCACAACTGTAGTTACAGTTGCCAGAAAGACTTTGTGAAATGCAAATACAAAGGTTTGGTTTTTTTTATGTACAAACCTTACACTGTCTCTTGACAGTAAAGGTACTCCACAGGCCCCCCCCCCCCCCAGTAAGTATAAAAAATTGCAAAATAAATTAGACTTTGTTTCAAGTGCTGGATCATTTTAGTAATTTAATGAAGGGACATGCTATGAGACTGATGAGTTTGTGAATGGTTTGGTTCTTTTCATAGACACGGATTGGGCAGCCCTAGCTCAGGCATGGATGCAACAGAACAAAGGAGGTGGGTTTGTTCAAGAGGTGCAGAAGCAGCAGCAACATGTTGGTACACCACCTCTACCACCCATGGAGGAGTCACAACCACCCCCTCCTCCACCACAAGGTCATCAAGATGTGCATATTCCTCCTGCGAATGGTAACTATTTGAATGGTGCCACTATATTTTAATTTAAGTATATGTGTAGTTGTGGGATGGTAAAGTTTGACATTGTCCACTGTTGTTATATATACTGTATAAAGCTGAACAGAAGAACTGCACAAATCATGAATATGTATGATTAACCTGCTGGGTCATCCACACTCTCCATCAGCCTACCATTATCAAAGTGTATATACCGTTGCAAAACTTTTTTCGAAATCGACTAACGATCCGTTCACAAAATGGCTCCATCTTATGTCTGTAATATTATCAAAGGATATAAATATGGTTGTAATCTGCATTCCAGTCGTTCATTCAACCTTGCACAACCAGTTTCTTGAGACGACACATTTGCATCTGCAGCTCCTCGTCTCTGGAACACCTTACCGTTGTTGAATAAAACTGCTCTGAATGTAAATTCTTTTAAACAATTATAAGACCCTTCATTTCAGCTCTTATTTTCATTGCTCAATGCCATGAACAGTAATTATTTCAGGATGATTGTACTTTATGAATGTATCAATATTATTACATAATAATTAGTAGTATCAATATATTCTGTGTTAGGTCAACCACCCCTACCGCAAGGGCAGCCTCCTCTGCCGCCCATGGACATGTCCTGGCAACCGAACGTATGGAGGCCTCAGTATATACCAGACCAACAATACCATCATGGTAGTAACACACCAGTGGTACCGGTGTTGGACCCATCAATGATGACAGGGCCATATGGGGCACCTATGCCCCCACCGCCCCCTCCTCAGACGTTTGAGTATGGCCACGGATTACCAATGCCACCACAGGGGCTTCCCCCTGAACAGAGTATGAGTAGCTATAACCATCATCCTCATCAGGACAATAACTATCATTATGAAGAAGAGAAGGTGAGTTTATAGCAGACTTATTGTGTGAGAGTACAGTGTCCCCCAGGCCATGTGAGAGTACAGTGTCCCCCAGGCCACAACAATTATTTACAAAAGTACTCGCCATCTGGCCAACGTGACTTAAAATACACTTGCCAAAATTATAATATCTATATATGTCTATATCTATCTGTCTAATATCTATAAATACTATGATTATTGTTCAAGTCTCCATACTTGTAGTATAGTCAATATAGTTTAGTACATACAGCTAGGCCTACTTTATCTTGTCTCCAAAGAACATTGGCAAAAATACCTACAAAAGGTAGCTTGGATTCTGTAATGTTAGGGCTCCTCTTGTACTCGGCATATACTATATAGCTAGGTCCATGGTGGTTTGTAGGCCCTGTGTGGAAGTAAGTAACCACTCTGTTAGAGTATCAGTCGATATGGGTATCTGCATCGGTATTCATGCTACCTTGGCAGGTATTCAAGTATACCTGGTATGTTGGATAATTGTTTCGGTTTGATTTCCATGCAGTCGGTTGGGTGGGTGCTGAGTATGCCTGGTAAATTAGTGTACTACTGGTGAACCTTGGTTGTAGCTTGGTGAGTGTTCAGTCTTATGAATATGTATATACTGTATCAAAGAGCACTCTGGTGACCTGCAACTTGGACCAAAACTTGTCTTGCAATTTTCTTCTCGCAAATTCTTCAGTGTTGAACATAAGGTTTGTGTTTTTTTGGAGTAAATGTTGCTTGTCTTTGGTTGTAATTTTCTTTATTTTTTCACATTCCCCCCCCCCTCATAGCATATGCATCATGACGACCAGTACTATGGAGACGATCACAACGCTGAACCCAGTAGTCATCATAATCACCACCATCACCATCATCATCATCACAAAAACTCTGATCATAGGAGGCCCCCACCATTGATGGATACCGTCCCTGGAGGGCACCATGGGAGGAACCAGAGACACCATTCTAGAGATCAAAGGTTTCAAGACCCTTCAGGCATGGGTGTTGGTGACAGTGGCCTTGGTAATTAAAATAAAATCAATTACAAACAATTTGTTCACTTTGAATAATACTATAAATAGATTACAGTGTTTGTCCATTGTCGTAATGGTCTAGGTTCCCTTACCGAGACATATCTAAAAAAAACGTAAACATGCCACAGGTTGTGTTGTGAGCATGACGTCTCTGCACCATTCTAAAGTAAACTCTACACGTAATGATAGGCAAAAATAACTCACCGCCATGTTTGTTGTCTCATCACATCAGATGCGAGCAAGGTGAAGTTGTTGCCGGCATGGATAAGAGAAGGCCTGGAGAGGATGGAGAGGGAAAAACAGAGCCAAGCAGAGAGAGAGAGGAAGGAAAAAGAGAGAAAGGAACGCTTGGAATCGATCAAGAAAGAGGAAGATGTTATAAAGAGCGGTGGCGGATCGGCAGACGGATTTGTTCCGAAATCAAAATTTGACGTAGGTTGCATTTCATTAGTTTGGTCGGTAAATTCATTGGTTTGGTCGGTAAATTATTCCATGATCTTCATTGGCTTAAAATCAAGGAGAGGGTGTACTTTAAAATAATATTGATTGTGTTTAAGTCTGTTAGAGGACTGGGTCCTAAGTATATCCATGATATATTGGTAACCTCTGACCGTAGCAGAAATACGTTATTGATAGAGCCTCGAGTTAAATCTTTGTATGGGTATCGCTTGTTTGCGAAGGCTGGACCTAAATTGTGGAATTAGCTTCCTGACAGCCTTAAAAGAAGTCCAAACTGCTGCTACTTTTAAGAGGTAATTAAAACACTACTGATTTGTCAATGGTTCTGATTTCAGCCAGAATTTCGACCTTAACTTTTGTATCGTAACTTTGAGATTCATTTAGTTGTTTTCCTGCACAGGAGTGCACACAGTTTTCTGTAGTAGTTGTGCTTATAAGCCTTTATATAATTATTATTATTAAATGACTGTCGTCCAGTGGCGGTCAGGAAATCACACTTTCATGAAAACACACACGGCTGGAGATATGTTCAGGTTTACAATGTTATGCATTCAGACCAGTCTGTGCGGGTTATTTTGTAATGCGAAAGTCATGTACGGCCATAAAACCAAAGTTTATGTTTGCTCAAAGACTAAGGTCACTTAGAATAGAACACGGGCCATGGCTTTTGTAGTGCCTGCATTATTTTCTGCACAACAGATTGGAAGTTAATGTCACAATGTAGTTTTCATTGTCCTGTTGTCAACTACAGGGATTGGTAAAAAGTTTTTGTCTTGTCATTCTTTTTGCCACGGAAATCAAAGATTTGTTCTAAAATCCTACTATTGACAGAGAAGTGAAACTTATATTTTTCATCTTTTTGATTCCCATTTTTGTCATCCATATCAATTGCCAGTCAATCCACATTTGGTTATGTATACATACTTGAACTAGGTACAATGTCAGACAATTTTTGTCTTTTGTTTTGACAAGTAAAGTATGCACTTTTCATGGTTTGCCTCAAAATTTGAGTTTATTGTCAGCAGTGTTTTCTCACTTTTTGCCCTTGAAAGTGGTATAAATGCCTGGAGCTGTAGTAGAAATACTGCTTTGTGTGTATCAAAGAAGGGTTTCTTGTCTTCAAACTTTCAGGATGACAGTGATGATGAGAAAGAAGCAGACACTTCGGATACAGTCGTCAAAGAGGAGGAGGTCAAAGGTCAAGTTGAGAGTGACAACGAAGAGAAAGGGGGTAGAGTGAAGGTTGAATCGTCTGAAGATGAAGATGAACCGATCAGCGAAGAGGAGAAGACTAGATTGATGGTGAGCTGACTGCCCCATCAGGACCTGGATATTAATTGGGACACCTCACTAAACCCGATGGGTCCTTTCTGAGCCCTTTAAGTTGAGGGGGTTTGGAGGGTGGGGGGGGGGTTGTTTGTAAAGTGTGGGGAACAGTTTTGTTCAATTGGTGATCCATCCATTACAAATTGCTTAATCTACATTTAACTAAATAAACACACTGTTGATGGATGATTTTAGGCAGTATTTAAGTCTTGATATGTTTTAGTCCCAATGAAAAGGAAAAAATTTGACGAATGTTTTTCTCCTCTCATTAGATGTTGAAGATGAGGAAGTGGATGACAGAGATATTACTGTCGGTGACTTCAGACGAACTCCAATCGATCGCAACGGAAGTCTACAAAAAAGAGAGAATTAAACTGGATAAAGGTAGGAAGGATAATGTTGTTATGTGGAGGATGAACCAGGAATGTATAAAACAAATGACATGTGCTTGACCAATTTCAATATCTCAGAGCTATTGCATAAATATGGAGGATGTATCAGGAATGTTTTTTTTTTTAATACAGGCATTTTTATTTTCTTTGTTTTTAATTTACTTTCTCTTTAAAAGAATCAACCCAGGAAACTATAGGCCATTAAATTCGGGGGGGGGGTGGGGAATTAAGGGAATATGAAAGGACAAAGAAATTCTAACTGTTTTTTTCTTCTTTGTTTTTACAACTTATCCTAGTGGTTTTACTTCAGAAAATTCAATTTGTGTTTTGTAGCTGTTTAAATTAATTTTATAAAACCATTGCATCAATGATCAAAAGAAAACATGTCAGGAATTGAAAAAAAAGGTTCAGTAAATTCAAATCTGAATCCATGTGTTCCTTTAACATTTTCTATTTTTTTTTTAACTTTTTTTTTTTTTAAATTTGAAAGATGGATATAAAAATTATGAATCAAAACCTTCCAAAATGCTCTGCAAAATGATTATATTTATGAGACCAAATGAAAGACTTGTGGCTGTTCGTATCTGCAGTATATTTTCAACATGCTTGAGTTGAAGAAAGAAATTTCTATAAAGTGTATAGCTAAAACAAGCAGAATAACAGTCAAGTCTCCAGAATGAAATATTTGTTACCTGTGGACTTTCCCTTCCTGTTTTATTATTTATCTTCTTCTCTTTTTGGTATAAAGAGATTCATCCTTTTTCACAGTGGAACTGAAGTCAAGATGTACAAATGCAACGTAGTATAATCTGCTCTTTTGCCATTTTGATACCAACAGTTTCCAAATGTGATCATTTCATTTGCATCTAACCCCCCCTCCTTGTTTGAGGGCTGTTGACTTTCAGCAGAGTAGAGCTGATGAATATTCACACAAATGAACAGCTTTTCTCTTCCAGGCTATCATTGGTTGTTGCATATTCATATGTTATTGACCAATGAGATTACTTTTCTCACAGCCGAGTGTTTTGTTGTATTAACTTGATCATCTATCAATTGCACCATAGCCACAGCCAAGCAGCTAGCGAGCTCTTCTAGCCTTGCTATTTCTGGTCTCGGAGGTGAGTTCCATCGTTTTAACTATTTCTGTGTAGAGACATTTTCATGTGATGATGGTTTTGTATGAAAAAAAATTGTTAGTTGACAGTACTTTTGAATTAGCTACATGATATTTAATCTCTCTCCAAGGTAACGTCTAAACATTGAAGAACAATTTCAGTTTTGTAATTGTCGGTACCAGTAGGGCCAGTGTTAAAATGACAAAAGGTTAGAAATTATTCCAGACTTCAAAAGTTGACTGTGTTAGTTTGCAACTGATAGACGACTAAAAGTTGAGATGATTATAAATTTAGAAGATAGTGGTGTTTGGCATGAGAGAAAGACATGTGTTGAGAATTACATTGAAATTGAAGAGTCACCATAGAAAACTAACAAGTGTTCACCAGTACGGAATGCAAGTTTACAGTGAGTGATACTGAAACTGTTAAAACAGCTGGTTTTTGTTAAATCCGCTACAGTCTCTCCACGAGAATTGAACATCGAAGACTTCAGATCTCTGTCCTTTTGATTTTACCACCCATTTGGATGATGAAAATTGAAAAGCGATGGGCCAACTCACAATTGTTAGGTTGTCGTATCATACAGTCCAACTGTGACATAGTTGCATATCATACATCAACAGTGTCTTTGCATTTTGAGAATTCAGTTGCTCATCTGAAACACACAACTAATCTCAAGACTAAAAGAGATCTCTGTTATTTGCAGCTTGTCAGAAAGAAAAGCTGCAGCTGCTGCAAAATCCCCTGCAGCAAGGCTGAAATTAATATAGAAATTATCAAGACCAGTAGTGTTAAATGTGTGAAACTGTTTCAGACTCTTCAAACAGAGCCTTTTAAACTGGGAATCCGGGATGTTTTCATTCTAAAATTATTATTCCTTTAAAACAAGTTCTCATACTCCAAGTTTCTCTGTGATGTGTCAACATCACAGTGTTGATAATGCCACTTGGCTAATATTTCAGTTGCAATTCGGTCAGTTTCAATTCTTTCAAGCGCTCTTAGTTATCAATATTAAAGTATATCACCCATTTGCTGGGGTCCCCACAGTTCCCACAAAGTATGGGACATGACCCACTTTCATATGCGAAATCATTTTAGTTGGTTGGTGGGGGATTTTTGCAGACTTGTCTATTAAATTTTCAGAGCTTGTCAACATTCATCATCCAAGCTATCTTTCTTGCATTTCTGAGCATTGTGGTCGAGGGTTGGTGGTCGGGTGGGTCGTAGCTCAGCCCCTGTGGAAGCTTATGAGGTCGAGGGGTGGTGATCTGGTGGGTCGTAGCCCTTAAGAAGCTTCTGGGGAGGTGAGTCTAAACTCGTGGACCACTGCTATAGTTCACCTATTCCTGATACAAGGATAACTGAATATAATTGACAACCAGAACGTTGCTTCCAACACTAAGTTTTGGTAATTTGTCAGGTTTGGCTTCTTATGGATCTGAGAGCGAGCAGGAGGAGAGCGAGGAAGATGAAGAAGAAGAAGAAGACAGCGATCAGGAGCTGGAGATATCAATTAAATCTAAAAAATTGGCCTGGTCCATGAGGAAGAAAGATTACGGTAAGAAATTGATCTTTTCAAACGTTAGTTGTGAAATGGCATTTGCTTGTTTGCCTGGTCTATGACATGGGAAATTGGGATTAGAAAGAGATTTGGTCTGCAATGGTATTGGTTGTTACTCAGGTCCTCGTGGAAATTGAGGTTATCATAGGAAAGAGATTTTGTCAAAGTTATTTTGGTTATTTACTGAAGAAAGATACATATGCACATGGAGGATCATCATGACAAGTTTAACATCCCATGGTTAGATTTCAAAATCATTAAACATCAGGTCTTTTGAGATCACCGATGATATGAGGAGCACGGGAGGAAGGATGGTTCGATGCTGGGCGTTCTTTTGTGTTTTTTGTTTTAAATTAGTGTTTTTCAAATATCAAGGGTTTTGTTACTATGTCAGATGCTTAACAATCCTTGAAGCAGGAGAACCTGGAATCAGGTAGAACATGTTAAACTTCAGAAGCCTGAGATCGTCAGGATCTTTTTTGCAATCACCACAACGACAAGATGTTTTCTTTGGTTTCAGAATCAGATACGGAAAAGAGAGAGGAGTCGTCAGACGATGAGGATGATGATGGGGACGAGAAGGAGGAAGAAGAGTCTGCAGAGAGTAATCAGGAGAGATTAAAGCACGGCTCAAAGCAGGAGAGAAAGGATCGAGAAGGAAGGGTAGAAGAGAAGGCCGGGGACGTCGGGAAGATGTCAAAAGAGGAGAGCAGCGAAAGTGACGAGGAAGAAGAGTCAGAGAAAGACTCCCGAACGAAAGAAAGGAAAAAGAAAAAGAAGAGCAAAAGGGAAGAAAGTTCAGATGGAGGAGAGGACGAATCGTCGGGCAGTGAGGAGGATTCGGAGGGTGGTAGTTCATCGGGAAGCGAGTCGGAAGGGGATAGCTCTGACGAGGGAGAGGATAGTGAGGAAGAGGGGGATAGACATAGCCACCGACATAAAAAAGTCAGAAAGGAAAATAGGGAGAGCGTTAGAGAGAGTAAGGAAGACAGGAGTAGGAGGAATAGGAGAGACAGGGAGGATAGAGATGGTAGGAGTGATAGAGAAGATAGGAGTAGACATAGGGATAGGGACAAAGATAGAAGTAGGGACAAAGATAGGGAAAGAAGTAGGGATAGGGGCAGAGAGAGGGTTGAAGAGAGGGATAGGAAAGGAGAGAGGGATAGATCTGGGCGACATAAGGGTAGTCAAAGGGACAGAGAGAGGGAGGAGGAAAGGGAGAGGGATAGAGGAAGGGATAGAAGGAGAGGCAGAAGCAAGGGTAGGGGGCACTCTAAAGATCGTGATGAAGGATCGAGTAGACGGGTCAGGACTAGTGGTAGGGATGGACGGGGGTCAGAAAGGTCAAGTAAAAGGAGATCAAGAACTCCAGATAATCGACACTCTAGGCACGAAAGTCAGAGCTCTCGTCACCGAACGTCAGAGAAGGACAGGAAGGCACATCGCAAGCGCCAGAGGAATAGCGTAGAGGAGGGAAGCGAGAGCGAGCGTTCGGAGCAAGGCAGGAGGAAGTCAAAGCGTTCTAGACGGTCGTCGTCATCTTCTTCCTCTGCCTCCGAGGAGGAGGGGGACGGAAGTGGATCTGAAGAAAGCTCAGAGGCGGAGACGGGAAGGGAGAAAACCTGGGAGGAGGATTCAGAAGTTGAGAGTACGGCGAGTAGCAGGTCTGGTAAGAAGTCTCATCACAAAAGGAGGTCTAGGTCCACCTCAAGGTATTTAAACGCTTTCTTCTTTCTTGTTGAGACTTGACATTATTTCCTTTGCACCAGGTAAAGGAGTGTCACCACTCTTGAGGCATGGGTACATCCATTCTGGTTGTAGCCTCAGGAATGGCTTCTTGCATCCAAAGGAAAATGGGTTTAAAATGGAACGAGATGACATAATTCGCATTGATTTCTGTCAATTTTCAAAATGGTTTTCTCACTAAAACTGTGCAGCAGTTCACCAGCTAGACTGTGAAAGTTGCCTGGTCAAAAGTAGTCGCGGGGAATGTCAAGTATTTTGCAAAATTTTTCCTAATTTTTTTTTTTTAAATGTCATTGATGTTCAGACTCAAACAGAATCCTGAATTTCTCAAGAAGTAACATTCTATTGGTGGAAAATAAGGTGTTTCAAATAGTGAACATTTTAAGACGCTTTGCTAGTTTGATCAGTTGCAATCTTTTTGAGCGTAGTACTTGACATAAATTTGGTGGTGAAGAGCGTAAAATGCCAAAAAAAATACCTCTGGTCTGGTCACTGTCTGAAGTTGGTCTTATATTAAGGTTTCTATGGTGTGACTCAACAAGGCCATCTAATGCATATGACACTTTTCAAGACTCCCTTTTTCACCTAAGGTAAAAAAAAATGTTTTCCATCCTGTTTGTTTTCTTTTCATTTCTAGGTCCCCTCGCCGTCGAGGCAGGAGGCACTGAGCTGGTCCTCGATTTAATCAGGTTTAGTATGAAAAACAGACAAGGCCCTACTTTTATAATTCATTTACTACACATGTTAACCCTTTGCCGTACCATATTGTAAGGTGGAGACTCCTGTTATAGTTACATGGCTGCTTCGAGAGGTACGGTGTTGGGGGATGGTCCGGGAGTCAGGAGGTCGCCACCGGGGTAGCAGGGCTGACATTTTAGTGCGGGGTGTGTTAACAGAACACATGCGCAGAAGCGTTTTGGATTGAAACATGAAATTGTCTATTATGTAGTTAAGAAATTTTAATGATGGGAGGAGGTGGGACAATTTAGGTGTCATTGACGTCAATTTCAATCTTAGTGGGAAGCATTTTCAATTGATTTCTACCTCTTCGTGCAAGAATATATTCTGTGTTTCAATGAGAGAAATAGTTTCCAAAATGAGTGAAAGAATATTTTATTGAATAGTCAGGACATGACAGTGTGTTACCACATAATAATGTTTGTGTTTTTGTTTCTTTTTTTCAAAAGATCACCAAATATTGACAATTTCCTATTCCTTCTCCCAAAAATTATTTCTGATTTTTTTTTGGGGGGGGGGGGGTTGGAGGGTTCATCATTTGTGTCTTATGAACAAGATGGTTAAGCTCTCATGTTACCACAAGATCCTTTCATAAGCCATCCTTACAAAATTATCTCTTCACAGAACAAGACCTATACTCTTGATATTCTCAAATACATGTTTCATTATTACAGTAATTGAATGTATCATTAAACCACGGCTTAGAGATTTAGGGATACTATGAAAAGTGGCATGGATTATATACTATACAAAATAAAATCATAAATGTGGTTTAGGTGCACCATTAATGAAAGGTATATATCCAGCTGGCTTTCTAGTGGGCCAAGGGAGGGAGTGGGGATGGGAGGGGGGGATGGGTTTGCAGATGATCTATGGAAGGAGAAGCAGGTGGGAAGAAGGTCAGGAAGGATGTCAGGGAAACAGAGATTTTTGTAAGGTCTTGCTTTGGGGATTGTAAGGAAAGTAATAACAAGCACACTGGGTTATGGCTCAGATAGTAATCTATTACTACAGGCATCTTCACTTGTATCAACACTAGTATTTATAAAAGAAAGATATGTTTTCCCAGTAGTCTCACAGCAGGCTTCAGAAATGCTGGCTGGAACCATACACTGGTGCTTTTCAAGGCTGGTTGCTTGCCAAAAGTAGCAGAAACTGTGTCCAGACCAAACTCTATGAAGTATGATAATATACAAAACCAGCAGCTTTACACCCCCCCTACTCCTTTTTGTTTATCTATTAGTTGCAGTAGGTTACTATTTATGAACAATCGCAATAGTTTCAAAATATTCAACAATTTTCCAGTTTTAAATCACTGCTGGATTCCAGTTCGGGAATTATAGTACATGTTACATCTCAAGTGGATTCTCCAGGTGCTTCTGGACTAAGTGTTTTGTCATAGCTGATTGTATAATATGCAAAATGGTCATCACAATTGCAGAACTCTTATTTTGTGTAATATTGTTAATTAATAATCGATTGATCACTGGCAAATAAATGGTCGTGTTGAATTCCAAAACATCTTTCTTCATTTGTTTTTGTTGATGTTTTTTTTTTTAAGGTTATGTAGATGCCTTCTATAGGCTTGCTGCAAGATCACCCAAAGACAACTTTTCCTTTCACCAATCCCACCTCTCATTATTGTAACTTCATGAGCTGAGCCACTCATATGAAATATGTCTTCCAATATGGCATCATGTACAGTACACAGAATATGTTTATCTAAGTCAAAATTATGCATTCAATCTAAAACCTGTTCGTGATAAGTTTCAACATAGAATAAGGTGACCAAACGTGAGAAAAAATTGTAAAACTGCCCAGAATGATGTAAAATCTGAATGGGAAAATTGCCTCTTTCTAGAGAAATTACAGAAACGTGGTCTTTGACCATTCTCAAAGTTAAACCAATGTGTAGTGAAGATATTAACCCTTTTTATGTCAGTATGGGGGTCAATATCATGTCCCTGGATTTTCTGCAAAAAATATGGGTAAATTAAAATGAAAAAGAGGGTTTCAAACATGAAGTTGTCCCAAGATTTCAGTATGAGGCAAACGTAGTTGCTAAATGTACATGTCCCATTTAATGTAATCGATAATTTTCCAGAGATAAAATGTCTTCGGGATAGACTCAACTTTTATAAGCAGAAAATTGTCTAAAGAAGTGATTCCTGAGACTTGCAAACCCCAATGTTCATCACTTTTCAGAGGCTGCCACCCAAACTTCCAGCAGTTCTAGTGTATCTGCATTTATCTTAAACAGATAAAACGACTGTTTCGACAATAACATCGTTCAAAACAATAAGTCGTGCATTCGAGGATGACCAACTTTTGCAGAATACTTTACTATGTTTTAACATGAAACAGACATGAAACCACCACAATCATTCTATGTGATTATAATCTTAGAGGTATTTCACTGGCTAAGAAAATGGAATTCCAGCAAATAGCTTGCACTGATCAACCAAAAGTTATCATGCGATCCACCAAAAAATATTTGCGACCCGGTCATGAGGTGACAACCAGTACATAGGGTAGTTGTCCTGGATACTTTTACCTCTTCTAATTAACTCCTACACATGGAGGGTTAAAACATGGGGTTAATTTACACATGATAGGGTTAATGTACTGTAATACTTGACACATGGTTAACTTCCACAAATGCCTGTAGTGAGGGGCGCAATAATATAGTCGTTACATGAATTAGCCTTTCTTTAAAGGGTGTGAAGACTCGCGCAAAAAGAAACGTCTAATGCCGGTAATTTGATCTAGTTTCGAATGAGGTGTAACAAGTGTGTTAAACACCACCATCGATCCCAGAAAATACCCACACGGCTTGCTACCGTCGGTAATTAGACACTACTATCGTGTACAGTCAGTACATACAGCTGCGGTCAATACCCACAGCACAGAATACAAACGATACAGCGATGGACATCTCAGGTCCAGCTAAAGATAACAAGGCATCACGTTTCATTACTGTGCATTTTGTAGCGACACAAACAAAACGTCACTTAATGGCAATAGTAAGTTAACTTTTTCAGATGGCTGCACGCGGTTTGGGGCAAGTCTTCAATGCCTTTAACTTTCTGGTATAAGCCTACTTGTGGGTAATATTGATAAAGCTTAATATCTGCTACTGTATGATCAAGTTACAGGGACAATTCATCAAACAATAAATCATGTTATTACCAAAAGAAGAAAAAACACTGCATCATTAGAATATGCAAATTTTTATTTATTTCAACTTTACCAAATCTCAGACATGAAAATTACAATTTCTGTATTAATTTTCTTGGCTTGGCAGACCCTCCCTAACTAGAAACATTTTACTAGAACACATCAAACTTGACAAGCAGGGAGTTGATTTGACACCATGTTATATAAAGTAATCTCTCAGAGAAGCCACCACAAACTAACAGTTCTCTTTTTGCAAAGTGTCATGAAAGGTTTACCAATTCAAGCCACTCTTTCTCCGAGTGTTGGTTCACTTAATACAATAAAATATCTGGAGTCACTTTGATTATGATTTTGGGACGTTGTAGTTCAAATTCTAGCTCATAAAACAGCACCTGAGAGTTTAACACACAGACCTTGCAACTCTACAGTGTTATATTAGGGGTTCGAATTATCACCACAATTTTTCATATTTTCCCCGTTTTCTTTGGACGTTCCTTGATTGTAGAACCTGACGTTAAGCAAAATAACTTTTATGAATAAATTTGTAGATACTTGTCTGTACGTTCTGATTCCTTGGCCAGACCTTGCAGTAGTGATAATAGGGACGACTGCTGTGGCATCACTGTAATGATAAACCTGAACATACCATAAATTGCAATGACATCATGAGGGCTATTGTGAATGTTAATACTTGTCCATACAAAAGTTATGGCAACACTGCCAGCATCATACACTTAAATATTGTGCAGCACTCTTTGTTCAACTGATGCTAAATTTAGACACTGAACACAGCCCTTAAAATCAACTTGGTGACATTGATTTTCATCTCCATCAGCTCGGCTCCAAGTTTGTGAGTCTAAACAACAGATTTTGTGATTTAATCAAAGCATAACTTTCTTAACTACAAACAAATCCATAGTAAGTAACCAATTCAACATTTTTGCTTTATCACTATAAGTACCTGAAGGAAGGAGCCTGCAGACAAGTTTGCAGACTAGCAAGAACTGTTGCCTAGCTAATGCACCCCCCACACCAGCACCCCCCACACCACCACCCCCCCTCCCACCCCACCCCTAATATGTCAAGTTCTACAGCAAGGACAATACTAAAATAAAGAGAGTACTTAATATCTAGCCTTCACACCAAAATCCAATAACTACTACATGATAGGTACTCTGGATCCTTCTACAGTGGTGTGCACAAAGAAAAGGGGGAGGGGGGTTGGCATAGTCAGGGGTAAACATTCATATAGGAGAGTTTTCAAATGTAAATTTATTTGATCACCTTTCCTGTTGTAACAATTTATAGAATAAATATGCCTCAGGATGCACCATTTGAAGGCTTTGCCTTTATCTTCTGGTGGAGCAGCCCTATAGCCTCTACCCCCTCCCCAAACACTACATGGGACTCATATTCAATGAACCAAGTGCCACACCTCTCATTGCTAAAAGTTTTTGTCTGCTTACAGAAAGTTTCATTGCTCTAAAAATTTAGTTGGGGGGGGGGATAAACTTTGCACCCCACCAGTGAAATCCTCTGCAGGTCACTGTCCCATTGCTAATAAAGATCTGGTAGATTGTAAGAGAATTTTACTTGAAAGCTGACTAAGAGATGAAACCGACAGTGTTTAGCTTCTAAATTCAGAGATGAGTGGACTGAGAAAGTCATCTAGAGCCAACTTCAAATATGTAATGACCAATAAAACAAAAAAAAAAGGAATTTAATTAGCTGCCACACCTCATTTCTCTATACTACCTGAATTATTAAGAGCATCATTTGGTTTGACTTCCTCTTGACCTCTGACCTCACTCTCACCATCCCTGACCTCACTCTTACCATCCGTGACCTCTAAACTAGTACCTCCTAATGAATTATCCCCATTTACTTCTTCCATCACCCCATCGGGGTCAAGTTTGTCTAAACATTTCTCTCTGGTCTGGTCGGTAGTACCACTGCCTGTGTCTTCTCTACTCGCACTTTCTTCACCTCCACAACTTTCACCGACGACTGCAACTCCTTTCCCTTCACTTTTGTCACCTGTGGTAATCTTTCCTTTCTCTTCTCCAGTCTTTTCATCTCTCTCTATTTCAGATGTGACGACTTCTTCGCAATTACCGGCGACCTCACACCCGGCATTCGACCCGCCGCTTCCCTTCTCATCTCGCCTTGCTGCGTCTCTTTCCGTTGTCCTCTCTCCCTCTCTTGAGCAGACATTTTCTTCTCCTTCCTCCGTTTCCGTACCGGTTTCCGATTCCACGTCGACTTTCTCGCTCTTTCCAACATTTTTGTCGACGGCGTGACTACAATCACCATGGTTACAGTCCCCATTGACCAACACCTTGTTGTCCACCGTCGCTGGTTCTGACAAATTGGCGCTAGTCTTCGGCGGGTCCGTGCCGGTGCCATCCTCCTCCTTGGGAGGATCATTCGAGGTGGATAGATGTGCAGGCTTGGAGTTGGAACCAACAGATTCGATCGTTTGCTTTTTCGAGGGCGATGCTTCCTTACCTGAGAGTCGGTGAGAAGAAATGAAAGTAAATTTATCGTATACGGTAGACACACTGTAACCAGGAACTCGGCATCAGAAGTTCTTAAGTTACCACGATAAAGTGCAAACTCTGCCATGCATGCAGATACCTAACCACTCGGATTTGAGTATGTTGCTCTTAAGAACTTTACAGGGCACATGTGTAGTTTCCAAGTTTACTTGAAGTTGGGTATGTAATAATCATAGTATTTAATTTAAGTAAGATCTTTGAAGGAGAAAGAAAAAAAAACCCATGTAATGGACAGCCTCAAGTTTCAGCGTATGCTTACCTTCCTTACTCCTTGCTTTTCCTAGCAGAGTATTTCTTTCCGCTTGAAGAGCCCTACAGAGTTTTTCTAGCCTCATCACTTTCATCTTTTGAGCAGATAATTCTTTCTCTTTCAAGGCTCTCTGGAGGTTGTGAAGAATAGGAAGCAAGAAATTCATATTTGAAAAAATATATATATTACTGTACGCTACCGAAGACTTGTGCAACTATCAAGTCGAGACAAATTTTCTAGTGCTGACACCAATCTATAGTGTCTGATTACATTATGATTCAGATGCAAACAGGTTCTGAACTTTTTATCTAGTAGAAACAAGGATATTCATACTGCTCATACTTTTAAAGTATAAGATGAAAGTTGCAAACGTAGAAGAAGAACAAAATGTCCCAACTAGTTGAGACAACACTTGACTTATTTAACTTTAATTGCAAAGGGATTAGCGACTTTTTACATTCTGTTAAGCTACAATAAGCGAAACTGATTCTATGTAGAACTGTAAAGAAGACATGAAAATGAAGGAGTACTTTAGACAAATGCGTACACCGATTTATAATGTTACCTTTTCATTCGGTCGTTGTAGAATTACACTTGACCTGCTTCCAATTGTTTGAATTTATTTCTATAGCTATTGTCAGTCCTACTCTCTGTTGTCTGGACAAACTTTAAAAATTTCAGTTGTCTTGGCAACAGAATAATACACTAAATCAACACCATGATCAAATACCTAACTTAAACACCAGAACGATGCAAACACCAGGAGAGTTAGTAAGAGAAATATAGAATGCTTTAAGATCAATTCCTCAGCAAATTCAAAACAGCCCCCTCCCTCCCACCAAACAAAAACACCATAGCAATTCAATCACCAAGGAAGAGAAAAATCCTACGGGATCAACACCACACCAATTCAAACACCGCCCCCTGCTGCACCCCCCCACCACCCAAAAAAAGAGAAAGACCACCCCCATAAAGACCACCCACCACCCCCATAAAAAGAGAAATAGCCCCCCCCCCACCTCACCCCCAACAAAAGAGAAACACCATGAGAATCCAAACACCAAGAAGAGAATAAATATGTAACTTCATGACTGACCTCCTCAGCCATGTTGAGCAGCGATTTATTGCTGTTCTCCCATCGCACCCTCCACATGTTGGTTTCCTTCTCCAGTTTCTTGATCTTTTTTGTCATCTAAAGCAACAGAATGAAAGTCAAAAGAGTTATAAAACCTGATTAAGTACATAAAGAAATGGACGAAAGGAAATTAACATCTGGAAGAAGAAATAAAAGAGGAAGGAACTAGTTACATGAGATTCCTTTGGCATTTGTAAAATGGCTGTAGCTTGCATGGACCATTCTTACATAATTCCAGTTCAATGGTGATCCTGTAATATTTTTACACAAGTGAATATGATCTAAATGAAAATAGAGAAATTTCAAACCTTCATGGACATGGACAAGTGTTATATCAAAAAGGATAATTTGCTTCATGAAAATTTATTCCATCATGACACATCCTTCATTAACATTATACCTAACCTCCGCTCCGCCCCCCCCCCCCTCCTCACTCTCTACTCCACTCCAACCCTTCAAACTCATTCCATATCACCCTAATAAGCTACAAACCTGGTCCATTTCTTGTTTAAAGGTCTGAAAAATTTCGTTGCTCTTGGTCAGGGTGGTCTGGAACTCTTCAAATTTCTCCGTGTAGACAGCCAACTGTAGACGACACAAATGAGATAAAGGGATCGAGATGCAGCAACAGTTTTGCAGATGAAGAAGAAGAGGAAGAAATCTCAACCAGATTCAACAACAATCTATTGTAGCCAGAAGAAGCCTGGAGATATTGCTCAGACAAATCCAAGCTTAAGATGTCATCAGCAAAGACCCAAATGTTATGGTGATATTGCATAAGGGTAAAACTTTTTCCAAATTTAATTTCTATTGAGTCAGTCACTCTCAATTATTTCCAGACACCAATGAATACTTAAGTAGACATCAAGCTGTTTCACAGCTTTAGAATTAACTAAAATCAGCCGGAATGGCAGTTTTTGGGGTTTTTTATGACGATACTAAGCACCCACATGTGTAAGTGGGAGAAGCCAAATTGAGAGTTGTAAACTCATGGTTGCAGTTTGAACATAAGTTAAAAGCAAAAATTTCACTATATGAAAGTAAACCTGCTGGCTTTTTAACATCAGCTGAATATGCAATATGGAGAACGGTTTTGGAGAGTGGTCAGAATGTATAGTGAATTCATCCTTCGTTGATGGTACCTTTACATTAATTGGCGATAAGATTACTGTCTATATTCTTAATGTTAATGATTTCCTATTGTCATATCTGGAGATACATGACTTGTTTGTTATGGTCCATTCTTTACCATGGAGTGCTCTTCTTTGTCCGACCTCACAAGCTTCTCTTGGAATGTTTCCTGTCACTGCTGTTTTGCTAAGTCAAATTTAACTTTATAATATTTTTTAGGAGTGTAAGCTCAGTGGTTAACGCCTGTGCCTTCCAATCATAAGATCCCCTGTTCGAGTCACTCCAAGATTAATGTATGTTGTCCAGTTACAGAGTTGTTGACAATTGACAATTCATAATCATGGACGTTAAATTATGAATCTAAGAGACTGACTTCAGTCAGCTTGCGGCTTTGATAAGCCAATGATGGCTTCCTTGCGAGTTCCTGCTTGCAGGAGGATCTAATATACATACATACATACATACATACATACATACATACATACATACATACATACATACATACATACATACATACATACATACATACATACATACATACATACATACATACATACATACATACATACATACATACATACATACATACATACATACATACATACATATTATTTATGCATATTTATTGTTGTGAAAAAAATCAAAATCAGACACACTGATATGTGAAGGGATCAACATGAGCAGTTCAACACAACGATACCATACCATGTCTTTGGTTAAGCCTTTTTAACTACAAATGATAATAAACACAAAATATTAGATATCTGCAAAGAATGTAGCCGAATGGCATAACAAGTGATCATACTTAATTTGATCATAAAGATCAAATTTTATCAAATGGATCAAATTTGATAATAAAGGGTTCATTTTTTTTTTCATGTCAAATTTAATTGCGGGTTAAATCGCAAGATAAAATTTTGATTCAAAACATCAAATTTGATCCTTGATGGGAGGTCAATTGTTTTTTTTCCTCACCTGAGCCTTCAGTTGTGTCTCCTGCTTCATCAACATTTCACACTTGGTCTGAGCTTCTGCAGCTTCACTCAGTAGCTGAAGAGAAACGAAAGAAGAAGGCACTGCTGCTGAGGAAACGGTCGTAGCTTTAATCTAAACTTAAGGCGGTTCGGTCATATTTACAGCTATTATTTCTCTGTCCAGACTGGAAACAAAACTATACTATTGTTCGAAAGACCATTTCATTCTTCACTCCTGATTTTAAGAATGTCTTTATCTACCTTGACAAAGATCCTGACCACCTAGCTTCAAAACCACATAATCAACAGAAATTTGTAAAAAATATCACTTATGTGATATCACAGATTACTACACAATTTACCCATCCGTACATATAAGCTAGGATAAACTAAGCTAGTACATTAGAGTCAGTTATAGCCTTTAAAGCTAAGTTAAAGTGAAATAGGCCATGGCTTTATTCCCTTCCCTACTCCCTTCCCCCACCCCTGCCCACCACCCCTCCCCTTCTTTTTCTTACATATTCTCCATATTATGTATGATTCTATGTATGTGTGTCTCCATTCATTTTTCATTTCAATTTAGACTTTAATATTTGTTACATCTCAGACGACTGGAATGAAATGATTTTTTTTTTTTTATTATTATTGTCGTCTTTAATGAGGGCGGTCCTGCTCAGTGCAGAAGCACTTCTTTCCAGAGGGAGCCCTCAACAACATATATGTGTTTGATGACTTACAATTGTCCTTTCTCTCTTACATCTCTCTTGTTCTTCTTGCAAGGCCAGGTTTGATTGCTGTAATTTGGCGTCATACAACTGCGATTCTAATTCTTTGTGCTTGAAGATCTTCTCGATATGCTGCCAGGTGAAAAAAATGAGAAAAGCTTACAATGTCTGCATTTTTTTTCAAAACAAAGGATGGCGCAAATAGCACCTGCACGAGTACATTCCTGAGCGAAATCGAATGCACCCGCACTTTACAGCTAAGAGTATTGTCTATGTAAAACCAGAAAATATTTGACAGCACAGTTTGTACATAGAACAAAGGGAAATAATTTACAGGAGATGTATAAATACTTGCTTTAGTAAACATACTTGTCTGGTCACTTCACTCCACCCAGAAGTCTTAAATTGTAAACTATTAATGTTAACTGCTCAAAATGTCCTTTTACTTTATGCTTAGAATTAGGATACCACATTCCTACAATAGAGAACATCAACCAATCATAAATATGTACACAAACATATGGTAAGTGCTCTTACAAAGGTAACAAAATGGTGGTATAGATCTATTATTCCAAAACATCTTCCTTTGTTACCCGTATTTAGGTCGCAACCATACTTTGGGGAAGCGTGGGTTTGGTTCCCACTGAGAACTATAATGAGCGCAACAATTTCAGCTACCCCTCACCCGAACCCTGAACTTAATACTCTAATATGAGGCAAAGAATCTCCATTGTGGACATGTTTACCTCTTCTCTCCTCTCATACTGCTCCACTAGTTTCTTGAGCTTGGAGGCAAGTTCCAGATTCTCCTCTTTGAGTCTTATGTTCCTGTTATGGTTATCCTGCATCTGAGTGGTAATCTCATTGATGGTTAGCTAAAAAAGTCAAAAACAAAATCCATGGGTGAGTGTAATATCTAGTATTTAACTCCACTTTCTGTACTCGATACACACTACACAGACTCGTAGTAAATCTGTAACGTTACTAATATTCTAGCATATATGTAGTCATCTGTATAATTTGTACTCATACTGATGGATTTGTACTTGCACTCAGGGGGGAGGGGGTAGTTTGGAAATCTAGTATAGCTTCTAGTACAAGATGAACTGAGTACTAATTCTCATACATAGATCCTTGTACTTGTAGTACTCTTAGTTGTACTCATAATCATACCAGGGAAATTCCACAATCCACTGGTACTCATGTTTCTCTATTTGTATTACAACTTTGCCAATGCATAAAGTAGTAAGTTTTCATTTATCTATTAAAGCAGCTTAAATTTCCAAAAGTGAAAATCCCATTACAAATACATTTCATTAGGTTGACTATAATTTACTTTCATTTCAAACACTGAAGAAAATGTCCTTTTATTTTGGAAATTTTGAAATACCATGGAAGAAAATTCTGAGCAACAAAAATGTCAAAAATAGAAAAAAAAATTTAAAGGTAACCTTGAATTACCAGGTCCCTAACCAATATTCCTTTACTAGGGGGAAAACAACTAGCAGGATGTCTTGGTTTGCCAATTGTAGGCTAACTCTGAGTAGCACTAGAAAGTTTGCTTGCAGCTGCCAGTACTTGTTGACAGAACACGAAAAGTCCAATGTAACCATAAGCAAATTCCTCCAAAATCCACTTCAGTTTCTGACCAATAGAACTACAGATTGGTAATTAGCTTGTCTCTTGAACTCACGATCAACATTAGAAATTCCTTGGATATCCAACATTTAAGAAATACATACTGACAAATTAGACCTCTACAAGACATTACGACTACTCAGAAAAATCATACTGCCAATACCTGCTTTGCAATGTAAGTTAGAAGTCTGTATTTATGATATTTCTGTTCTTCACATCAGTGTTTCTATGTTAAATACTGCAATTATAATTGGCATGGCAGGAATAAAACACAGTACAGCAATGCCACAAATTTCTCTATTTGCCATCTGAAGTTAATTTCCAAAATGGCCACTTAACAGAATTTGAATGTCAACGCATACAAAATGTCATATAAATGGCTCCGACACTATTGGTATTCGTGAAAAAAAAAAACACTTATGCTGGTGTTGAAAAAACTCACCTGAAATTTGGCAGAAACTTCTTTCCTTTTTTCCTCTTCGTCCTTGGCTCTTTGCAGACTTTCTTCCTATGAATGAAAAGCCAAAAAATAATATAAAAAACACAATGGGTAAGTGTTCATTCCAATGGATTAACATAAAACTGCACTGCACTACTCAAAGGGATTTAAGTTATGATGGACAATTTTTGCTGGTGAAATGTTGGCATCCATTATAAGGATATTAAACGGGATGCACAATGCAGAATTTTCTCTGATTGGACTTTACCTTTGGAAAGAGCCAAGAAAGTACATGTATACATTAGCAGTCAAGTCAAGAGTGCTGCATCAACTCCCAATGTCCACACCTCAGTAATTATTGTTGGGTAAAAATTTTAAAAAATTGGCAGTTAATGCATAATCAACATATGCCTGAAATATCTGCCAATCTCAAGCTATGCCGTGACTGTTTTCCAGACAGAAGCTAAACAAGCAAAGGGTATGAGTGCTTGTCGCTACAAAAAACCTATGATGTTTATACCAGGATACAACACAAACAGGGCAGAAAGGTAATAATGTTACATGTGAATCATGAGAACTTCAGAGATATTAATAAGCAATGGAAACTGGTTATCACAATATCACATCCACACTTCTAGACTCTGTATTAAGATATATTTACACCAGTTCAAAATGTTATTTCATAACATTAGGGAGTGTTAGCTCAGTGGTTAAACGCCGGTGCCTTTCAATCATAAGGTCTCGAGTTCAAATCACTCCAATATTCATGTTTGTTGTCCAGTTACAGAGTTGTTAACAATTGACAATTCATAATAATGGATGTTAAAATATGAATCTAAGAGACTGACTTCAGTCAGCTTGCAGCTTTGATAAGCCAATGATGGCTTCTTTGCAAGTTCCTGCTTGCAGGAGGATCTAACATACATACAGGTACAATACATACAACATTCAATTATGGATGGGAGCAAAACACGATACCAGTCTCACCTCAGCAGAATGTAAATATATTAATCAATCAATATTGCATGTAACCTTGCATTTTCCACAAAGTAATATGTAAATCCACAAACTAATATGCAAATTGGAGTTCAGATGATGGTTACGTTACATTCTCTGCGGTTACTTCATTTACCTTGATGGTTTTATTATGACGTTGGAGCTCCCTGCATAAGCTCTCTAGTTTACTCTTGGCCAGGATAGCTCGCCCATGCTCGTTCTGAAGCTGGTCCCGGTCCCTCTGAAGCATAACTAACTGCTTCTGCTGGGCCTTGTGTTCCCGTTGAAGGGACTTGTGTTCCCCAAGCTGAAATAAAATACAAAGATACTACTCTGTAATATGCTGATGATGACAATAAAGAGCAGGGTACATTTGGTATCTCTTATATAAATTGCTATAAATAACTATTAATTACTACACTGTAATATGCTGATGATACAATTGGGAACTGGGTACATTTTGGTATCTCTCATATAAATTATAAAGGCACTGGCCATTCTATTTGATTTTCATACTTTCGGGGTCATCACTCTTTCAATATCCATTTGTATAGATGAAATATCTGCACTAAACACATGACAAGAAAGGAGTCATTCTTTCAAAGACAAGAGATTTTAAAAAAATGGGGACCAGACATATTTCTCTTATTATCTTGTTATCTCTGTGTAGGTGCAGCTGATTATTATTGCTCAATGTTTCAATTAACTTTAGTCCACCTCATCCAAATCATGCTAGGGTTGAAAGGTCAGCCTCTCCAACTTTTATACACAGACATCTTTACACTGTTTCAATATGCTCTTCCTTACAATGTTGAATCTCCTCTTTTTTTTTTGTGTTTTCCTTCGGGGGGGGGGGGGGTGGGAGGGGGTTTCTCCAAATTTTCCACAGATTTAAATCAAAGTACAAAGTAAAGACGTATACATTGTATAATAAAATACATGCAGCTATACCTAAAGTAAAAAAATATTTAACCAACTTACCAGTTCAGCATACTTCTTACAAAGAGCTGCAATTTTCTCCTCTGGGGAGTTTAAACCTGCCAAAGCCTGTGATATGGCTCTATTCATATGCTCCGAATCTCGACCTTGATACAGTGAAAGGATCAAAACATAAAGTAAACAACATTGAAAGAACTGTTGGAAATAATTGACTAAACACTTTGTGCAAACAAGTGAAAAATAGTATCAGCAAGGATGGAAGGTCAATTATTTTACACATTTGGGGAAAAGTGCGATGACTTGATGTCCGATGGCTATCCAAACCACATTTCTAGTTCATTTTGGATTTTTTTGTTTTATACCATAAGGTTGACCCATTTCAGATGGAAAGACTGTAGACGCTTCTTGGATCATAAAAAAAGTACCCACATTCATTTTGCTGGCCAAGACATGAACACAAAACATCCTGGATACTGAGTTTCATTGCTTCTAATGTAATCGTTACCTCCTTTATCCACTTGACCATACTGTAGCACTGGTTCACGAGAATTATTTCACATAGCACTCGAACGATTCATCAAGTATTTCGTAGCACTATTTTACAGACAAACCATCACACTGCTATACAAATGCAACAATGCAGTTCAATTTTTTTTTTTAATACTATAAGAATGATCACAGAGGTCAACATTTTGGTTGGGATAAAGTAAAGCCATGAACCTCTAACTTGGTAAGCCAATTTGAAACACTTGAATTCTTTCTTGGGCATTGATTTATTGTTTATCATTGCATATCAGTACAACATACATCATTTACAAAGTAAATAAGGCTTTTGACTTCAATATCATTCTGTTTCTTTCTCACAGTTTTCGGTTTTTGGTTGCCTGTTAGATGTTACTAACCTCTCCTTGGTTTCTTAGCATGATCCTTCTGCTTCTCTTTCTTCCCTTCTTCTTTTGTCCTCTTCTCTGTTTTCTCAACCACCTTTTCCTTCCCCTCACTGCTCTCTTCACTGGTGCTTAGACCGCCCTCACCAGAAACGGTCACCGCGGGGGTACTTTCCTCTCCAGGGGTGGGTAGAGTACACTCGGCACTCTGTTGCAGTTTTTCCTCTGTGATGTTACCATCTGAGATCTCTACCTCCTTCAGGTCTGTAGTCCCGGGTGAATCAGGCGGAGCATCAGACTTCCTCTCTAAAGCAATCTCCTCAGTTGGCTGTAATAACTCATCTACTGCTTCTTTGACCTCATCTGTTGCCATGGAAACACTGTCAGGACCTTGCTTCTCTTTTTCGAGGCTTGTACCTGTGACTAATCTCTCTTGTTTCGATTCCGTGATCACAGCTATCCCACCTTTCATCTCTTCGGGTGAAGTGGTCATTTCCTCTTCAGAAGGCTCTGACTTCAACAACAATTTATCTTCATCTGCTGCTTTTGTAGTCTCCATATTATTGTGACTGAATCTGTCAAACAAAAAGCCGTCAAAATTAAAGTTCCTAGACCAAAGTTCCTAGACTGTGAAGTGTGAATGTGACAAAGTTTGCTACAAATTCCAAACTCAAAACTGACAATTCAAATTTGCAGGGCTGTCATATTATATAATTATTTCCAGGTTAAGAGAGCTCAACCAGGATCAGCAAATGATTGATGAACTTGGGATGCACCGGATCCAAATTTTTGGATCCGGCCGGAACCGGATTTTGCCGGATAGTACATGAAATCCGGCCGGATAAAATCCGGCCGGAACCGGATTTTTTCATTACACAAAAGAAAATCATTAATAAGAAGTAGAAGTATAAAAAAGGAGCAAATCTTAGGTGAGGTATACGCATATTATAAAGAAGGTGGTTTTTGTGGAATTTAAAAAAATTCAGACGTATTTAACCATATAAGAGATTGTTTCACACATAAATATTCAGAGAAAACATGAATGCCAACAATAATGGGAAAGTAAAGATTCGATGGAACAGTATTTTGACTGATAAGTATATGAATGGTCTATTTTAACTGTACAATATTAAAATGATGAAGGCTGCAAGAAATGATTTCACTGCAAACTGTATTTGTTGTATATATATATAGCTTCATATTATTACAGTAGTTGTATTACTTTGATTGATCTTTAGAAACAGTGGGTCAGACCATTGAGAAAATTAAATTGAACATGTTTAACCTATTTTTTTCCTTACTTTGAATGTTTTTATTAATTTTTGGAAATAGTTTACATTGATTTAAGTTAATACCAACACCTTTTTAAGGAATAATTCAGGCCAGATTTTGAAAAAGATCTGGCCGGATTTTGAAAAATATCCGGCCGGAACCGGAACCGGATAATTCCTCACTATCCGGCCGGATAGTCCGGCCGGACCGGATATCCGGTGCATCCCTAATGAACTATGCCAAGCTGTTCCTCAAACTTTCCCCCTGCCCCCCCTCTGACCCCCACCCCCTTCTCCCTCTCATACACTTGTACTTCTCCTTACACAGCAGCAGTATAATTCTCAGCCTTGCAGTTGCAACAGTCTAATACTTGCACAAGACATAACATGAAAATATGCAAAGAATGGGTCACAAAATGTAATCTTAATTTGTATAACTTTTATTCGATGACTAATATTCTTGTTGACTAGGGAACGTGTTCCACAGTTCCTCATCAAAAATGGCAGCTCTAGCTATTTCTTAATCATGAAAAAGTTTACAGAAATTTACAACAACTTTATCCGCAGTTACACAGCTTTGAAATAATGAAACTATATTGTAATGTCTTCCTTGAAAGTGAAAAATCTCTAGACTTTCTTGATTTCAAATAGACCAAAAGTCCTATTCATCATTGGGACAATGCACAGAATAATGTAGAGTATTGTATTTTGTATAACAATTGATCAAGAGTTGATCAAGTTTTGTTTCCTGAAAAATATGGGAGACACTGTGTACTCACACTCCTGTGTATCTTTGCATTTGCATAGCAATATGACACAAATAATGTGATGTTTGCATATAATTTTGAAAAACTACACCAGATATAAATTTCTGTAGTTATGCAAAATACCAATCAATTTTTAAAGGAATTGTCTGGTGGAAGATTTTGATACATTGTCCTTGTAGTTATTATTTTTCTCTTTCTAACCATGTAAAAATTGTCCCCATTCGACGTTTTCTTCTTGTAGAAATCTGGTTTTCAAATTCACCAGTTTCTCACCAAAAGTACCGTTTGTTCGAACGCTTCAATATGGTGATTGACGTAGTGCTTGCAGATAGGCAAAACAGGGGACTTGAAGTTAGCACTCCCAATTCCGCAGCAAATAAACTCACGTGTAAGCACATTGGATTGTCTCATATATATAACGTACATACTCGCGAACGTATATATACTACGATGCTCAGTTGGTGTACTTGTATAGCGTTACACATAGTACACTCACACTCAAACCACAGTTCATTAACTGTTCTTCGAAATCGCTGAAATAAACTTCACGGATCAAATTAACAGTAAAAGGAAACTTGTAAAGTATTCCTTAAACCGAAAGATGAAACCTGGCGGAATCGATGTCATCGCAGAACTGTCCGATTGTAAACGTTAAAGTAGCCTATACACGCGAACATTCTTCGCGCTGGAGCTGGATACCGCGATGTATAAACAACGAAGAGCCTGCTGTTAAAACTTATCTTGTGTTACACAAAGTCCACGAAACCACCGATCTACTACATATATGGCGGCTTAAGGAGTTTTTTAAATCATATCTAATTTATAAGAAATTTCACCGGAAATTATTGAAGAAATTGATCGAATCGTTGTCAGAGCAGAATGTAGCACTGAGAAGCTTAGGCTTCGCAGAACTGTCCAATTGTCAACGTTTGAGTATAGCCTACATGCGAACATTTTTCGCGTTGGAGCTGGATAGCGCGATGTATAGCCTGAACAACTCAGAGTCTGCTGTTAAAATTTACCTTGTGTTATACAAAGACCACGGAACCACCGATCAAGTACATGGCGGCTTAAGGAGTTTTTGAAAACATATCTAATTTTTAAGAAATTTCACCGGAAATTAAGGAAGAAATTTATCTGTATACAAACGCTGTTTTTGTTGTGATTACCGTATAGGTACTGTGCAGAGGGTGGGTTATGATGCAATCTGCTATGGCAGAGCTGACGTCACGTATTGTACTGTTCAAATCATATTTGAATTGTCTATCCATAACGATTAAAAAATCGTTTCTCTGTCAAACGCAACATTAGCGTTTTCATACTTTGACAACATGTTTGGAAAATTATTTACTATTTTTTAAGGTAACTTCTTTGGGCCACCAGACAATCCTTTTAAGTTGTACGTACATTAATATTCAAATATCCTTAGGCTACCTACTGTAGGTCAACTGCAAGGAAGCCCTGAGTTGAAAAACTTGATATTAACTATATTAGTTATAAAATTACTTACACAAATCTCAGGGAATTAAACAACTACTCAGAAAATTATGCCAGAATTCCAGAGAAATCACAATGGCCAATTTAATCCATACAAATACTAAAGTAAGCCTACCAACATTGCCTAGGCCTAAGGCTATATAATCCAAGCTTGGCACTAAAAGGAACTAGCATATCCCATACCTCTGTTCCAAAGGTGGTGAGTGCAAGATTTGCTGACACAGTCTTGATAATCCACCACCCATTATCAGACATCTGTTAAATATATCTTATACTACTGGAGTGGAGGTTTAACTTTGGCCAGGTTTTATCACTATGAAAAGTATGAGTATGCAGCCAGGCAGTAGATGCCATGTAGCTGGCTATGGCTGCAAAAGTGATCCATAGCTCATGCTAGATAAACCTCAATTTAGTTAGCTTTCAAGACCACATGGTTCCACAGCCATGTTTCTCAGTGTCACATTGCATGAAACCTACTTTATGCTATTGACGAGTATTGCTAATGTTAACGGTTATCTCTAAGTTAGCCTACGCCACCTCAGTGACTTGCTCTAGCAAGAAATTAATCCCACCAACCTCACACTGCTCCAAATAGTAAGGCCTCAAATTTCAATATACCATACACATGGCTGGTGAATGGTGATGATTGATGATGTTATGTGCCTACGCTTCTTGGCAGGGATACCACACTTAACTCAATGCGAATGGTAACAGATCCCTTGCACACTAGGCCTACATATACACTGTGGTGTCTAATGCTAAGCCCAAATTTGGTAATGATGTCCTACCGTAAGACCTGAACCTAAACAACGCCACAACACACAGTGCACCTTTGCCGTATGCACTGTATAATAAACACGATATGGTTCCTATTTTAAAAGTTTAGGCAGGCAATGAAATAAAATTGTACAAGCTTTTGATCATCGAACACATGACTCACATTATTCACCAATAACAATTAAACGGACTTCAGTTTTTGTCGCGACGTCGGCGAGTAAACTTTAACGTAACTACTGTGTTAGTAAAGTAACTTACACAGTTAGGCAATACAACACTAATTTTGTCATATTTGAAGTACAAAGTATAGAATGCGATAACTGAAGACGTATATCAATAATATCACATAAGTTTGGATTTTCAGTGCTGAAAAAAATACTTAAACATATTTAAAACAATAATTTCTTAAATTTTAATGACATTAAGCTTACGATAGGCTTAAATCATTCTAAAATGAATTTAATTATCTTGTACCATTGATTACCTAAATTCGTTATGGCACTTGTTCCAGAGATACTTACAAATTCGCGGTACCTTTGAACACACGAGACTGTCGCGGACACACATGTAGCACGGAGCTGCTACTCCTATGTACGATGTAAGGAATCAGACGGAAGTAACCTTGACACGGCCCGAGTGAGTGCCTGTTGAACTAGACTGAGTGATAGATACCATGAACACTGCAGGGTTACCTGATTTGTTGTTTCCTCAGATACATTGGATCCTTGTTCTTCGTTCTAGTGACGTGTACAGGATTTAATAGGGGAAGGAGGGGGAAACTTTTACTTGCGCATACTAATGTAGGTAGGGCATGAATCAAGGATTCTATGGGCCCTAAGGAGTGGTCTATAATTCTCCCCTATCTGATAATCAGCCCGCGGGAGGGGATGAATCATGGTCCTGCCCAACCCACTTGTTAGAAGAGGGGCAGCTCCCTCATCTGCTCCTCCACCCTCTTCCTACTCCTATGTCAGTAGGTTTCTTCAGGGGGGCAAACATGTACTATATTTGTGGAGGGGATAGACTGATATATAAGCCAGGGAAGAGGTGTAATGGGGTGTGTTGGGATTTATGTAATACACTAGGATTTTTCTTTGTAATATCGTCTGTGAGCCCCAGGGCCGACTTTATTCTGGGGGTAAAGTCCCTCTCCCTTCCCCCACTCACAGAGGTATACTCTTATGCCCCAGAGGTTGTGAACATGGGTACAATGCACCATAATGTTGGGACTTAAAGGAAAATATTATTCACCCATGTCATTTAGCTCAAGAAATTTAGTGAATAGGAAAAACATATTGAAATATCCTTCAAAATAATCTATTTCAATTGACTCTTTCCTCCCCCACCCCAAATAAAAAGTCAAACATACAACAACAACAAAAACATAAGTTCTTTACTCAAACAATTCTTTTAAATAGCCATAACTCATGTACCACATATAGGTATTTCTTTTGTCTTCTGTCAATTGTCTTTATATCATAACATAATTTACTCCAGTTTCACTTAAATATACTGATGTTTTGACATTTATGCCTAAGAACAAGTCACTTTAAAATACATTTTCAGTGTATAAATCGTTTGTCCATATTTAAATGAATTAATTGGTAACGTTTCCCATATCAGAACTCCACTCCCTCACTGACCTAGGAACAATTACACATGCAATCTTAACAAAGTTCTTAAACAATGAATTACGGTTAACGTTTGTAAACTATAGTCATAATATTACTTTCACTGACTTTTTCTACTCTTTCCCTTCCCCCTTTTTGTTTTAGTAAAAGTCATGAATTAACAAGCTTCTGAATGTTTAAAGTTTTGTAATCATAAAGCAAGATGAGGCACACAAGATAGTCAATACTTCCCACAGGAATCAAAAACAGAATTTTTTGTTGTTGTTGTAAATTCGGGTAAAAAGAGAAATACAATAAACTGAAGAACCTAAGCCCTTGATAATCCCTGCACTCCCCATCCCCCCATCACCCATCCACCCACCCACCCCAACAATAATCCCCATGATCCACTCAATGAATAACTAAGAATACAGGAAGAGGAATCAGCAATGTTTAAGTGATTTGCAAGAGAAAAACTTATGTAAAATCGCTTAAGTGTTTTCTGTAATTAGCACAAATAATCAAACACATTTCTCTAGCAATTTAACTTGAGAGATAAAAACACTGCCTAAATCTCCCTACACTCAAATCATTTGCTGCTGATACACATCTGGATCCCCTTGGCTATTAAATGACAGTAATTGTTTATATGAACCATATGCTTATTTGGCCAATCACAGTAGAATATCATCACTAATATGATGTTTCTTTTGTATTGGAACTTATGAAAAGAATGACAAGCACTTTGTCAAATACTCACAACCCTTCCCCACCCATCCCCCCGCCCCCTTTTGAGGGTCATAACTTAATTGGCCATGATTTTCACCTACATAGTGGCACAAAGGACCTTTGAAGTGTTGCTGAACATGCATTTTTTTGAATTTTGCATTCCAATTAATAATACCAATACATCTTACTTTTGCAAAGAGCAGACTTTACTGTGTAGATCAACAATGTGAAGTCTGTTGCTATCCTGTCCATAAAAAAAACAACCTATATGTACTTGTTACACTTTTTTTCCTTTTCTTTTTTTCTCAATCAGTCCTTTTTCATCATAAACCTATTGAACATATTAATTACACCTCCTGGCATATTTCACTTGCTAGGAATATTTACCTATATTTCAATCAGTTATGTCATATATTATTTGCATCTTGTGACAGTGGCAGTTCATAAACTTGTAAATGAACTTTGTTTTAGGTTTTTTTTTTTCTTATCATTTAAAGTTAAATAATCTCTGAAAATTACGTTAGGACAATCAAATACCACCATCATTTTGTTGCACACTAGATTACTTTTTACGTAGCTTATCTTTTTTATAAACCACTCTCAGTTGAAAGATAAAGTATGATTTACAACAAATAACACAATTCTTTGTGAATTTACCTCTAAAAGCATATCTGTAGATGGCTCTATACAGTACATTCCAAGCGAGTCCAATAAGGCAAGATAACTAAGAGCAAATTAAGAAGATAGCTTCCTTCTTTATTAAGGAAAGAAAATGGACTCCTTCACTGTTTAAAAAAATGCAGCAACCTACCCCCTCCCCTCCCCCCCGCCCCCTACAAACCAATGTATGACCGTTTGCAGTATCTTCCCATGGTACATCCCATCAATAACCACATCTGTGATCAAATCTGTCTTTTCTCAGCAAACTTATTTAATTATCTGATTACAACCTTTGCAATATTGGGTAAACAGTTCACCAAGTTTTGCATGAATGAACCACATTCTCAATATGACAACCCGATTGGAAAGAAAACCAAAGATGAATCGATATCATCTTCTCGAGTATGATGCTCGGGAACTGGAAGTTCTCCTCTCCTTACGTGGTCTTTTCCTTGCCCTGTCGCGAGATCGGGAACGCTTTCTCAATGTGCCTTCTTTTTTCTTTTCCATCTTTCTATGTTCTGTATTGCTTACTCTTGATCGATCATTTGATGAAGAAGCCCTTGACGGAATTTCCTCTTCACTCTCCTCGCTGGAACTAACAATTTCTCCATCAGACAAATCATCTTGATTTTGACATATGACATGTTCATCTTTCTGCTTCCCATTCTCCTCCTCTCTGCTCTTCTCTTGCGTTACTTTTATTTCTTCCTTCTCAGTCTTGTCATGAGTCTTGTCTTTTGCATTGTCATGGTTCCAACCTTCATTGTTCCTTCTCCTTCGCTCTCTCCTGTTTCCATCTCTACTTGAAATTTCTTTGCTTCCGCTAATAGACAGATGATTCTGGTCTCTACTTTTCATAGGATATTCCCGTACTCCACGTATATCCTGTTCTTTCCGACGACTGTTTTCCAGTTTTTCCCTCAGGTCCTTTACATCACTTTTGCGACCACCGGTACGTATTCTGGATGCATCGTCCGGATATCGCATTCTTTCCATTCTATCCTCCTGGTCCAACTGTTCTCTCCTGTCCAAGTCATTCCTTCTTCTTTGACCATGTCTGGACTCTGGTTTACCTATCCGACTAGTTGCATCTTTACTTGTAGACGATTTCTTGCTCTGTGGAGGATTTCGAACTTTGTTTGAAAAACTATCAGATTCTCTACTGATAGTCTTTTCTGAGGTAGTTCTACCAATCCTCACAACTTTTGACCGACTTAAAAATTCCTCTTCTTTTTCTTTCTTTGGAATGGTATATTTCTTTAAAAGTGATATCTGTTTGAAGTTGTTGTCGGGTGAAATCGCTTCCTTCGAAGGAGATTTCTTACCAAACAAATCTTTCTTGCATTTCTCAGGAGTCTCAATGAGAGACGAGTCACTGATGTAGATGGCTATCGAATCATCCTGTTTGTCCTCATGAATTGCATCAATCAACTGCCAAGCTTCCTCTTCTGCAATGCTATCAGATCTTATGATTTTTGTGAAGGGTTTCCCACAAGAAATGACTGTATGTCCTTCCTCGTAGCTACAAGCAACTTTCAATGGAGTTGAATACTGCTCACTTCCTTCAGAATTATCTGTGATTGGTCCAAGTTGCTCTCGGTGGTCCGAGTTCCCCGCTGATTCATCGTTGACCTGAGACGTTTCAACCTGTTGCGGAGATGAGTCACAGTTAGGATGATTTATTTCTTTCCGAGTCATAGGTTTATCAGAAGGCATCGCTAAATCCTCCTCATTTGTGAGGCAGTCCATATTATCTACATCATCTTTGTCTGTCTCTTCTACCATTTTAGTACTTGATTCATTGTCAGCTAAGTGAGTTGTTTCTTTTGCATCACATATTTTGAAACTATTCATTGATGGTTGTGCTGAGGACTGCATATTTGGTGCACAACATAAAGTATCTTCACTCTCTTCCTTATCTTTCACTCTAATGACTGACCTCTCGCGAGGAGCTGTTTCTGAATACAAAGTCGTTACTTCTGCTGAAACCTCACCTCTACCTTCTGCTGAAACCTCAGGTCTACCTTGATCGGCTGTCAGAGTTTCTTCTTCTTCTTCTACTTGTTTGACACCTCTACCTTCTGCTGAAACCTCAGGTCTACCTTGATCGGCTGTCTGAGTTTCTTCTTCTTCTTCTTCTACTTGTTTGACACTCTCCTCATAACTACTTCGTGAATCGTTGCAATCTCTTCCATCCGGGATTCCCATATTTGTTAACCCTCTCCTGTTTCCCACTATGCTCAAATCTCCATCCAGAGGCATTCCTGCACTACCGGCAACCTCAACTTCAGTATTTCCGTCAGCGAGTGCATTATCTATCACCTTCTTTGTCATCCCCTCCTTTGCTAGCTCTTGACAAAATTTCTCATTAGGGCCTTCAAAATTAACTTCATCATCATCTGGAATTGAGCCTTCCTCTTTTGTCAGAAGTTCATCTTCCTTCAAGACCTCTGACTTTTTGTTACCGATGGGAGTGGACTCCAGGCAAGTTATACCGGACGAGGACAGTCTCTCGTCACCTTCTTGATTGCAGCTTTGGTCTGAAATGCTTCCTTCTTTATCCACACCATCATCTGGAATTGAGCCTTCATCTTTTGTCAGAAGATCATCTTCCTTTAAGACCTCTGACTTTATGTTACCGATGGGAGTGGACTCCAGGCAAGTTATACCGGTCGAGGACAGTCTCTCGTCACCTTCTTTGTTGCAGCTTAGGTCTGAAATGCTTCCTTCTTCATCCAAACCATCATCTGGAATTGAGCCTTCATCTTTTGTCAGAAGTTCATCTTCCTTCAAGACCTCTGACATTTTGTTACCCATGGGAGTGAAAATGCTTCCTTCTTCATCCAAACCAACATTTCTCCAGTCTTCCAGCACCGAGGAGTCATTGTGACATTCCTCTTCTCCTGTATCAGAAGACATCCTCAAGTCAGAGAGTAAATGCCCACTGCCAGTGCTTTTGATGCTTCTGGTAAGTGAAATGTCAATATCACTTTCCTCTTGTAACTTACTGATGTCTTCTCCCAATCTTCGATTGCCTTCAGCAGTGGTATGTTCTACTTTTGCTGGAGACTCATCGGTCTCTTCTGGCTTTCTCGTTGGCTCCAGTTCCACTTTCGACATTTTTCCCTTCTCCGACACATCTTCTAAATTTGTACGACTATCATCCAAGTATTGTTCCCTTTGTTGATGCTTACCAAGATCCACTTCCTCCTTTGTTTCAATCGAGGCACGATGGTTTACATTATTTTCTGCTGGCTCTTCTAAAGGCATCTTTTCGGACCATGTCTGTAGTATTATCGTTTTTTGGGAATCACTTTCTATAGTTGGCCTTGCAGGACCTTTCAATAGCACTTCATGCGTAACACTATCTGATGCAGATCCAAGACCTGTTCTCTCTTTTTCATGAAACACAGATGTTGCGCCTTCAGGGAAAACTTGGTATTTTTCCTTGGAAGAAGATAGGTTGTTTAGTACTCTGTCACTTTTACGAGGTTCATTAATACCATCTTCATGCTCTGACATTGCTGATACCACTGGTAAGAGAGATGGACTAGTTATCTCTTGATTAGCCATTAATGAAGGCAGAGCTTCTAACAACTCACTTTCTTTCAGTTGAATATCTTCAGACCCAACAGTAATGACTTTCTCTTGATTGTCAACTAAGGTAAATTTTGTTCTTGATTCCTTCATTTCCTTCTGTTTAATATCCTCAGAACTAGGATTGACATCTCTCCCTTCAATTGCATGCCCACCATTTAATTCCTCACTTTCTAATTTCAATGGATAACTGGTGAAAGTCTTCACAATTTCTCGTGTTCCCAGTGGTGTGTCGGTGCAGATGCTAGATCCAGACTGATCCTCTTCCTTTGAAGATTCATCCTTCAAATTTGACTTCTCATTTTCGTAATATCTAGATGTAGTTCTGTCTTTTCTCTGACCCTCACATTCAGACTTTGACAGAGGGCTCTGGACCTCACAATTTGAAGAGTGTAGTTGTTTTCCATCAATGCTACTACTTTTCACTTCTAACAATAATATTTTCTGGGACTTCTCTGGTTCAAAACAACTATCCACTGACGGCGATCGAGATTTGGATGTGCTCTTCTCTGTTTTCTCATCCTCACTATCTGTCAGACAGTGGCCTACTTTCTCATCTTCATTACATTTGCTGCCAGTTTCTTTCTCAGGCGAATGAGAACGCTCTCCATCTCTCTTTGGTCCTTTTATGTGCGAACGTTTCCTGAGTTCACGACTTGACCCTCGTTGTTCCCCATCTTTATCGGTCTCCCTCTCTTTCCTACTATCAGTATCTCTTACTCCCAATTCTCTTGCATCCCTTTCATCTACATGTGTACATTTAACAATCTCACTGTTTGCTTGAGAAATCTGAATTGCACCATGTCTATTCTCATGTAAATATTTCTCAACTCTCTTCTTACCTGTTTCTGAATCTTTCCTTCTCTCAGATGAGTGTTCACGGGATTTAGATCGAGAATATTTCTTGTCATCGCTCCGTTTCTCATTGTGGTGATCTATCTTTCTCCTGTGATCCTTAGAACATCTCTCCCCCTTGGGATATTCATGTTCCTTTCCTCTCACTCGGGAATCGTCCCTTGACTTTAAGCTCCTCGGACGGTCCCTTTCTCTGTGGGAAGATGACCCTTTTTCATGACCTTTTGACCTAGATCTTGACCTACTCCTGCTACTTTGTAATTTCTTCCCTTTGTGACCTCTGTCTCTTCTGGGTGAATAATCAGAAGATCTAGATCTCTTTTTAATGTCCCCTCCCTTGTCGGCATTCGATATCTTACAAACCTTACTTTGTGAAGATGTCCTTTTTTCTGATTCTACATTCCTTGGATAGTCATTCTTGCTATTCCTTTCCTGCGGAGAGTAGTCCTTGGATCTGAGTCGTTTTGTCCTGCCTCTTTTCTCCCTCGTGTCATCCCTTTCCCTGAGATTTTCACTATCCTTATGAAAATCTTTGCATCTGGAATCACTGATGTGATGCCTCTCTCTGTTTTCTTTATGATGGCCATACTTTCTATCTGGAGAAGACTCCCTTGATGCAGCATGTCTATCAGTTTTGTTAACATGTTCTTTTCGAGAACAGTCGGTATCGCTTTCTTTGTTTCTTTCAGAGTAGGCTCTGCTCACTTTTCCCTCTTCTTCTTCACTTCCACTTTCTTCAGAACCAGTTTCAAGTCTTCTTTCAGAATTCTGATTTGTGGATCCTGGACTATATTTATTATCCCGTGTGTCTTTGTTTTCTCCACCTGACGAATTCTTGGTATGAATGAACTCATCTTTAGTAGAGCAAATTTCCATCACATTTTGATGAGATTTTGACTCCAATTTCCTTCCAGATTCCCTCTTAAGCACTGTTTCCTTTATTCTTGGTTCATTATCACTTTCACTGCCTTTGCTCAATTTTGCAACCGTCCCCTGCATGCCTAATTTGTGTCTATCTTGTAAACAACCTGTTTTGCCACCCTTATCTGGTTGTTTGTTCTCTTTCCTGGCACTCACTGCATCTCTCACATACTGAAGTACATCGTTGGCCTCCTGCTTGATATCACCCGCAACTCTTCTTCTTTTCTTCGTCTCTTCATCCTTGTTCTCCTCTGTATTTCTCCACCTTTCACCGGTAACAACTTTCTTTGAGATGCCATCTGAATTTCTCTTGGCTCCTTCTTTTCTCTTAGCTGAAATTTTGCCGGTGTAAGGCTTGTAGGGAATCACTCTCTTCAACAGCTCTTCGTTTCCACCATTCTTTAGTCTGTTTCAACGTAACAGAAAACAAAAAGAAATGACCAAAAACTAGTATTCAAAGACCCTGAATGGAAACCGAATTGAATGAAATGGCACATTCTGATTTTTAATGGTACATAATTAAAACTGCCTTGTTGACAATTCAAAGAAATTTGTGTTTTTATCAAATTGTATGACACTGGGTATTCCCCTTTTTTTAATTAATTTAGCTAGCTGTGTTTGAAACACAAGAGTGCTTTTAGTTTATATGTAAAAAGTTTCTGAAGACAGATGGTATTACAGCTTTACTATTCAAATTTATGGGCACAACAAAAGCAGTTCTTGCCAAGTGTCCAAGTATGGCACCACAACTACAATATGGGGCAATGGACGCCTTTAAGTAACACGATTAACTATCAACATTTGATATCTCAACAATGAAACAAGTCCGTAAATCTGGACTGATTTATCAGCCTCCAGCTCTGCAACACATAACTTTCAAACCTCATGACATTGTCACATACATGTTTTAAAATTATTGTGGTTCTGTCTCCATACACATCATAATATGAGATTTCCTGATATTGTGTACCACTTAGAGCTAATATTCTCATCAGCTTCTTAATTCTGAGGAGCAGTCTCTAGAGGATTTTTTCAAAGTTGTAACTTACCGGAGTTCTAAGCTGAGAATTTCTCTTTGCTTTGTTTTCAACTCAAGCTGTGCAGTTTTCATGAGGGCAGAGATATTCTGTCGTAGAGTTTGGTTTTGCTTTGTAATTTTCTCCAACTGAAACAAAGAAGCAGATAAAAAAAATTGTCAGCAATGTCAACAATCACAGGTACAATGACCGGTGCTCTGGATGAGTGGATAAAGGCGGTGGGATTTGAAGCAATGAGGCTTAGCAATCGGGAGGTTCGGGGTTCGATTCCCGGCCGGGTCATAGTAAGGTGAGTTTTTCATCCAAGAGCAATGTACGGTTTTACATCTGAAATGACTTTCTAAAGTTGAAAAGCTTCCAAATTTGAGTTAAAAATGTTGAATTGGAAGCCACCCGACGTGTAAGTTGGAATCCATAAGCCCTTGCGGGTTTCTCCCACATTTGTGGTCGCTTAAGCGTTGTAAAAATAACTGCTGCTGATTATGATTATTATTAATGCAGTTGGATGTAATCTAATTGACAAGACGAGAATATGAGTTGTTACTTGCCACTTGGAATGTTGGGTGGCTTGGGTCAGATAGTTTTGTCCTTGCTATATAGTGAGTCCTAAACAATACTGCAAACTTTGAAGGAAATTACATTTTATGTTTTTATTGCTCCTTGGACCAAGCTAGACCTATTTCTGCTCTCCGATGCTTTGGTTTAGGTGAACCAGCATTAGCAATAGCTTCACTTTTATAGCTAGGCTAGAGTTATTTACAGTTGAAAGATTAATTATTAACACATCATATAGTGCACAAGAAAATATTATCTTTTTTAAACTGATGAAAAATTGTGCTCAAAAGCCTTGAAGTAAATTGGGAAAATCTTTCAGATCGAGGTTGGACAGTGATTTTCAAACATTGCATAATAACTTGGATACTAAATTTCCAAGATTAGGTCATATTTCCGCTCTTTTCTTTTAATCCACAATAATCTTGATTAGTTAAGACACAATTTGGCCAATTATAGAGTGGGTGGAGTAAACACGAGACCACAATTTTCAGTGAAATAAATCATCAAACTTCCGAATAATTCTTTGCTGACCAAGAAACAATCGACTACCATTTCTTTTAACTAAGTTTGGAACTTTCTTTCCTCAGTGCAGTAATTTGCTTCTTAGTATACACCAGAGATTCCAGGATGGAACTCTCAGAGAACCTTAACAAATTTCCAATTTTCTAAATGAAAGAAATGCATGAATCTCTGATCACCTGCTCCATATCAGATTACAAGTGACACACTGCATAAAATCATGCACATGATTACATCACAAGAGACCACAATTAAATAACCCTCTCTTTTTATGCCAAGCGAGTTCATTCATATGCACGCAGTTATACACGTATTTGCAATATAACAGTACAGTAATATCACAGTACAGTAGTGAAACGAATTGCCATAAACAGTTTAAAATTTTGAAACTTGCAGCTCTGCCTCATTCTACTTACAATTTTATCTTTCTGCTCCAGCTGTTTCCTTAACTCCAGCATCTCTTCCTTCAGTTTGTTATTCATATCGAGGGTTGCTGTATCCTGTTTGGGTACCAAGGAAACAAATATTAGTTATGGTAATGAACTTTACATCGCTAGCATGCAACTGATCATTTCATTTATTTCATTTGTTTCATGTTCCTGTAAATAACATTTTGAACAATATTTAAGTGACAGTCAAGGAACCTTGCATTTGTTTGTCAATTGATGAGTTAAAATGAAATATATTACTTCATTCTTAGTTTGGTAAAATTCTGGAATTTGCAATTTTCAGGATATTGCAAAGTTTTCACATTTTTTTAGAGATGTCCAAAGTTCTTGCACTTAAATTCTGTTAGATGACAAATCTCAAAAATAAGGATTTAATATAAAATAAGTTGAAGGTGAATTCTATGAGTTAAGACTCCCTGAAAACTCTATACATTAGGCCAATAATTAATTCTCATCAATCAGTAGGTTTTGTCTACTACAAATTTGTCCATCATTCATAATATGTTGCTAGATGCGATACCAGATAATTAAATTATTCCCTGACCTGCACTGGTGTCTCCTGTTGCTGTGCCTCCTCCATGAGGTCAGTGTAGAGGTCAAGTGCTGAGAGATTTGATGATTCATCGAACTGCTCGACTTCTCCATCGGACCAAGACTGCTCCTTATCTTCAAATCTTGCCTTGTCTCTTGCAACTGTTTTAATATTTGACATCTGAAGCCTTCGAAGTCTCCTGGCATCGGGAGATTTGATGGGACTTGATCGCTTCAGAATCTCACACCATGCTGGTGACTTTAATGGACTTGGATTCAATAACTTCCTCGTCACGGAGATCAAAGAAGCAGAGTCGCAAGGTTTGGATGAGCTATGATTCCTAAATATTGAGTAGGCACCTTTCAACGATGCAATGACATCAGCAGCAGTGGTCTCAAGTTTGGCATCTACATGAGTAGACACATTTACAGTCCCCCCAAAAGATGACTTTGAAATATCACAAGTTGAAACGACTGCATTATGCCCAGTGGATGATATGTCCATTGCATTGTCATTGTAAAGGTAACATTCCTTATTCGACCCAAGTAAGGATGGCTCTTCATTTTTTTCTTCAGCAGCTGGTTTAGCATTGGAACTGAGGTCGTCGTATATGTCAATAGAATCATTTGTAATGTCTTCCACTTCTGGTATATACTTGAAATTGTTCACATCCTGAGAAGTTGTGTGCACTTCAGGGACTTGCAAAACAGAAATTTCATTTTGTTTGGCTACATTTCCAGTTCCAAAACCATCGGAACCTTGATGATTTGTGAAAAAAGACTTCACTCTACAGCAATCATTCTCTCTTTGGCAGTCGTCATGATGACATGTTCTACTGGAACCAGCGTCTATACCAGGGATATCTATCACCAATGCACGACCAGAGCAATGGTCTGAATCTTCCATTGTGTCGAAAAAAATTGAATCATCTGACTATGTCAGGATGCAACTTCACTGTAAAACCAAGAGACACATAACAAATTATTAATTGTATCATTCAAGTTTCTTCATGTAAAATTCTACATCCAAACACAATACACAATATCTGAACATGCATCTTTTATTAATGCTGTCATCTATGAAATAATGTCATTTGTAAAATAAATCCTATTAAACTGTACAGTCCAATTTAATGGGTTGTTACATTTCACTGTGAAAAATAAGTCAATTTCAAACAGGGTCCCACAGAACTTTCCATGCCAATTCTGCATGTGACCTTTTCGATAGAACATGTCTGCCTATAGGCAGATTTTTTCTTAGGGAGGGTACAAATTTTCAGGGAAACTTTTTTCATAACATTCTACTCTTTTCAGACCTGGAAATTGTTCTTCAAATTGTTATGAATCATTCAGGTTTTCCATGAATGTGAAAACTATGTTCAAACAAAATTTATTTATAGGCCTACTGTGAAACAAATGCAAGTTGATGAGTCCCAAACTTCTTTCTCAGAACATTGGCAGACACACTGCTGACTGGCACTTAACGACAATAGACTTGATCCTTTAAATTTCAACGGCAATAGGTATAGGCTAGGCCTACAAAAGTGCATTATCAGTGGCAGTGCAACAGAGGGCATGACGTGATTTGCTAAGTTATTATCCATAAGATTTAGAACTGAAGCTAATCATTTATATTAGAAACAGCTTCAATGCAATGTACTAACGTGAAAAATTGTCAAAGCCTAACTCACTTTCCTTATAGTTATACTAAGAAATATTCCCAAAGGGTAGAGGAAACCCCTCTCCTTTGACTCCTCCCCAACATAAGACTGAGTGACATTTGTTCCCCCCCTAAAAATATCTTCCCCCCCCCAACTTGGCTTGACTGGTACCATCACTCCATACATTTATACATATTTTACTAAGGCCTAATCGTATATTCATTATACGTACGATATGCCTAGTACTACTGCTAGTGCTACTTTAGACTGAGTAGCAAGGGCTAGGCCTAGGCTACATGTAGTTTGACTTCAGTTGGATTTGGGTGTAGTAGTACTAGTAGGCCTAATACATATGAACCCTCCTATTTAATCGTTTGTTACTTGTTGTATTATAATAATGAAGTTCCGTGACGTACTTCTTTTTGGTTTTGCAGCTCCACCACTCCAGTATATGGACCCTAAATGTGTTACAAGATGTGTCATCTGAACTGTTGTTGCACAATGTTACATGTCCTCTTGAGTTGTCTTGAATTGTTTGTGTTTTACCGAGTTTGTGTTCCCGCGAAAACTGAATAGCGCAACCCAATTTAAAACGCGAAAATGTACTTAACCCACCAATTCCACGACAACTTGTTCATGGTGGCATACTCCTATTACAGTCTATATCAATCCGGCCGAATGTTCTCCCATTTCAGGAAAAGTGCCAAATAGCAGCAGGAGAACATCTTTTTTTTTAAAGCTTTCAATCAGTTTTTTGTGGCTTGTATGTTTTAGAACATGAATGGAAGTACATGTGATGCAAAAATTGGGCAGATTGAGGCAATTAAGACATATTTAGGCCTACCAGGGGCAGCGTACGAAAATTGTTTACTACTGAGTAAAGAGGTTTGTTTACAAGTAACAAAGGCTTCAGGCTCTATTATAAATAAAATGTGCATGGTCTTGATATGGGAAATTGATGGTGCCATAAATTGCCAACTTGAGAGCTATCCAGTAATGATGGAGTAACATGAAGCTAGTGACTAGTCAGAACTTCTACCTAGACCTAGAGACCACATTACTTTTTTATTTAGTGTTAAGTCAACGGGCTTTTAATATAGGTCGTGTCTATTGGCACGTGCACGTGCCAATAGCAACCGCTATTGTTACGTTGACGTACCAATAAGCATCGATATTCGCACGAACATGCTCGTGCTTACATAGACAGTGACTACGCACACGAAGGCGTACCAATAAGGATTGTTATTCGCACGAACGTGTATGTGGGTATAAGTAGCCATGTAGTGATTAGAAAAGCACTGCCAATAAACATTTATATTCGCACGAAAGTGTTCGTGTTGTAGTAAAGTGGAATTTCCAGAGTATGTTCTTGTTTTGGTCCCCCATGTCGCTTTAACTTAAACAGATCTCACCAAGGTTATCCAGGGTAGGCATGACTTGTTCCCTGTCAGTTGTTCACGCTGATATTAGTGGGCATCATACAATTTAGTGCCTGTATATTTTCTCTTAATGGGTTGAGGATCTTAGTATTTCTATAAATTTAACTTTCATTTGTATCTAAATGATTGTTTCCTACCTTGTATTAAATGTTTTCCCCGTAAATATTCTTGTTACTGGTCAAAATTGATAGTTACGCCATGTGATACGTCTAGATGCTCACGTGCGGTGCTTGTGAGTTAATTGCTCTTTGTTCTTGCGCTTGCCACTCACCGATCACTGAAGCGAGACGTCCGATTTCCGTGCAGTATATTGTTAGCCAAGAAGTGACTGTTTATCAAGTGATTTTTCTTGTAGGAATAAGTGGGAGCTGTTTATCCAGTATTGACAATATAGACCGACAGACCGTATACTTCCTGGTTGTGTGATTCTTTCCCGAGGCTTACTACCTCAAAATTGCGTTCTTCTTCAATGGTGTCAGAAGTGGGATATCGCTCGACGGAGATCAACAACTAAGCGGATGACGAGATAAAACTGACAGAACAGCTCCAGTCCAGAGGGTGGTACTCATTGCAAGGTGGTGTTCAGCTCACTGTGGTTATCAGCTCACGGTATCTTTATGAATTTCATGTTTAATCTGAATGTTAATTACCAGATAGTCTGGTTAGAATCTTTTCATTAAGCTTTTTATTAACGTAAGCTTGTCAGTTCAGATTTTTTTTAAAGAATTTCAGATATTGCTACAATATGACTGACAACGATTCGGAGATGGCTTCAGCGAATCTGGATATGATGAGTAAATTTTTTAAGCGCGCTATGAGCTTCCAGGGCATTCCACCAGGCAGGCTTAATAAATTTAGGGGTAGTCCTAAGGGTAGTGGGGACTTGTCACTTTCCGAATGGCTCGACGAGTTTAACGAAGTGGTTTCGCCGTACAACTTACCAGAGAAAGAAAGGGTGCGAATTCTTGTCGAACACCTTAGCGGACCTGCCAAAGAAGAAGTGATGTGTATGCAGGAAAGCGAGAGGCATAAGTTCTCAGAAGTTGAGAAAACGTTAAGGCTGTGTTTCGGAGGTGCAGAAACGGTCCAGTCGTTAAGCAGTGCCTTTCATGGACGGAAGCAACACGAGGACGAGTCCTTGTCCGACTTCAGTAGGGCCCTCAAGCGGTTATATGGGAAACTCGAAGCAGCGGCACCCACTGAAGAGGTTGGGGGTGCATTAACTCAATTGAGGGACAGTGCCCTCAGGGACCAGTTCTGCCAGGGTGCAAGAGAGGCCTGGGTAAGGCGAGAGTTGAGGCGCATTAATTTGGCCACGAAAGATAAGAAGTTCGACGACATGAGGACGGAGGCGCTGCTACTTTTCCAAGATAGTGACCCAGTGGAGAGAAGGACCAGAATAAGGGAAGTCGTCGTGGAAGAGGCTGCTGTGGCACCACTGTCGCCAGTTTCAAAATTAACGGAGGAGGTCGCCCAGATGCGACAAGAGATCGCAACCTTGAAGAAAGTAGTTGATGAAGTCTCAGCATTACGATCCGCCGTTCAGGATTTGACAGAGAGGAGCAGGCCCAAGCCCAGGAAGCCACTCTCAGAAATTACCTGTTTCAGATGTAAACAGAGGGGCCACTTCAAGAGCCAATGCCCTAACTCATCATGGACACCAGCTCAACAGCAACAGCAGCAGGGAAACTTTTAGACTCTGCTGTTGGGGGCATAACAGCGGGGCCTATCACTATGCCCGCAATTGATGGTTTAGAGAGACCAGTGGAGATTAGGGATGTGTCAGAGGTACAAGGAAAACAGGATGCAGCAGCGGTACCAGTTGTTATAGATGAGTTGGTGTCACCTAGTCCAGCAGTTGTAGCAGGAGTGGCTGGGGTACATCTCGGGTGTGTTTTAGACGAGTTGGTGTCGCCTAGTCCAGCAGTTGTAGCAGAAGTGGCTGGGGTGCAACTCGGGTGTATACTTGATACTGGGGCTGAGGCTTCTGTTATTCCTTCACAGATCTTCCACGGTCTACTGAAACCAAGAATTGGACCCCTTGGGAAATTGGATACAGCTATTAAGATTATTGGCATAGCAGGTACGGAGGTCCCAGTTGAAGGGTATGTGCAAGCTACGGTAAAGATAGAAAGGCAGGAGACCACTGTTGGCTTCCTCATCATAAAGACCGGCCAGCTTGAAGGTAGGAAGAAGGATTTCCCAGTTCTGTTAGGTTGCAATGCCCTTCGACATTTTGTGAAAGACGACTACACCGGATGTAGCAGAGAATTTTGCCTAGCGATGAGGAGTGTGAATATGGCGGATAAACAGAATGAAAGAATACAGGAAACCGTTAAAGGACAGGTGACGACTGGAAAAGTGACAACAATTCTCCCACCTAGGACTGCGCAGAAGGTAGCGTGCACTGTCAAGAGTGATTCAATACGCCCAGAAGCGAATATGGTTTATTTGGTTCATGGGGCACAACTGGAGGTCCATTCTCAGGTTGAAGTTATGGAAGGTTGTATTTCTTGTTCCTCTTCAACTATCTTGGTCTTGAATCACGGAGATTGTGAAGTATTTCTGCCACCAGACACAGTACTCTCCACCGCTATTGGATTAGAAGGTAAGGAGGAAGTGCTCATCCAACATGCTGAGGATGGTATTCAGGTAAACATTCAAGAGGTGCTAATCTCCCAGGTAGAGGACGACATTCAGAAGATCAGTGACCTTCAGATTCATAATACCGATGAACAGTGTGCTCCAGAGCTGAAAGGGAGTACTGCAACAGAAAGACAAAGAGTTACTTCGAGTGATGGGGTAAGCATAGAATTACCAGAAGGCCTGAAACTCCAGAACCTTGAAGAGAGTGAGATGATTGCAGTAGCTCGGCTAGTTAACAAGCACACAACAGCTTTCTCCAATGACGCCCTTGATCTTGGATTTTGTGATGTTATCCCACACGAGATAAACATGACCAGCAGCACACCTATCAGATTGCCTTATAGAAGGATACCACCTACACAGATGGCAGAAGTAAAGGAACTTTTACAGGGCATGCTAGACCAGAATATTATCCGTAAGTCCATCAGTCCTTATGCTAGCCCTGTGGTTCTTGTTCGTAAGAAGTCGGGAAGCCTGCGGTTATGCATTGATTACAGACAGCTGAATGCTATAACGGTCAAAGATTCATTTCCTCTCCCGAGGATTGACGAAACACTCGAAGCATTGGGCGGTGCGAAGTATTTCTCGTCACTTGATCTTTCCCATGGCTACTTCCAAATCGCAATGCACCATGAATCCATCCCACGCACTGCATTCAGAGTCCCTTGGGGATTATATGAGTTCAACCGAATGCCACAAGGACTGTGCAATAGTCCGAGTACCTTCCAGCGAATCATGGAGCTGATCTTTGGCGACTTGAACCTTAGCGAGGTAATATTGTACCTGGATGACATCTTAGTATTTTCCAGTACTTTTGGTGAGCATTTGGAAAGACTGGAGAAGGTTTTTGAAAGACTTCAAAAATATGGCCTGAAGCTGAAGGGGGAGAAGTGTGATCTTTTTCAGAGAGAAGTCAAGCATCTGGGACATGTAGTTAATGCAGACGGCGTATCAGTGGATCCAGATAAGGTTGATCGCATTGTCAATTGGCCTGTACCAACAAACATCAGTGAGCTCAGCTCGTTTCTAGGCTTAGCCTCATACTATCGCAGATTTGTGCCAGATTTTGCGAAATTGGCCTCACCACTTCATGCAATAGCTGGCAATCGAGGAGCAAGAAAAGGAAAACACGTCAAACCTCAACCTCAGTTTGAATGGACACCAAGGGCAGACGAGTCATTTAAGCAACTTAAAGCTCTTTTGTCCACAGCACCTGTTTTGGCGTACCCAGATTTTGGTAGAGTTTTTGTACTGGAGGTAGACGCATCATTGAGAGGTCTCGGGGCTTGTCTTCTTCAAGCAGATAGTGACGGTCAGCTGCACCCGGTGGTCTATGCAAGTAGGGGATTGCGAGGTGCAGAAAAGAATTACAGTGACTTTTCTAGTTTTAAGATAGAGTTACTAGCGCTGAAATGGGCTGTCGTCGACAAATTCCGTGGTTACCTGACTGGTGCTAAGTGTACAGTATACACTGATAATAATCCTTTGGCACATTTGCAGACCGCCAGGTTAGGTGCAACAGAGCAGAGGTGGGCAGCCCAACTAGCTCCGTTCAACCTTGAGATAAAGTATCGACCAGGTAGGCTAAACAAGTGTGCAGATGCTCTGAGTCGGTGTCCATCCAATCTTCCACCGCCAAGTGAGAGCTGTAGCATGTTCCCCGCAGAAATTGTCAAGGAGGTGACAGAGAACAAGAGAGCTGACAAGGTATATCCATGTGTGTTTCCTTCTTTCACATATGCCCAACTTTCTCAATTTCAGCAAGCTGATCCCGCTCTTCAAGTTGTGTGTGCAGCATGGAAATCAGGAGAAGTTCCAATTGATGACGACAAACTATCAATACCAGGAATCAAGGGTTGGATGAAGGAAATGTCCAAATTCACTGAACACAATGGAGTAATGTATAGACAAGGGTTAGAATCAGATGATGGAAGTTGCAGACAACTATTGGTACCGCCGAATCTTCGACGTCAACTTCTGCAAATGACACATGATGACTGGGGTCATCAAGGTGTGAATAGAACCTACAATGTACTAAGGGGGAGATGTTTCTGGCCAGGACTACATAAAGATATTCAGTCACATATAAGGAAATGCTTTGTCTGTGTCACATCAAAGGCATCATCACCCAAGGTTCGTACACCCAGGAGGCACCTGATAGCATTTCGACCTCAGGAACTGGTAGCGATAGATTTCCTTAAACTTGACAGAGGTAAGGGTGGGTATGAAGATGTTCTAGTGATGACGGATGCTTTCACTAAGTATGCCCAAGCCTTTCCATGCCGTAATCAAACTGCAACTACAGTTGCTAGGACTCTGCGAGATCAGTGGTTTTCACACTATGGAGTTCCGCTGCGAATCCACTCGGACCAGGGGAGTAATTTCGAGAGCCATCTTATCAGAGAAGTGTGCAAATTGTATGGGATACAGAAATCCCACACGACTCCCTACCATCCACAGGGGAATGGTCAAACCGAGCGGTTCAATCGGACACTTTGTGCAATGATCCGCTCTATCGATCCAGCTAGCAGGAGGAAATGGCCTGAATTACTCTCACACTTGGTGTTTCTCTACAATTGCACCCCGCACCGTGTTACAGGGATGACACCTCACAGATTGATGTTTGGACGAGAGCCACACACTCCTATAGATCAACTTTTGGCTAATACAGAGGAGGAATGGGGGGAAGAGTTTGTATCCTGTCAAGCAGAAGCCATCCAAAAGGCACACAAGATTGCGAAAGCACACATAGAGAAGTACTTACAACATGGAAAGAAGAAATATGACGGCCTTCCTATGAGTAATAAGATTGAGGTTGGAAATCAGGTGTTGTTAAAGAAGTGTGCATTTACCGATCGACACAAGCTTGAAGACCTATTTCATAGAGATCCATTCATAGTGGTCGGTGTAAGTGCAGAGGGTGATGTTTACAAGATCAGACCAGTCCTTGGAGGTCCAGAGCAGACTGTGAATCGAAAGCTGCTGATTGAAGACCCTCGTGGATCCCTAGTATTCGATGATAATGTTAATATAGACAATGCTGACGATGATGATGACAGAGATGAAAGTTGCGAAAGAGAACATGACAGTGAGGATGAAGATAACAGAGATGAAGAACCATATGGAATATTACCCCCAATATGGTTGTTTGACCAAACAGACAACCATGGTGACCACGCACCCCCTCTACAGGCTTTTCGAAGATCACAACGCACCAACAAGGGACAACATAGGAATGTGGCTCATCTTCCCCGTTCTGTTCTTCCTTCGTAAGTTTGGCGATCTGAAAGTGACATTTCCCCAGGGGTGTTACCATACACTTGACTAGTTTAATTAACGTTATTCGGGGCGATGACGTTAATAGGGGGGAAGTTGTAGTAAAGTGGAATTTCCAGAGTATGTTCTTGTTTTGGTCCCCCATGTCGCTTTAACTTAAACAGATCTCACCAAGGTTATCCAGGGTAGGCATGACTTGTTCCCTGTCAGTTGTTCACGCTGATATTAGTGGGCATCATACAATTTAGTGCCTGTATATTTTCTCTTAATGGGTTGAGGATCTTAGTATTTCTATAAATTTAACTTTCATTTGTATCTAAATGATTGTTTCCTACCTTGTATTAAATGTTTTCCCCGTAAATATTCTTGTTACTGGTCAAAATTGATAGTTACGCCATGTGATACGTCTAGATGCTCACGTGCGGTGCTTGTGAGTTAATTGCTCTTTGTTCTTGCGCTTGCCACTCACCGATCACTGAAGCGAGACGTCCGATTTCCGTGCAGTATATTGTTAGCCAAGAAGTGACTGTTTATCAAGTGATTTTTCTTGTAGGAATAAGTGGGAGCTGTTTATCCAGTATTGACAATATAGACCGACAGACCGTATACTTCCTGGTTGTGTGATTCTTTCCCGAGGCTTACTACCTCAAAATTGCGTTCTTCTTCAGTATTGAGTAGGCGGGGAAGGTAAACCATGGCCCCAACACCAGTGTTGGGTGTGCACGGTCGATTTGCCCCCCTCGCCCCCTCCCCTCAAGATTTTGGTCGATGAAAATTTGCTGATTCTCAAAAAATGGTTATCTTTTTCAAAATCAATAGCCAAATCTGTAAAATATGAGAGAAATCAGAGATGTGATCAATTCTGGGAAAATTCGGAGTAATAATTAAAGATTTTGTTGGAATATTTCAGAAAAGATTTGTTGCAAACTTTCTTAAAATGCGTAAGGAATATGATGAATTTAATTCATCTAGTCGCTTGTTTGCTGCTTCAACGGTTTTGGAATCCTTCATTACAAAAATAGATAAAGTATCCGCAGATATCCTTTTGAACATAACCCTGGAAATCCCCATAGTTATCAAATTCCTGTTCCATTGTCATGCACTGCTGTGTTATTGTCCATCGATGTCCTGTTCACCCCTCCCGGCCAGCACATATCAGGACAGTTCATTGGTTACATCAACCACAAGCGCTGATTGATCAAGTTACATGTGTGCAAATAGTCAATTGTATTCGCACGATTACGTTCGTGCGAATAGCCACAACGTTTAATATAATAGGCGTACGCTACCTCAAATCGCGACGGGTTATATTTAGCCTGTATCAAGGCTGATTAATATTCATTTTCGTTAAACGTCGTACAGATGACGTAACAATGATATGATGTTTTATTAATATATCATCGCTGACTAAGCGCCATTGATTCAGGCTTTTCTTAAAACAAAAAACCTGCATGCTAGTACTTATCAGGAGGTTCCATAACAACTCAATGTAATACTAGGCTAGATAAATTGAATACATCACGAGGAAATTATTCCAGTTACTGTGTTAAGTACCGGACGTACTGGAAAGTGAGTGTATGCAAAGCACTTCATGTAAATTTATCAGCTGGGTTCTAAACAGCAGCAGGAGCCAGATTTGCTACGGTTTTATGTATGAACTACTCAACCGAAATGAATAACACCGATCGACGATGTGAAGTTGACACTTGATTAGCGTTTATATGCTTAGATCTGAACTAACAGTAACACTCTTCAAAGTGAGCAAGGACGCAAACTGGTAATTTGTTTATTAGTTTTCGGATGGGATCTCTTACGAACTTTTGAGAATAACCCACCTGTCGTTGATTGAAGAAATAGTACAAAAGGCCTATAGGTCATAAAATATTAATTGTACATGGGCTTTACTATGGTACCACTAGTAGTACCTAGTACTACCTATGGATTGAGTATGAATAACGTAGTGCTAAAGTAAACTTTATAACCTAACGTTAGTCTGTTAGTGTTACTGTTAGTCAACTTAGTTTTTATTACATCTATGTGCGTGACGAATTAAGCAGAGTGGTTGTAGACCACAAAAAGTTAGACATAGTTATTGTATTTCATCTAAGTGAAGCAGTACACCAAGAATCGTATTGCTCTTGTAGTTGTACCAAGCACTTCAAGCCTTTCGGAAAGTCTCTATTATAAATATGTTTTATGTATGTAGCATCTCACAGGTTAATGGCTTTTTACTGCCTATGCCTAACTAGTTACACTAGGCTTACAGTTACAGGTACAATTATAGAATACAGGGCCATTCATTAACTCTTCCCAGCATCCGGATGCGCGGATGCGCGGTGTGTCTGTACATGTCCGTACACGTATGGCGCCCTCTAAAATTCCATTACGTATTTTATTTTGACTCCGCATCCGCGCATCCACCCCGGGAGTACAAGGAAAGGACTTAGATAATTTTCGAAGGTTTCCCCATAATGGACTTAAATAATTTTCGAAAGTTTCCCCATATACCATCACGTATTTCATTTTGACTCCGCATCCGCGCATCCACCCCGGGAGTACAAGGAAAGGACTTAGATAATTTTCGAAGGTTTCCCCATAATGGACTTAAATAATTTTCGAAAGTTTCCCCATATACCATCACGTATTTCATTTTGACTCCACATCCGGGCATCCGCGCATCCACCCCGGGAGTACTAGGAATGGACTTAAATAATTTTAGAAAAGTTTCGACATATACCATCACATATTTCCAGTACTGAAAGTCCCGTATGTACGAAGATATTCCACATCAATAGTGTGTCGTTCTTAAAAGGACTTAGGAAATTTTTGACTCCGCATCCACGCATCCGCGCATCCACTCAAAAAGAAAGAACTGGGACTTTGACATTTTTTACTCACATACGTACTGGGGTGAGACTGTCATTTTGACTCCGCATCCGGGCATCCGCGCATCCACCCCGGGAGTACTAGGAATGGACTTAAATAATTTTAGAAAAGTTTCGACATATACCATCACGTATTTCCAATACTGAAAGTCCCGTATGTACGAAGATATTCCACATCAATAGTGTGTCGTTCTTAAAAGGACTTAGGAAATTTTTGACTCCGCATCCACGCATCCGCGCATCCACTCAAAAAGAAAGAACTGGGACTTTGACATTTTTTACTCACATACGTACTGGGGTGAGACTGAGCATCCGCGCATCCGGATGCTCAGATAGTATCATCGAGTGGCCCTGTATTCTATAATTACTCCCAGTTACACCACTTATTTTAATTTTTTTTTTAATAATTAATTAGGTCTAGTCTGTTAAAGTATTCATGTTTTCAATTATTATTTGGCCACCCCTTTGCATTTTTAGACCACCCATTAGCTTATTTCTATCACCCGTCCATTGATTCTATTTCACCAACAGCAGATAGTAGTATTGTGGATAGAATGTGGCAAATATTTTGATTGCACTCACTACAGTTTTGTGCAGATATTAATAATAGCTTGACAAATTAGATGGTACAGTGTAAAGTATTGTGTGCCAGCAACAGAAATGCACTCATATCTCGCACTGCCACCTGTTCTGCTAAACTTGTGCAAGTTGCCAAGCTGTAAAATCTACACGAATTCTACATAGGCTATGGGATTTTTCATGAATTTGCATTGAACAATTTATCAAACCATTCTATAGACAGAACTCTAAATACTGATTTAAAGCCCAAAACATGGCATCAAATTTCTTTTAGCAGATGCTAATGAAGTTGATTAAGCAATATCAATGAAATGGTCAGTCAAATATAGTCACTGTTTATGAAATCACTGTGTGGTTTTATTACCTCCCATGTTCTTTATTAGAGTGACATAGCAACCTGAGTGAGAGCATTGTTTACAAAAGACATATTAATATCCAATTATAGAGAATAACATAATTTTATAGCTCACTGAAGAGTCCAAGCACTGCAACACATAGACCTTTCAAGTAGGCATTTCTCAAATTTCACTGAATATAAATGTTCTAGTTATATACTGTAATGGAAATGACCAGTGAGGTGGACCGGAAACACCTGGCTATCACAAAGCCTGCTGACCCTGTTTTACTGTAGTACTTACTGCTGTATTACCCCCAAAAAATATTATACAAAAATTAACTTTATTCATGATTTGTCAAATTTTGAAGGACTCATTCCGTTTGTACATTTGACAACCAGGTATTACTTTTTGGTTTTCCGAACAGCAAATTTTGTTCTCTGAAAAAATGTACCAAAATAACAAAGAATGATAGATGTGTTCAATGTAGGAGAGATTTGTAGATTTAGTGTATAGAACACCAGCTTTGGGATAGTAAAATTTGCCTTCATGTGGATCATTAGTCTACCACTATTTTTGTTTGATTTTATTACAGTATCTCTCAAGTGAAGGAGGGAGATACCACTGTAACTTTTTACCTTTTGAAGGTTAAAATGCGATTTGGATTGGTCAACAACTAGTCGTCTGACAGACAATCCCCAAAGCTTATTTTTGGTTACAAGTCCAGACATAAGTTTGGTCGTCTCAGACGACCATCAATGATTTGTTCTGTAAGGTGCCTAGATGCAAGGCCTAAATTATATTTGCTTTTATGTTAGAACTATGTATACTAGCCTGAGCTTCATGAATCATGACATAATATTGACAGAGGCCTACAGTAGCCTAGAGGCTAGTGCTTAGTTAAAGTGCAACGTATTTGTTCGGAACCTTGGTTTGTCTACTATTTCCACTCCAGGAATGAAATGCCAGTGCAGGAAATACACATTTTCATACAATTGTTGCAGTCGCTGCTGTGTATCCCCCCCCCCAGCCCCACCCTGCCTCTGTCTTAATAAAAGCCACTTCATAGTCTAGATTTTAATAGGCTGAAACCATAAAACAACTTTACATACCAATACCAACAGTTTGTTATTTTATGTATTAATTGTGCAAATATATATATAAGATAAAACGTAATGAGTTGGAAAATTTAGAAGAAAAAACTTCCAGCCTCCACCGAGATTCAAACCCAGGCCTCCCGCTTTATATGCGGACACCCTAACCACTAGGCTAGATGGACGCTGATTGTAAGTCCAGAGGTTCGAAACCGGTAAGGAAGGTAGTAATTCCACTGTATATATATACTGTACATATATTTATATGTACATACCATACAGCTATGTTTGGATAGCTACCGTTGTCTTGATAGCTCTTATTGTAACTGTCAGTCATACTTTGTTACAGACCATTATGCAAGCATATGCTGAGATATTTCATTACCAAAACACCTCGGCAAATATTGCCCTCTTTGATGCTGTCGGGGGAGAGGAAGAGGCATTCGTCCATTCGGTTCGTCCCTTTCCGTTCCACCTCATCCCTGCCTATCAACCAGTGATGCCGTGGCCTTGTACAAAGCAGAAAATTGATAAAGACTTCATCTTGGTCTGCGAATTTTCAGAAATAATTGGGCCCACATCGTTGGTGAGTGACATCAGTAAAGTCGTGCGTTTATTGCTCATGAAATATTCCTGGTATATAACATTCAACCTCATTTTTTTGGGTAGCAAGAAATGATTGAATATTGTAAGGTCATCCATCATCTATATAATCAGTGTAAGACAGTGTATAGGTTTAAAGCAAAGTTTCATAATAGTCCCGACTACAAATATTACAAAGTTTATCTAGGAAGATAAACATTTTAAAAGTTCCTTGAAATGTATGAAATATTCATGAATGTTAGTACTGTAAGTGAGGTAACATCGTGATGCCAAAGAGGACATGACTTCTTTCCTTGTTTATGAAATGTTAAACTTTTAACTTTTTTAACTTTCAAGAACCTTTTTGCTGCTTTAGCATTTAACAGACACTCAACTTTTGTATATACCATTCTAGTGGGGGAAATAAAAAAGATTAATGTTTAATATGATGTCATAAACAAGTAAAATTGTGGGAACAGCTGTGTGACCAAGCCTTTTAACATGATACGGGTATGTTAAGTCAAGCAGCTCATGTACCTCATTTGAAATATTGAAATATATGAAGTAACCCAAGAGAAGGTAACAAGATAGTATTTCCATAAATAACTATAGATCTGAGCTAAGGATCAGTTAAGAACTCATATTTTGAGGCACAAAACTTAAGAAATAAATATGGATGTATGATTTTGTGCTGTCACTTTTATTCTCCTCTCTCATCTTTACTTATAGATTACAATCCCTCGAGATGGAGGCCGAAACTTTGACAAGGATATGTTTGCTGTGAGAATCATGGCCGTTGATTACAATGCAACTAATACCATGAGATGCTAGTAAGTTCATAAAACTCCAGTCCAATGCTTTCTCAAAATCCAGAAAAACAAATCAGTAAAACAAATAAAACAAAGTAAAGAATCGTTGAATTTCCAATAGGGATCTTCAGCGTTTATGTAGAGGGCACTTTCATATCAGTCCTATAGACAGAGCAGTAGATACGGCTCGGGGTCATATTGCGTATCATCCTTACTGTTTATAGATCTCCAACGATTTTGTATCTCAAGCTGTGTGCGGGTTATTAAATTCTGTTGCTGCCAAATCGTCTTGATATGTTTTTCCTTTGTTGACTTTTTCTCATCTGTGTGAATCCTGGTTTCTGGTGTTGAGTAAGTGAAATACGGCACAACTGTTTTGATATCCATGCGAACCTTTTCTGGGGTTGACAACTTCAAATGATTGTGTTTATTCACTCTTTACACTTGGTCTCTTGCTTTTCTTCTCAGCGCCAGTTTTACAATCGTCGAGGATACTTCAGTCATCATCGAGGATAAGGAGGAAAATGTTTATGCATATGTAAGATTTCTTTTTCTATTTTCACTTTTTTCCATTTTTTCTCTTTTCAGTCTCTTTATTGTACATGTAGTTAAATCTAATTTGCAAGTTTTACATTATTTCCTGGCACTTTGAGACCGATCTCTTCACTGCACTGACTGTATACCAGATCTGATATTGTAACGCCCACTAACCATTTAAATTGCTGGAGTGCACATTTAAATCATTTCTTCAGTTGTTAATATACCCAAAAAAAACAGTTTTGCAACAGCTCAGTTGGGAAAGCTCTCAGAGTTTAAAGATGCTGATTCTGTTTACAAACCAGATTGTAACAATAAGCTGTCCACTCAAATGAACTTGAACATTACTTATAATTTCAGTTCTGTTCCACAAAGGAAATCTGAGGGTGGGAAGCAATTTTATCTTGTTTTGTTTCGTTGCGTAAATTGTCAGTGATTCAAATGTCTTTCAACCTACTATATGCAGGGAATGAGATAAAATATCCGTCCGCTCCAATAAACTGCAATAGAAGATAGAAGTTCTGGTTTCATACATAATTAATATCAAAACAGATCTATATATCATATATATATATTAATATATATATATATATATATATATACATACATATATATATATATATATATATATATATATAGATATGTTTGTATATATATATATATAAATGTCTGACAGTGATACTTTGCAAATGACAGTTTATAAGCCTACCAAACTTTGATATGAGTAGACAACCTAGCCTAGTCTACTTTAAGCAAGAAGTAATACAGGATTTGATACTACTGGCATAAACTGATAACTTGTGGTGGAGAAGAGGTATAAAAGTTGCATACTGACTATGCATCAGATCATGCATACAGACTATTGGAAAGGCTGTGAATGTGGTAAGGGAAAATGCCTTCCTGAAATGTTGCAACCAATGTTTCATTCAGACAATGTGTCTTGATTATTTATACTTGAGCTACAAAAGATTTCTTGTAGCAGTTGTGAATTTCGAAATTATGCAAGGTCACATAAGCACTTTCAGTTTGAAAGGCAAACGATAGTTTCAATTCCTTTGTTCACTTCAAGCAACAATATCATAAAAGAACTTGAAGCAACTTTTCAATGGAAGAAAGCAAATGTTTCGTAGTCATTGTTCTCAGTGATGGTGTTTTGTGTATGTATTCGATGGCTGCATGGGTGAAACCTGGAAAATAGTATGAAAGCCTGTCAAAGTGTTACTGACTAACTGGTTTCTATACTGCATAAGTCTTCAATTCATGGTGAATGGGCTTCTAACACATGGAAAGGTTTCTCATAGAAGAGGGCAATACATAAATTTTATACAGAGGTTTAAACTTAAATCAAGATCAAACAAAAGAGATTACCATTGCAGACCAGCAGAGTGAAACTGCAAGGCACGAACAGGGAGTAGTACGTCCAATCACGTGGCAAGCCCTGCCTCATGACAGCGGCGCCCTCTACATCCAACTTTTGATATGTTGCCTTATGAAATCTTGTGCATGATTCTCAACTAGTGGCTCACATCTTACTAGACATTTTTACAGGAAGTGGTTTACTAATTGAAGTTGTCTATAAAATGATCTCACTTTCTTTTCAGGTTCATCATTTCACTTTGTATGATATCCACGCACGTGGCTACGTGAGGCCGTTCTGCATGGCGTACGTCACACCGGACAAAAAGTAAGTTAATTAAGTTTTATATTTAAAGATATATGCATACAGTAGTAGTATAAACTTGTGTTAAACTGGAAGTGAAACTCAACCATTAATGACGGATGACAAAATGCACCAAATGATTGGAAGCTTTCGGCTATTTATCCAACCTTTCTCTTACAAAGAAGGTTAACAATAAGCAATTATAGCTTGACCGCGTGTATATATTAAACTATACTTCTGTATATATTTTTATATGTAAGTGAGAATTAGTTGAGACTAGTGGAACACTAGTAGTTGTTACTCTCAGAGTTACAAGCATTGAGCGATCATCAGGCAACAGTTCTGTCCACTGGACATAGAGCGCTCTGCGCCAAGATAGACGCCAATCAACCAAAACGTTTATCTATATATATATATAAATATATATATATATATATATATACATGTATATGTATACATATATATATATATATACATGTATATGTATACATATATATATATATATATACTGTATATATATATATAAATAACAGAGATTCAGATGTTCACTTCCTGTTGCAAAAGTGTTCAGTACATACATATATATATACATATATATACAGGGGAATTACGACCTTCCTTACCGGTTTTGAACCTCTGGACATACAATCAGCGTCCATAGCCTTGTGGTTTGGGTGTCCAGGTTCGAATCCCGGTGGAGGCTGGAAGTTTTTTCGCTGTTCTTGATTTTCAACTCCAATTTCATTTATATATATATATATATATATATATATATATAGACATATAGACATATACATATATATATACACACAGAAACTTGAAACCAGTCAATTAAAGTTCCAGGCCTTCCACCTACCTTGAGCAATACTAGTCCTCTTGGGTAACAAATTTACCCTACACTAGAGATCAATCAGGATGCCCTCCAACTGGAAGTAATTTTTGAATCCCTAAAGTCCAATTTTGAAAGCGATACTGCGAACAGAATTCTGTTAATTGCAATGAAAAGTTAATGACCAAAACAAATGAAACTATATAATTGATACCGGTAATGAGTCGGAAAATCTAAAGTAGTGTAATGCACAAACAGAGATACCAGATATCTTGAGCTGTATCACATTTTTGTTACATTTTTCCAGTCACGTTACATCTCAGTTCTTTAGGTGGGCTCCCCTTTCAGGTGGCAACCCCATTTTCAACCAGACACAACAAATTAAGAGTTTTTATCTCCACAACCTTGAGTAAAGAGCTACTATAGACCCAATTTAAATCTAACTATACAGTACCTCAGAATGCACTGTTTGACAGTTGAACTTTATCAAATCCCTGACTTGCCACTACCCTTCCATAAAGGTTCATGCCCTTTCCTACCTGAACTCAGTTTGGAAGAAATTGGAATTTTGGGCCCCCTCCCAGGCCACTGTTCTGTGTCTCTTCTGTTACTCCGTTCAATATTGCGATCAAGTTATCTCAACCCATTGTCACTAACAGTGAATTGCAATGTTTCTACATGGAATATCTTTCAATTACTACAGCAAGCTCTTCACGTTCCTCGAAAAGCTGATGGCCAAATTTAAATCCGTCAGCCAGTTATTTCGCAGCGGAAACCAACTTCTCTTCAAGACGGAGCTGGACCAGAGATTAGCAGATCTCCTTTATACCAAAGGTGAATACTAAAAAAAGAAATGTAGGAAATAAAGTAGAGAAACAAGTTACCTTACACTTTGAATTACAGTATCATAGAGAATTTTATTTACTACGATAATAAGAATGCTGCAAAAGTTGTTGAGATTATAGTAGATTCCAGTACCCTGGTCTATAAAATGGCAAAGCACACTGATGTTCATGCAGTTAATTGACAAGGTTGAGGTTGTGGGAGAGGGAGGGGGGGAGTGATGGAGGATAGTAGATCTGTCCAAAAGATAATTGTACCAAAGCTTACTGTACTAAATAACCCGCCCCAACCCTACTCCCACTAACAAGTATTTTTACAAAGTTAATGGTTAATGTATTTTGGGAATGTGAATTATTCTGCAGATTCCATGCAATTTCCAGTTGCTACATCTTTGAAGATGGCAAAGAGCTCAACAGCTAACAGTAAGGACAATACTGATGTTACAAGTGGGCAAGGGGAAGAAACGATACCATGCCAGCGCCGTCGTACCATCGTTGAAAATTCTCAGGAAGCGTTAACCAAAGCTATACAAGATTGCCAGGGTATGCTGCACGAACTCAGACAGAAAATGGTGAGAGAATTGTTAAGAAATGTGCTTATACTCTTACCTCCCCTCTCCCTCTCCATCTCCCTCTCCCCTCTCTCTCCTATCCTCTCGTCTTCTCACTCTCCTATCATCTCCCTCTCCCATCCTCTCTGTCTCCTCTCCCTCTCCTATCTCTCCCCTCCACCTCCCTTTCCCTCTCCCTCTCCTATCCTCACCTCTCCAATCATATCCTCTCCCTCTCCTATCCTCTCCCTCTCCTATCCTATCCCTCTCCTCTCCCTCTCCTATCCTCTCCCCTCCCTCTCCCCTCCACCTCCCTTTGCCTCTCCCTCTCCTATCCTCACCTCTCCAATCATATCCTCTCCCTCTCATATCCTTTCCCTCCTATCCTCTCTGTCTCCTATCCTCTCCCTCTCCTATCCTCTCCCTCTCCTATCCTACCCTATCCTATTCCTCTCCTATCCTCCCCTCTCCTATGCTCTCCCTATCCTAACCTATCCCTATCCTATCCCTCTCCTATCCTTTCCCTCTCCTATCCTTTCCCTCTCCTATCCTTTCCCTCTCCTATCCTTTCCCTCCTATCCTTTCCCTCCTATCCTCTCTGTCTCCTATCCTCTCCCTCTCCTATCCTCTCCCTCTCCTATCCTACCCTATCCTATTCCTCTCCTATCCTCCCCTCTCCTCCCCTCTCCTATGCTCTCCCTATCCTAACCTATCCCTATCCTATCCCTCTCCTATCCTTTCCCTCTCCTATCCTTTCCCTCTCCTATCCTTTCCCTCTCCTATCCTTTCCCTCCTATCCTTTCCCTCCTATCCTCTCTGTCTCCTATCCTCTCCCTCTCCTATCCTCCCCTCTCCCTCTCCCATCCTCTCCCACTCTGCTCCTCTCCTCTGCTAATATTTGTTATCTTCAATGAAGATTGAAGTGTTTTTTCTTGTTTGGTACTAACACTTTATTCCACTCTTGTCACCTCCATTTAGGAAAGTTCTAGTTTCTTATCAAAATACAAGAAAGAAGGAGGATCGCAAAACAGAAGTGGCTGCGACGAGTGCTGTTTGGGGAGCTTAGGTTATCATAGTGATAGCGAAACAGTTATATCAACAGGAAGCAAAACAAATATATGCAATAGTAGTAAGTATTAAGTTAAAAAATTATTAAAGTAATATGGTAATGAATCAGTCAGTCTTTTGTCATTATGGATAATATTCAGCAAACCATCCAGTTAAATCAGTCCTTTTGGAGTACCGCAGATGCGTTTGCACAAGAACAGATACTTTATTATGGAGTAAACCGCCTGAAATAAATATGTGGTGATATTCAAATTTCTCAAATGCAAAAGTCAAACTTACTTTATTGACTGTATTTGTGACACTTGACATGTCACATAAGTTGGACCCTGTATTTGCAGAATGACCCTTGTGACTGTGTGTATGTAGAGTTACTGACACTAAATGCCTTCATCTTTTCCTAATACAGTTGTTAAGTATAAAATATATATATTTAGACATGGTGGAGGCTGGAAGTTTTTTCACTGTTCTGGATTTTCCAACTCCTCACAATTACATATATATATTTGAAATTGCAATGAGCTGGAAAACTCCAGAACAGTGAAAAAAACTTCCAGCCTCCACCTGGATTCCAACCCTGGCCTCCTGCTCAATATGCGGACACCTTAACCATTTAGGCTATGGACACTGATTGTGTCCAGAGGCTCGAAACCGGTAAGAGCGGTCGTTATTCCACTGTAGGCATTTGTCACCTGTATTGAATAATGCATATATTTTTTTTTTGGTAACATATTTTGCCTTACTCTAGAGATCAATCATATATATGTATGTAGAGAGAGAGAGCGAGATTTTAAGTTTATAATATTAGTTGTTTCCAAGCTTCTCATATTTTGGGGTATCAGGGAAGGGGAAAATATCAATTTATGATGTTGCCCTCATTTGTACCATCTTGAAACAAAGTTTAAAAATAGTCAATGTATTAGCTGCTCATGCATGATGCAGTGGAGTGTGTGATAATTGAAAGGGTAACAATGTTGAGAAGGTTTTATTTGTAAGGGTTATTTATTGGTCCATTTTCAGCCGATTCATTTTTTCTTCTCTCCTTTTCCCTTTATTCTAATTCTCTTTTAGCACTAAGCAAATCTCTTTCATCATTATGCAAAGTGACCAACTGTCACTGTAACAGCCAGCCTTACCAGCCAAAGATCATTAAAGTCGATGCTTGTAGAAGATACGATCAAAGTCTCAGGACCTTGCAGAAACTCAGTGGAAAGTTGGGGAGTGACGCCTTAAATAGACTCCAGAAGCTCTTTAAGGTATGTGTTGTTATCACGATATGGCTTATCAAGTTTTTTCCCCAATTTTTTGTGATAATCTATATCGGCATAGACAGACAAGATGTGAAGAGTGAGATGAGAGTAGATTGTGAGGTATCGTGAGGGGTCTGCAAAAACAGGAAGATGAAACTAGAATTAGAAAAATTAAAGGGAAACTATAAAATATTGACATTAAAGGTGGGGAGGGGGAGTTAGGGGGTCAAGTAGGTGGCTCAGAAATCTAGGGATGAAGACAAATGTTTTCTCTCTAGCAAGATATACCTAACAAAGGAATGAAGGAAGGAAAAATGAAGACTACAATGGTGATGTCTGATGACAAGGGTTTTCAGGGCTCTTTGTGACATCGTTGGAAATCTTTGATACTTTGAAATTATATTTTTTCTCAACTGTGTGGTGGAATTGTTTATAGTTAGCATCTCGCTGTTTGTAAATAATGATGCTAAAATTTGTTTCTTCTTTGCAGTTACTTTGCTGTTACTTCTGACGTACTTTAGAACTTAAACCGACAAACAACGTTCCCGTAATCATCTAACGAGTTAACATGCTGTCCACGTATTTGTCTAAGTTAGATCCTCCTTGATTAATTGTTTAATATCAAAATCGAAAAGTACCGTGATGCATTCTTTGGTTACAGATCTTCAGTAGGGATGCGGTCGTCCTGAAGTTAGAACACGTAGAATCCAGCTTGGTCAACCCATCCACAACGTTACTTACCATTGGACGTACAGTACAAATCAATTTTCTTGCCAATATGGTGGTGTAAGTATTATATAACAACAATGTATTAATTTAACCTGAAAAAGCACCAGTCCTTGTATATGCATGGCAAGAGGCTGCCTCATGTATCTACCAGATATGTGTAAGGAAAAGTTGATTAATTATGACTTGCTTCTCCCACATTTGATGGTTGGGCAATCCAGCTCCCAGGATAGCCAGGCCTGTAACCAGTAATTCTGAGTGGTGGGGGGGAAGCAATTGAAAAGAGGGGCACAATTTTTGGGTCCTGTAGCTTGTGAAGTTGATAACTATTACAGAGCTTAACTGTTGTAATTGCTGTGAAAGAATTCCAAATGATGCATCACCATTTGGCAGCCTATCAATTCTGTTATATCATAGGTTACCAATCACGACCTATTACATTGCAGATATTATGACCTGGTACTAGTCTGTACGGATAGCACCATCACAATGGTACTGTAGATGTACCATCATTACAATAAAAACTTATTGGCAAAAAGGAGGTGGGGGGGGGGGGGTCATTAGTCTGCATGTGAAGTTTAATTCCCTATCATAAAGTGACTTCATGGGGAACATTTAGTCTGCATGTGAAGTATATACTTGAGTTTAATTACATATCATAAAGTGACTCCTTGGGGTACATTAGTCTGCATGTGAAGTATATACTTGAGTTTAATTACCTGTCATAAAGTGACTTCATGGGGCACATTTAGTCTGCATGTGAAGTATATACTTGAGTTTAATTACCTATCATAAAGTGACTTCATGGGGCACATTTAGTCTGCATGTGAAGTATATACTGTACTTGAGCTTAATTACATATCATAAAGTGACTCCTTGGGGTACATAAGTCTGCATGTGAAGTATATACTTGAGTTTAATAACCTATCATAAAGTGACTTCATGGGGCACATTTAGTCTGCATGTGAAGTATATACTTGATTTTAATTACCTATCATAAAGTGACTTCATGGGGCACATTAAGTCTGCATGTGAAGTATTTACTTGATTTTAATTACCTATCATAAAGTGACTTCATGGGGCACATTTAGTCTGCATGTGAAGTATATACTTGAGTTTAATTACCTATCATAAAGTGACTTCATGCGGCTCATTAGTCTGCATGTGAAGTATAGACTTGAGTTTAATTACCTATCATAAAGTGACTTCATGGGGCACATTTAGTCTGCATGTGAAGTATATACTTGAGTTTAATTACCTATCATAAAGTGACTTCATGCGGCTCATTAGTCTGCATGTGAAGTATAGACTTGAGTTTAATTACCTATCATAAAGTGACTTCATGGGGCACATTTAGTCTGCATGTGAAGTATAGACTTGAGTTTAATTACTATCATAAAGTGACTTCATGGGGTACATTAGTCTGCATGTGAAGTATATACTTGAGTTTGATTACCTATCATACAGTGACTTCATGGGGTACATTTAGTCTGCATGTGAAGTATATACTAGGGATGCACCGGATATCCCGTCCGGCCGGACTATCCGGCCAGATAGTGAGCAATTATCCGGTTCCGGCCGGATATTTTTCAAAATCTGGCCGGATATTTTTCAAAATCTGGCCGGATCTTTTTCAAAATCTGGCCAGAATTATTCCTTAAAAAGGTGTTGGTATTAACTTAAATCAATGTAAACTATTTCCAAAAATTAATAAAAACATTTCAAGTAAGGAAAAATTAGGTTTAACATGTTTAATTTAATTTTCTCAATGGTCTGACCTAAGAGTTGCTCCTTGTTTCATACTTCTATTCTTATTAATGATTTTCTTTTGTGTAATGAAAAATCTGGTTCCGGCCGGATTTTATCGGGCCGGATTTCATGTACTATCCGGCAAAATCCGGTTCGGGCCGGATCCAAAAAATTGGATCCGGTGCATCCCTAGTATATACTTTAATTTTCTCAATGGTCTGACCTAAGATTTGCTCCTTGTTTCATACTTCTATTCTTATTAATGATTTTCTTTTGTGTAATGAAAAATCTGGTTCCGGCCGGATTTTATCGGGCCGGATTTCATGTACTATCCGGCAAAATCCGGTTCGGGCCGGATCCAAAAAATTGGATCCGGTGCATCCCTAGTATATACTTGAGTTTAATTACCTATCATAAAGTGATTTTATGGGGCTCATTAGTCTGCATGTGAAGTATATACTTGAGTTTAATAACCTATCATAATGTGACTTCATGATGTACACTCTGTGCTCTTACATTTACCAGGCAATCTAACAACGAAGCTATGTTCAGACATAGAAATAGAGCTGGACGGACTGACAGTTTTCTGGTTAGTTCATTTTCATTCCTTTTTAATTTTTCCCTCTGTCAAACTATCTGTCTGTTCAATCGTTGATATGCTACACCACTCACAGACTACTGGACCAATGAGGTGAATAGTTACAACGATTATTATAGTTTGTTCCGGTGAAACAGACTAAGAGGGATTTCCCTCTCAAAGATCTAATGGTATTTGCGCCTATTGCTGGCATCTGTTTGTACTCTACTTAACATCTGCTTGTCACAGATGGGGCTTTGATATTTGCTTGAAGGGGTCACAAATTTTGCTGTTGATAGCTTTTTGAAATAAAAGTTAACTAAGCAAGCTAATAAACTATGTTGTTACGGGATTTTGCAGTGCAAAGCGCTGAAACGTTCGTCCAAACAAGACTCAGAAGAAAGTGACTTTAAAGCAAGCACGGAGCTGGCAGGAAGAACAGTATATCGAGGAGTGTTAGCTCAGTGGTTAGCGCCTCTGCCTTTTAATCATAAAGTCTCAAGTTCAAAAACTCCAAGATTAATGTATGTCGTTCAGTTAAATATGAATCTAAGAGACTGACTTCGGTCACCTTGGGGCTTTCGTAAGCCAATGAGGCTTCTGCGCGAGTTCCTGCTTGCAGGAGGATCTAAAAAATACATACATACATACAGTATTGAAAACAGAGTTTATATTCCCCAGATGTTAAAACCAGTATCTGTAGTTTCATGGCATTCCACCAAGTATAAAGTGTGTGGACATTGGATTGCTTTATTTCATAGTATTGATGAGTAAGGACGATGAAAGAACAACAAATAAAATGCTGACTCAAAGACTTGTTTCAGAAAATTGAATCTCGGACGAAGACAAAAATAGACTGCCTGTTTCTTATCTTGCCTGTTTGCATTCAGTAACGGTTTTAATAGACAAAATTGTCTCTTTTTCTCACTGTATTATTAGATGGAGACGCCGAGCAGTTGCCTAAGTATAACGTCAGATTCTACCCAACAGTCTTTCCCACTCAGCTACGATGCGGAGTTCGTGCCAGGATCAACCGCTGCTTCTCTAGAGTAAGTTTTACGGAACGACACTTTTCACCTCCCTCGAGATAAACTTAAGTTTTAACAAATCTGGATAAAGGGTCAGATTCCAATGTTCCAATTATAATAATAATAATATAATAATATATAATTTTTACTTTTTATATAGCGCTTTATACCAGCGATAGGTCTCAAAGCGCTTTACAGACGTTATATTACCCCTAGTCAATGATAACCTTTCCCAGAGACAATCCCTCCAGTCAGCAGCAGTTATATACTGAGCCCAATGACAAGTTACCTCACAGGTACCCATTTAACCCCTGGGTGGAGAGAGGCAAGTGAGATATAGCATCTTGCCCAAGGATACAACATAATGAACTAGGCAGGAATCGAACCAGCAATCCTTGGATCACGAGTCCGATGCCTTAGCCCATTGGCCACCACGCCAATGATATGATTCATTCATTATTCATAAGATCTAATATCACTAACAGCCACTTGGGACAATGTTCTGATGCTGGTATTTCTGTGTGAAGTGTAGAAGGGCCATCCCTTTGAGGAATAGAAGGGACATCTCACCAACACTGACACAGATAAATTAACAAATTGAACACGTCTGCATATTTCTTACTTTAATACAGGCATGGGCTTTTTCCGCGAATTCGCGGAATATCTGTGATTTCTTTTTTACCTCGGGACAAAAACTATTATCCTAACACACTGTAGCATACGCAAACTGGAGCCTATACCGCAATTTTTGCAAAATTTTGTGATTTTTTTTGGGCCCAGGCTCATCCCTGTTAAAGGCTGTGCATTTTTACTTTACAACACTTGCTTTGTATCCAACTTTATTTTTCTTTCTTAACAAAATACATAATTACACCATATGTTTCTAGATCCATTTACTACGATGTCGAAGAGGGCTTGGACGATGGAGACGAGGAGAAGACGCAAGACAATGATGACTCCTGGCTGGAGATCAGCTTCACCTCCAGAGGAGAGGAGAGGACAGAGAATAATGATGAGAACAGGGGTACGGAATTCATTTTAAGTCTCTGAGAGGAAAAGTCATATTTACGTGGCAGCATCCTCTTGTTCGCTGCAGTCAAGATACCTTGTAAAAAGTTTATTTTGCAAACTCCACGTGCAATCAAACGAAAGGTATTGATTATAATCTAAACATGCAGTAATAAGGCTGGTAGATAATTGGGGAAATAACAAGATATATAAATAATAATAATAAATAAAATCCATATATTAAAGTGCTGTTATCATGAAATAAAACATGCTCAAGAGCACTGTACAAAAGAATTAATACCTGGAAATAAAATTACCAAACTTAAGAAAACCTAAAATTAATAACAACAGCAATAAAAGTAAACACTGATATAAGACAGGGTTAAAAACCACAATAAAGAACATAAAAATATAAATATACATAAAAATGGGCACAGTAAAGTGAGATCTAAAGGAATATTCAGAACTGAGAAATTATAAACGGTCTGTTTCTTTGCAGGACTCGGCGGAAGTTTCGATGTAGTCTCCATTAACAGCCATTCAGAAGTCGAAAGCGTCGACCTGTCACCTCATCAGTTAATGAATGGGGGGACTGTTCCATTTGTCAATGGGTATGATAAAGGTAGGTGTGATGTATTTTGTGGCTAATGATATCTGCTATAATTGTAGAATTATTTTTATTCATTGCATTGGAATGTATATATGGGAAGTAAAAGATCAGACATTCTCAAGCATCCATGTCAAAATTGGCATAATATATATAAATATATATATATATATATATATATATATATATATATATATATAGCTATCTCTTTCGAGATCCGGCTTTAGGAATCACAAATGATTTTCGAGTGGGTTAGCATCATGTTTGATCTCTAGAGTAAGGCAAAATATGTCACCAAAAACAGAACTAGTATTGTTCGATACAGGTGTCAAACGCCTACAGTGAAATTTCGACATACCTTACCGGTTTCGAACCTCTGGACATACGATCAGCGTCCATAGTCTAGTTGGTTAGGGTGTCTGCGTACAAAGCGGCCCGGGTTCAAATCCCGGTGGTGGCTGGAAGTTTTTTCACTGTTCCGGATTTTCCTTCTCATTACGTTTTCAATTAAATATCTATAGATATATATCTACATATTTATATATCTATAATTAAATTAATTAATTTTTTTTTAATTTATTTTACACATACCTTCCAATCTTTCAGTTGTTCAACTGCGGCAATTGTCATCGTCTTCGTCGATAGAACCAGTGCTATCTCGGTGTAGCAAGGTACCAGTGGGCTGCTATGCAAGTCGTTTGACCAGTACTAACACAGATTTACCGGGTAAATAAACTGATCCACAACTACACGGTGTGTTTCCCTCTTCTGGTAAAGATTCCTGTCCAAAGAGATCGACTCTAATAAATATTCTGTTTTTTACACGTACACATGCCATTTGTCATTTTGATTGCAATCGAGTTGAAGTTTCCCTTGAATTCTGGCCTTGCTATTGATATTTAGGTAGGTGGGTTTATTTTTGGAGAAAGCATAAGGAGGGATTTGCTGAGCTTTGGGGAGGCTCTTGAGAAAAAAGATGCACATGGACTGTTAAAGTGTAGAGCCTTCCACCTAGATAGCAGCTGTTAGTTAGAGATTTATTTACACATACCTTCCAATCTTTCAGTTGTTTTTGCTGAGCTTTGGGGAGGCTCTTGAGAAAAAGACGTACGTGGACTGTTAAAGTGTAGAACCTTCCACCTAGATAGCAGATGTTAGTTAGAGGTTTACAATGACTTCCCCATGAAACTCTGCTGAGTTCAATACTAAATCATTAAGTATCGTGCATTGGGAATTACGTTGGCTCATAGTGTTAAAATAACAGTGTTTAATTACTCATAACATAAAGCAATTCTATGACCTTATTTGTCGTTTATCTCTGAATATCAGAGTTTTACAGGATTTAATGACAGGTTTAGTATTAGAAAAGGGATGTTAAGTCTACAAAAATTTGCTATCAGCTTCACCTTTTATGAAACAATCTCCATTTCAGGGGCAGATATTAGAGCATTCCTTCACACCTATCCTTTCGCCGGTCACCTCATCTATGCTCTACTCTCAGGAAGGACAACCATTATCGCTGCCAGTCCCAAACGTGAAAAGTAAGTTGGAAGTGATATTGAGTGGACAATGGCCACATCTCAGACACAATGTTACATTACATTTGTAAAAGTACACTTGGGCTCCCACCCTCCCCACCCCCCCCCCTCCCCCTCCCCTGTCAAAAAAAGGCACTGTGTACTTCTGATCAGATTCAACTGAATAGGTGGAATTAAGCTGTTCATTAGTTGTGGTAGCAGTTTAATTGCAACTGAATTCCAGCCTAATTCTTATATGTAAATTAGGAGAATGGAACTAGGTACTTATGCCATGAAAAGTGTCACAGGGCCATGGCTAAGGTTTCTATACATGTTTTGAAAAGTGGAGGATCGTCGTGTTTCGACAGGTTCAGCAGCTGTCGAAACACTCACTTTTTACAACAAATTTTCTGTCCGTGCATTCTTTTGACTAGATATGAAACTACATTACACAGACTGCTTCAAATTAGTTCCATTATTAGGTTGTACTCTTTATCGTAACCGACTGAGACCGGTTCGCGACAGGATTGACATGTATCAATAGTAGACGATCTCTGATGATTTAAATTTGACAATGTAAAGAATTTCTTATTTATCAAATATATTTGTCATGTATGTCAGCTGTTTTGACTCAGGAATATTATAGAAAGTTGGATTTTTTCTCTCTTTCTCTCTCCTTTCTTAATGTCATTATTGTCTACTAAAATAAAAAAAAATTGCTTATAACTATTGTCTACACGATATCTCTTTAATATCTCTGTATTGACTCGTGGAGCTAAAGGAAACCCTGAAATTTGCTGAAATTTCATTTTTTTTTTTTTTTTTTTTTTTTTTTTTTTTTTGGGGGGGCAAGTGTCATTGAAAGCATGTTGTACTGCTTTATTCTTCTAGTCATATTTGTCTCAATGCCAACATCTCTTTCTCTTTCATTTTCAGAGAAGTGTATTCTATAATCAGAACCTTGAGGTTATTTGTGCCAGGTCATAGTAGGTGAGCATGAAGGCCTTACAATATCTTTCACTTTTTAACACAGTTACATTTAAAAAAAAGAGAAAGTATCAGTTGCATCCATTTTATTAAAACTTCGATAAACTCCTAGATGCACCCATCATTTAGGCTTTGCACTGGCATCCCAATAAATGTGGGGTAGACACTCTCTGAAACTGGCATACCCATCCTTGCCCCCCTTTATTGCCTCTGTGAATGCCCTCTTTGAACTCCTCACCTGTAGAAGCTTATCTGCCAGTTTTACCTTTGATTCAATGTTGTTGTCTACTTTTCTGCAGTAACCAGCTCATCATCCCATGGCATACAATGTCTCTCACCATGTGTGACCTGGGTAAAATGAAACTAGTCGGTCTAGCTAAGCCGAGGTCTCTACATCGAGCTATTCCTGCTTCAGTCTTTCGTTTCTCCACCGTCTTCGACTACGATTCTTCAAAGCTTTGGACACCGCCCTACAGGGTATGTATTATACATCAGCAACCGTAGACGAAACCTTCTGAATAAACTGTGGGGGGGCTTCTTTAATGTTCAAAACAGTTTCATATAAAGGGACTATATAGTGGCACAAAATCTGCTAGATATGCTAAATTATACATGTCCATTGTTTGCAGAAACCTTTGCATTTTTTTTTCTTTTTTTTTTCTTTTTTTTCTTCTTAATTTTTCAGTTATTTTGTGACTTGACAAAAATGTTCATTTAATTAATTTAATTCTTTAAATTCTTTAAAAGGGTAAAATCCTATGGAAGACGATCAGCCAGTGTAAACAGCTCCGCCAGGACCAGTCCTGCATCGCCGCAATCGAGACCATGATGCTGAAATACTCTGCCAAAGCTTACCTTTTCTACCACACGTACTGCCTCAATTCCAATTTGTGTAATAACCAAAGGTATCATCATTTTATATATATATATATATCGTAGTCAGTATTATTACTGCTGCTCATGAGAAGCTGACCTATCACGGATCATATTCGATATAGTAATTAGTTAAAAGAGTCTGGTATCAAGGCCAAGAGCCTTCTCAAATGACTTTACAACAGGAAACCCTAGTCATTGGTTAATTACTTGTCACACCCACACACCTAAGTGTGCACAATTTCAAACAGTGGTTCCCATTTAGTGCGGACATCTAGTTTTTGGTGCATGCAAAATCTGGTGAACTTAACTATATTTACAAGGTATGGCGCTAATGTATGAACCTGGGTGAAGAGAGGCAATTGAGATTGCATCAGTACTCTTATTCTGCTAGTGAATAAATATTTATAAACATAATGGTTCTCAATATATGTGTAGTTTGTGCAATGCTGATAAAGTGCATCAAATCTCATTGAACTGTAAGATATGTCTTTGGGCTTTAATTCACAATTTTAGAATGTTGTATTACAAACTTTGCAAGTGAGTAGATATGACTGGACAACGACACAGAGTTACATGTCACTGCTTACATGTACTTGGTTGTCTGTCCAATGGTTATGTTACTTTGGGGGGGGGGGGGGGGGGGGGTGAGAGGGGAGGTTTGCAGTCTTAGCTTGTCTGATTATGTCTGAGCTTAGCTGATTATGTCCTACACACCATGCTGCTATGAAGCATTATAGATGTAAACATTTGTAGTACCCCACAACCAAGCAAAAGGCAGCTCATGAGTGGCCATTGTAACTACAATTAACGAAGCAGACTCTTTGCGAATTCTGAGGATTATGATGGTAAATTGACATAAACATTCTAATTCCTTCATCTGTGGTCCTTTCATGATAAAATTGTACCAGTTTTGTATTTCTAGGACAAATCCTCATCTGATAATTCATTCCTTTATTGGTCTATCTCAATTTTGCTTTTCTTGTTTATACACCTAATTTGGTGTCATAATCTCGACAGGTTTGAAAGACCAAACAATTAATTAGCTAGAATGGGATACAAACTAAAATAAGAACTGAAGAAACTAAAGAAAGATGCCAATTATCTTTTGTTCTTTTACAGTGAGAAACAAAGTCAGCTTACTGCTGCCCATTTCTTGGCCAAAATAAATGCTATTGATGGAGATGCCAAGATTGTACAGGTAAATTTTATTTTTCTCGCTTGAATCATTTTACATTTTACAACAGAAATAGTAAACTATGATAATAAAGCAAATATTTTCAATTGACATTGAAGTAGAGTATTAATTCAGGAGTCATTTGACTGGCCGGTATAGAAATTGTGGATTGTTTTAAAGGGTCACGGAAGGGGTCAGGGTGTGTTTTAATTTCCTCCATCTGTTGTTGGTACCACAATGTACCATCTTTATATCGTTACAATTTATCCCTCATCCCTCTCTTAACCTTTTGAGATGATAAAATTGGCCTGTGCAAATTAAGAATAGATTTCTTATACTGACAGGGATCTTCCGGAGGTGTAAACCACAACTTGCTACAAAGCAGTTTGGTTTTCAAATTTGGTACTGTTTTCAAATTTGCATCTGCCAAGAGCATAGCGAGTGACATCACCATGGCCAATAAGCTTTAAAGTGTCTGTGTGTTTATAGTGTACAAATCGGTTGGCCAAAGGGGAAAAAATAGTCTTCCAACAACAAAAAGAAATTCAAGTCTTCTTCAAGCCTAGAATTTAGAAAATATCAGTAAAAAAACACAATAAACATTCAAATGCCTTCAGGAAACCCCAAAACACAAAATACACTTTCTGTTGAACATTTTGTAGCCATGGTGACTGACACCTTGTTTATTTATCAGGCAAAATGTGTTACCACAACTGCATCTGGTGTTGGGAAATTTTCATCTTCCTTGTAAACGTCAAACTAAAATCTTTCCCCTACAGGAATATCCCTTGACAGCTTAAACAAATATTTGATTATCAATATGATTTTAAAATAACAATGCTGTTTACATTATTACTTCATGAACATTTATCCTTTTCTAACATATTATTTTGAAGTTTAAGTTACGGAGAAGGGTTTTACGTCCTGCCTAATTTCATGAGTTTGCCTTGAATTTATCCTTTGCCTTGTGTGCTGGATACGGTACGAAAACAAATTTAAAAATAAGAAAGGTCTTTCTCACTACAGCGAATGTTGTTTGATGTTAATCTATACTGGCTTGCCTTGCTACGAAAGGTTTCTAGGTAATGTCACTCTGCTTGTCTATAATATCTATTTCTTCGTATCTATTCTCATCGTTTGCCCGGGGGTTTATTTTTTGGCAATCGTTCTTATCAGTTTAATTTTTTTTTCTTCAGTACTGGGTGGATATCATAAAGCAACAACAGATTTCAGAGTTCCTGACTCAGACAAACTCATCACACGTAACCAAGAAGATGCCTATCAAACTGAATTACGAAGGATCAAAGCTGTATCATGCCTGATATGCCTCTCACGTCTGATGACCTACGGCATACAAGAATACACCAGGGTGACCAGCTTATCAGTGAGTGCAATAAAGTCATTAAGTTAAAGCCAACGGGGGGGGGGGGGGGGGGCTGTGTATAGGTTGTAGTTTGTGTAATATGAAACAAGAGTGGTTGAATTTGGGGAATTTTTACAAGTACTATTTTGTCTGAAGCTAATTATCTGTGGAGCCATCTACTCTGCGATGCCTCCTACTGTATCTTGTATGACATCGATGAGGTAACCGAGAGATCGAAGCTGATTAGGTCTACATCCACGTTGAAAGCTGTTATCCGAGGTGCATTTAAGCCGCTGTTTATGTGGCAGCTTATTGAGGGTGCAGAAGTGGTGGGGGTGAGGGAGAGATGAGGTGTGGGGTGGGGTGGGGAAAAAGTGTTATTGGTCAGATAGAGTGAAGACTATTTATCTGAGATGCTTATCAGTTGGTTGCAGAATCCCAAGTTTTGGGATCGGGGAGTGTGACAGGAACTGATTTTTACAGCCATTAAGTGAGTCATTTATCCTGTCATACCCATTAAGTGTCGGGGTGCAGCATCTGTATCGTGAGGGAGGGGGCAGGGATGGGTTGTTGCCATGGCGAATTCTTCTACCAATCATGCAGTGCTTCTTTCTATGTATTGTACCGTTCTGTGGCACTAAGGTAAACTGATAAGTGCTATTGACTCCCAACATTGCTGTGCTGACATTTTGCGTTCAAATACTAAGTGATGGCAGATACAGACTAATTTCAACTTTCAACTTATTTATGAATCATTTGCAATGTTTTAACAGTATTTTTAAAATCAAATTGAGTTGCAATGAAGGTATTTAAGTTTGCCGATTTTTTTTTTTTTTTTTTCATTTTTTTTTTCATGTTACAGTTGTAACAGGCTCCTCGTCTTCCAAGATTGTAATATGTACAATTTAGTCTTCCAGAACAAAATTTTATTTCTAGATTTAAGGATTTAAAGATAGAAAATAGCGATGGTAAACAGTCAGGATGTTTTCAAATAGCTTACAAATTAAGAAATCAATTGTATCGACAGTGGAAGCTGGTAGTCTTTACCTAAATAATTATCTTCAAAGATTTTATTTTATTTTATGAAAAATAATATAGTAAAGAGTCAGTCGTTTTGCTGCAATTCTTGGGTAGTAAGTTTTAAATTATACTTGCCAGAAAACCATGAAATATGGTCAAATTAAAGCCTTTCTCCGTTTCTTTTTTTCGGCATGTTGTCTATTGTTGTTGGTTTCGTTGAAAGTAGAAAATGTGCATATAATGCTGTCAGCATCAGTAATTACTGTTTTTATGAAAATGCCTTTTAATCTATATTCGCAAAGCCATGATGTCCCTAGCTATTCAATATGCAAATGCATTACATTTTGGTTAAAATTATGTTTGATATACATAACTTAAGTTTCAGTTCATATCATGAGGTCAAGTTTTCAACAAAAACAATTGAAAATTTAATATTTGCCATGTGATTAATACAAATATGAAAAACTTGTTGGAATGACAAAATGCTGAGGAAGTATTTTTTAAATCAATGAAGTAGTCGCTCATTAACTTTTACTGAAGCGAACTTACTGAAGCGAACTTACTAAAGCGAGTTTACTGAAGCGAACCATCGAAGAGTTTCTTAGTTGATCTGCAGCCATCTTATTCTGAGTCATACTCGGCGACTCTGGTAATATTACCAAAGCAAACGCATGATGGTACTTTAAACGTCAAACGTTATTGTCGATTTGCCTCCCAAGTTGCTAAGTGCCAAAATTTGCCTCACCACACGGGCGGGGGGGGGGGGGTTATGAGAGGTCATGACACTTCAATGAATGCCTAGACATTGAGTACAGATAGCTCAGGGGATCAAATGGCCTTAATGAGCAAAAAATTGGTATTGGAAGTGAATTGAATTGAATTATAAAATGTGTGTTGAAGCTTTAACATGAATGACCATTATTTGATTTTATAGCATATTTTCGGAAAAATGTTAATGAAATATTAATAAGTGGGGATAGTAAAGAAAACCTACCTGTACATATAGTCAATGTTAATGTTAATTTGTATGTTAATTAATTTCTGCCATCTCCCAGAGAGTGTTAACAGGTACTGCTGCAGGGGGAATAGTAATCTAAATTTGAATAATTAATCAAAAGTAAAGAAAAGTAACTTTCCTCTATCTTAATGATTATTTAGGTTGTGACCTAATTCAGTTCAGCTAATACTGATCAGTATTTTACGGAATCCGACCAAAATACAAAAGATTCACTAACAGAAATGGTAATGTTGGATAGAGTCACCTGCTTACACACATTTTTACTTTTTTTTTGCTTCCATAATATGCAGTTGATCTTAAAACCTAGCTACTTTAAAGGTATGCTGTATTGGCCCCAATTATGCTAGATATTCAAATATGGTCACCTTTGGTCAGAATTATTAAACAGTTTTTATTACAACTTATGAGGAAATTTTTTCCTCACTGGGACATTCAGTCATCTTGTGTGTTCTTTAAAAATTTCTGAGAACAATTTGGAGAGTAAAGACCTCCAGGAAAGTACTTTTTGAAAACTTCTAGCAATTATAGCGTGCTATAATTTCGGGCCTATACTTGACTACCTTTAGCAGCGATAAAACATGAATTTGTCCGTCTTTAAACAGTGAGATGAAAAGTAGGTAAAACTTTTATCTAATCATAATCTTTAGTTTAATTCCTGACCAGTCCCCTTCCATTTTCGAAAGGGTAGAGAATTTTTCTCCTTTCAGCTGGGATCTTGACTTAATGTGTGGTATACTCCTTTTTCATATCTTCGAATTATGTTTTCAATGTAAACTGCCAAAATTCATTTTAAGATATGAAATCAATGCTTGAAAGGATAGTCCAGAGGGAAAATTGTTTTTGAAGCACAAAATTTGAACACATTTTAAGCATTCTGGTGAAAAATTTGCATGCAAGTTTTAAATGGCATTCTTGAGATATTGAAAACTGAAAGTTGTACCGGAAGTGAACTTGAAGCAAACAGGTGTGCACGTCGAAGTTACGCATAGTTATGCAACGAAAGTGAAATGTTTCGTTTTTAAAGGATTGGTTCAGGTGTTTGACATGTCTATTTTGTATGAAAGAGCACAAAAAGACAAAAAGAACACTGAAGAAACTACCATGATAGCATGCTCTGTTAAGGAGATATGACACTTTGAAGATAACAAAATTTCTTTGAAAACGACTGGTGTAGAAAGACTTACTGTGAGGGTGTGACGTCACATCCTCACTTCCTTAACATTTGTGAATATATTTCTTAAAAAATTATTTACATTTTTTAACACATTTGAAAATAATATAATCAAAATGTTTAATCTCAAATACTTCCTTTGACAAATATGAGATCTCCTGACATATCTTTTGGTTGAAAGTCATGAAATCTCCCAAAATATTTAGAGAAAAAAACAAAGACTTTTCAGGAATGTGAGGATGTGACATCACAGCTAGTCAGATTCAGCAGTTTCTACACAATCTGATAAAACTTTACACTTGAATATCTCTTTAACCGAAAAAGATATTTGAACAGTTTTTCACCATTGTGTTTCTTTTATTGTCCTCTTTCATATAAGATAAACATGTATGACAACTGAACCAATCCTTTAACTTTAGTTTTCTTTCATTGTTTTGACCTTTGAGTTTATGTTAAGGTTCCAAGATTACCTACAGTAATAGCAATGTGAATTTAACTAAATGGCAATGATTGGTACTGCATTCAATGCCATTCATACTGACAGGCTATTAAATCGGAAATTGTGATTAAACTTTCGAGAGGAAACAACAAATTTGTTTGCTTAGAATTACGATATCACACCTGCTTGCTTCAATTTCACTTTTGCGACAAAAATTGTCACTTTCCAAATGTTGTTATCTTGAAAATGGTTAAAAGGAATTGAATGCCAATTTCACAAGGATGCTTAGAATAAGTTCCTCTTATATCTGTTAAGCTCAAATTTGCCTCTGGACTTTCCGTTAAAGAGATAATTTTGCTGAACATCTGTAGACATGTTTATCTTATGGGGTCAGAGGTCATATCGTCCATTGTATGATCACATGGTACAATGTAAGACAATTGTGGCTGAAAGTGTAACCGTTGGGTGAAGTTATACTTGCATTTTTTTTTTCCATTTTTTTTTCATATCCATGCCGTAAGTTTTACCCTATTTCTTGAAATGGTATCTTCCATGATGATATATCTATATATAATCAACATTCCGTTTTTTCTGAAATCGACATGTGTGTGTTTGTGTAAAATATGTGTTTCTTCCTTAAATGGTTTCAATATTTCGTGAACCAAAAATAATATTCCTTAATTTGTTGTGGGGTGGGGAGAGTTGTTTCTGTTTTATTCAATGTTCGAAAGGTACTTTCCTTTTTTATAATTTATTTATTTTTGGTTGTAATTATTTCTTGAGTGTTCAGAGACTCCTTCTTAAGCTTCCATATATCTGCCATTGATTCTTGAGTAAATTTTAGTATCATTTTTTGGGTCTCATTTTTCTTCTATATTATGTTATGTCAGGTTTTTTTTTTTTGAGGGGCGCGACCATTTTCATGTTGCATTAATTCTTAGTTAAAAATTAGAAATGATTGATTTGACTTTGTTGTTTAATTGTTAGCAAATCTTATTCTCTCTTGTAGAAATATTTCAAGGAGATATTTCCATCGATTAAATTCTCTTTCCAGAACTGATGTGCGTAAGAATAACTCAATTTCATAATTGTAGAATTGAATAAACATCAAAATGCTATATTCCTCATAATATTTTCTCATATACAACAAAAGGTGGTTCAAAAGTACATCTATTGTATTTTAATCAAGTATAATTAATTCATGTGATTTTAAGTTGATTTTTTTTTTTTTTTTTTTTCATTTTCAATCTTCTGAAATGATTTTACTCCTTTGAAAAAAAAACATTTTATAACAAAATCTGAGGAAAAGGAAACAGTATTAAACTATTTGCATATCTTTGACATTACATTTAAACTTTAAATGATAACTGTCAGATTGTGATAATGGTTCACAAGCAGTTCAGGATTTATTGCCATGAAGACTGTCTGTTTTTTAAACTTGCTCTTTTTACTATCAAAATTTGGTGAGAACAAATGGCCTTAACCTGCATAATCATTATTAGCCACTCCACCAGCCCACAACAGGGGGCAGTCTCCAGATACGTGGGTGGGGATCAGGCCCTCAGGGAACCGCACTACCCCCCGTACCAGCCTAGTATTAAATGCCACTGTTATTGACACATTGCTGTTTGATCTATTGAATTTCATTAGGACACATTGACTCATGTACCTATGTTAATCTCACATAAACTTGATTTCTTTGACTTGTATAACAAAGCTGTCAGGCATGAGTGTTATATCCCCTTTTGTTTGCAAATTATATTTTTTCTATTCTTCTGTTATTATTTCAAATGACGTGACTTAGTTTGGTAATGCACTTTGCTTCAATCATAGATTGTTTATTGTTAAAATGTAGGAGAGATGAAAATTTATTAGAAATTTGGTAACCAAGCTTCCATGCCCACCCCTCCCTCAGCTTTGACCCCTCCCTCAGCTTTTACCCCCTCCCTTCCCACCATTATAAATGGAAAATAATTTGCACATTTAGGAGATAAAGAAAATGTCAAATGCCCCTGGGGTCAAGGGGCCAAAGGTCATTATTATACAAACCTTTTACAAACCATTTTGGGCTTATTCCTGCAAAATATAATGGGGGGACACAAGCATATGGTGCCTTATGGAGGATGTCAATCCCTCAAGTCTTCCTCCCCCACCCCCCCCCCCATCCTCATCTGAGAACAAAACATCCTTTCACTAAGAGCAGTAACTAGTAAAATAGAAAATTATTTTCATTTATCTGTAAGAAAATACACATACCTGGATTTTATAAATTTAAAATATAACTTCAAAGGGTATGAATTTAGTAATGTCATCAAATGTAATATGATATTTGAAATTGTACTTAAAACAGATATTTTCTGTATATTTAAATACAGCTTTTCCGATTTAATAATAAAAATTAAAAATAAATTTAATCACTTCTATTTTTTTTGTCCATCTGTATAAACTTATTTTCATAGAATAAAATATTTTGTTGAAGTCAACCCACGGATCAAAATAATGGCAAGTATTATTTTATAATATATTTATCCATGCATTAGGTTTAATCTGTACACTATATGGAGGCTGGTATCATGTATATTCCCCGAGGCCAGGTGTTGATTTGGGATCCGAAGAAATATGGGATAAAAATAAAAATTCTCATCTTCATAATAAACTTAACAAGGGAAAAAATGAGGGGAAAAATGACTTCACAAAAGTGTACCAGTGTCATATTTTGTCCCTGCAGCCTATACGATCGTTTAATTTGGTAAGGAGTACGAAAATAAGGAACAAACTAAATGTCAGTATGACAATGAAATTCCGTTTATTAAACCAACTGATTTATCTAACAAAAATGATTAAAAGTTAAACTATACATAGTATAAGTATAACGTGCGTGTTACCCGCTGTATGGCGATGTCATGGAACATAAACCTCCATGGTTACATTTGGTTCAGAAATAGTACCTTATTTCCGTTTATAGGGTCTATAGAACATATCCAGGGTCCTTAATAGGCGGCCCGTTTGCCAGACCCGACCGTCGAATGATTTCGATCCCCGGCCCGCGAAAAAAAAGTCGACCCACTATCTTGTACTAAGCGAGTAAGTCCCTTAGGCTTGTGCATCCTACACCGGCCTACCGTGCAAGCACAATGTCCCAATCTAGCTCCAACCATTTCTTTCTTGTTCCTCCTTTTGGCCCTCGTAGAACATTAATTGAGTGTATAGTACAGTGGTGAGCACGAGAATGATTTTTGTGGGCCTGAGGGAAATTTCGGACCTATTCAGTGGACCTCAACAGTTTTAAGATGTTTATACTCCTGGGACGAAAGTGGAAGTATCAGATATTTCTTTGTTAATGTTAAATTATATATTATAGCAGTAAGGCTAATATACAAATTCCTCTGAGTATGCATATTCTATGTTTTGCCTTTAGGACATTCATGACTTTTATTTTGTCGATTTATTGTTGGATCGGGTCATTTGCTTAATTGCTTCGGTATTTAGAACGGTCCACGTGCCAGCAGAAACTTTACCCCGGGCCGCCATTTTCCCTACCTGTATATATAGTATAATATGTTAACTTTCGAATATACCTTATTTATAAATATGATGAATTTCTTCTACTTTCAAGTTTACTCGCATTAATTAGTTTACGGTCAGAGTTATCAGTTATTAAAGTAAGCAACATTGCCTCCTTTAAACTATAGTACCGAAAAGGTCACAACAACTGCATTGTCCAGAATTTATATATATATATATATATATATATATATATATATATATATATATATATATATATATATATATATATATATATATATATATATATAAATATATCATTAAACATAGGCAGCATATACATTCTGGACTATGCAGTTGTTGTTACATCGTTATAACATATATATATTTAATTAAATCAGTTTCGAATTTCCTGAGACTTAAAGTTTGTGTTATGTTCTTCCTCTAGAACCATGTAAATTTTGTTTTTCAAACGTTCTAACTTGGTACCTTATGTAAGCTGATGAGCATGTGTATACTACAACTGACAACCCAAGAAACACACAAAAAAGAAAGCTATTTATGATATAAAAATGTAAAATAACAACCTTACTTTATGTGATATAAAATCATACGAACATTTAATTCAGTTAAACATTTATAATTTTTTTCTTTATAGAAAATATTTCGCATCTTTAAAAACAGATTAATTTACAATAAAAATAAGATTTTTTTTTTATAATTTTGAACTTCATTTTCGGCACTTTGAATTACGTCATATCATTGTCCGACTAAAACATCGTTTCGTTATAACTTTTTCATCAATATATACAGCAGTCTATTGTTTCAAGTGTTTCATTAGCTATCGAGCTATTAACATTCCATCATTTAATAATCAGTCAAATTCGGTGGCGAGTCAAACAGCCGTTCTGTTCGTCCACGGGCAATGATTGTAAACTTTGCAAGGTATCATTACACTGGGTACTCAAATACATTGCTCACGTGTGTACATTGCATTGTGTGATACATTACATTGCATTACATTGCATTACATTGCAATACATTGTGTGATGGAACGACTTGAGTAAGTTTCATGTTATGCTCGGTGCCCGGTCAATTATTTTGCAGAACAAAACCAAAAATCGAAATAGTTCACCGAACAGGAATTATTTTATTAATCCGAATGTATCTTGAAGGAGAAAATAATGTTGAATGGCTGAAAGCTGTACTCTGTCTGGGTTAGTCATAACTGTTTACGCTCTGCCGAAAACAAACAACTAATCTATCTTGTGACGTCACCGTCCGCCTATCACCAGACAGAATGAGACCCCCTCATGCATGAAGTGAGTACGTCATTGAATAGGCAATGCGCATGTCTCTCCCTGGACAAACTCGTACGACTCAACGTGCGCCGAATGATTGGTAACATTGAATTTTATTGTGTCACATTAATGAAGGTAAGAAAGGTTGATTTATCGAAGTTCTTTAATCTAAACATCACGTGACACTCCATTTCGCAAGTCAGGTAGCGCAATTGATAGAGACGCGTTGGACTATTGATACACATCAACTTGAGCAAAGACTGGCGTAAAGATTGAATGGTTACTGTTCGAAGCGTCTAACTCTTCATAATTAGACAATCAATCGAACGAGACTCAAGGTCAGTTACTATACTGTTTTCAGTAATCCACTGCTATGACCTGCACACTATGGCTGTCGATAAAACAGGCGCGTAGCTAAGGGGGGCGAAGGGAGCGACCGCCCCCCCCCCCCCTGAGCATATTTTTTTGTATGTTTTTATGATATCGCTAGTAATTTCAACATAGAAAATGCTTAGATGCTACTTACAAGGCCTGGGAAGTGCCATTTCCAGCGATCTAGGAGGCATTTTCGGCCAAAATGTTCTTGTACGCTTCGCGCCAACTTATGGTGACGCTACGCTTAGATAGATTGCAACGCCATATATACGGCTCTGATAGTTTGCCTACAGGTTCGCCCCTCCCTTGGCCAATTCCTGGCTACGCGCCTGCTATATAACAGCAGAAACCTACACACAACCCTTACCCATAATGAAATGCTCGGAATTTATAATGGGCCACGTGCTATAGTTTCTTTGCAACTCATGACGGGCTCTAGACTTCAATTCTTTTAGTCTTCATTTTCTCCAATGGTTGACAACTTACCGCATACTAGTCACAACCAGCGTATAAACGCTTACTAACATCCTATCTACAGTGTATAGAAGCACAGTTATTTAGTTACAGCAGGGAGTTGTTATAACAAATCCCTGGTTACAGTAAACTTAGCTTGCTCATTCTTGAGGTTTTGGTCATCCTGACACTGTACTTGCATTTTATTCCCTCAATTCTCCCAAAGATTAAAATATTTTGATTTGTGTGGAAAAGTTCTGTTGGTCAGAAAGTTTTTAATGTTTCCTAAACATTTATGAAAACTCAGACCCGGATAAAGTTTGAGACGGCGATTAATGTGTCGTTTGATTATCAATATTTTAATTTTACGACCTCAATGATTGATCAGCAATCTCTCTGTTTTGTTCCAACCAAGTCTTGACATTTCCATAGTTGTTATTCATCCATCGTACATTAGACTTCGTGTTATCAATTGCTGCTTTTAGACTGCTAAGTCCAGCCGCTCCTTCTAAGTCTCCTTGCTTGCTTGCAGTAAACTGCTCTAGCTGTAGAAGGAATCGAAGATTGTCAATGTTATAGATATATTATAAATAAATAAATATAAATATATATATATATATATATCAAACTGATACAGTGGAAAAAGTAAACATCAATTTTATTTTTATTTTGAGGCACTTTCAGGAATTACTACTCGACAAGGAACTTACTTCATCTAACTGGTACTCGGTGTTGAACCAAGTTGTCACCTTTGTAATAATCTCGTCCATTTGGAATAAACCATCAGCATACCTGTGTAATCATTAAGAAGAACGTTTAATCCCTGTTTTTACAATATGGTTTCATAAGAATACAAGGAAATAATTTTAAAAAAACTTTTATTTCAAAGTTGTACCCATTTATTTTTTAAATTTTTCAATTGACAAGAAATGATGCGTTCAGGCCGGACGAAACGAAATCAAAAATATTCATGCTTACGCTACCGGTAAATGCGTGAAAGGTGTACAATGCTTTCGCATTCTACAACATATGAACTGAATAAGGTATAATATAAACGGCTGCATTCAATGTTAATTCTAGGAGCAGTTATTTTGTAAGCAGCGTCGAACAAAACACATTTACAAACTTCACTCTACCCCATCCCCCTCCCCTGTCCCTTCGTACCCCAGCCCTCCCAACCCCACGTCATGTTTACCTGAAAATTTACTGACAATTAAACAAAGAGAAAATTGTAATGAGGGAATCATGAACTAATTTTGCAAAATGTTTTTTCTTTCAAGCATTGATATTACTTGGTTATTTCCTTGTTTTGTTCGTTTGTTTGTTTCTTATTTATTTGGTATTTAGAGCTTTGTGGTGAATTTACATGACATTGGGCTTTGAATGACCTATCTCTAAAGCTATCTCAGTAAGAGCGGAAGAAAATTCCACGTGAGATACTTTCTAAGAAAAGTCACCCAGGAAAGAACCTGGGCACGAAAACCCAAACGACTGATCCGCTCTCAATCCCAGTCCCCTTGCATCGAGACTGTGACTGTGTGATCATCGTCATCTGTTTTTACCTCCATGGTATCACCATTCCCCTTCAAAAGGGGAACATAATGCTACACATGATCTTAGTCAAAAGGCCGAGAAGCGATGAATAGGCTTTGACTGACCTATCTCTCAAGGTATCCCAATTAGAGCGGAAGAAATTCCACGTGAGAAATCGACCAATAGGATTGGATGAAGCATGGCTGAATATATAGACGGCCTCGGTCTTTTTAATCACACTGCTGTTGAGGGATAACTCTAACAAGCTGAGTACCAAAAAACCGAACAGAAAAGACAGTAATAGCAAAAATAAATAAAACAAATAGTAATACAAAAGTAATATAAAGAAAATGTATATACACTTTTAAAAAAAGGAAATATATATTTCAAATGATTGAACAGATAAGGATCATTCATTATAATTTAAATAGATAGATAGAATATAATAAAAGTCGGCCTGGGGATAATTGAATATGCAGCAACTCGAAAATGCATATGCATTACTATCAGAATGAGTAGGGGGAGCAGGCATTGGACAGTCACATTAGGGAACGTAAAACAAATCATCGTAAATGCTGTTCAAGACTTGCAACCATTTATCATGATGGCCATGCTGTGATATATTTCAAACAAGGCGAAAAATGTAAAGAATCGTTGAAAATAAAAAGTGAAAGACGTAACGAATGAAGTTTCTCAAATTCGTCGAGCGTGCAAAAGTCACATTTGGGCTTCTAAGTGGGGAACAGGCTGAAGAATGATCAGAGGCAGTAGCCTACACCTAAAGCGATATACTACGAAATGGAAGAGTGTGTGTGCATGGAGAGAGAGTGAGAGGGCGAAGGGGGGGGGGGGGAGAGAGCTCATGGGGTGGGCAAGAATGGACATTGCCTTTTCACCCAATGCCAACAGAATAGTGACGGATAATGAAGACGAAGCATATTATTCGTTGGCTGTGTCGCTAGTTTCTCTCCATCTCTCGTATATGTCTTAACTATTAAACTTAGGACCGGAACAACCAAGGACACGCAAGACTACATATTCCTGCATATAACTGTGCCGTGCACTTTGTCACAAATAGTATCCCTTTGCTACCGTCATCCCAACCCCACCCCACTGCCAACCCCCGACCCCACACCCTAATATCGTCTCCTCGAACTCTAAATCCGAAACCATCATGCCATGATTATTCTACCTACACACGCCAGTAAATCACGTGTTAAAGTCATACCTGCTTATGATCCACGGTTCTGGCGCTGCGGAGAGCGCCACCAGCCACTGGAAAGAGTTACCACCGCACGAATCGCTCTCTTTCAAACAGTTAAAAGCATGCGTTGTACCGTCAGAATCAACCATGGCTGCAGATAAGATGGAGTCTTTAAAATTCGGATGGAGACTGTAAGAGGAAAACGAGAAAGATGACTTGTCTTATGGTTCTTCTGCCATTCAATTTCCCAACACATCCCCCTATATATTTTATAAGATATACACTAGTCTAGACGTAAGTGACATATTAACTCGAAACTCACGTGTAGGCCTACATTGTGCTTTATTTCTCATTTTGCGTTGGCATATACATATGTGATTACTTTTTTATCCGGTATTATGCACTTGAAGACTTATTAATTTGGGCTATCATAGTTGAAATACGTCAAAGCAGTTTCATGAAACGACCAGTCAAGTCCAAAGATTTTGCAAAGCGCCGAAGGGTTTGGCTCTGTATCATATCTCTGACTTACGGAGTCCTATACTTCTTATACGCAAACCAATACACGCGCTCGTATGTATGCCTACACGTACGTTTTTGACACAATTATTTCTTGCAGCGCGTTCGTAGATACCCTACCTAAATGATGTAGCCAACTTGCGTATCTACGCGCTGGTATTTGTTTACATATAGGCCTATATGTTAAAGTGCAGAAGGCGCGCTACAGAAAATCTTTGGTTTGAGCCAGAGGTATTTTACAGCGCCGAAGGCGCTAGATACTTGACTTCTTACTGAAAATGAAGCCACAGGCCTACACAAGTTTTGGTTTTGTTTTGTTAAAAACACTAGTATCCCGCCATTAAATCTTAATTAACATTAAAATTGTGCTTGAGTTCTTGTTTTATCCTACTTGTATGATTCCTCTCTTGTACGAAAACAATTGTTGTCGTCGTCATCTTATAAATACAGCAAAGCAGTTTCACCAATTCGCGAAACGAACAGCCAATTCAAGTGAATAAACACGCGTATGTATGCGCAATTTGGTTCATGATTAAGTGTAGCCTACTGACGCGCTTGGTGTTTGGTTGGTTACGTTGTAGAGCTCATCATTTGGTTATCAAATGATGAGCTCTACAACGAAACCAACCAAACACCTTGGTCAGCCATAGTCGCACATAGAAGATTGAGATTTTTCGGTCATGTAGCAAGACTCCAGGAGGACGCTCCAGCAAAGGTTGCTTTAAGAGAAGCACTGAGACATACTGCTAAACCAGTAGGAAGGCCCGTGACTACCTTTCTTGGAAAAATAAAGTCGCAATTTAAGGACATTAATATTAACAATTTCGAGGAAGCAATAAACCTTGCGCAAGATCGTGATACGTGGCGGAGGTTAATCACTGAGCATGTCGGATAGACGAGACTCAACTTACTACTACTACTGACGCGCTGCACACAAAAAATCATATTGTCAAAAACGTACTTCTGCAGACGCGCGCGTCCTGGCTTCACATGTTTGTGCGTAAGAAGTATATGAGTCATCAATCTAGCGCCTTCGGCGATATACAAATATGGTTTGACCATGTCTTTCTATGACGTAACAGATATTCTCTTGGCAAACTTAAGTTGTATACGCGGTTTTCACATGTTTACATGATAAGTCTTGAATGGTTGCAACTGAATACAGGACCTAATAATTTAAAGAGTGGTGAGTACTTTATTATTTCTTCTGTATCGTTGAGGTGGGTGGGAAAATGGGGAGGAAGAAGGTAGGGGTTGGGTAAAATCTTCTGTTTAACTTTGTAACAATAAAGAGATAGAAAAGGAATGTAAATATACTAAAAGTGCCTAACTTAAAAATACCGTGTAAGCCCAAATAAAAAAAACCTGTTTACTTCATATTAACCATTTAATGTTATTATGTGATAATAACTCATAAAAAATTAGTTCACATGATCGTGTGAACGAAATAAAGAACTGTGACTCTTATCTTGACATTTATGAAGTTGAAAACCACAAATCAAACAAGGGTGATAATGCTTTCCTACACGAAATCCGATCGTAAAGTTGTCAAATTATCGTTTCCGAACATACAGACAGAAGTTTTAACTTGCTCATTTTCCTATTCGGTCAGTCATGTGCCTTGGTTTCAAAAGCTTGTATTACTAGGCCCTTTATTTCTTTTTCTTAGTTTTCCCCATTTCCTTTTTCCTGTAGGGAAGGGGTGGCTACGAGATGAGGGTGGCAGCATATAAAACCATACCTTAAAGCTCCTTGCCTTGTTTAGGTCGCTAATATTACCTCCTGATACAAAACCTGTTTATTGACTTGAGAATTATAGGATTCTTATTGTGTTGTGGTTGACAAAGTTAAAACTCTGTTCTAGTACCAACGGTTTAGCGTATACGTCAATGAAATGTGCCTTTCAACGTAAATTGCTATTCGGTATAATTTTTTGACAGAAGTGGCGACACAGTTCGTTGCAGTGGCGGAGCTAGGGGTAATGGTCAGAGGGGGCCGAGAATGGTTTGTAGGGGCGCTTTCGGCACTATTTAAGCGGAGCGCCACCATGGTTGGCGCGGAGCGTACAGATTTTTTTTCAGTAAAGATACTCCCTAGATCGCCGGAAATGACCCTCTCCGGGCCTTGCTAATTTGCAGATAAACGAACAATAAATAGCCGTTAGAGCATTTTGTCAGAAAATTACAGCAAGAAAATGTGAGAAATGTCAGGTAGATGAGAGCGCAATCAAAAAGTCAATAATCGCGAATACGTAAAAAGTGGTAAAAAGCTGAAAAGGGCGCCAGCAGTCCATTTGAGTCCGTCGGGGGGGGGGGGGCATCCGCCACTGGTTCGTTGGTGTTGCTAATTAAAACGATTAGGGTTTGTCCTCGAGGCGGCAGACGACATCATACCAAAGGTCACTATAGTTTATTACAAACCACTGAAATGTCCATTTAGGCATGCTATCAGTAATTTATTAGTTTCATATTCTTAATTTTCTGTTATATATTCATTTGGCAGGTTTTATCTAATTATTGTATTTTGTATTTTTATGTTTAAGGAATTTAAACGATACTTTCTCTCGGGTAAAGTAACAATGTGTTTTTGTTTTTGTTTTTGTTTTTTTCTTTACTTTTTAAGTTTCCTTCGCAATATTACATGAACAATGAGTGACAAAAGCAAAAGGGAGATATTCAAATTGCCCAGTATTGCCAAACGGGATCGAGCAAATTCACCTCAGGTCCATGTTCGACCTGGAAGGTTGTCACAACTATCAGAAACGACTGGACAACATTCAAAGCCGCACGATGAACTCGCTTCTGACAAGTTCGAACCAAATCGTGATCGACAGCTGCGACCGTTATCTAAAGCCGGAGGACGAAAAGTTACTAGAAACAGAGAAGAAGAACTGAATAAAAGAGGTTAGTGTGAGGTGGTTCAGGAGTGGGAGGAAGGGGGGGTGAGGGGATGAATTAAATAACGACTTTCAGTGTAGATAAATATTTTGACAAAATTATTGTAAGCAAAAATGTGTAATTTGTAAATGTGAAAGTTTACATTTTGCCTTCAAGCAAGCCCTAGTTTTATTTTTAATTTTTTTTCTTGCGTGTCATTTTGTGGTCAGTATGACCATTTTTTGTCAATAAAAATTTGGGACGAGGAGGGAGGGGGAAGGAGGCTCAGCGATATTCTAAAGAGGGTGGATACTCTTTATTTCATGCTGCCTCTTGTGGAAGTATCCATTGTAACTAATACCCCTTACTTAAACACAGTGGCGTAGGAAGGTACTTTTGAGTGGGGGGGGGGGGCTGAAGACTGACTGCCGGCCTGAGGAGGGGTCTAAGGGGAGGGTGTTTTTGCATTTCCAGGTAGCCTCAGATGCAATTTGGTGCAATATAGCACACTTCAACACCGACTCCATTTTGTAAACTTAATTTTGTATTTTCACCTGGCCTTAGATGCAATCTGGTGCTCCAAATGAGATTTTTTCTCATTTGGAAATGAAAAAGGGATTTTCTGACTTGCGAAGCGGGGGGGGGGGGGCGGAATGATACTTCCGCCCCTCCACATTTTTCACTGGGGGCTGGCGCCCCCCCCCCAGCCCCCCGGTTCCTACGCCCTTGCTTAAACATCATATCTTAATTGCATGGACACTTTAACGCACTGAATCATTTCTCAAATGATTTGCACTAATACAACATAATATATATAACATCATATGTAAATTGTAGCGTGTCGCGTCATTTCTCTAAACACCCTTAGTTTGATTTATTTTTCCAATATTCCGATGTTGGTATAGTAATCTCTTTTTCATATTAACCATCCAGATAAAGATCGAATGGATGCCATTCTCAAGAAAGGCGATCTCGGATGGATCGCAAACTTCACGAGCAAGACCAGTTCTTTTCATGTTCCGAGAAGATCCGTTTATATTCTACGAGAACTTTGCGAGGATGGTTTTGTAGCAACACATAGTTCTGGCGGTTTGGCTTTCGATGTATCGTTAGGTGGTAGGCCGGTGCGGTTATCGCCAATCGGCAGAGCAGGGAATGCGAGCACGAGCAAGAAAAGGAAGACAGTTCATCGTAAGAAGAGCGGTAAAAGAAAAAAACGCGACAAAAGAGGCAAACGAAAAAACAAACATGAAAGCGTGAGTATATAGTGCGCATGCTCACATCTACTAGTGTTTAAGTCAGGTACTGCAAGGCAATCGTATGGCAGAGTTTGTGTAGGACGGATTACGTAGGAATTTGTATTGGTGTTTTTTTTTTCATTGATTCATGTATGAAACTCGGCTATATATGGTACGAGTACATATGACAATGTAAAATCAAAGTAACTTCATGAAAATATGACTTTTTCAAAATGCAAATATTGTAAGCTATGTTTATATGATCATAATCATAATTACTATTATTATTATTATTATTATTATTATTATTATTATTATTATTATTATTATTATTATTATTATTATTATTATTATTATTATTATAATTATTATTATTATTATAATTATTATTATTATTATTATTTTGATTATTATTATAATTATAATTATTATTATTATTATTATTATCATCATTATTATTATCATTATTATTATCATTATTATTATTATCATTTTTTTTTAATTATTAGATATGGTGTTTTGATCTTTAATAATTTATTCTTATTTATTCAAAGTGTACTGGTTCAGGAAGAAAAGCATGTCAAAGAAGAGGTAACAGGTACATTGATGTGGATGGGACCGATGAATATGAAGATGATGAGTGGGAAGATTTTGATATTGAATTACAATAAACAACATATATGAAAATTTCAATGTTTTACATTAGAAGTTCAATTCACAAACACATAACTATTATACACTCAAATGTTTATTCTAAACAGCTTTTGCCAAAAATAAATTTAAAACCTTTCCAAGTTTAAACCTGCTGCTCTTACCGTTGTTTTTTCTACTAAATTTGTTTTATTAATTTCTTTGTTTTGTCGTTGCTGTCGTTTCTGTTGCTGTTGCTGTTGTTTCTGTTTCGTTTTTTTTCTTATCCCCTTTGTCGGGATATATGTCAAAGCCAGGCGCACACTCCTGGACTGAATTGACTGATTACGTCCCATACCGATGTAACCAGAAAAATGCTGAATAGTCGGGCAGTATGCGACTCATCAACATGTGGCCAGTTCTAAGTCACATCGGCATTAGTTGTGGAAACCCAACATGTAGCGTTTTCCCAAAACTGGCCGCGACTACAGCTAACCATATTATTATTATTTTTTTTTTGCAACAAATGTAAACCAACCGTTCAAGAGGAAACCATTTCGCATGTGACCAAGGAGATACCTGAACGAGTACTGGTCAATAACAGAAAACAACCGTCCAGTGTATACAACAGGGAACTAGAACTGCATTTGCCTGCAAATACGCAGTATTGTAGTGCGTGGAGTTCATGCAGCGTAAGGAAGAACTTTCGTTTGTTCATGGTGATATATTTGGGCGGACAACACACCAGGAAGTATAGTCGTATTGTAGGTACCTATAAATTTGGGGCGCTTGTGAGCCCCGTGACAGTCTCAGAATAAGTTGGCTACGCAGCTAGCCTCTGAAACTGCAAATGTACAGAGACTATTTGAAACTTTCAGTTTCAACGTCATGTAGGTATCATTCACTTGATTTTCACAATAGTAGTATAGTAGTAAGCTGAGTCTCGTCTATCCGACATGCTCAGTGATTAACCTCCGCCACGTATCCCGATCTTGCGCAAGGTTTATTGCTTCCTCGAAATTGTTAATGTTAACGTCCTTAAATTGCGACTTTATTTTCACAAGCAAGGTAGTCACGGGCCTTCCTACTGGTTTAGCAGTATGTCTCATCTGGAGCGTCCTCCTGGAGCCTTGCTATATGACCGAATATTCTCAATCTTTCTATGTGCGACTATGGATGACCAAGGTGTTTGGTTGGATTCATTGTACCTTCACAATACCACACAATATTTACCACACGACAACCAAAACTAGGTCACGACATTCAAGCTGAGTCGGGTCGCGTTCAGTCGGGTTGTACTGTGACACCGTCCTATGCCATAACCGAATACGGTCCCACTAGATCCTAACAATTTCATCGCAACTTTTATATCGTAGAAGGAGCTGTGACTGTAAAGCCATGATTCGTTAGAACCCCTCTATGGCGGTTATTAAAGGGTGTGAAGACTCGTGCAAAAAAGAAACGTCTCTGAGCTAGTTTCGAATGAGGTGTAACAGCAGTGTTAGACACCACCATCGATCCCAGAAAATACACACAGCTTGCTACCGTCGGTAATTAGACACTAGTGTACAGTCAGTTCATACAGCTGCAGTCAGCACAGTGTTCAAACGATACAGCGATGGACATCTCAGGTCTAGCTAAAGATAACAAGGTATCACGTGTCATTACTGTCTGCATTTTGTAGCGACAAGAGATAAACTTCACTTGCAAGCAACGCAAAGTTAACTTTGTAAAGATGGCGGCACGCTGTTTGGGGCGAGTCTTTAATGCCTTTAAGATTAATTTGACTGATCCCTGAAAATGTGAATGTGTATTCGTTAGCTTATTTTAATGTTCATGCGTAGATATTCTCTGGAAAGTACCGATATCAATTTGAATTTTAAGACGTGAAGGAAGTCATAGAAGCGTTAATCGTTCGCATGTAAAGATCGTTTCATTATTTAGGTCATCATGCACTGTGAATTGTGGCAACCTATGTGCAGAAATGCCCGAGAGACCATAACATTTCTAACCTGTTCGTAATTTTGTGTGTATGTGACATCGAACAACCCTGCGTAAGAGGCTGACAACACTTGTCAGCGTAATCCATCTTCCTTCGACGAAACAGGAGTAAAAAAAACCATATATCGCATTGACAGTTCCAAATTGATGCGCATATAACTGGACTTCGCAGGTACAATGCGTATGGGAGGAGATTGCTGTGTTGTCATCGGTAATATAATCTTTGCCTATACTATACTACACTATAACTCAATGAGAACTTACACATGGCTGGATAACGTATGTCAACTCTTGTTCATCCAGGCAGACAACCATAATGAAAGCCAATCACGTGTCAGTCAATATTTTATGACTTTTGCGTCTTCAATAGCCTTCGAAAATTACTCAACATACGAATTGGGTTGGCGCATCTACTCATATACTTCTGACAGAGTTATAACAGGAACACGTTTTATTTAATTAAGTATAGCGATGACTCGCTAGACCGAAGGGGCAATGAAAGGTGAATACATCCACCATCTGACGGTCATAGTCCGTCGACCGCTTGCGACGATAGACGGACGGATATGGAAGGCCCTTTGGGACAAATATACCTGTATTATACACGCGTTTTATTTGGAATATGCGGAAAAGACCAATGTGTCGGTAACCAAAACATAAGTGCGAAAGAGAAGTCATCGAGGTATAGGTTTCAAAAACCGCTAACCTATTATAGTCCTCCTGTATATGTATACATGCAAATGGCTATTACCACGTAAGCCGAAGACCTAAACAAAGAGTCAAGTCAATCCAGTGATGACGTCATTCGCAAATGATGTGAAAAAAATAGATAGAAGGTCACACACTTCCCTTAATCTCTCTTTCCCCCAAATTTAGTTGGGCTCGAAGTTTCTAAATAATAAATATTTCTTATAAGAGACACATGTGTGAGTTTATCTGTTCTTTATAAATGGCGGCTTGAATTGTAATTGTACCTACAATCAGGGACGTCGCTAGAGGGGGGGGGGGGGGTGTGGGGGGGTCTCACACCCAAACTTGGTAAAACTGACGATAGTTGGAAAATTGGAGTGCGACAGTCGGAAATTCCGACTGTCGCACTCTAGTTTATCTAGGCCTATTCATATATTCCTGTGATTGTGAATGACCTAAAACTTGAAAATTTCGGTCAAAATTGACCTTTAATCAGTCATATTTACCACGTTTTCCTTGCCACTTTGAGAAATTGTATCTCGCGATTCTTATACTCCACCATACAAAACTTCGTATGATTTTGAATACTCAAAAAAAAATGCCTAATAGAACTACCGTCATATAGGCGTAGGAGCCCAATTTGATTTGGGTGGGCTGTAACGACTTGCCCACTAAAATATAACCAAAATTTTTCGCGTTCCGCATGTTAATGTGCATATCATATAGGCATGCATCGGTTTTGACACCAATAACATACAATTATTTTCCGTATTATTACCCTTCCATATTGGTTATAATTATTGCGGAAGTCGTTACAATGTTAATGGTAATAATAATAATATAAGTTTAACCATTGAAAAACACATTGCAAATTATCTTTCTTTCAGTAGGTGCCCGAAAAGATATCAGCATATCATATGCATGTGTTTCTACTGACCATACATCACCATGGTTATGACATGTTCTGAGCATGCGTAGATGCTACTCACCTTACACCATCATCCACATATCTTCTGAATTCTAGTTTCGCTTTCTCGATACAAGGCGGGTAACCGTATTGACAAGCTGCTTGGAATATCGATGCCTGAAGTAATCTGAAAAGTAAACATATTTAAATATTGTCAATGTATTCAATATAAGAATATGTATCGGCAATATCCGCGGCTATAGAAAAATAATTATTACAATGTATCTATATCGGCAATAACCGCGGTTATAGAAAATAATTATCACAATGTGTCTAAATAGGCCTATTTAAAAAAAATATCAATTCAATGCGATGTTGTCATATTATATGTATTAGCTCCTATAATGTGAATAAAATACTTTGAATCGTCTCCCGACCATACAAAAAGACTATATGCTACTAAACTTTTTCTATCGCTTCTCGGCCTTTTGGCTAAGATCATGTGTAGTATCTGTTCCCTTTCGAGGGGAATGGTGATGAACGACGATGATCACACAGTCACAGTCCCGATGCAAGGGGACTGGGGCTGAGAGCGGATCATTCGTTTGCTAGTTTGGTTTTCGTGCCCAGGTTCTTTCCTGGGTGACTTTTTCTTAAAAAGTAGCTACTAAACTTTTTCTATCGCTTCTCGGCCTTTTGGCTATGATCATGTGTAGTATCTGTTCCCTTTCGAGGGGAATGGTGATGCACACCCGACGATGATCACACAGTCACAGTCCCGATGCAAGGGGACTGGGGCTGAGAGCGGATCAATCGTTTGGTAGTTTGGTTTCGTGCCCAGGTTCTTTCCTGGGCGACTTTTCCTTAAAAAACTAAACTTTTTCTTAAAAAGTTTGCTACTGAACTTTGTCAGAAAATTCATCTTGTTTTCTTTCTTTCATTATTTCAAGAATGACTTTATAGGCAGACATTTACTGGTAGTATGTCATATAGTCCAAGTATATACTACATTTGTAATACTATAGTAATGTTTCTTATATATTCACATTACGATATTCACGTTAAAGGTATTCATTTAATATATCTGTATGCTCCTTTGAAAGGTAGTCAGTTATAGGCCCCAAATTATAGCACGCTTTAACTGCTAGACGTTTTCAAAAAGTATTTTCCTGGAGGTCTATACTCTCCAAATTGTTTTTAGACGTTTTTAAAGAACATAGCAAGATGACTGAATGTTCCAGTGAGGTTTTAATAAACACAGTTTAATAATTTTGATCAAAGGTGACCATATTTGAATATCTAGCATATTTGGGGCCGATACAGCATACCTATTAGACTAAAACATGGATCACGTCGGTGTCTTTTGTTGCCTGAATGTTACTACACCATTTTGTGGTAGACAAAATGTAAAGCATTGTAAGCATGTTATGTAACGCCATATGAGGCTTATGTTTTCCTCTTTGTACTGTGTTTCTTCTGAGGAATTTGACCTAATGGTATGTGTGTATCCTAGGCTGACACAACCCCTTTAATTGACAAGCTACTGGTGTTTAAAGGGGTATTTAAAGGTCAATTGGTGTTTTTCCACATACAGTCATCCTATGATTGTGCTTCCTACCTTTGTGAATCTGGCACATTATTGTTTAAGTTATCAAGGGCTTCATCATACACAGGACCTATTAACTGGAGCATGTAATCCTGTATTGGAAACAACAAACATACAATTAAAAAATATAAGCAGATATATAGGAAGCAACCGACTACGTACCAGATAAAAACGTCGCCATATGAAAATACGTATCATGAAAATATGAATACATCCCAAATGAAAATAGTAATTACTTAAAAATGAAATGAAATGGAAGACAAGAAAACAGAATCTCGAAATACCTGAATCAAACCGTAAGCTGACGTCAACGATAACATCTGTGTGACGTATGCAAAGTTGTCCAATAAGACACCCCATGGGAGATGATGGCGCTCTTTCGACATATATTTCGTGAACCTGAAAAGATCGCTATAGCTGAGATAGCCTGCCATAGAGAGAATAAAGGCATCGTCTATCAGTGCTGCTCGGCTTGCTGGTGAAATTGCTTCGTGATCTTCGTCCAGTTGTCGAAGCAAACGGTTGCGATTTTCTTCGTCGTACCAAACACGGTAGTAGCCGGTACGGTTTGCATTCACGATTATCCAGTCATTCTCGTTGTAATTCTCGATGTTTATTTCGGTAGCGGTTTCTTGAAATGAGGGGAAGGGGGCGGGGGGAAAGAACAATTATCTATCTAATTTACATAATTTATTCCACGTCATCATTACAAATAGTTTGTAACTTGCTCATCTTTTCTGATGTTTTCTAGTATATTACCTTTAACGTTAATATCGTGTTAATATACGTTGCAAAATTAATGCATGCAGAAGAAATTGGCCGACCAAAAAAGTAACCAATTGACGCCGATCTTTTATAGCGATCTCAAAAGTTCCTCTTTATGAATATGCATATTTCGATTCACCGTATTGTTACCGTTTATGCATACATTTTACGGGATGCAAAAATTCGTTTTCATGAACAAAATAACGCAATCTATTCGCAAATATCTTTGACTAACAAGAACATTTCATCTGGATATATGAGAGTGACGATGTGTAGTATAATTGGGTACTCAATATTTAGTCTTCATGAATATGCATGAGTTGTAGTTCACCTTATTATTCCAGTTTAGGATTGATTGTCAGGACATATCCCGTAGTAATATTTCCTTTCCATGACCAAAAGAGCACACTTCCTATTCGCATATACCCTTCACACACAAGGACATATCCTATGGATATTTCCTATGGATATTTCCTATAGCGAGGGTGTGGATAATTGGGTATTTCGATTAATACTACGTAGTGACTCACCAGCCGATCTTTTGATGACGTATTTCTGTGGAGATGTCCTGTCGTTTTGTGAACCAGTAACAAAGGTTAGTGGAATGTCCCACCGATAACTGCAAAAAAGGGGACGTACTTTCAAAATTAATGAAAATATCTTAGGGAAGCTTGGGAACTAATCAATATCTGGCTTTGATTTCAAGTTTCTTTTAACATTAAGTTCTTTAAATATCCATCTGAATCTCTTCAAATATGTCCTTGAATGTTTTTAAATATCCGCATGAGTTTTAAGCATGTACAGTGTTTTAGAAAGTTCATGTGTATATTCATTTAAGCAGAATGCGTATGATCCTATTACCTTCCGAAGGCCATTATAAAACCATTCGATTCGTAGCACCACGGAGTTGTTATGACAACTCCCTGGTTACACTATCTGTTCCCTTTCCAAGTGATACACTTTAAAGGGTGTGAAGACTCGCGCACAAAGAAACATCTGATGCCGGTAATCTGACCTAGTTTCGAATGAGGTGTAGCAGAAGTATTAGACACTACCATCGATCCCAGAAAATACACACACAGCTTGCTACCGTCGGTAATTAGACACTAGTGTTCAGGCAATGCATACAGCTACGGTCAATACCCGCAACACAGTGTACATAGTAGCGACGGACATCTCAGCAGGGAGCTGTTATGGAACTCCCTGATCTCAGGTACAGATAAAAGATAACAAGGTATCACGTTTCATTACTGTCTGCATTTTGTAGTGACAAGAAGAAAACTTCACTTGCAAGCAACGGAAAGCTACATTTTTTCAGAGGGCGGCACGCGGTTTGAAACGAGTCTTCAATGCCTTTAACATCATAATGGTCCCACGGTCACGGACTCGATATAAGGGAACTAGGGTTAAGAGTGGGTGGAGTTTTCGTTTACGTTTATTTGACTTACTTGTAAGGTGAGGGCGGTAGACTTTCTTTCATTTCTTCGTTCAGGAGGAATACGTTCTGTTCAACTTTGACCTTTCTTCTTCCTGGATTTGTTGTTACTCTCACAATTGGATATCCAGATTGTAACAACCAAGGTCGCATCAAGTCCGCTATATGAATGCCCAGGTCGTTATGATCAACATTCTGAAATAAACCAAAGGGACACAGCAGGCGCGGCGGAGCGGAAAAATTATTGGGGGGGCTAATGTGTGGAGACTATCTAAGCGGAGCGCCACCATCGGTTGGCGCGGAGCGTACAAGAAAATTTGGGTTTTTTCAAACCCCCAGATGGCCGGAAACGGCACTTTCCGAGTGTTTTATGCTGCGAATACCCAGCCCTAAAATATAGGTCTCAAGCCTGCAATTTCTCAGATTGCACGTAAAAGTCTGTAAAAACATTGTAATTTGTATATTCGATGGTTTTTTAAGAGAGTAGCTATTACTCGTAGTGTACTCGCAAAGATGTTTTTTAGTGTAGTAAGGGCAGTGGCGGAGCTAGAGTATTGGTCAGGGAGGGCGAGAATGGTCTGTAGGGGAGCTTTCGACACTATCTAAGCGGAGCGCCACCACAGGTTGGCGCGGAGCGTACAGAAAATTTTTGAGTAAAGATACTCCCTAGATTGCAGGAAATGACCCTTTCCGGGGCCTTGCTAATTTGCAGATAAACGGAGAATAAATAGGTGTCGTCGCCATTTTGTCGGAAAATTAAACCAACAGAATATGACAAATATCAATAGGTATATGAGAGCGCAATAAAATAGTCAAAAATCGCGAATAAGTAAAAAGTAGTGAAAAGCTGAAAAGGGCGCCAGCAGTCCATTTGAGTCCGTCAGGGGGGGGGGGAGGCATCCGCCCCCTGACTGTATATATGGACGCTCCGCCACTAAGTAAGGGGATGTTGGAGAACTGGCTGAAATGAGGCAAGTCATTGGCCTAAGACGAAGTTGTGTTACGCTTACCGGTACTCACACTCACTGCTTCCACTTTTCACTGCTTCCCAACCGCGTGAAGACTCGGTTGGGGTGACAATGTGGTCTATAGCCAGGGGACGGGCCGAGGGTCCCCCAGCAATTACTAAAATTATTACACCTATAGTGTATACGTGTGCATCGGACAGATCGACAAGTATGCATTGAAAAATGGGCAGATGCACGTTTCGGAGCCTTGGTAAATATTGGGGGGGCTTATCATGCATTTGCCCCCTCAACTTTTTTATTGGGGGGGCTGAGCCCCCCCAAGCCCCCCCGGTTCCGCCGCCACTGGGACACAGACAGACAGACAGACAAACAGACAGACAGACAGACAGACAATTATTAAGTTGTATCATCACGCATCCGGTGTATGACGTCCCTTCACTGTATTGCATAAGCGATTATGTAAACTATCTATTAATCTTTGCCTCAATGTATTTTCTTTTTTAAATTATCATACACATTTTAGCCATTTAAGTTACATTAAGGGTAGGGAGTCATTAATTATTCCTTTCGATATTTTTTTCTGAAGATTTGATCACGCCGTGACATAAATCTCATCCTAAATGAAACAGAAAAATTTCCCAAAAAGTTTACTTTTACGTAATTATTTAGAGTAAAATTTGACTATAATGAAGCTATTAAAGTTTTTATCGGGTTTTCTTCCCCTAAGGATTTCATGTTAGAAAATATATCATAATCAACAAAAGGTTAACCCAGAAAGCTGTTTTAAATTATTCACAAGAAGCATACATATTCTTATCAGCATTGATTGGTTCATATGCAAGTCTGACGGCAAATTCTAGCTATATGATTGGCTAACAGCTTGTTTTCTGAAGGCGTCGAGAAAATGATGCCTACCTCACCTTATTACCTTAGCTATAGACATAAATGTAATGGTAATTCCTAAAGAAAATGAACTTCAATGAACAAAAGAATACATTTGTGGGTTGGGGTGGGTGGGGGGCTTAGCAAGAATTCTTTCGGACATTAATGATGTAATACTATCTATAAATTGTGCGTATAGGCTATACACCAAAGGGTTTATTACTTACCTTGTCCAGAGCATTCCATATATCTTCCGAATTAGCATTCTGGTATGCCCGTTCATTTAAAAATCTCTGTTAAAAAAGGAAAGTGCAAACAGCTTTAGTTTATCGAAATTTCTTTCTTCTATACTCTTTCTTAAATGGATTAAACTTTGATAATGTAAAAGATATGTCATGGTTTTTAACTGATACCGTAATAATACAAAGTTGTTCGTCTGAATCACGACATTGTAAAGTCACACAGTCTTTGATTTTGACTAGGAAATTAAACACCAACAATGGGCTATATAGACGGCATCACTTGACATATTTTGTCACATATGAATACTGGTTTCTCACCAAGATGGCCATGGAGAATTCTGAGGCCAAGAGGCAACGACTAAAAAAGAGGCCTAATACGGGTGCACTGCGGAACATGTGCATAGTTTTAATAATGGATTTATTTTGTCTAAACCGAATTGTCAGGATCATTTCACAGCCGTAAGGTGTTTCTCACATGTACTGAATGATGATGCTCTCAGTGAGGAGAGAGAGGTGGAGGTAGTGTGGGCTTCTAAGACTGATACCGTATGTAGGTATACTGTAAACTCCTGATTATTGTACAACCATTTTAATTTCGGGTCACATCTATTATTGTTGTCCTCTCTGGCGTTCCATACCGGATCTTCACTGATTATCGAATGTCATGTTAGCTCCTGATCAACCAAACATTCAACTTGATATCCAATACATCAAGCGGGAGGAAGAGATCCCCTTTTTTCTTCTCATTCTTCCCAAGAGTCAGGGTCGCTAACCTTCTACGCGATTCATTTTAAAAATCATGACTTGCATTGAAGATGACAAAATGTTCGGATGGGTTGGTGAGAATTTCTAGACAGACTGTGATTTTTGACACCTTTCCAATCATGGCCAATTATTAATGCATATGTTGCTTGCCTCGTTTAACACCGATAAAGAGCTTTTAAAGTAGTGAAATACAGTCGTTTGCTATATTTACTTTCACTGAACAAGAAAATACGGTATCTAGGGTTTGCAGTGTTAGGGGGGAAAATGAGTTAATACATATCCCGTCGGTTAAGAAGAAAAAATGTCTTAGGAAGGAAAGTGATCCACGAAACGTGCTTTGAAAAGTCCACACAAAGTTATCGTATTACGATATCTGCATATCAGAGATAGACTATCGCAGTGATGTGAACGTTATGTCTCAGGATCTCAAACATGGAACATTAAGTTATATCTTTTACACAAATGGAAACTTCTTTCTCAAAGAAATTAGCCATTTAATAAGACTATGATGATGATGATGATGATGATGATGATGATGATGATGATGATGATGATGATGATGATGATGATGATGATGATGATGATGATGATGATGATGATGATGATGATGATGATGATGATGATGATGATGATGATGATGATGATGATGATGATGATGATGATGATGATGATGATGATGATGATGATGATGATGATGATGATGATGATGATGATGATGATGATGATGATGATGATGATTATGATGATGATGATGATGATGATGATGATGATGATGATGATGATGATGACGATGATGATGACGATGACGATGATGATGATGATGATGATGATGATGATGATGGTGACGATAACGATGACGATGATGGTGATGATGACGATGACGATGACGACGACGACGACGATGACGATGATGACTTTGAAGTCGACTTTTAAGAATGAGGTATGATCTCACAGTGTGAAATATTTGGGTCATTCGTATATAATTCATATTGGCCGTACATCGGGAAATCCTTGTCGTGGGGACCTACCTCCATTCCTGTCCTGAAAGCTGTTTCTCCAATCAGATCTAGCAGCATCCGAACAACGGCGGTACTCTGAAGAGGTGAGGAAAATAAGCACATAAAATCTAATCGCATATCATTAGTTATTTTAACTTATATGAAATACCTTCTAAACGTGCATTATATAATACATCGTAGGAATGCAATAATACAAATATTGGTAGGCTAATTATTTCTGACAGAAATGAGAAGTTGGTCGTGTTTGAGTTGATAGCTCGATATACCCTTTTCTCCCGATTACGAAGTCTGAATAATAAGGCAAGAAGATCATCAGAAAAAACGCATTTACACACGGAGGCGTCTAGAGCCGGGGGTGTCCGGGGGGGGGGGGGAATAACGTCATCCGGTTCCCTTATTGAAGTCTTCATAAATTCATTTTTACTTTTATTGGCGTAATGAAACTTTTCTTCTGGTGTCCGAAGCCCTGATCTGATCCAACGTTTGCCATATCCGAGGCCCCCTATAATTGACCCATTGCCTGTAGGTCCCACCCCCTTAACTCACCCAATCCCTTCGTCATGTTCGTATATACCCCATCATGTTTACCCTGATTGGGGTGCAATTGCACACAAGTTTTAAGAAAAGTTACCGGTATACGCAACATGTTCCTCGCTTGTATGATTAAATTCCGCTACCTGAAACCACCTCTTTGATAGGCTCACCTCTCTCCAAAAAAAAATGTTTTATTTATGAATTATGAATTTGATTCGCATTCGAGGGACTTTTCAGGCCTTTTGAACTTTTCTTTCATGATCTACCACAACCTATAAATGAAAGTAAGACACCGATTAAACGAAGCAGAACATACTTACAACTGACTTGAAGGATTGTTTGATCATTGGAAATGAAACTATCAACAGGGAAAGTTCATAACACTTTTTTTTTATCTTAACATTTTAGAGAAAGGGCAAAACATAGCAGAGAGAAAAAAAAACAATTAACTAAGAGGTGCTTGCCATGTTAAATTTCTTCTTAAAACGGTTCAGTTTGAAATGTGGTAAAAAATCGATACTAAAATAACGTGACATTACGTAAATTTCATTAACAGCCTGTATAAAGAAGTCACGTTTCATTTAAAGTAAGGGCGAAAAATGTGGGAAATTTCTGATTTGCCTTCTGCGCAATACCATATCGATATCATTAATGATAACAGATGAATACAAATAAATATTGGGTACGACACTTTCAACATTGCACAATAATGATTTATTAATTACTTTTGAAATTAACTTTCCCCTTGCAAATTATGTTACACTTCATGACTTTGAATTTTAGTTTCAGCAATAACCGATCCAAACTTTTCATAGGAAAGTTGCCGCCAAACTGGCGATAAAGCGCAAACAACTTACTGCTTAAATGAACATGATATAAAGTTTCGTTCAAACTTGTTAAATCGATATTCCGCTGGTTAAAATTGAAACTGATTGCTCAAAAAAGTTACAGGTAGATTATTTTATTTATCTGCTCAAAGCCATGCACATACTCACAGCATTTTGTATGACGAAAGATAAAATTGTTTTTTTTTTTTCAATTTTGTTGGTATTTTGTGAAAGCATCTGGCAACAACAAAGTGGGTGATGTCGTCATGGCAATTAAGCTGAATTTTGTTATTCTTATTACGTTTGAATAGTTTAACTTAAAGTGTGGAACTATGTTTATTTTATATGTCTTAAGGATAACTGTTACAATGTCTTTCACCGAAATAAATTCCAGTTTAACCAATTTGAATTCGTAACGCAATTTATATGTCCTCTAACTTGAACAAAGTATCAAGTTTATTTTGTTACACGTAGTAGAATAGTTTCGTAAATAGATGTGCTACATAATGGACATTTTCGATTTAACATTCATTAACCTATTATCTGACATCATTACCTAATTGTGACGGGCAAAAAAAATCTACCTATTGAAAGAAAACTTGAATCGAATTAGGTTAACATGAATGTTTGATTTGATTCTGTTTCAACTTACATAATAGCCTATATATCTAGTATACATTTAGTATATATATATATATATATATATATATATATATATATATATATATATATATATACTTGTGTCATGAAACTGATGCGACATTTTGATGTGATATTCTATACTAACTATATATCTTTTAGTGCATGAACGAGTGCCATCCAGAGTGATCTAGTTCTGTGACAATATAACATGACATATTCCTACAGCCGATTCAAAATCTATAGCAATTCACGTGTAAAAACCGGCTTGAATTACACGACACAGTATCATGTCGTAAGAAGTCTCTTAGGTGGTATAGTAAATGTATTTCTTATATGTACTGAGAGAGCTATATATCAAGATAACAGGTTTGTATTTGTGAAGATTGCTTCACAATCATGCAGCTATACAAGGCAGTGCAAAGTGGATATTAGCATATGGCACACATTCACTGAGAAATTAAAGAGATATTTCCTGCGATAGCCGATGAGATACTTTGTATGGAAGATAGAACAATATATTCTTCACTGTTGTTACTGAAACCCATATGGTCAGTGATATCAACATGGCAGATGTTCTCGTAAAAAAAATTGTTCTTTCCTATAATGATATATGCGTTTGATTTGTTCTTGAAATGTGATACATATTTGTCATATTTGATTAGCTGTCAATGTCGTCTGTATTTAAAATTTCATTAAAATTCTTCTTTTCTTTTATTTTCTCTTTTTCGTAATCCCCCCCCCCCCATGCCCGTCTCCTCTTTGGATAAATTATTGCAACATTATAATACAAAACAACTGTTGTCTGCTCAATTACCAGGATGACATTATTCACTCTGCTGTTGCCAGGTGCAATCACAAAATATCAGGAAATTTGAACATTTCATATCTTCGTCATCCAAAATGTTTAAAGAATGTGATATGTACCCAAAGATGCAGAAAATTTCGACCAAATTTGTTTAGCAATAAATTTCAGCCATCGGACGGTTCCTTTTAACCAAAAAAATCGCAGAAAGAACTTTAACTCCACCGTAATCTTCATCCTGGTCATCTTTAAGACTACAGCTTGAGCCTTAATATATTACGTCATGTGACGTCCTATGACGTCATATGACGTCATGGGATACTCACCTTCCAGTAAATAATACGGTCGAAATTGTCCAGAACCTGTGACGGTTTATTGATTTCACGAAGTATTGGATGTGACGTAGGCATTGCGTCAAGCTTCATAATGGAGAGCATATTTTGAGTGAAAGCCTGATCTTCTAACTGAAAAAAATGATTGGAAATTATGTTTTAAAAAAAAACAACAACGTGAGATAAAAAAAAAAATAAAGCAAAATGAAAACAGCAATAAACTGAGTAAATCGCTTTAAAGAATGTTGATGGATAGTGAAGTATCAACTATCAAACGTATACATGTAGAAAAGTAGGTATTTTCTATAACAAACAAAAACTTCAAACGGCAAGGTTTAACAAACCATATATTACTTATATACCGTAATGACACTTCAGGAGATGTTTGCAATGAATTCCCTCTCATTACCAGTATTAGGGCGAGTTGCTGGTTTGGGTGTCAGAGCGTAGCGCATTCATCTGATGCTTGACCTATCACCGCAACGAATTATACTTACAAAGCTTCTCACTCGGGGATTGAATTTTGCTGAACCACAATTATGCACGAGTTATTTACCTATATATAATTATGTGACTTGTTATTTGGGGTTAGTATATACCTTTCAGTGACGATTAAGTTTCCGGATTGTGCGCACATAATGAGAATAAAAGCAAAAAATAATTATGTTTTACTTTTCTTGCAAATATACAGCAAATGACCAAAAAACAAAATAATAGCAAACAGAAATAATAAAGAAAAAAACAGAAAAGGGAAATTGACAAATAGAGGAGGAGTAAGAAGAAAAGGTCACGTGACCCTAAAACCTTGAAATCTAAGATGACACCACAAAAACAAAAAAATGATATGATAAATCTTGGAGGCTCTTTTGGGAATGTTGTATAAAATACTGAGTCACACATTGGTTGGAAAACAGGGGACATGTATTGGTGTAGATACCAACGGGGCCATTAATTACCAAAATGGCGGTGCATAAGTAAACCGGCAGTAAAAAGTAAGGAATATCAGCATATATAGCGTACTAAATATTTACACTAATTTACAAAGGTTTGAACAAAATTGCATTTTCGGCTAAGTTTTGGAGAAAAGAAACGTTCAGAAGAGGGGACCCAGGGAATCGGGGAATCAGAGACCCCGGACTTTTACCTTCTGTTCACCCCCCCCCCCCCCCACAAGTCATGATCTCAACCATACACTGTGAAATATCTGAACATGTTAGGGCATACCTTATTGTGATGGTTTGACCTGTGATATCAATATAAACGAAGTTACAACACTTTTGGAAATGAATAGTTAGAATTAAAATAATAGCGGCTTGTTTTTGGGGATAATTTTTCTTGGTTTATACAAATTTCCAATTTGGAGGGGCAAGGCGGATGTTTCAGCAGGCAGTGTGTACGACAATTTCTCTTTAGGTTTGAATTAGCACTGTCTGTCACTGTAATATCCCTTGAACCCCCCTTGCCCCCCCCCCTTGTTCCCCCTTGTTCCCCTTGTTCCCCCTTGTCCCCTCTCCTCCCTTCTCCCATCATCCCTGCGTCATGATATATCGGAATCGATTGAGAGAGAAAGAGAGAGTCGAAGGAATACGAAAAGTATCTCGGTTTACATTTCTTTCCGCGTTGTATCTCCGTTTTTTTATTATATTTCGTGTTTCTTAAATTTCCCAGGTCCCCTCCTCGCCAATACTCAGAATAACTTGATTGTTCGTCGGATATCTAGTATAGGTTCATACACACTGTAATGAAATAATGGTTAAGGCTATATGTTAAGGCTATGATAAACCAAATTCTAATTTCCAGGCGAACAGCCAGGTTCCCTCTCAATCTCCTCGTCGAATTGTTTTTATTGGTTTTCTCAATTTGTTAGGTTTAAAGAGTGAAGATTCCTCGGTAACCAACCGAAAACTGTTCTCTTTTTTTTGTCTCTTATTTTGTTTTATTCAGTCTTTCTTTCTTTACCCCTCTGTTTTTTCTTTTCTCTTTTTGGTTGTTGGTTAGTTCAACTGTCGGCTTCCGGTGATCGTTTCATCTTCATTTAAGGTGCAATTATTTTCAAGCGATATTTCTCAGAGCAACCCAGAAATTCGCTTGCCTGGGAATAAGCTACAAGTTAACAACTCGCGTATGAATGCTAATCCTTCATAGAGTTCTCGTTCTCTTTCGTGTCAATTTAGGAGTTAAACTTGACCTTCAAATCCAGGTTTCCTTCCATTTCTTCATGTCTTTCTTAAAAAATGAAATAGTACAAGGAACAAACAACGCAATAAAAAATGAAATAAAAGCCCTGGATATAGCGTTTAATGGTGTTTAAAAGAGTTGGCATTCCTTAGATAATTTCGTTCCCACTTCTTAGCAGCAACAGGAAAATGTTTCTTTATACGATATAATGAGTTTTGTCGCCTCATAAGGCATAATTTTTGTACTTTGTGGTGGATCTTGGGGGAACGGTAATGTGTATATCAAGTTCGTGTCACGGAACATATCCGCAAGGTACTGTGCCGCCAGACCATTTAGAGACTTATTTACACCATTGTCAATCTTTTACATTTTAAATACATTTTTCGAGATTGAAATCATTTTCAATTTCAGATTCAAGGTTAGCTTCTGATCTATCATCGAATGTTGCAGTTAGAATATTTCTTGATGAATGCTTTCTGTCGACGACTTAGTCTGAGAGCATTTCTAGCACTACTGGCAAACCCCAAACTAAAACTACAATATACTCAAACATCGGTAAAGTGTATATCCATTATAATATGGAATACAAATATTGTCAGTATAAATGAATGGTTTTATACGCTTAAGTAAAGCCAATCTACTGAATACCAGCTTGTAAACAGCATCGACCTGTTTATTCCATTATTAAACACTCATTGGTGATTTTTTACGCCCAGAATCTTTCCAGAAAAATATGCTCTCGATAACAGTATATATCAGCGGCAATATTTAATTTGTTCTTTTGATTGGATACTTCAAGATTTGAATCATTTTTGTGTAAATTTGAACAAATATGGCCTTCTTACGAAATGTGTGTGTGGGAAAGGGGAAGAGGAGATGGGGGGGGGTTATACCAGGGGCGGCGGAACGGGAAAATTATTGGGGGGCTAATGTGTGGAGACTATCTAAGCGGAGCGCCACCATCAGTTGGCGCGGAGCGTGCAAGAATTTTTTTTTTTTTTTTCAAACCCCCAGATGGCCGGAAACGGCACTTCCCGAGTGTTTTATGCTGCGAATACCTAGCCGTAAAATATGGGTCTCAAGCCTGCAATTTCTCAGATTGCACGTAAAAGTCTGTTAAAACATTGTAATTTGTATATTCGATAGTGTTTTAAGAGAGTAGCTATTACTCGTAGTGTACTCGCAAAGACGTTTTTGAGTGTAGTAAGGGCAGTGGCGGAGCTAGGGGCATTGGTCAGGGGGGGCAAGAATGGTCTATAGGGGTGCTTTCGACACTATCTAAGCGGAGCGCCACCACAGGTTGGCGCGGAACGTACATAAAATTTTTGAGTAAAGATACTCCCTACATTGCAGGAAATGACCCTTTCCGAGCCTTGCTAATTTGCAGCTAAACGGAGAATAAAAAGGTGTCGTCGCCATTTTGTCGGAAAATTACACCAACGGAATATGACAATGTCAATAGGTATATGAGAGCGCAATAAAATAGTCAATAATCGCGAATAAGTATAAAGTAGTGAAAAGCTGAAAAGGGCGCCAGCAGTCCATTTGAGTCCGTCAGGGGGGGGGGGGGTCATACGCCCCCTGACTGTATATATGCACGCTCCGCCACTAAGTAAGAGGATGTTGGAGAACTGGCTGAAATGAGGCTACGTCATTGGCCTAAGACGAAGTTGTGTTACGCTTACCGGTACTCTCACTTACTGCTTCCACTTTTCACGGGGCGTGAAGACGAGGTTGGGGTGACAATGTGGTCTATATCCAGGGGACGGGCCGAGGGTCCCCCAGCAATTACTAAAATTATTACACCTATATAGTATACGTGTGCATCGGACAGATCGACAAGTATGCATTGAACAATGGGCAGATGCACGTTTCGGAGCCTTGGTAAATATTGGGGGGGGGGGGCTTATCATGCATTTGCCCCCTCAACTTTTTCATTGGGGGGCTAAGCCCCCAAGCCCCCCCCCGGTTCCGCCGCCACTGGGTTATACCTTATACCTGCTGGTCTTCGAATGGATTTCACAATTTTCTCTTGCAGTTATGAACTACAGTACTGCTATTTAATCTTAACGGCGTGAAGGCAAACGCGTGTCATCGTTTATTGCCAAATCATTGTACTGTATGATAGGACTTAAAATTGTAAAGATATTGTCATGGCAACTGTCATTAGTAGTAGTAACGATGGTTTAGGACAATCTATTGTTAAGGGATTATATTAATATGAATATTGTTATTAATATTTTTATGAATATTTTTATGAATTTTTTTATGAATTTTTTTTATGAATTTTTTTTATGAATTTTGATATGAATTTTGATATATGATTTTGATATATGATTTTTATATGTTTAATTAATATTATTATCATTATGTTTTAGTAAAATAAATTGTATGATGTCATATGACAGAACGCCCTCTATTAACAAAGTTTTAGGATTAAGTGCGCCCTCCTTTTCCAAAGTTTTGAGAGAGAAACATGACACGTTGGCAACAAGTTCTGACATGATTGGCATTTAACAGAGGGGGGTGTGTTAATGATTGAAAAGGTATCTTAATGAGGAGCTTAAGTAGAGTGCTCTTATGTAAGATGATAAGAATGATGGCGAAGCGGAAGTAAAGAAAGCTTTAGAAATGATTGCGACGGATTATTGTAAAAAACCAATGATCACTTTGAAGATGGGATGAGGGTATTTTTCACTATACGGGTTTATTTGTGTCATAAGGAGACAGACGGACGTAGCTTAATTATGAAAGCAATGATTAAGGGGGGATAAGGGTACCCACGTGTATATCCTTATGCTTTTGATGGAAAAGGCTTACAGGCGTTTCATTGTTCAAAGATTAAAAACAGAGATATTGGTGTGTTGTAAAACCCTTTATAAGATCACTCTGCATCGAAGCATCTCACTGTTCACATCGTTCCTCAGCCAATCTCAACTCTTTGGACTTAGAATATTTTTGCTGTTCAACTATCTGAAAAGTTTGGACTTAGAATATTTTTGCTGCTCAACTACCTGAAAAGTTCGGACTTAGAATATTTTTGCTGTTCAACTATCTGAAAAGTTTGGACTTAGAATATTTTTGCTGCTCAACTACCTGAAAAGTTCGGACTTAGAATATTTTTGCTGCTTCCATCCTCTCAAAAGTTTGGACTTAGAATATTTTTGCTGCTCAACTACCTGAAAAGTTTGGACTTAGAATATTTTTGCTGCTCAACTACCTGAAAAGTTCGGACTTAGAAAATTTTTGCTGCTTCCAACCTCTCAAAAGTTTGGACTTAGAATATTTTTGCTGTTCAACTATCTGAAAGTTCGGACTTAGAATATTTTTGCTGCTTCAAACTTCTCAAAAGTTTGGACTTAGAACATTTTTGCTGTTTCAACTATCTTAAAGTTTGGACTTAGTCATTTTTACGGATTCTTGATTTGGACGACATTCATATCATGGCTTCCTCAATCGAAACTTCGACGCTTTGTACCGATGACTCTGTGCGGCAAGGCTTGAAGAGACTGCGCCGTCAAAACGCAGTGCCTTTGGACTTGAACATTATTAAAATGGCCAAATTGGTAAAAGATGTAACGCCACCAACACCTCAAGACGAGGAAACCCGTCTACAATGGCCGAGCCCTACTAAGCGGTCGTCGCAGTCACCTCCACCAACGGTATCGCCATTGACAGAGGGTTACGACGAAGCTGGTTGCAAACCAACGCATGTGAGTAAACCTGCTCTGTTTCATCTCGAAGGCAATACGCATGTACAGTTACATACATTTCGTGGCAAGGCTTACGTTACCATAAGACAATTTTATAGCAAGGATGGATGTGATGCATTACTACCGGGAAAATCAGGGCTTACTTTATCCGTCAAACAGTGGGGTGAACTAAAATTTTTAATGACGCGTATTAGTAATGCGTTGAAGGAAGTTGAAAAGAACCCTTTGCCTTCACGTTCAGTTTATGAAAAACATCATTTACAACCTGAGAATGAAACTAACACGCTTGAAAAACCTTTCAAAATGATAGCCTTATCTCGTTGGATGGGGAAGACATTTATCAGTCTACGTGAACACACACGATACAGTAAGTTTGGAAAATGTTATCCGACAAAGAAAGGTATAAATATAACGGGGGAGCAGTGGATGTGGTTGGAGAGTATTGTGCCTGACATTGACGAAAAGCTCGCAGCGATGATTGCTGATTGTAACAGGATTTAGTATTCATATGTTGTTCGTACTATGTTTCAGGATGAAACTGAAGTGATCTGGGTATTGGATTCGGATGAGGAGGCAGAACTGGAGACCCCGAGCGTGAATGCACCACAACCGGATGTAGTGGCCCCCAAAGTGTCTAGGCACATCAAGAGGCGAAACCCCAGATGTCAACCAAAGAGGTTGTTTGAAAAAGGCATCGTCGTAGATGAGGTCCAGACAACGACAACCGAACACGAAAAAAAGTTGCAACGTTTAGCAAAGAATGTGATTTGTCAAGAGCTTTGGCATATCATAAAACAAAAATGCGATGATTTGTGTTACGGATGTAGTGTGGACCATCCGAGTCAGATTGAGCACGACTGGTGTCTCATGGCCACGGACGATGAACGCCTCGCAATGTTCCTGGATGATTCCGTAAAAAACTTGGACATTGAACATATTTTTAAGACCAAATATCTGGTGGAATGTCGTGCATTGAAGATAAATATGCCACCAGAGGAATTGTGGATAAGTTATTATTGTGTGCATTGGGTATTACGTGAAGATGTTGATTTGTTAAGAAGAATAATGTTAAGAATAAGTAATAATGATTAAAAATGTGTAACGTAAACAATACATAATTAAGATGTTAGTTAAAATAAATGTAAATGATTGTGTTGTAAGTAAAAGCTAAACAAATATTATCTTAAGCTTTTTTTTTTTTAAATTTTTAAATTTTTAATCTCAATTACAGTCTATATACGACAGTTACACGTGTGTTCGTTTGTCGTGTTTTGGCTTACAAGTCTCCGTCATTTTATTTTTATTTGTCAGGAATATTAAGCTACACCATCCCATCCCTCCCTTGCATGTTCCCCGTTCCCCCATTATTCCCCCTCCCCCCCCCCCCTTACAAATGATATAGTACCAACACCTTGTTTAGCCATTTAGGATAATGATATCGAGGAGAGTTTATCATTCACTGTCCGCTCCTCTCATAACAAAGAACCTTGTCCCTCCCCCCACCATGGATGCAAACCACGAGGACTACTTGCACAAGATTTATTACGACCCCCGACACCCTGCGAGTTATGGAGGGGTTAACAAACTTTACTCAGAAGTCAAAAAGGAAGGGGTGCATCAGCTTACCCGAAAGGCAATTCTTGACTGGATGAAAAAACAAAATACGTATACGCTACATAAAAGCTCAAGGAGACTTTTCTCTAGAAACAGAGTTTTGGTTAGTGCAATGGATCACCAATGGGAGATGGATTTGGTTGATTTAAGTTCTCTTTCGCGGTACAATCGGGGGTTTAAATTTTTGTTAACGTGCATCGATGTCTTATCGAAGCACGCATGGGTAGTACCGATCAAAAATAAATCTGGGACTACCGTATTGAACGCTATAAAAACCATGTTTTCCTCGGGCAGAACGCCATTACAAATTCATACTGACAGAGGTGGGGAATTTTTAAATAAAAACGTTCAAAGATTTTTAAAAGATAAAAACATTCATTATTTCACGACCAACAATGAAACTAAAGCTTCTGTCGTGGAAAGGTTCAACCGCACTTTGAAATCGAGGATGTGGAAAGACTTTACCTATCGCAATTCTCTGAAATACATCGACGTTTTACCCAAACTCGTAAAAGGTTACAATCGTGCGTATCACAGATCCATTAAAATGCGACCCATAGACGTTTCAAAGGAAAATGAAGGACGGGTGTGGCAGACGTTATATCCTTCAATAGCACGGAAACCGAATGACAATTTTAAATTTAACTTACAGGAAAGAGTTAGAATTGCAAAATCAAAACTCAAATTTGAAAAGGGTTATTTACCTAATTGGAGTGAAGAAGTATTCACGGTAGTGAAGCGGAAACCCAAACCTATACCCGTATACAAACTCCAGGACTGGGATGGTGAGGCCATTGAGGGTAACTTTTATGAACATGAACTACAAAGTGTTCACGTCGATGAGAGCGCCCTATTTAGAGTCGAAAAAGTTTTGAAGAAGCGAAAGCGAGGAGGCCGCACTGAATATCTCGTTAAATGGCAGGGATATCCAGCAAAATTTAACAGTTGGGTGAAGGACGTGGACAAGATATGATGGCATCGCACTTTTACGTGACGTTGCCTAGCAACAGTTCATACGAATATTTTCCACGTAACACGCTTTCTAGTTTCACGACGCAGTTGGCAGAGCCTATTGTATTATCAGGGAATTGGGAAGTAGCGCTTTGTGAAATTCAGTATCCTTTCAATTGGCACAATGTGACATATAAAAACTGTGGCATGCTCCTCAACGAGAGAGAGATTTGTTTACCCGAGGGATATTATGACACCATACAGGAAGTCATAGATGCCTTTCACGACGAATTAACCCCAGCGGAGACAGCCAACGTGAAACTACATCTCAACAAGCATTCTTTCAAAACCGCGGTGAGAGTAAAAAGAGGTTACAGCCTCGCTCTTCAAGGTCTCAGTCAAATGTTTGGTTTCTTAGACCATAACAAGATATGTACGGAGGGATTCAACATCGGTGACGTTGTCTCAGATGTACACAATGGCGTCACCAGTTTTTTTGTTTACAGTGACATAGTCGATCATCAGAGGGTAGGGGATGCTCACGTGCCCTTACTGCGCGTTGTTAAAATAGGAGATAAACGCCCAGGGGAGCACATCACGGTGTCGTACACCAATCCGCATTACATTCCCGTTCGATCCCGAATGATAGAAAACATCCAAATAGATTTAAGGGATGATCTCGGACAATTGATTCCATTTCAACTTGGGCGTGTGATCGTGAAACTCCACTTCAAGCAGAGTAAATCTTCCCTTTTTACCTAATCCTAAACGTATCAATATGAAGAATTCATTTGAAGACTACTACCTTCGCCAGGTAGGACGTGGACTTCCAGTGTTCACTGGTTACCACCATCAGAGAGGACACGGATTAGGAGGTATCTTAGGGCGATTAGCCAGATCAGCCCTTCCATTTTTAAAGAGTGGGGCTAAAACACTGGGCAAACAGGCGTTGTATACGGGAACGGAAATTATGAACGATGCGCTGCAAGGAGAACACATTAAAACCTCTGCTAAGCGACGACTTGGTCAAGCAGGACAACGGATGGTCACGAGTGTACTGGAAGGATCAACTTCGAGAAGGAAACCTTTAAAAAGAAAAGCAAAGCCAAAAAACGTCAGAAGACAACGAACCAAGCGAGTGAAGAGGTCTCTGGATATTTTCGACGTGTAATCATCATCATCATCACCATCATGGCCCTTGTTCACAATAATTCATGCGAGTGCATGAAATCAGAGTTGGATTTGTTCACAGTACCCCCAACACAAACCAGCATCGTGAAGGGCAATTGGATTCAATATCATCCTCTCACTAATATCACCGATACATCCCCGATACAATTTTCCGTGCAGGGATCGACCGAGGATTATCTCGATCTGTCTCAAACTATTCTTCACGTGAGGGCAAAGTTGAGTCAAAGTAACGGCGATGATCTCCCGCCGGACGCAAACGTTGGTCCCGTTAATTTGTTATTACAGTCTCTCTTTTCCGAAGTAGATGTCACGTTAAACGATCGTCTGGTAACGCCTTCAACGAATACTTACGCCTATCGTGCGATGATGGAGACATTGCTCTCTTATGGCCCGGAAGCCAAGGAATCTCAACTCACTGGAAGCCTGTTCTACAAAGATACTGCTGGAAAAATGGATTCTTGTAATCCCAACGGAGATCAACAAGTGGTGAATGAAGGCCTAAAAGCCAGATACGAATTTGTCAAGAACAGTAAGGTCGTCGATCTGGTTGGCCCCTTACATTGTGATATGTTTGTTCAGCAAAAGATGTTATTAGGTGGTGTTGAAATGAAAATGAAGTTACACCGTAACAAAGATGCTTTTTGTCTCTTGTCCGGTGAAGCAAACGCATCTTTTAAAGTTCGCATCGTGGATGCTTCGCTTTACGTACGTCATGTTAAAGTTCACCCTGAAGTGGCTTTAGCACATGCCAAGGCTTTGGAGCAAGGCACTGCTAAATACCCTATCAACAGAGTAGAAGTCACATCGCTTTCCATCCCGAGAGGAAACTTAATCTTCAAACGGGAAAGTTTGTTCTTGGGTAATCTACCGAAACGAGTGGTGTTGGGAATTGTCGACACGGAAGCTTTTAATGGTGCTTACAACAGAAACCCATTTAATTTTTATCACCATCATCTGAACTTTTTAGCGTTATACGTCGACGGTGAACAGCTACCATGGAAACCGTTACGCCCTAGTTTTACGGATGACCGCTACATCATGGCCTATCAGACCCTTTATTCGGGATTAAATAGTATGTTTAGTGACAAAGGCAATCAGATCAGCCGAAGTGACTACGCCAAAGGTTACACGTTGTATGCCTTTGACATGACCCCTGACCTAGCGAGCGGAGGCCACTTTAATCTCCGCAAAAACGGAAATGTGCGCCTTGAAATGCAATTTGAGCACGCATTGACCAGAAGTGTAAATGTGGTTGTATACGCTGAATATGACGCCGTGGTAGAAGTGGATAAAACTCGCAACGTATTCATAGACTTTTAACGCTCTTCTCTGTAATCACCATGAATACAAAACAATTAATGACGATCATCAAGTCAGACGCAATGTTGCGCCCTTTATGTCGAGGGGTATTTCCAGCGGACTGCCTGCCCACTCAACGCATGAAACCCCCATGGTGTCTTATAGCAAACACGGATATAAAAGAAGAACCGGGAAGTCATTGGGTGGCTATTTTCGTTGGCGTTGAGCAAACAGAATTCTTTGACTCCTTTGGACGTTCTCCCGAAGCATGCGCCTCTTATTTTAGACCATTTCTAAGAAGACACGCTTCAAAATCACCCCTGAAAGTCAATGACAAACAGATACAAGACTTCTTTTCAACAGCGTGTGGCCAACACTGTTTGTATTTTTTATTGCACAGAGTTAGAGGTCTGTCCATGTCGCGAATCGTCAACCAGTTTACGAAGGATTGGCAACTAAACGACTCTTTGGTCAATGCATTTATCGAACGACGCTATGACGTCGCCCTACCTATCGTAGATGACGAATATTTGGCATTTCAAATTGCCAGAATCATTTTTAAAAAGGAGTGTGCGTGGTAATCAGGATTCAATTATGCGTAGGCTAATGACGATAACGGCCATGAGACGACTGTGCACCGTTTTCGTAGTCGAGACATTTGTTTTCTCTTTATATTTAGGGTAACATTTGAAAACGGGTTCATTTCTTTAAATGCATTCGACGAAACTACAACATCCCTTTACGTGCGTCATTGCAGGGCCTACTGGTTGTGGTAAAACGCAGTTTGTAAAGAAAATTTTGACGCAAGATGTCATTGAAGGAACGCCTGAGAGGATTGTGTATTGCTATGGGGAATACCAGCCAGCTTTTATGGAGCTGTCTGCTGCCCTCTCTAACATCCGTTTTGTTGAAGGTCTCCCGACGGATTTGGAGACATATCTTGACCCTACTTACAAAACGTTGATGATTTTAGACGATATTATGACGTCACATGGGAACGATCAACGCATAACTGATTTGTTCTCCAAAGGATCACATCACAGAAATATTTCCGTGATATATATTTTACAAAATTTCTTTTACGGGGCAAAGGAAACGCGTAATATCACACTGAATGCACATTATATCGTGTTATTTAAAAACCCGAGAGACAAAACCCAAGTCTCAAATTTGGCCAAACAGATGTATCCCGGTCAAGTCAAATTTATGCAAGAAGCGTTTGCAGATGCTACCAAGAATCCATACGGATACCTCTTCATCGATTTAAAGCCTTACACGCCCGAGGATTTTCGTATCCGTACAAACATTTTTCCACATGAGACGCAGTATGCATACGTACCCAAATGATCGAAGGAAATAAACACAAACTGATAAAACATAGACACACAGATCTAAGGCCTTCATTTTTTATCTGAAACGCAGACATGGCACCACCATCACGTCGCTTGAGAAACCATGCCCGGGAAATTGATTTTTTATCGAAATGTTCCCCCAAACAGCGAAAGGCTTTCCTACAACACGCGGACCCCCAGTTAATCAAAAGTTTATGTGAATGCGCCGCCAATGTTGTAAAAGGAAATGTGCCATTATCTCGCGTCCAGAAGTCGAAATTGTCGCGGTACAAGAAACATCTCAGGGAACTATCCAACAAACGCCTATCCAATAAAAAGCGCAAGGATATATTAATACAGAGGGGAGGCTTTTTGAGTTTGATATTAAAACCTATCATTCAATCTTTGGGAGGCATGTTACTAGGTGCTGTGACGCAACGATAAAATATCATGCAATATACCAAGAAGATGGTTCTGATGCCTCAGGATGTGGCTCGAGTGGTTCACGCAACCAATCAGGATAAAACACCATCTCGACTCCACCAATTGGATGAAGCCATGAAAAACACTCTAGATAGGAAGGACCTAACCCTGTACGAAAAAGTGGACTTGTACCATCAGATTCTACAACGCTATTTGGACGCAGAAAAAACAGTTGGGGAACCTATCGCGCTGCGTGTTATGAGCGATACGACGACGACGATGGATCAGTCCCAGAGTCAAACTACTACCCCTATTAACAAGGATCAATCTTCCAAGGAGGAACCAAATTATCAATTAATCAAACATTTTCCAAAATCTATTAAAAACAAGGCTAAACTTTTGTTAGACCGTATTCATCATCAGCGTTTATCAGATCATGAACCTACTATCGACTGGAATTTAAAAGGGGAGTTAATCTATGAGGGTAATCCAGTAGTCGGTTCTAACATCACCGACTTAATCCTCGATCTGTTACAATCGCGTAAAGATTTTAATCCTATTGGGTGGCAACAGTTTATGAGAGGTTTAATGACAATCAATTTTCCCGAAGCCTACGTCGGAAATGTAACAAGGCGACAATATATGCACCAATTGAAGGATCCACCCGCCCGATTATTACCCACTCCTCCCGGGAAAAGAAATTCTCGTAGAAGATCATCTCCAGCTAGACCAATGTCTAAACGGCATAAATGGTTAAAATGGGAAGCCCTGTAATCATTATTTTCATTTATTTATTATTTTTATATTTTTTATAATCCGTCATTACTTCCTTCATCATTAGTTCATCATATATCATCTTAGCTTTTAAATACAAAAGAGGAACATAAATAAAGAAGACGCAAAAGCAAGTGAAACAAAACACGAAATATGATGGGGTGTGTGTGGGGGGTCAATACCCTTCTCTTTTTTCTTTCTTTTATTTCAATACGTTTTTTCTTCAATTGAAATTCATTTTACAAACAATTACGTTAAATAATAAATTCTCAAAATATATATACATATAATATTCTCTCTTATTTACATCTTACGACTTTTACTCATACCTTCCATTTTTTCCCACCGTCCCATATAACCCCCCCCCCCTCCCCCATTGATGACATTACGTCTTAGAAATCAAATCCATAAGGTACGGTTCTGAATTCATCTAAAATGATTCTTTTGTCGTAAACGACTCTGTAATCTTTTTTCATCGTCTTATTGACGATCTTCCTTCTTTTGACATCCCGGGTGATTTTATGTGTATCAGTGACCGTTACGACGGGAGGTTGTTTTTTCTCATTCACTGATTGTACCATTTCATACAAAGTATTGTAATTCACTTTTTGAGTGTTTTCATAATTTAAAGTAATTCCGCGAACTTTGCATACGGACATGCCACTATCTAACGTATAGGCGTAATTTTTTGGCCCACCCGTACAAAAGGAAGCAATGAACTGTCCGTCCTTTGGATCGATTTCATTAGTCAAGTCCCCGAGATAATCCCCGGTGGGTGGTTCCCATTCCCCTGGCTTCGTAACATAGATTATACTATCTGTGTCGAAGTATAAAACTCTTTCCTGCAAACGATCGAGTACATCGTACAAACGCAGTCTAGCGTGACAAGTTGTAAAGGCTGCAATTACGACATTAACACGGGCATTAGGTTGAGCAAATTCCTGGTACTCTTTGTAGCAAACTTCTAAGATTTCCTCGTTAATTAAACGTATGTTTCTTACGTCAGTTTTGTCAGAGTCTTGTATTAATTCGTAAAGGCGTGACACGTTGGTCACGACTTCGGTTTTTTCCAAATCTGACCGCTGACCGAATTTTCCCCAAAAGCTGTTCAGCATTAGTTTAGCTAGTGCTCTGAGCCCAGGATTATAGTTAATCTTGCTTGAATCTAATTCAATGCCCTCGTTTGCTGCATAGTCTGCAATGTACTTGTCTCGATCGTCTGCAGTGATACACCATGAAGGCCACCCCGAAGCTTCCTGTTTGACTTTCAAGAACGTGTTGATGTAGTCAGTGAATAAACCCCCCGTTTTCTTTTCTTTATCATACTGTGCCCTGTTCTCGAAATGCCATACAACTTCGACGTTCAAAATTTTGTAGCCTTTTGCAACCGCTTTCTGAACTTCAAGCGTTACCCATGTACCAGTGAGTGCTCTTTCTGAATCAGAATGTGTACAGGGGGTTTGACATTTACTTGAAACACAACTCAAACAAAGGGGAAACATCAGTTTGTTATGTATTTTGACTGGAAGTACTGGGTGAAATAAATTTCTGGGGGGTAGTATCTTACACCGCACTAATCCATAGTACTGAGACATATCATGTGATAAATCATCAGTCACCACTTTTGGGTGATACATAGGATAGGAGCAACACTTGTTGACGTACGGATACAGAGAACAAAAATCGACATATTTAATTTGTTCACCCCCTTGAACTTCATGAAGTAATTTGACTCCATTGGTTCTTCCCCCGAAAAATGCTTCTCGAGGATTCAATGGCTCGAGGTTTCTTGGTACCTGTGCAATGCACATTTTCATATCGAGGGACAGATCTTGATTTAATTGATTCCATTGGTGCCCCCACATTTCTACGTAAACATGACCCGGATAAACATCACGAAAGAATTGCTTTCTCTTTACAGTCCGATTGTAGAGCTCCCCCATTGTAATTTGATGATACGGATGTATTGTGTCCTCGTCATAGCACGTCGGACATCCGTGCCACCAACACCCTTGAAATTCAAAAATAACGTTACCCTCCGTAGCAAACCCATCTACCCAGTACGGTCCCATTTTCCTTTCCCCTTCATTCTGAGCATGTTGTATGTATATGTTCCTCCTAACACTTTCGTACCGTAACCACTGAAGCGATACATAAGAATTTTGCTTTTGTTTTTGATGATGGAAGACTGCAATTGTATTAGGCTTCAAAAAATTACGCCTAAACACTAAATTACATGCGGAGGCTATCGTCATGCAATGTTTGAAAGGGTCAACGCCTCGCAAGTCTTTCTCTGTAATTGCCATGAAGAATTCACGAAAAAATAAACAACAACGTCTCAAAATATCAACATCACTGATACAGTACGACACTATTTCCTTTTGAAAGTCAAACGGGACATTCTTCTGAAGTTCACTTTCATACCAACTCAAAAACTCCTTTCTCTTTTTAACCGACATGGCATTTGGTGTGTAAAAGGATGCATCGGGCAAAGGGCCCACATAGTTTTGATTTGCCTCGGTATTAAATAAATGTGGAAAATAGCCTTTCCTCAACTCATCGATCCCAAACGTTTTGGGGAGAGCAGCTAAAGGCATAGGCATAAAATTAAGGGAATCGATAAACCGAATCTTTTGACTCGACAGTTCAATTTGCATAATTTTCCCGCCCGTGGTAATGATGTTCGGCGTCAACCCTAATTTGTAAAGAAAATCCAAAATAAAATACCCGTCAAACCCTTTGAAATTATGCGCTATAAAAGTCGTATTCTCTTTTTTAATAAACCATTCCCCGAATTTGTTTTGAGTGTTAGCCCCCGAAAATATGACTTGTTTATCCCCACAGAAATTACACAGAGTCTCAAATGATTCAGAGATACACCCCTCACAAACCACCTGGGCAACACATAAGTTTGGCACATGTGTTCCACTTTCTTGGATGGTCTCAAAATCATAAAATACGTACGCGCGAGGGGCAGAGTTTTGTTCATTGTCTTCTTTATGACTTGAACCCTGTTGCGCACACACTTCCCCCATCTCCTGACCCTCTTCCCCTTCTTTTTCAAAAGGTTTTTGTTTATCCTTATGCACTTGAATAGAACACTTATGACCATCTGTTACAGTCAAATGACAAATCTTACAATAATACTCATTACAATTATGCTTGCTGTAACCCCCGTCCCTGGTTTTCCTTAACCTCACTAACCGATCGCAGTGTTTACATTGTCGAAACCGTTCACAAACAGTCATAGAATCACCTTTGCTTTTTTCGTTGATATGATTTCTAAAACAGTTTTCATTTTTAAATTCACGGTTACACTTGTTACAATGAATCCATTGATTATTCACTTCGGTCTTGCAATTTCCTACAAAACAAACGTTGCATGTACTCTCACATACGTGTCTGAAGCGATCATCGTACAATGTATTGTGAAAATGACAATAGTATCCTTTACCGTAAAAAGCGTTTGGTTGAAGTAATAAATGATAGTGTCCGTCGTGCAAGTGGAGAAAAATTTGTTTCCCTATCGCTAAATCTGAGCCTTTGAAAATCACTTCGGGGGACTGTAAACCGCTTAAAACAATTATTTGAAAACGGCGACCAAAATGATTTTGAAAAGTTTGCAGTTCTGGAATACCGCACATTCCTTGGGGTACCCCCGCATTTTCGTGTAATTCTTTCGCTAATTCGAGCTGAATCTTTCTACCCTTTTTTATTTGACTCAACTTAGGGTGATTTTTGTCTTTTATAGCAAGGGCTGTCACTAGAGCTCGAGCGCAACAAAGTTCATCGTTACCCCGTGGAATGGAAATGATGCATTGCTTACCACGAAAAAAATCATCAATTGATTGTCTACCGGTAAATTTATACCGGTTAGACCTACCCCCACCTGAAGGCATTTTCAAATGGATCAAATTCAGCCTAAGTTCACTGTCTAGATATAATTCCCGATTGGACTGTAAAACCTTCTGGATTTCGGCCATAATTTTCTCCACTGTCACGTCACGACGTCTTATGAACGGTAACGCAATAGGTGTATCTAATTGTTCTGATGTAATAACAATGCGAACCATATCGTGAGGCGATATATTAGAACTTAATTCATTACCTAATAAATGATCAAATATCTGACCTAAAATTTGGGGGAAATTATCAATATTGACTCTGTCATTCTCTATTAAGTTAAACGTAATACAGTAATCGTTTGATGTCGCTTTGAATTTTTTAACATATTTTTCAGTCACTTTATCAATATTATAAAATTCACTTACATCATAATTACTGAAACTGTCTTGACTGGTGTCATGCTCAGATGAAGGGTCAATGTCTTCTTCTTCTTCTTCTTCTTCTTCTCCTTCTTCTTCTTCTTCTTCTTCTTCTTCTTCTTCTTCTGCGATATCCCTTAGGCGTTTACGGCCTTCTCCGGTTTGTTCGGGGGGCGCTTGTGTAGAGAGTCCAGAAGGCAAAGATCCTTCGTTGATCCTTCCTACAATATCCTGGTCTGTGTCTTGTTGTCGAATAGGGGCGGTAGATGCACTTTCATGGACAGGAGGAAGCGTAGGGATAACTGAAATCATTTCTTCATCAGTAACCCCTTCACATTCCCCGCCATCAACTAGCCAGTCTAATACCATAGTCTCCAAGGCATCCATTTTGGGCAACTCGGACTCGTTTAACCATTCTCTGATCATATCTGTTAAGAACACGTACAAATAAAATACAAATTCATTAAGAACACAGAGCAGAAAATTAAATACAGGGTTAAAGAGTCTAATCGTAACTGTTACTGAATTTAGTTTAATTTGGAATGTTTTCTATTTTGAATTGAATAAACGATTCCTTCTAAACCTATACGTGAATATATATTCGAATGAAATGAACGTCTTACCTCTTTCTCGTTGACTGGATGATACGTTATCGCTAGGCTGATCCTCCGGACGTAAAAAATCACACATGCGCTCAAAAAATTGCTCACGTTCCCCCTCGTTCAGGATTTCCTCAGCAGCGATGACTTCCAAATCCTCAAAGCAAGAAGCAGCAACAATTTTTTGATTCGTGGCATCCATGCTTGATATTTTGGTTTTTAGTTTACGAGCGTATGAAAACTTAGAACGAATATTTCGACAAGTTGGTGATGTCAAATGACTTCTATCTTGATCAAACGCGTGGGTAAGAGTGAGGCCCGCGAAACTGAAACGGCGTGGCCCTCGTGCTCATTTCTTTAGTGCGCATGTCTAAAAACAATTAGACCCGTGATTGGTTATTCGATTTAGGATGGCCCTACCACTCAATCCTTCAATGCGCATGTCTGAAATCAAACTGAGCGCGTGATTGGTTATTCGACTTAGGATAGGCCATTAACATCCTTTCCTCCTAGACTTAAATCCATTACAGGCTCAACCTGTCAATCAGCCCTCGACAAACTTAAACTTGTTGTTACACAACTTTCGTGTTTTTTAACTTTAACCTTTATTTTTGCTAATGACTGAGTTAAACCCCTCATTCATCGAAGACACTCTGCTGGTACCAACGCCCATTAGAGCTAGGCTCCTTATCGAACGTCAAACCTAACTTTAACCTTTATTTTTTGCTAATGACTGAGTTAATCCCCTCATTCATCGAAGACACTCTGCTGGTACCAACGCCCATTAGAGTTAGGCTCCTTATCGAACGTCAAACATTAATCAGTCCTCGACAAGCTTACACAACTTTCGTTTTTTAACTTTAATCTTTATTTTTTTGCTAATGACTGAGTTAAACCCCCTCATTCACCGAAGACCCTCTGATGGTACCAGCGTGCTTTTAAATTAGCTCCTTATAGAACGTCAAACAAAGAGTACCGGTAATCCCTAAAACTTCTCCTAACTTGAACCTTGTTTTTTTTAAGCTGCGTACCCCCACCACCTAATGGTCGGCTAAAAGATAATCACCGGCTTCACTCTGGAGCTTTAGACTCGTGAACAAAGAGCACCTACAATCTTTTTCTTACCTTTTTCCTTTAAAAAGAGTTTTCATCTTATTCAAAACTTCATTCGTTCTTGAACTTCCAAATTCTACTTATCCATTACCACAATGGCAAGTGCTAGGCAATTATACCAGGCGTACGGCGAAGAGTTGAAACTTCTCTTTAAGGAGGAGTTTGAAAAGATCGTTAACAGCGACACTTTCGTTGGGTTTTGCAACAGAGCCAAGTTTAGGATTTTCCTAAAAGAAGTGACGGTCAGAGTCCGAAACAGTGGGATCAGAGACAAGCGTATATGGTTGAAGGATTCTGTGCACGACGTGCAGTACCAAACTCCGGCCAATGAAACGGAACACAGGACACGTCAGGTTAGATTTTTACTGACTTACCTGCTATTGGCCCAGTTCGACTGGTTTGCAGTACAGAAAGAGGCACTCCGCTACAAGTTGACGGTGGAGTTCGAGCAGGAGTTGGCCATCATCGAATGGTAGGACAACGGCTTCCAACGGCTCTTTTTTAGGGCCACCAATTTCTCCAGAAAGAGCAGACTGATCCGACTTCCTTAAACATGCATTGTCTTTTCTTTCTTTTCATTAATGTAAGTTATTTATTTATTTATTGTTCTCGATAGTTATTTATGTATATTATTTATTCTTACTTAGTCTCTCTTTTTCTTTTTTATATTTATGATCCACCTTATCTCCATATGGAACAATTACCTATATAGTGAAAATACCCGGCCTCGTTAAAAAAACTTAGAAACTTAGCGTGGTGAAAAGTTAAGGCTACGGCATGTCATGTTTGGGGTTCATGATTCTGTGAACGTATCCCCTCACCACTTTAAAAATAAATCAATAAATAACAGTTCTTGGCCTTGTAAAAAAAAAAATAAAAAAAATAAACAAAATAAAAAAACTTAGAAACTTAGCGTGGTGAAAAGTTAAGGCTACGGCATGTCATGTTTGGGGTTCATGATTCTGTGAACGTATCCCCTCACCACTTTAAAAATAGATCAATAAAATTAGAAAATAAATAAATAAAATTCATAAATAAATTCATAAAAAAAAAATTCATAAAAAAATTCATAAAAAAATTCATAAAAAAAATTCATAAAAAAATTCATAAAAATATTCATAAAAATATTCATAAAAATATTAATAACAATATTAATATTAATATAATCCCTTAACAATAGATTGTCCTAAACCATCGTCATTACTACTGTCATTGGTATCTCTTTTGGTTTCATTCTGCAGCCTCAGTCAAATTATGTTGTTTTTGTTGTATTGTGGCTAGAAACTAACCTAACCTGTCCTGTCCTTGTCTTACTGTTTTTCATTCTCATTCTTTAATCTCCATCTGTATATATATATATTCTGTTGTATTTTCCTATGCTCATTTATTTTTGTACTGTTTTGAACTTTTATGTGCGAGACACTAATTTCCTTATTTGGAGCAATAAAGTTTTACTTACTTACTTACTAACAGATGTATCTTTAATATTTTCGTTGGGTTATTAATGTTGGGTTAACCGTACTGACAATACTATTGATAGGTTTCTTTCAAATATACGACAATTGTCAAATGATCATTCAAAAGGATCTCCAGAAAGCCGACAGTTGAACTAACAAACAAACAAAAACAGAAAATAAAGAACGAATAAAGAAGGAAAGAATAACACTTGTATGACCGCTGATACGCATACTCGGAACATTTCATGGCACGTAAAGGCTACGGTCGGAATTTCCTCGAAATTGATTTCGGCTCACACACAAAGCAGCAAGCGAGTTTAAAAGCTTTATTGACTTCCTCTTTCATCGGGGAAGCGTTACAGCACAACGGTTACTTCGTCAAATACGTCAATTCGCATGTATGCACCTAGCTGACTCAGCAAGGCATCGTGGGTTCGAACCCTCATCTAGTCCGTTGGCGCAATCTTCCCTTTTACAACATAAGCGAGCATAATTCCAACGCATCGGATCGTACGATGAATATTTTCGCTGTGTATTCTAATTCTAATTCTAAGAAAAAAAAAAACAGTGCTAAGGGGAAGAAGGAATTACTTATATGACTATCGCGAAAGAAACAAACAGAAATAGCAAGTTAGTGTAGTTGACACATTAGCAAGTGGGGGTTCCCAACACTCAATAATGCTTTTATATAAAAGGGTAAATATACGACTTGAATTCCGACATAGATCAGGTTGTATATAGTTTACTGGGTCCTTTGCAGTTATTTATTTCGTTCCGACTATAATGCTAAGAAAATGCATAAGGTCTTTTCTTGCTCTGTTAGCCCAATGTCAGAACAACCGTTCGTATAGGATGACACTATTGACCAACATATATACATATAAAGGTCATTGTGCCATTACTGGTTGTTCTCCTTTAATTAAAGGAGAACAGTTGTCCGCCCACGTATTTATCGATCTTCATTTTGTCTGCATTTTGCATTTCCAATCGGCGTTTAGTGTTACAGCCAGATAAAGAAGTCCCTTACTGAGACCGAGCAGTTACAGATTGCTGTGGTCGGTGGGGGGGGGGGGGGGGGTACGTATGAAAGGGACTTAGAACTGAGTGGGTAGGGTGTAGTTTTGAGTTAGAAAGGCTACTATGGTCCAATCTTTGGCATAAAAAGGGCAATGCCTCTTTATACTGATTTGTGATTAATCCCAAAAATCACTCAAATGGGCTGTCTGAGCGAACCAATACTCGGCGATGCGCTCAAACACAGACACCAAGGTTAACAGAAGTATAGTGTACCCATGTATATGGAACAGACGACATGCACAAAATATACTGTAACTTGTCATGACAAATTTAATATGTGTGCGGGAAGGGGAAGCGAGGAGGGGTAATGTGAGGGGGAGGGGGGGGGCTGATAACGTATCATACCTGCTGGTCTTCGAATGAATTTTCACAATTTACTCTTGCAGTTATGAACTACAGTACTGCTATTGTAATCTTAGCGGCATGAAGGCAAAACGCGAGATATCGTGTATTGCCATATCATTGTACTGTATTGCAGGACTTTAAATTGTAATGTATATTGTATTGGCAATTTTCATCGGTACCTATCTTGGTTTCATTCTGCAGCCTTGTCAAATTATGTTGTTTCTGTTATTTTTTTTGATAGATATTTCCACTAATAATGAATATTAATGTGGGTTTTACCGTACTGACAATACCATTGATAGGTTTCTTTCAAATATACGACAACTATTGTCAAACTCAATGGTCATACAAGGCTTCCGTTGTAAGGTGTCTGTATTATTGCGACACGATGAGTCATCGTAAAGCTTAGCGGTATATATAATATTTCCGCTCACACGTTAGTAATTGGGGAAGCGTAGCCAAGTGGTTACTTCGTAACTTATGAAAACTGGAGAGGATCCGGGCTTCCAAGTACCCCATTCAACCACGGGCGCAATCTACCCCTGTTTTACTGTTGCATTGTTACACGTGGACAGAATTTAATGGAAAACACCAGACATTTGTTTAGACCATTTTGTTGTTTCTAAATATATTCACATGAAATCCACATTCGAAAGCGACGTACATAGTTCTCTGTTATACATTGAATGCCGTGCACCATAGTGTGTGTATTGCTGTTGTGCGTGCCCTTTTTCTGTTGCGGAGGAGGGGTAGGGGGAAATAGGGAGAGGGAGAGGTGAGGGAGAGGGAGAGGGCAAGGTGGTTGGAGAGGGTGGAGGGAGTGGGAGGAGAGTGTAAGGGAGAAGAGGGAGATGAAGGAAGCGAGGAGAAGACATAGTAGGATGAGCGAGAATGAACAAAGATGGGGAAGGGAAGAAGAGAGGTGAAGAAAAGAGCTAGGGATGAGAAGAGGGGTTGAGGAGAGAGGTGAAGAATGGGAGAGGGTATATGAGAAAAGGGACGGAAAAGGAAGCAGTAGAGGTATAGAAGAAGAGCACATGGAGAGGGGAGCAGGACTTGCATGTACCCCCGGACCATTAGTAACATCTGCATACAACCCCCCCCCCCCCCCCCCATACACCCCTATCCACACACACACAGTGCTTACGTTGGTTATTTTCCCTCCTCTTGGTTACGGGAATGAGCCCTTGAGAACAACGAAAAGTTCTCAGCCAATGTGTTAAGGTCTTCTGAAAGCAGTGTGAAATAAAGGGACGGCAAAAGCCATACAGCTCACATATCCCTATGGAACGCTAAAGGGACACAGCTCACATATCCCTATGGAACGCTAAAGGGACACAGCTCACATATCCCTATGGAACGCTAAAGGGACACAGCTCACATATCCCTATGGAATGCTAAAGGGACTATTGACCATTCATGACACAAATGCGTGGATTCTAACATTTCGAGTTTATTACATTCTACCCTGTCGGGGCACTCACGTCAAAGAAGAGTCACAGCCCTAATTAAGATATTGATATAGGTTATCAAATAAGTAAATGAGGCACGTATCCCAAGATTCGTGAACACTTTCAGTCAAGATATATATAGGCCTACCAACTTCATATTTTACTTTGTTTTCGGGTTGTGCCTGCAAAAATACTAATAAAGCGAGGAGGGTGGGGTGGGGGGGGGGGGGTTGCAAGCATACGGTGTCTTATGGATCATAACCAAGCAAAAGGTGTTAGATCGGCACTACCCTAAAGGATAAGTCAATCCGGGTATTGTAAATCTGATTAAATTAACTTAATCCGGAAACACACGCGGCAGCCGGAGACACACAGACATTTTTCACGTTCCAAACAAACACGAGTCCAAGTTCGAGTCCACAAAAAAAAGTGGACTCGAGTCCTAATAAGGAATCGAGTACTACAGCTCTATATGGCATAAGTGACCTTTCAGATCTTTTCGGCGGAAGGTCGAGGAAGAAAATCCGTTATGTATAACTGAAGCTGGTTAACAAGTTTACTTTACCATTGTGTTTACAATTCTACTGGAATGGTATGACAATATACCTGATGGTCACCCGCGTTAAAGCCATGCTCACCTGCCGGGCCCGTAGTCAGAGTGGGGGGGGGGGGGGGTATACGTCAGCCATCCTGTGGAAGGGTGTAAGGGGAGGGTGTCTCCTTTGAGATATTTTCGCTTGTCTTAATGAGCTTAGATGCCAAATGATGCAATTTTTTACCATCTTTTTTCCCCTACATTTGTATTTTTTTGTATAATAAAAAATAGTCAATTTCTAAATTCAAATGGAACATAAAAATGGAATGTTGAATATATCGGTCCAGTCTCCCTAATTACCAGATTGATCACAAAATGTAAGTGCCAGAAGGGAATATTTTTTTGAAAACAGACAGCTGTTATTTATCCACATTATTTTCATATATGACAAATAAAGTACTATCACCTGAATTAGTTCTATATGTGTATGAAGTCACGTTTGATAGCACAGTTTTCTCGTTTTAATTTTTAAATGAATAATAATAAATATTAATCTTATTTTTTCATTTTTGTCTCACATAGGAAACAATTACATATATGTAGAAAAGGTAACACGGTGTCTTGTTCTCCTATCTACTGGGAACGAGAAAATTTTTTAATACTTGGATATTTTCGTTATAAATTATAAACATCGTATGTTCAAGTTCGTATGTTAAAGTCAATGGCTCTATTTTATTCTTGTTGTGTACTTTGTGAACGCCAGAGATCTCGGTTTACAAATTAATTCAGATTTGATCAACCATATTTCCTTTGAATTTGTATTTCATTTAATGACTTTACCGGCACTAGATGCTCGCCGCCAGCAATTTATATATATAGTTTCCAATGCTACAGCTTTTTGAAGGGATAAGGTTTCCGACCTATCTCAAGAATTTTCGAATCTACTGCGACCTCTTGGGAACTCAATGGTGAAGTTGAGAAGGTCTAGCCATGACATAAATTTGTTTTTGATCACAGAAATCGAACCTGAAAGAGTGTGTACAACAAAATGTTTGCGGGTAGAATGTTTATTATTTTATTCACATTTTGAAGTTTTTAACCTTTAAGACAACTAAAGATTGATGGGAGAAGGTTATGCTTGAATGGTTCAGAGAATACGAACGCTTGACTATCATAAATATTAAATATTACAGTCAACCAGAAAAGAATAAAAGTGAAACTTGAAAAAGTAATAACCAAAACCCGGATTAGTTCACAGAAAACTGCGAAACAGGAGAGATGTATGATGTTGTTAGATCGTTTGCTAACTCGGGTATACCAAATTGTTTTATCGCACAAATTAAAACATGTATTTTAAAGGATTCTATCTCCCTGACAAAATAAATTGGAGAGTAAGTACCAGACTTGTAGTGAGTCATAACACGTACTCGAGTACTCAAGGATAGTTACGGGTACTTGTAATCGCCATAATGGATTTGTACTCGTAATCGGACTTGTGCTCGAGGCCATTTGGAAATCAAGTATAGAAACTACTCGCACATATAGTCTTGTACTCGAATCCGTAACATTGTGCTGAAGTTCTACTTGTGCTGGTACTCATTCAACTTGTTGTACTCGTACTAAAAGTCTCAGGTTAGTACCTCTGGGAGAGTACAAATTTTGTAATGTAGTATAACGCTTAAGGTTGGAGGCAATTGTGGATTTCTTTAAGCACGGAGCCAAGATCAACGGTCACGTGGGTATTATTTTGAGTGATGATCTCCCCAATTCCTCCCCCGCCCCCCCCCGCCCCCTCTGCCCACTTCAACTCTCTTTCCGAGTGACCCTTACAGAAGGAATAATTGAAAATAACATAAATGTATGAACTCACCGTTTTCCATTCAGGATGGACATTATCCAAGGCAAGGTAACCTAGCAACGACGCAAAACACTCCTTTAGCCACAATTCGTCCCAGAATGATTGAGTGACCAGATTACTATACCACTGGAGAGACAAAGCAAAAGATTAACATCAAATACTCATATACGCTATAGTGCTGATGCGATTTATTAATTATGGACACGTGTATCATTCGCAAGGCTATGCTTACCAGAGCCGTAAGAGGGTATTTCTGGGTTTGGTTGTACACGGTTATTCGGTTGGGGTGCAGGTTCCCTCATTGCGACTTTACAGCACACGAACGTACTTTAAGTTAGAGAAAATACTTTGAAATTTCTTTGGTAAGTTTCCCGTGTGTTCTTTCATTGGCGACGATTTAGGGGGGGGGGGGCGTAAATATCGCACTTCTTCTTGTTCTTGTTATGGGGTTACTACTGCATTTCGTCTCCCTACCATCTCCAGCCCACCCACCCCCCCCCTCACCTTTTTGTGGTTTGAAGATATTAATTAAAGGTCACTAAAGAAGTGTTCCTCGCTCCAATCTGTAATTAATAATCTTAATCGAGACAACACAACTAAAAGACGCCCACACTATCATGTTAGTTTGTGTTTTCAATACGAAATGGCAAGCCTTCCTTAGTGGGGCGCAGGAAAATATTGCTCGTGGATCGCATTTTTGCCCACATTATGTTTAAGCCCGAGGATGACATTCATTTAGGCTCCATATCAGTTACATTTCTCCTCCCCCCCCCCCACCACCCCCTCCTTTTTTGAGAAGTGAATCGACGTACATTTGCAAAGGAGAGTACATCCTTTAGAACAACATGGGGAGTGGGGGGGAGTAAAAGACAAAAATGTGAAAACAATGTTCGCGCGTTTTAGTCTTGCGGAGCGATCTTTCATTTTCGCTTAAATAGAACGAATTGTTGCAGGCTGTAGAATGATAACACACAATTGACTCATTCCTCAAAGAATCCTGCAAATAATCCAGGGTCCTGGTAAACAGTTTTATTCGTCCCTGGTAAACGTATTGCCATCGCTTGCAATAGTCGCTTGGGCTTTTGAGTTTACATTTGTTATTCTCTCTTCCGGCAGCGCGGTCTCCCATTTTGTTTAAACTCGAATTTGAAATGAAACTTTATAGGAAGTAAGACAGACGGCAAAGGAAGCTTTCTTTCCTACTTCTTCTTTTTCCTTTTCTTCTTCTTTTTCTTCTTCTTCTTCTTTATACCAGCCTTGAAAAAGGAAATCTCTTTCAAGAAAAAAAATTCCAATATTGAGTCAATTTATCGGTTCGTTTCGTAAGTAAAATTGATCTGTTAGAAAAGCGACGTTTTCATGAGTGGCAAATCAGTTGCTTTTTATCAAGCAAACGGCCTTCCATAAGAATGTATTCAGGGCATTTCCTTCCGGTCTTGCGGGGAATAAATTAACGAAAAACGAAGGCAACCCTCTTTCTCTTTGAATAGGAAATGTTGTACTTGTAATACAACGGGTGTCAAAGATAAACTTTTGTCGCTGTTGATTCGCTCAAAGAAAGAAAATACAAAGAGAGATGGGGGGAGACAAAGAAGTCAAGTCGATTACAAGAACAAGAGAAAAATTGAGGTTGAAGCTTTCGATTCTGTTTTGATTGTAATCTCTGATTGTTAACACAAAGTGACGCATGATTTCTCCAACCAATCACTACCGGTTTTCAAGGCTATATAAGCGTAAGCTGGCGATCGTGTTATGCGTACTGTCACGCACAATTTATTGTCAGATGGGATTTTTGTTTTTGTTTTTCATAATCTAGATTAAAAATGAATATTTTACACTCCATAAAGTATCAAGGATGGTGCAACACACATGTGTATAGTTTTATCCCGCACGATTAATATCGACATTAATAAATTACACAACAATTCACAGCACATCAGAATATCATGTGCAGACAGAATTGTGTCACACCTCCCACAACACACATGCCATCACCATCGCACAAAATCCCGTTTTCCTCTTGTGAGGAATCAAAACTTGTAAATTAACTATTTTAGAAATCTCTCTGAGGTCTCAAAAGAATCTTTGGTTACAACATGAATGCTTGAACAAATCCCAATCTATGAGAGAAAAAACTCGTTTTGCATCACAGTATGCTAAATAGTAATAAACTTGTTATTCTAAACCAATGTAGGTATGTTCAACTTTCACAAAGGCGTATACGCAAGCTATACTCAGACAATGTTAATGTTTTTATTTTTGAGGGGCGGGGGGGGGGGGTAGCTTTCACGCACAGTAAAGACCTTATAATGACATAACGTTTCCCACTGTTTTGACGAGGTGTTAAGTCAAACGTTTGTTGTGTTTTAAATAACTATATGCAATAATGCAAAAGATTTGAAAGCTTTTCATCTTGGGATTATCATCAAATTCCCTCGGTTCGTCAATATTTCATATATATTAATATATAATCCCAAGGGCAGCGGGCAAAGAGAATTGTTCGCGCCAATAATTCTCAAACGTCGCTGTGTGCCCATTTGCGTGTGACGCATGCCAACAAAAATGAAAACGAAAAACAAGCAAAAAACAAAGCAAATTTTTTTTTTTAGAAAGGTGGTAATTCACCAATGTGCTTCTAGTGTAATGCAAGGGGTATATTGCGTTATCACTCAGCAGTGTATAGTGTGTGTAAGATACTAGTTAAATGTGATTCCGAATTTCTTAAAGAAATGTAGGGCAAAAGTTATAAAAGTCCTTCCACAGTCATTATATAGAACAGAATGTAAGAATATCATAAACAAAAAACACAGGATGGGTAAAGGAATGATATTGTCACAGGTTGCCACATATAGGCACGTTGTGTTTAGCTGAAAGGTCGAAAGCGCTTTTACAAAGTATTTGGAACAAAATTACACTTTGATAGCAAATGAAAAATTTGAGAGGACCGTTTTGATTGAAATTGTTGTCAATTTAATTTACGTTTGATGTCATAGTAATCGAAAACAGATTATACTAGCGAGATTAATGGGATGAAATGTAAAACGGAAATTACTGGCTGATATAATGTCCAATTGCCTTCTTCTGTTATCAGCTATAATTGGAATCCTTTGGAAAATTGAGATATGCAGACAGTATCTTTAGATGTCCCCAACACATAATGCAAGTTTTTGGTTTTTTTAATTAATTTTTGTTATTTTTGTTCACACTGTCCGGCACTAAAACCCGCCTAACATGCAACTCATATGCTCAGGGTTTAAGTTTACTTTCAAATAATAATAAAGGAAATATGAAACGTTTGAAACGGTTGAAATCTTTGGGGGGGGGGGTGGGAAGGGGGCTGCGGAATATGAATAACTCGGGAAAGGTGACTGGGCGACAACATTAAGAGTAAACATGGAACATAAGTTAATCGCTAATACTAAGCGATTACGATCGTGTTCAATCTAAATTTCAATAATATACTTGGAAGGTTTAGTTAACATAAAAAACAAAAGAGTTTCAATTGGTTTATCCCAATTTAATTGGCACACACAAGCGCCCCTACAGACCATTCTCGCCCCCCCTCTGACCAGTACCCCTAGCTCCGCCACTGTTCCCTCCCCTCAAAGAAAATTAGACCGTTTTGATGTCCCGTCCCCAGGCTCCAAGCTTAAACACAGACATGCGCTCGCATTTGGTACCGACAAAGATTCCTTTACTCCGGTTTTTGTCAGATCTGCACAGGAATTTTCTTCATATGTATCATTCATACTTTTTTCTTTTCTTTTTTTAATTATGTTTAGGCCCGCATTTTCATGATTGATTAAACCCGTGTCGCGGATCGCCTCATAAAGTAAACAGAATCATTCATTAAACGTTATTCACGCTGATGACTTTTGTACATGGTACTGTCGTCACCAGAAAGTTTCCATTTGCTCTATTTAATTTAGTTCCCTTAGTCTCTTCTTGAAATGTGAAGCATTTGGAATGTTAATTAGCACAACAATCAACGTACTATTAAAAATGACAGAAAGGTTTAATATACTTTTTGAGAAAAAGTCACCCAGGAAAGAACCTGGGCACGAAAACCAAAACTACCGAACGACTGATCCGCTCTCAACCCCAGTCCCCTTGCATCGGGACTGTAACTGTGTGTGTGATCATCGTCGGGTGTGCATCACCATTCCCCTCGAAAGGGAACAGATACTACACATGATCTTAGCCAAAAGGCCGAGAAGGTTTAATATTGGTCACGTGTTTTCAAATTTCAACAAGGCATTTCATTAAATTGTTTTTCCTTATGGAGACAAAGTAAACAAAAAAACTTGTGTTAATATTCGTCAAGACCTGGTGGGTTAGAATTCATAGCTAATTGGTTTTGATAACTTGTTAAAGCTGTTTAACAAATTAAAACTTGAAGACAATCCTACGAACTTATAACATGTCTTGATCATTCTATCTTCTGTTGTCAATTCTGTTAACAATATATTTGCACATGCTATTTTGTTACAGTCCGTTATAGCTTATGAATATTAATGAGTTAGCTTGTATAATGCTTTCAGTATGTTTCTTTATAACTATTAATAACAATTAATTATTATTATTATCATCATCATCATCATCATCATCATCATCATCATCATCATCATCATCATCATCATCATCATCATCATCATCATCATCATCATCATCATCATCATCATCATCATCATCATCACCATCATCACCATCATCATCATCATCATCATCATCATCATCATCATCATCATCATCATCATCATCATCATCATCATCATCATCATCATCATCATCATCATCATCATCATCATCATCATCATCATCATCATCATCATCATCATCATCATCATCATCATCATCATCATCATCATCATCATCATCATCATCATCATCATCATCATCATCACCGTCCGGGCCATGTACCGATATAAATAAAGTATACCTATAGGTAAAGTAGTTATGATGGACACTAGCAATAAGTAAAAAAAAAAAAAAAAAAAAAGATATTTATTCTCTATACTAAACCCGATAGAACAATAAGTTTCAAATAAGTTAAAAAGATGAATATAAAGAAAAAGAAGGAGAAATGAAATACTAAACCTAAGTAAAACCCACAAACTAGGTTAGGGGTGGGGGTGGGGTGGGGGACGGGGGGTTAACAAGAGGTTGATATCATATTTCTCATTTAAACATACGACAAGTAACCGTCTTCATGTACACTCTTTGATCATCAAAGAGCATATTTTTGTAAATACACATCTTTTTGATTTGATTTAAACAAGTGGCCTCTTTCTCTTTTAACAATTTTACCTCAAAGTTGTCAGTTAGTTGTTGCTTTAGAATTCAAATATTCCATCATGCAACCATAATGAGGTCGAGGTGAATCCATATATAGTATTAAATTATACATAATATTTTTTTTATATGTCCAGTCAAGTTTCAAGACAAGCCTCTCCCATCAACCCTACTCTCCGTCGTTTTCCGATCACCCACCCCCCCCCCCGTTGGACATTTGTACCAAGATGCAATTTGCTTTATTGACTGAGGACTGGAGTAGGAAAAAGTGGGCGTTGTTGTGGAAGGAGCGGGGATATAGGGTTATCAACGTATGGCAATTTATACTGCTCTCTGTTTTAGGGAGGGGGTGAATTAAAAGTAATGGCAACTGATAATAACACCTCCATATGACACCAAAATAATTTTAACTTATAATACACTCAAGCAATTCCTTTCCACTCTTTAAACAATGCACTTTCCACAACCGCCCTCGTTAAAACGTAATACCTATATTAATATTTAATATAGAAGGAGATGGAGAAATACTGTCGTATGTTGCTAAATCTGTAGTAACTAGCACGCAAACATGTATCCGGCCAAAGGCGAGCTCGTTCCCTACATGAATAATCTACATTATAGAAATCTGAAACGGTTAACAGAATATATAGCTTATAGGGATATCGTGTATACATATTCATGTATATATACAGACCTAGATGACGAAATAGGGTCTATATATACTAATCCACTGCTTCCGTCCTCTCAAACAATACCCACTCTGTTACCCTGTGTACAACGTGTCCACGCCCCCCCCCCCCCCGACCCTTACTTCCACTCGGAGAAAAACGATCAGTCGGGAGTTTGTTTCCTTCAAAATCTAAATGTATTTATTAACAAAACCATGCTTTAAGACGAAGTTTTAAGTCTAATTTGTAGTTTAAATATGCCTCAGAACGAACCATCTGACAATATGATTCGTCTAAACTTTGATTTCATTTTCTGGGGGAGCCCCCCCCCCCCCCAATCTCCCCTACATGGTAGCCCCATTAAACTAACCCACAACCACACTGCTATTACATACAAAGTTTTAATCCACCTACACCCCCGTACATAAAGGTTCCTTCCCTCTTCCAAAGTCAATCGGTGGAAGTTGGAATTTTACCCCTCCCCCCCCCACACCTTTGAAGACCTGTGCACTTCCGCTTTCAAGAAACTAAACTTTCAATATCATTCAATAGAAACAGAAACAGAAAACTAGAATGAAATGATAAATATGTATCATTGCAATTTTTATTCTGTGTCGTTGTTTGTTACCTCTATGAATATAATTACGCTACATTAAATATCATTAAATAACTGTTGTGGACCCAAGATCTGCTAGACGATCTTGCTGAGAAAACTATTACTATGAATGCCGACAAGAGTTGTTGCCGTTAGAAATTAATTAAGAATGATTCTTAATCCATGGAATTAAAATGTTATTAGTATAGTGAATGACTTAGGGCTCTGAACTATGAATTATGCAGTCAGCTTCTAAAAAAAACAATATAATTCCCGAGCTTGATTATATACTCATGACACAGACGGAAACGATGGTTGCTTAGCAACGATGACATCACAATGTGTCGTAGCCATGCCGTTGGGAAGGTCGGGAGTTTTGCGTGTAAAAGATTTTGCGCACAGAGTAATACGCCAGTTAAGATGGCGTCATCTAAAAGCTGGATCTCATAGATTTAAAAGATTAAAGCTTTATGCAAAAGGCATATCTTGTTGATTTTTACAGTACAAATTTTCGTTGGTTAAATTAGTTTGCTTAAAAAAGATTGTCCGATACGATTATGATTCGATATTTGTTTCTTAGAGATTTGTAAACATACATTTCTGTTGACAGCAAGTACGAAATATCTCCTTTTCCATAATAACGAAAAAAGGTCGTACAAGATTGCTAATTAGGTGAGACATGAATCCACTTGAACTGGTAGAACAATGCAGTATAAGGTTCGTAAGTTTAAAACGTGATGTCACTCGTGAAATAGAAAACAAAACTTGTGTTTGGTCTACATTTCTGCCTTTTAACATTCGTATCGGTTTCTGTTGGAAGTTCAAGTAGGTTGAGTTTAAGTATCTGTTTCAAAGCAGAATTTATTGCAGTCTTATTGTTGTTAAAATAATTCTGGCCTCATTTTGTCATGATGTTTGTTGTTGTTGACATATTGTAATCAAGAATGGTGACAGTTGATTTATGTTTGTCTCAGTCTTTTTTTAAATACCAGTTACAAATATTGACACCCACGACTAGTCAGTGTCAACGTATCGAATGATCGAAGTTCCCAACGAGGCGTATATACGCACACAGTACGCAAAGCATCGAGTTAGTAGTGCGTACGTAACCTTCCTGAAAGTTGGCGTTTGCATGAAGTTGCGCATTATATACGTCCTATAATTTTTTTTTTCATTCTTGCCGAATATGAATTAAATAAGACACATATCGATAAAGTACATTTCATTAGAGACAGGGAGAACTATGTGGCTTGTAGGCGGGCGGACTGGGGCATAAATAGACAACTATACCGGCTCAGTTATCGAACTCGAGGTGTTGGGGCGTTGAAACGAGGGGGAATTTTGGCGCCCTCGGACGATACTATAACTTTCGCCAAGAAGAGGAAACCGGCGCCTTGAGTCCAGAAAGCGGTGGGGGGGGGGGGGGGCAGAAAGCAATGAACCTCAAACTGGCAGTGCAGTGTTCCATTGTAAGAGAGTTGCATTACTTGATATTATACTCGCTCGGAAATATTGCACTGATTCTGGCCTATATACCCAAAGTGATTCTCTTGAAAATATGAGTATGGTTACGTCATTATTATGTATGAGGCACAGGGAAACAAAGTAATGATGCTATATTACGTCTTCTAATAGCTTTGAATTTCAAGATATCTTCGGACTGTTAGCTATATACGTCCATGCTCTTTTACATGTCATAAAAAAGGGAAGTTCCGACGTTTTAATGTTATTCACAGCAATTGTAGCCATTTTGTTTTCTTGTAACCACAGCAACTTTTCACACACATAATACATAAAACGCCAATCATTTCATACAACGGAAACATACTCACAAATGTAAATAGAATTGAAAAATATTAGAACGTCTTTATGATCAAAGAAAAGAAGAAAAAGAAACATCAGAAGAGCACAATTTAAGTCTGTTTTACATCGATTTTTTTTCAAAAATCTTAATTTGTGAAAACGCTCTTCTGTGCATTTTGGGTCAAAATAACAAACGCTAATCGATAGTCGATATTTCGCTCTTTCATAGTTCTTTGCTTTCGGTTGTGAAATCTGTCACTCAAACTTGTTTTTCTTAAATACCTCGGAACTGTACTTACAATCACGATTTCACTGCAGGAACGAAATGAAAATTTGTACAATTTAATCATGTTTCATGAGGGAGGGGGGGGGGGGAAGGAGCGGGTATAGGCGCTGATTCCCCCCGAGTTTATGATGGGGGCCTCTGACGGGTGGAAAAGAATTGTCGACCCTGACTGGGGGGTGTCTTGGTTCTTTGTGGATATATGTGTGGATAAGTTAATACGCAACGGACGTGCATGAAACCTCTATATATTTTACCGTCATTATCATGAACATGTCTGAACATAAATATATATATATATATATATATATATATATATATATATATATATATATATATATATATCGGTATCAACGGTATCATCACAACTCGTGACTATTTCACTTACTTGGTGGCTCAATTCATGCGCAATGACAAAAAGCGATGCGTGCAGGTCCAACGTTGAAATTTTTTCTGTATTTATCGCTAGGTGTTTCTCCTTTAACGTTATTAAACCCCAGTTCTCCATTCCTGCGGGAATAAGCTCAGGTAGCCCGATCAAATCTGTGGAAATGATAACTTGTGTACATCAAGATATGCAGATAGGAAGTTGGCGTTAAACTTTAATCAGGCTATATATAAGGATCGAGGGACAACGTGCACATTACTGGTAGCTTTGACGGGAACACAATATAACAGCAAATTCCCGGTGTAGAAGTGAAAACAAAAGCTCATACCAGAAGGAAGGCAAAGATAAATAACGTAGTTCACAAGTCAAATGTTTCCCTAAATACCAACAAGAGAGGAACATATTTTATTGCATTCGGGTATATTTTACATTTAGTTCTCTTCGAACTAATAAATTAATTAATTAATAGGAAGGAATTTTAGTTTGGTTAATTACAATCCTCTTTTGGTAGTTAAATTTCGGGGAAAAAAAGGTTTCAAAATTGGACAAATTGTCGACAAAAGACAAAATAAAAACCCATTTACTGAGGTAGTAATTTGACCGTTAAAAAACCTACATACAACGTTTGACATCCCCCCCCCCCCAAAAAAAAATAACGATGCCGCTAACAATGTTTAGCAAATTATGTCCCCTTTATGTCAGTACTTTAACAGGCCTCTTGAATTTCACTCGAGAAGGAAACTTAAACTGACTTTAAATAATAACGGGCCCCATTTTGACTGAGTGCCACGTTCATTTTGGTTATAGACTGTCTTCACTTACATACAGTCGAAATGAACTGACTTGCGTTTATATACCTCTATCAAACTATTCCCAATTTTACCTATATATAAAAAGGAATAGAAACCATGCATTATTTCTCGCTAAACCATCTAGGTATAAACGGGTATATTTTCATAGCTTTATATATAATAGATATACAAAATTCACAAGTTGATGAAAATACGTAAGAGTATGCCTGTCAGGTGTCAACATAATACCGATCGGATGTTGTGTTCTAGAGAATTACATCATTTTGTCAAAAGGGAAAAAAAAATAGCCAGAAACCTAAAGGAAAAGAAAAAGCAAACAACGAAGCAGGATTGTGGTCTTAACTTCGTTTAGTGACGAAAAAAATATGAAAATCTTTTAAAATATTCTTTTTATAATTTAATCTTAAGTGTTTAATATTCATACGAAAGAATAGAAAGGAGGACGATTTTGAGCTCAAGTAATTTGGATATCGAAATGACCGTCTTTCAAGGATACATACCGCTGTTCTATATAACATTATTAATGATATTATGTTAAAATTAAGTATAATGTTATAACCGCCACATTACAGCGACCTTTAAATTTACTCCATGCACGATTTGAGAAGGATCCATAAAACAAAGTTTCGGACAGATTCTTGATTTTTTGGCAAACCAATCGTGGAATTTTTCTTGTATTTTTTGCCCCCTGTTTAGTCGAGCAACCGAATAATTAATATTCGCCCATGCTGCAACTAACCCAAGACAACATGTCATGTTTTGCAAATATACAAGTAGGAAATTGCAGGTCAAGGTAAATTCCAAGTCATCTGTTTTGATTTCTGTGGAATTTCGAACAAAATGGAACAATGTCATTTCTACTCCCTCTCCACCTCTCCACCTCTCCACCTCTCTATCTCTCTATCTCTCTATCTCTCCACCTCTCCACCTCTCTATCTCTCCACCTCTCCACCTCTCTATCTCTCCACCTCTCCACCTCTCCACCTCTCCACCTCTCCACCTCTCCACCTCTCCACCTCTCTATCTCTCCACCTCTCCACCTCTCCACCTCTCTATCTCTCCACCTCTCCACCTCTCCACCTCTCTATCTCTCCACCTCTCCACCTCTCCATCTCTCTATCTCTCCACCTCTCCACCTCTCTATCTCTCCACCTCTCCACTTCTCTACCTCTCTCCACATCCACCTCTCTATATCCACCTTTCTCTCTGTTAACGGAAAGGAATACTTGGCTATATATGCAGGAGGGAAACAAGTAACAATTTTCTGTTATTTCGTCATAGTCATATGCCAAATGTTAATATGTATAATAAATTATATCAACGAAATCAACATGTGCGAGAGTAGGCGTCTCGGTGGGCACATACCAGCTTATACAGACGGCCTCTTTGTCTACTTCTTTAACTTATATACTTATAACATCTGATGTCACAATTTACTTGCGAATATTTTTGTCATCTTTCCTTAGTTTTGCCACCCTCTTACTGGAGTGTTGTTCTAAATTTATAAGTTTGAGTGATTATGTCACCGACTTTTCATGAGAAACTTTTAATTGGATATAGTGTAGGCCATATAATAGGGTATAGATTGTGCATGGTGCTGCTAACAGTGTCGTGGCTCAACGTGAATGTCACTACTGGTGGTTGTGTTCCAAAGGGAGATAAAACGAGAGACATCGTTAGTCCATACACAGGCCCGGAGGCAGTGTTCAAATTATGAGGAGGAGGGGGGGGGGGCACGAATATTGACTGATGCCCATGATGGGAGAGTCCAAGGGGAGGGGTGAAGTTTAATCTCCCTATATCAACTCACCAAGTTTAGGCAGTGGGTATCGGAACCCGCTGTATTCTTCAAGAAAAAGAAATTGTTTCTCTGCCTCTAAGAAGGCAAGGTCGGTATCATTGATAACCTCCTCCCGACACCAGACTCTCAGCTGAGAAAGAAACAGATAAAGGGGTTGAAAAGAAGAAAGGGGTTAATAAATTACCTAAAATGATTCTGTGATTTATCTTTCATACCGAGTCAACACCGTACACACACACAACCAGTTGAAAGGTTCAGGTTTTACTTTGTATATGCATTAAATTAGTAATACCACATTTCCCAACCTTTCCCGTGTACTACCCCCTCAACACTCCACCACGCCCAACCCCTTTTTGGCTAAGTTGCTGATAAACTTATTCACTCACCTCGACATTATTCGGCAATACTTTGGCTTTTGCAGAGAACTTTGTAACGGCGAAAGACAATAAATAAGTCGACATAAGGGGCGTGTCTTGAAATATAGTCTCATTCCAGGAAGTGTTGACAACTCTCTTCGACTCCTCAGGCATATTGGAGAGGGCGGTATAATGTGATGGGTGGGTAATTGTAACTGAGAAATTAGCTTTGAAGGCAGGTTCATCAAAACAGGGAAAAACTCTTCGTGCCCCCATCGGCGATAGGAATGATGCAATTACATATCTATAAATTAGGAGAAAACATACAGAAGTAATTAACAAACATATATATATATATATATATATATATATATATATATATATATATATATATATATATATATATATATATATATATATATATATATATATATATATATATATAATAATAATTGATATCGTAATGAGTTGCAAAATCCAGAACAGTGAAAAAACTTCCAGCCTCCGTTGGGATTCGAACCCGGGCCTCATATATAATATAGTATACGTATATGGTAACCTACAGCATGTTGTTTCTCGAGTTTCACGCCTGTGCGGGGATCATCAGACAACTGGACGCAAACGATCGTGTAACCTTATTTCTTCCTAGCACGGCTGGGCGGTCTGTATACCATGGCGACACTTTGAAATGAGCTCAGTTTTTGTGTTTATTCTGTCCTTTTTTACGTAATTCCCATTCTTTTCAGGTTCGATACGTACTTTGACAGTTCTGTTTCTTTTTGGTACTTTTCATGCCTGAGAGATTTTGTGTAGTTGTCGAATCGCTGTTTAAACGATCCTCCTTAAATGTGCCAATGTAGGACTTAGATTCTGTGTCCGATGTGACTTGGGCTTTATATCCGATACATATATACATCATCGTTTCAAAATTTCGCGATTAATATTCACGAAGTGGTCTGGGCTAGGTAAATTAATTTAAGGAATATTCTTTAAGGAATCTTCCACTAAAACACTTATACGGAAAAGAAGATCATATTCTGCACTGTTATGATGAAACTGTAGCATCGCAATATCTTGTTCCTAACTCAAGATATGGTTGATTTGAACGTGACCTAATTTGACTGGAGAGATTGGATGATAGTCAAGATGGTCTGTGACGTCATCACGATGAATATAGTCTTCAAAAGCTTTTATTTTCAGTAATATAATCTTATTGCTGATTTATCCATGAAATGTGATATATTGCTTGCTTAATGGCACTGTTTCTCTATATCTAGAATTTAATAGAATTTCATCAAAATGCACAAATATTGTTTTGCTATGTGAATAAGTGAGTTAAATATTCTCCAGATCAATCAGAAGAAAACAATCCTAGCTGAATGATTGTCGTGATGAAATCATCCTTCTGCTATTGCCAGATGCATTAAGACAAAGCATCATGAAATTTGACCAAAATATCATATCATCGCCATACAAAGTATTATTTGGATTTGACTTTGAATTTGACTTTCACAGAAAATGCAGACAATATCCATCATTTTTATTAAGCAATCTACTTCAGCCACCGAAATATTCATTTCCATTATTATTATTATTTTTTTTTATAGTTTTGGTTGATTCAGTAGAATTTGATGGATTTTGCATTAATCTATACCGGAGTCATCAGGATTAAAGAATTAATATTTATCGTATTATTCACAAAAAAAAGCAATAACAAAGGTCATACATTAACATACCGATTTTTTTTTATTTTTGGAAGTAAAAAAAAAACCCGAAATGAATTGGTATAAATCAGAATGTAAAACCATTTTCGTGTTGACATGACCGCCTAGAAAATAGTCCTGGATATTTCTATATAACGTACATTGTTAGTATGAATGGCTAGCATTCAATTTCATTGTCAAGGTTCTCACAAACTTTTTCTTTCATTTTCGTTTTTTCCCCTCCTTTTTAAAAAAACTCTTTTTCCTCCTGTGATTTTGTAATGAACTTTAAAATCTCAAGTTCTTCCACCAGCCCGACTAACCCAAGTGCACGATTTAGACGTTCCTCTGACATGTGATATGAATTAAATAAACGTGTCACGGGAGATCGTAATTGATGTTCAAATGTATCTCTCAGGAATTACCGAACTTGGTAAATTGTATCCTCTCGCGACATGTTGCTTGATAGAATAAATGCGGTTTTTACCAACGCCGTGACAACCCCACTGGGCCACCCTTACAGGTGTTCCCAATAAGTGTCGCGCAATAAATTGACATTTTATCTACAACTAATGCTCGTTAAAAAAGGAATACTGACAAAAATTGTTTGCCTTGAAAAAAAAAAAGGATTTAAATTAAGACAAAATACGATTGTATATAGATCCAGCAGTAAAAATGTAGGTTGTCTTACAGCAGAAATCAAGGATTCAAATAGAACGTTTCACGAATCACGTTAAGAAGGAGAAACTCTACGGGTAAAGCAATCAGAAGTTCGTTGTCATGAATATTTTAATGAAAGAAGTTTTGCATAATAAAAGGCCCCCAGAAAATAAATCCGATTTTTTTTTCTTCTAGAGTCTTTCAAAATCGCACCTAAAGTTGTAAGGCCTTAAATTCGGAGGTACGCCGCAAACGAAGTAAGATTTACCAAATTAACCTTCTGGGGTTCCTCTGAATTCTTTTTGTTTTTTTGTTGTTATTTTTTTGCTGTAGTGTATAATTAAGCGATTAGTATAGTCAATTGTGAGTACAAGTATATACAACAGCATAAATGAATAGGTGAAGCTTAAAGGAAGCGCGGAGATAATTTGTATAATTATTACGATTTGAATAGGTCAGAGTTCATATACGACTCGAAGAAGTCATAAACGCAAGCACGTTTCGTTATTGATCTATATGTGATAGCGATTACTTCACAGTAATAAACAATTTCCCATCCACCCCCCCCCCCCCAACAGCTAATAAATGGTTTTATTATACATTTGTGGGGGACTTTCACAGTTTTAATGTTTCCTTCACACACAAAGCTGGGATTTGTTCAACACATAGATTTTTATCATATCATCTAAGGATGTTAATTGGCTTTGTGTCTCCTTTAACACGAACTACTGCTTTGATTGAGTAAGGAGGTTAACAATCATTCCATCCCAACTGTCTTCATCTTTGTTTTTTCTCCTCCTATGTGTAATTCTTCGTGTGTATCAAGTAAACACTTGGCACTGTTTCCCAGTTCGGTGGTAAATTGCGATGCCACGAACATATATGTTCTACTATAACCAAAAAGTGGAATTGCTATAAGACTTGGCACACACATCCATGCAAACACTGGCACCAACTCTCTCATATTTCATTTCTTATTCTTTCATTTATCTATTTCCAGCAAGTATAATAACTGTTACAGAATTATCAAAGACAAAGTGCTATATGTTTACATATAGCCTTCAAGTATATATTTCTTTTGCTACTGTTATCTTATGAAACCCTTTTCCATTTCATGGTAAAAGGAAGAAAACAGAATCCCGATATTTATTAAGTCGTTTTCCCGTACGTTCTTCTCAAATTTTCTCTGCAGGATAAACTGTATACTCATAGGCCTATATAGAAAATGAACACAGGTAAACACAACAGTATAAACAACAGACAAACGCACAGAGATAATAATTGAACAGGTGCCACATACCGTGTAATGACAGGTGGTGCGATGAAACTTTATCGAATTAATCATTCTACTTTTAAACTACCAAGAAGGAATCACAGCACGCTGTTTTGACGTCAAATACATCCAAATAAAATAACCAATTGTTAAGGTTTATCATAAAACAAAACAGGACTGCATGAGTGCGATTATAATTTGGAGTCCGACACTTACAGTTTATTCGAAAGGGTCAAGAATTCATATTATTAGTTTATAATTCTTCAGCGACCTCTCTTGTTTTTTTCGCCCCCTTGTCTCTTCTTTGCTTATACCTAAGAGCATTGACATTTGAAACTAACACAGGTCCTTGCAAGGTTTTCACCTTGTAAGCATCTTTCAAGTTTATGGCAAAAGGACGAAATCAATCAAGCTGTCATGTAAGGTAATTGCTTTAAGTTTCGTAACATTCTTTCCTGAAGGAAAGAAGTAGTAGTAGTAGTAGGATAAGCCTATGTGTTGTTTTGAAAAACAAACAAAAAAAAGATAACAGGAGCTCAATGTTTGTATATATTTTAATCGAAGCATTCTGGATCCTTACACCTATATTTCTTTCTTGGGGGAGGGTGGTTGCATGGTTGGTTGGTTTATCAAAGTATAGTCTTAAGGATAATTTCAAAATGTTGATTACTTTATGATTATATATAAATACGAGATCTTCGTTAGCTCATGGGTCAAGACTGTTGGTCACGTGATCGTGTTAAATATATCCATAGTCAGCCATCACTGGTAAAAGAAATAGAGCAGATAGGTTTTGCTCTTGATGCTATGGTAACCGTATTAAAGTTTATGATCTGTGAAGCTGATTTCCATCATGTTAGTATTGCTCTGTTCGTTATCACTTTCAAACTGAAATTCTGTTGAAACAATCATCTTAAGGTGCTAAATGTCAGGTTAAAAGACAGTTTTATAGAAATATCTAAGAAACAGGTGACTACTTTTTTTTATTATTTTTTATATCTTGGAACATCCCAAGAGTGTTAGTCACGTGTTACATGACGTCTGCTAATAGCGAAAAGAAAGTAATAATAAACATGTAACATTTTTGCCAGGAACACTGAATTATCTCTGGAAGTTTCATTAAAATTTGAAAACCCTTCCAGTATGAAAATGATTTTAATTATAGTCAGGGGCGGGAAGGTTGTGCTAATAACTATTTTGGAATTTCTTTGTGTGGTTGACAAGGAAAAGAGGTTTTCACAGCCTTCCCCCCCCCCCCCACACACAACCACTGGGTTCGCTTCTGATATATGATATTATGAGGGCTGAATTCGCCTCTAAGGTTTTGCTGCAAATATTATGAAGTTCACAAGTTCCAGATAGTGATATATTTATGACTTTGACATTTCTTGTGGTGGTGTCGAGGAAGGGGAATGGGAATCATAGGGTGGGGATGGATGTGGTGGGGTGGGGGTGTGGGGAGGGATGGGGGCTATAATGTACAACATGTTATTAATGTAGAGGAAGATAACGAGCATATTTACGTTAACGATGGATTTTTATGAAAGCCTTGAATTTGTATTTCATTACATTTTATTCCAAATGTTTCTTGACGAAATCAGTTCATGAATATCAAGAAAAACTAACATTTAAAGCGTCTCTGAACATGCGATGGATTTAACCCCTGCAGTTGCTAGGCGGGTCTCCGATGGGTTGGGGGGGGGGGGGGTGACGCTATAGGCATAAGTGGCAGATTTCATGGAAGCAATATAGTGTTTATCCTCAGCTGCAGGTAGAGGGGTTGCAAACGAGTTTTCAATCGTGAAAGGGGGGGGGGTGGGTGTAATAGAAAAGTGGTTAAGCACTGACTATGACTCCTGTATCCACAAGTTACTTTAATCTTCCCCTCCCCCCCCCCCTTCCACGCATCCCCTTCTCACCGAGGGTTTACCCTGCAGTGTGTACAGAGTATGTATTGTTACGTAACTTACCTGGGGCCTGATTTTGTTTGGTACTGAGAGCGATAGATACCGTACATACTGGGAGCAAAGTTTCCCTGGAATTCAAGGTGAAGGACGTACGTTTCTCCGGCTTGTAAATCGTTTTGAAAATGCATGATGTAAAAGGAATAAGACTTGTGGTAATTTGGCGGAGACTGAAGTTGTATGGTTTCCTTTTGATCTCTCCTGGTAAGATGGATAGAGTTAACAAACATGTCCAGGTCTTCTTGATGTAAAATGACAACGTTCGTCGCTTCCAGACACTGGAATGTGATATCGACTCTTCCAGTGAAGAAGTCCTCCTCGATAAAAGTTGTTAACGACAGCCGGTAATGAGAAGGTTTTAACTTGGTCGGGAGCCGAAAAGATTCCCACTGGGTCGTAGTTTGGGCGACGAGCGGGTTCGCCGACGTTTCAGGTCTTACGGTACTGACGGCGTGAGTCGCTGCATCACTGCCGGGTTTGACTCTCCAACCGGTACTGTAGTGGCGTCGGTCAAACAGGAGTAAGAGCATAGCCATCGTCACCACAAACAAAGCTATCAGTGAAGCGATGAGAAGAACTTTACTCTTTGGCCATTTTGTCGGTATTTTGGATGATATTCCTAAGAGACTTCCGCCATTTTGAAATTGTACTTCGTCATCGTCCATTTGTAATTTCGAGGACCGTTTGATGAAATTGACGTTGTGGTCTGGTTCCATTTTGATCTTCGGTATATCTTCTTTCTTTTTTTTTTTTGTGGCAAAATGGCGCCTTAATCCTATAAAATCCTTTTAGCTCATCTGTGAGTATTTATTGGGAAAGAAAATTCCGTCTCTTTTTGGTTTTCTTAGAAGAAGAAGACTAAATTTATAGCAAAAATAGAACTCGAATGAATTAAGCACGTTGAAGGCACAGAGATTTGTGTTGAATGAAGTGATTTATCAAACACTCGTTGGTTTCCTAATTTATTTAATCAGATGTTGTCTTCATCTTCTGGCTGGAAAAGTTGTCCTCAAATATCACGAGATATTTTTGTCTCAATTGGTGAAACAGTTCTGGCATCGATCGAAGAAAGAAAATCTGTTTCAAAAATAGAGAAAAGGGAAAGAGGTTTTGGTGGATATTTATAGTCAGTTATAGTTGATTATACAATAAAAACGTAATGTAAAATGATATCTATATAGTTCCCACTATTAAAATGTTTACGATACATTCACGTATTAACGTGACCGCCAACAGAAAGAGAAGAGAATACTCAAAAGATAATATGAAATCAGTTTATATAACAAAGTTTGTACATTAACTGCATGCAGCTGATTTTTCATGTTTGGCCAAAGACCAAAGTTCTCATATCTAAATTTAAGAAGTAAACAAAGGGAATTAAATAAAAGCAGTAGAGACTCATTATTGTGGCAAATACTCTATAGGGCAGGGGTTCCCTAACTGGGGTGCATGAACCCCCAGGGGGTGCGTGAGTCCATCCCAGGGGGTTCATGAGACGTTTCTGAAAGTCAAAACTAGAGTACTTTTGGTTGAACTAAAATCTGATATATCTTATAATTTAGTAATGTACAAAAGTCGTACCTATCGACAAACTCTACAAATTATACTATATGAACTATATCTTTTATACGAAGCACTGTTATGCGTATTATAGTAAAATAATGACTCGTATCGTGTCTCGAAAAGTTGTGGGTTCGTGGACTACTCTGACATCCACAGGGGTTCGTGGGGGGGGGGGATAAAGTTAGGGAAACCCTACTAGAGGGCTTTATGGCTCTATAATGCTGTATGTGAGCTAATACTCAGTCACGGGGACAGGGCTACAACCAACACCCTTTTTTCTACGTATCATATATAATTATTAATTTATATTCCAAAATATGCAAGATTTATTCCTGCACTCCTATAATTTCATTCTAAATAAAAACGTTAACCATCATGAATGTAATATTAATCAAATTTCTAGATTTTATGCTTAAAGGAAAGAAAGAGATTTAGACTGTACAGTTTACCGAAATCAGAACCAATAAATGAGTAGATTTAGCCCTAGGCTTTAACAGTTTGACTCAACCATATAAACTAGTTCATAGTGATGAGGCACCCTAATCGTAGACTATATAATTCCTTAGTTTTGGTGTTAGTAAAATTATTTTCATGAATATTAAATATCTTTAATAATTAATGTTGAAATTTCTCATTTTACAGTCAGTTATAACAAACGAAGGCAGACTGGTGGCATGTAATTGGAAAACAATTTCTTCGTTTCGTTTTACATATAATAAATTGTACATACCGTATGCATAATATAATATACCGTGTATCTATGTGGGAGCAATTCATTTGTAGTAAGCTGTGTATTCTATTATTTCATCTTACGATATAAGCACGGACTGAACCAAATGAGAAGAGTGGCACGAATAACAGTCATATAGGACATATTCGAATTATAGGGGTATGTGTGCTTTAGTGCGTGCTGGCGGGGTTGGGGTGGGTGCCCGGTGTAAAGGGTGCCTTAAGGCACAAAATTAATTTACATATAGCCTATGTTATATATATATATATAAGCATGTATATAGGCTTATATGTAGGAATAACGGGGAAAACAACATAGTTGTAAAACAACTATGCTGCATTTAAAGAATGGCTGGATGTCGAGTGAGATTTATAAGAAAATCAGATTAAGTGAGTGATTGGAAGTAAAACAGCCAATGTTTTGTTTTTGCATAACTATAGCTCTTCTTCAGTGTATAATCACCGAAAGTGACAATCATTGTCGAGGGAGGGGGGGGGGGGAGGGCGGAGGGGGAACAAGCCTGATCGAGCAGGCTCCTGTAGGTTAGCAATAAATTATGAACAAGAAGACTATATCAATGTATAAACAACAGAGTAAGGGTGAAAGAAGACTAGCAATTACTTGGAAGCGTTTACAGAGAAATAGATACAAAATAAACTAGACCTAAGAACATGGTCAAGATGGCTTTACTGCGAGGCTGCCCCATCCCTGGCATTAACATCCTCCCGAGAGTACTTAGCCATAAGAAAGGAAAGCATTCCCTTGCCTGGGGCCGAACTGTTCCCGGAAGTAAACTTTACTTCCGGAGTTTGACTCACAAGCCCTCTCGCCACTGGGTTCTCACACTAGGGCTTCCAGAGCCGAGGCCTCCCTCCCAGTTTAGAAAGTTGAATAGATGTTGAACACACAGATGTGAATACTGTTACTACAATGTCAGATAGCGAGATCGTCTCCGAATTGGCTTCAATTGGTATATCGACTGAAAGGTTATTTTAATGAAGGTCAAGGGAGGTAAGAGAAGGTGACACTGGGTAGCAGGAATTGTACCTATTTATAGGAGAAGAATGTCGGCATGGGTGGTGAAGTCAAGCTGACCTTACCGAGTTCTGTTAGAATAGCGGGTAGTTTTGTATAATCAGATTATTTTGTATCCGTGTCGGATTATTTTAATCCGATTCCGTCGTAATTTCAAAGGAATTGTTTTGGTTTATCTGGGACGGCAGGTCGTATCTGATGTATAAACCGAATGGTGCCGTGGTTTCTAGATTTAGTTCTCAGAAAGTTTCTTTTTCCTTTTCTAGAATTTGGTCAGTCCAAGAATCATTTTGATCAATTGCAATACAGCGTTGTAGTGATTTGCAAACAGGTTGGTTGATCTTTTTTGTTTTGATCGCCGATCTATATTGAATCTTTCTCATTAGTCAGTACCATAGTCCGGATATGAGAACGGCATGAAAGGAGGGAATAGTTTCTTTGAATGGGATGAAACTAAAAAATTGTGCCCGCAATCCTATACTATTAGACGTGTATAAACATAGCTTAATGTAATAGACCTACACAGTGTGCGTTGCAGTACATACGGTATACTGATACGGTACCAGTGGCGTAGGAAGGTACTTTTGAGTGGGGGGGGGGCTGAAGACTGTTGGCCGGCCTGGGGGAGGGGTCTAAGGGGAGGGGTGTCCCCTTCCCCTTTGGATTTTTTGTGCATTTCCAGGTGGCCTCAGATGCAATTTGGTGCAATATGGCACACTTCAACTCCCACTCCATTTTGTAAAGAATTTTGCATTTTCACCTGGCCTTAAATGCAATTTGGTGCTCCAAATGAGATTTTTTTCTCATTTGGAAATGAAAAAGGGGTTTTCTGACTTGCGGAGCGGGGGGGGGGGGCGGAATGATACTTCCGCCCCCCATACTTTTTCACTGGGGGGCTGGCGCACCCCAGCCCCCCCCCGGTTCCTACGCCCTTGTACGGTACATTATATGTTTTGCCAACATTTCTTTTCTGTTGTTATTGATATAACTTGATGTCGCATGAGGATTAAACATTAAACTGACAGCTGACTGTGTGATATCAAGATATAGCCTCTCTGTCACAACAAGTTTATGTCCTATTTGTTTTTTATAACCTTGAGGGGTATATATAGTACGATATAACAGACAATTCCATATAACATATCATCATCTCTACCGTACGTGCCAAGTAACACAGCCAGCGTTATTTTGACATTTTAAGTACAGATCCAGCTGCTATTGGTAAAAGACGTTTGTTGACACCGGACACCAACCAAATCGCAAAGGAATGCAATTTACCATATAGCTTTATGGAAGAAGGCTGATTGACTTAGCGATTCCCACCTAGACCTGTAGTTAGTCTGTCTATTGCATGTGCATGTTGCATATTAGACCTATAGTTTGTCTATATTGCATGTTACGTAGTTTGTGTCTTGCATATAGGCTACGTGTTGCATATTTAGACTTGTAGTTAGTCTGTCTATTGCATGTACATGTTGCATATTAGACCTATAGTTTGTCTATATTGCATGTTACGTATAGGCTGAGTTAGTTTGTGTCTTGCATAAAGGCCTACGTGTTGTTAGTTTGCGCCTTGCATATAGGCATATACGTGTTGCATGTAGACATATACGTTATCTATATTGCATGTTACGTATTACCAGAGTTAATTTGTGTATTGCATATAGGCTACGTGTTGCATATTTAGACCTAGTGTAGTTAGTATGTCTATTGCATGTACATGTTGTATATAGACATATACATTGTCTATATTGCATGTTACGTATTAAAAGAGTTAGTTTGTGTATTGCATATAGGCTACGTGTTGCATATTTAGACCTAGTGTAGTTAGTCTGTCTATTGCATGTACATGTTGGATATAGACATATATTGCATGTTTACGTATTAAAATAGTTAGTTTGTGTCTTGCTTATAAGGCTACGTGTTGCATATTTAGACTTGTAGTTAGTCTGTCTATTGCATTACATGTTGTATATAGACATATACATTGTCTATATTGCATGTTACGTAGTTAGTTTGTGTCTTGCATATACGTGTTGCATATTTAGACATGTAGTTAGTCTGTCTATGGCATGTACATGTTGCATATATGCAGACATATTTAGACATGTAGTTAGTCTGTCTATTGCATGTACATGTTGCCTATAGACCTATAATAGTGTGTCTATATTGCATGTTACGAATTAACAGAGTTAATTTGTGTACTGCATATAGGCTATAGCGTGGTGCATATTCAGACTTGTAGTTAGTCTGTCTATATGGATATGTACATGTTGCATATTATGTTTATCTATTGTACCTGTTTATCTACAGTTTATCTATTGTACCTGTATGTGTTAAGTATTAACAGAGTTAGTTTGTGTCTTGCATATGCGTGTAGCATATTTAGACTTGTAGTTAGTCTGTCAATGACATGTACATGTTGCATATATATGCAGACATATATAGACTTGTAGTTATAGTCTATCTATGGCATGTAACTGGTTGCATATACAGACATACAGTTTATTTAGAGCATGGGTATATGTTAAATATTAACATAGTTACGGTGTATTGCATATATATACGTGTAGGCTAATTGAATATAATCTATCTAGTTCATGCGGCATGTTGCATATTTAGACCAGAAGTTCTGGGAAGTCTTTTAGATTTTGTATGTTTCCTAACATGTATAGTTAAAGCCTGTCTCTATATATACTGTGTGTTATTCTTGCGTATTTCTGTATCTTGACCTGTAGTTTGACCTGTAGTTATCGGGTGTCTTCTGACAAAAACTGTGGTTGTCCTTAATTTAAAAGAACTGACGTAAACAGCAAAGTTCTCACAATTAGCTAATTGCAAAATGCATTATAAATATTTTAATCATTATTTTATATAAAATTATAACCAATCGTAGGTTAAGCTGAGGATAGAGTTGAAGAATAATTAAAATTATACCTTCTTTCTCCAGCCCCATTCCTAACTCTTAATTCTGGCCAGGACTTTCCCCGACAATTTCTTTTAAGTTTTTATTTGATATCTCTTATTCTGTGGCAAGATCATAGCATAACATAAATATCTTCTTTCTGTCTCCGAAAAGTTTGAGAATAAAACTTTTGGTTTTGTTTCCGGAATTTAAATAAACTTTTGGAGTTGTACACAAGGCGACTGGTAAGAGCCTAAACGCTTATATGTGTCCATGCCCTGTAATGTCTATACATATAAGATGTCTTCTATATATTTATCAGGGACGCGACAACTTATACTTAGGCGGAGTGTATAGTCTAGTGGTTAACGCCGGCGTCTCCCAGTCATGAGATCCCCGGTTCGATTCCCGCCGACAGGTGTGTCGTCTGGCAAGGGTGTTGTTCAATAACAACTTCCCGACATGGACGTTAAATGGATGTGTGCCGAGAGATTGGCTTCGGTCAGCTTGCGAGTCTACAAGCCTCCATGGCTTCTTTCGCGAGTTCCTGCTTGCGGGAAGATCACATATATATACATACTTCCGGGGGATGTAGCCTCCGGCTCCCCCTCCCACTAACCTCCTCTCCCCTACACATTCCCCTCATCCTCCCCTTCCCACCACCCTCCCCTCCCCCTTCTTAATGAATAAACAATTGAAAATTCTTCAACATTGCTTCCCAAATTGCCAAGATAGAGCACAATTTTGCATCCAAGCACCCTGCATTTCCCCAAACTTTCTAAAATAGGAGTGGGAAACTCCTCCCCTTAGACGACTACCCTGGATGACATCTCCCTCCCCCCCCCCAGTACAAAAATGGTGGCTGCGCACCATCAACTGAAATATGAATCTGTACCGATCTGCATAATTATACATCTTATCAGCAAAAAGTTTCAGTTATTTTTAACTCTCGATTCGATATACAATATAATTCGCGAATCAATTTTGTAGAGAGTGAAAATGATTTTTTTCTGAAAGAAAAACAGTAATAACTGATTTTTTATTTGTCCTTTAGTGATTTTTATTTAGAGAACGTCAAGTTGCCAATAAAACATTTCTAAACAAAGAAAATCGGTTGATTTGTTCATCAAATATAAAGCTTTATTAAATTGATAGCAAAGAGATCGAGCATTGCCTTACTGAAAGATGTCGGTTATGGTATCTTTGGGATGTTCTGATAACATCCATTGAGCATCCAGTAAAATGACCTAAATTACCGCTTGCGGATGCCGACACCCTAACACCATAATTTTGATTATAATTGCACCACAGAAACAGGCCTATGATAACACCAATATATACTACACAGTTATATCTTTACATGTAAAAATACTTAGAGTTTAATGAAGCCTGTCTATCTGATAACGGTCCATCGGTTACAATGTTATGAGCGAGCCTCTAAGTAATCTTGAAACTTAAACTATACTTATTTATGCTTAATATAACCTTAAACTTGAAAAGAAAATCCGTTTTAATCTAGTGTGTACAAATAATTTCACAGACCTGAATCTCTTTAAATATGTCTCGAATATTCTAAAAATTGCGATTTATGAAGACGTGAAACTATATAGAGTTATAGTACACTTAACCTCAACATGACACAGATGAACGCTTCACGATACGATTCGATATGTCTTATAAAGATGTACGTTTCAAATTGTTTGAAATATATATATATATATATATATATATATATATATATATATATATATATATCAAATAAAGGGTTGCACAGAAGTTTATACATTACCATTCAGGCTTTGGGACGTAACATACACTGGATGGCTGAAATAAATTCTACGTTCCTCAGCGTATATATGTTTCTTCGGTAGACCAGATAAACTGAGGCATCTTCTTAAACCTCAAAACATCCTCTAACAAATATCCACGAGAAAAAAGAATCCTCTAAAATTTACTCTTGAAAATAATACTTTCAGCTCATTTCTTAATCAATTCTTGCCTTGCACCTTTCATAACCGATTAATCTGGCCTCTCTGCCTCTTTCTCTGTGTCTCCGTGTAGAGGTACTTTCTCGTGTTTAGCTTGTAACTTCAGAACACTCCAGATCGTAAAACAGGAAAGAGACAGAAGAAGAAGATGCAGAAAGAACGGTAGTCGTATAACAGCAGCAGACGAGCTAAATTAATTTGCTATGTGCGTCTCGCTTTGTGTACACAGTATTACAATCTCAATTTTAACCGCTCAACATCGGTTGTCAGTTGGGAGTTATATTCTATAGTCGCGGCGTTTGAACTACATCTTCCCATATCTAATATAGAACCTAAAATGACTATCGGCAAACCAAATCCCTCGGCTTATAAACCGGGCAAATGTCAGCATTCATCAACTGGAAAAAGTTCAAAGGAGATGGCCATTATTTGACAGATTCATAGCTAGATTCTAAAAGCTTTTTTGTTGTGAGTTTGATATATATATATCACTATAACCGTTTGGACATGAAGAAATGTTATTAGTTTGATTGTTAAGGAGAAAATAGACATATTAAAAAGAGTCACCTTTAAAAGATATATATAGAAAACATTCTTTTACGGTTTAACCGCTCTATGATCTACGTTTACTGGCATTCAAATACAATTCGTCTGATGAATTTGACCGATTTTGGTTACTAATATCTGGCAAGTTTAGGGCAACTTCGGAAGGCGGTTTGCCCTATAATTGTTTGACTAATAGTTTTTATTGCCTTTACTTACAGTTTAACTTACATTTGGATGATAGTATTTACTATAGACCTGTATTTGTAGCATACCCACAAAAACGTTGTTTATAGTATAATTAAAGCTTGCAACATGATATGCCTTAAATAAGTTTATATCAGAATATTTAATACCATGCACGTGACTGGTTGATCAGCATTGACAGAAGTATACTGTTCATAAGGAAAACGCGCAGTCAAGTTTTAAATATATAGATAACTGTGGCTTATGCATTAATTATTGTTCCGGAAATATAAACTTATGATGACGTATATATGCGGCAAGATACAGTTGCTGTTCTCGATTTTTTACTAACAGCAAAAGTGTAATGTATATAGTTAAATTACAAATATATAAGAGGATGCGAAGATTAAAACAACATGTTTGGCGTTTCGAACACTGGCTTAGGTTATAGTAACGACATTTTGTTTCACATTTCGTAACAATAACTTATTAATTAATTTTATGACATTTACAAGTGTAAATTTGTCCGAACTTGTGTCTAAGGAAGCTTTTCTATAGCTAACATGCCATCATCACATTTCCCATGTCAACAAGCTGTCACAAACCATTATAGTCCATGCATGCAGCCATCCAAGGTACAGAATTAGGCAAAGCCATCACTTTGTACATTAAAGGAGTATTCCAAACTTAACTGAGACATTAATATTGTGCTAGAAAATAGATACGCCTCGTTGAAAAGAATCATATGAAACTTGGCATATGTACAGGTAAAAGTAAATTATATATCTGCTATATAATCTCCCCTTAATACTGTTATTAATCTCTTGAAATGCCTATAACTGCCGCATATTGGGAGAAAAAAAGCTTTTAACTTTCAGATTTACAGAGTACCACCTTTTTTTCCACCAATACTTACATGTGATTTATCCCATCGAATCAATATCGGAAGTCTCCTTTAAGTAGTCATTAGCAATCAATCGATAACCCATTCTATCTCACTATGGATGAGCACGTTTCATGAATCAAGTGACCAGTTTCCTGTGATAGTATTTGCCTAATTGATATGCTAGAATGGTTAAGTATAAGCATTTGTTTATTTTTCATGAGAATGAAGAGTTAAAACCTTTAGATCATGTTTAGCAAAAAAAAAATCAGACTAAGTATTATTATTATTTTGTTTAGTCGTCATGCGTTCGTTGATGATGAACTCATATACACTTGAATGTTTTATGCGACATTTTTAAGCGAATTTCTGTCTATCAGAATACAAAATATCATCACAGAATCTTACTCCATGCATGCAGGCCAGTTAGTGGTCGGGTAGACCTACTTTGAGTATTAACCACATGAAGAACTGTATAGAACCAGTGTTAATTTGGGTGTAGCTTAAATTATCAATTTTAAAATGGCGGATATTTATATCCGCTTCCAAAAGTGGTAGTAAAAAAAAAAATCTAAGCTACTACAAATAATGCTCACTATACCGGACTGGGGCCAATTCCAGCGAGCTATCCTTATCAAAAAATGGAAAGTAATGAAGGCAACACCAGGTATAGACTATATTAGAGAAAATTTTGTGGTCCAACAAAAACTAACCTGATATTGTAATAAATCTTCGAGTGACCCTTTTTTACTTACTTTACGATTATATTCTGTCATAGGTATTCACCCTATCTTCATGTTTGATGTTATCATATGTGTAGTCTCATATATGTTTCATATTGCGTGATCATCCGACTCTCGTGGCTTTTATCAGTTAAAAGTGGTAAAAGTAATTACCCGTTAATCATGTGTGTTATAATTTCTTAACATGTATTTCATTTACGACCAGTTGCTAATGAGAAGGGCTTACAAACAGACAATACTAAACACACAATCCAATGAACGCATAATGATTGACTGAACTAACCCAGACTACGCTATAATAATTTCTTCCACATTTTAACAGAAAGTGAATGACACTTTAACGCAAAACACTTAAAATCTGCATATCTAGAACCATATTTACAAGGTATACTTAATCGTAAACATAGGGACAGTAGTTTAGACTCCTAACCAGTCATTAATTGAAACAGGCTTTGAGTAATGAATTCGTCAGTTAGTAATTTTTTTTTTTAAATTAACAGTACAAACTGTTCAAGTCATGTACATTAGGTGCACAGTAGCATCTGCTGACAGGTGTAACGCCGTGTGTTACGGTGTTACTATAACACACTTAAGTGTATACTGATTAACGGTTGTCTCTTATTCACAGTATACAAACTGATCAAGCCATGTACATTAGGTGCACAGTAGCATCTGCTGACAGGTCTAACATGTGTTACGACGTTGTAACACACTTCAGTTTATACTGATTAACGGTTGTCTCTTATTCACAGTATAAACTGATCAAGCCATGTACATTGGGTGAGTGTGATTCATCATTTGTAGATATCTTCAAATTGCTTTAAGCGTCTGAGATAAGAACATGTCCGTTTGTAAGGTTGTAAGACGATACGGTTACTAAATTTTATATAAACGGTTAGATCTTATCATGGAATTGTAGTTTAAGAAAGTAAAGTTACATAAAACCATATCCGAAATAGCCATCGGCAGAGGCATCGAGACCAAAACGACAAATATGTCACAGAGGCCCCTAATTTTTCTTAAATACATTCTGAAAACGAGACTACACAATTCCTTTTATTCTATATTTTCCGGGATCCTTTTAATACTTCCTAGGGCTCCCGCAATTCACCATGGTCCCCTACCCCCCCCCCCCCCAACCTATCTCATCAGGCTTTATCATGAGATATTTATGACATCCAAGGGATAATTTCTCGCACCCACTACGAGGTTGAAACTCTTATTATGCCGCAGTGTCCCAATAGTCTCTATATAAGTCCATGTACAGCATACTGCGGCTGTCTCGTATATCACTCCGTATGTGATTATTCTTCATCATATAGATATAAAGTAGGTCATGTTTCTTTTATATGAAATTGGGTTAATCTGTTTTAACGTATAAAATAGAAACACGTTTATTCCGCTGTAAGATAGCTACGACTTCTCAAAGCTGTACAGACGGTTAAAACATTCTGGTAGAGTCAATCAGTTGGATTTTTTTTAGAACATGAAATTGCGTCAAACAGTATCCAAAATAGCCATGGGCTATTGATAAGATTTTCAAGAGATGATTTTCCCGCGCCCCAAGACGAGGTTCACACTTTCATTACACGTTGAATTATCATACACAATCTCTCTGTCGTTGTGTTTTGTGTAAAGAGTATATGCTGCCGCTGTCTTGTGTATATATATATATATATACTTATCCTTCACCTACATATAGATAAGGCAAGAACAAGGCATTATTCAAGCAGTTATTTGTGTCTCCCAAAACTTCAGACAATTTTCAAACATTAATTTATCAATTTTGAATTATTAATACGACCTGTCATTGGTCAGCAGGATCGTGAAGTCATCCGTCCATTTTTTTTTTTGCTGCTCCTTATAATTTGGTTCGTTTTCTTGTCATTATACCGTCCTTGATTCTTCGTCTTCTTCTTCTCTTGATGGCGGAAGCCTCGCAAGAGTAATTTTGAGATAAATTAAGCTTTCGATCTTACATAGCCAGTAATACTGTCCTATTTACTTCGGGTAATTTATAATTGTCAACCAAGATGTGTGGGTTGTCTGATATACATTTATATATATATATATATATATATATATATATATATATATATATATATATATATATATATATATAGGCCTATATAATAAATATATGGTCATTTTACCTCAAACGGGTTCTGGTATTTCTATTAATGGTTGATTGATAAAGTGACCAGAGCCATATATTTATTATTTATATATATATACATATATATATATATATATATATATATATATATATATATATACATATATATATATATATATATATATATATATATATATATATATATATAAATCATAAATATATGGCTCTGGTCACTTTACCTCAAAGCATATAGTTGGGTCAATATTTCTTAACAGTACAATCAAGAAAAATGTGGAGGGGCGGAAGTATCATTCCGCCTCCCCCCCCACTTCGCAAGTCAGAAAACCCTTTTTTCATTTCCAAATGAGGAAAAAATATCTCATTTGGAGCACCAAATTGCATCTAAGGCCAGGTGAAAATACAAAATTAAGTTTACAAAATGGAGTGGGTGTTGAAGTGTGCTATATTGCACCAAATTGCATCTGAGGCCACCTGGAAATGCACAAAAATTCCAAAGGGGAGGGGGACACCCCCTCCTCTTAGACCCCTCCCCCAGGCCGGCCATCAGTCTTCAGCCCCCCACTCAAAAGTACCTTCCTACGCAACTGAGTACAATACCCAGAACGCGTGTAGGGGTGTGATCCAGGGACAACGGAACCAGGGGGCAAGTGTCCCCCCCCCCCCGCCCCCCCCCCCCCCAGGTCAGTGCTTGACACATGCAGAGACAGTAATGTGGCAGTTCCTGTGATGGTGCTAATCAAAATTCCATAGGAAAACAGGAAAAAACGTTATTACCATTAAACGTTTGCAGCGCATTCCATATGTTGTCGAAAACAAACGTCATTCCCATCATATGATAGTCTGTTGTATATATTAATCTGAACCAAACATGTTTTGGTTTCGTTTATTAGCATTCATAAAACGATGGATTAATATTAATATTAACAATTTAGCCCGCACCAAGGAGCCTACGGAATCGTCAATTTTGGCTAAAAGGAGCTTTCCAGAGTTTGGCATGCATGTATTTATTATAGCTGAATATCTTGAAACCGAAACCGGTGTAGAAACATTACCATGGTATTTACTTTTTCTTTAGACTGGCGCATGAAGAGTAAATTTCTGTGCCTAAAGGTTTCCTTTAATTCTACTTTGGGAAACTCCCTCTAATTCATCCCTGCAGGCCTCTGAAGTGACGTTGAAGTGTCAGAGAGTTACATGCAGTGTTATTTAGAATGTATAAAACCATGTATTAACATAAACAATTAGGCCGGGGTTGAGTCGGTGACTTCGCCTCATTCTTGTTTATTTGTTAAAGCAACATTCTAGATAGGTTTCAAGAATATATATTAAAGGTGAAAATATCTTGAACGACGTTAAAAAGGTATATAGTTTTCCTACTATGTAGAACTATATGAAACATTAATATGAGGTTTCCACCTGAATTGAGCCGTAGCGTTTGCCGGACGAAAGGATACAGTTTCGAACTTATAACGGTTAAACAAGAATATCAATCGTTTATGTGTGTTTGTTGTTATGTATATTGTTAATTAAATTGTTAAATCATTCAAATTTCTGCTGAATCTTGCAATATTATGAGCATTTAATTGTTCCTTGTAAATGTTGCCACGTTGCAACATTATGTGTATTTCAATATTCTTTGTTAATGGTGTCATGTTGCAACATTATGCGTATTAAATCGTTCTTTGATAAATGTCGAATTTCCTTTCGCTGTAGAATGCATGTCACATGCCATGGTATCCACTGGAGTACAACCTTTACCTCTTAAATGGATTGAATATTTTAAGTTGGTTTTAAGTTGGTTTGGTGTTCTTATCAAAACCCTTTCGTTGATTTAACGAAATTAAAATTTCCAAGTGTTCTCCTCCCATTCTCCTTTCCAGTCCTCCAACCCACCCTCATCCCTCACCCCAACCCAACCAAAGACAAGAACCTATCCGAAACCCCATGTAGTCATAACACTTATTATTGTAGCCTGCATTCTTAACCAGTTTAGTCGGAGTTCCCGTGAGCTGTGAGCAGCGTATTTTATAGAGTTTAAGCAGAATTATTGACGTTTGTATGGTTAACCATTTATAGATGTTCAATTTTAATTTCATTTCAATCCATTATATCAATATTGCAAAGAGATATGTGACACTCAGCGACGTTAATAAATTTATTTATAAACAAAATATTTATACCGCGAGTGGTAAATTCAGCGTTTTGTATTTTTCTATACATTATGGTATTTTTTTTCAATAAAACTACCAAAATTCGTGAAAAACCGTGACTTTATAATCACCTTCACAAAATTTCTTCTGATTGGTCAATTATGATCACGTGAGCAGATATAGTCTCACCCCCGTTATTCACATCCACCAGCGCGCCTATCATTGATATGAAATGTTCTTCGTTTGTGCAGGTTTAATGCTATAAGGAAATGTATTCTGTAGTTCACGGTGTGTTTGGTTTATTTTAACTGCGAATTTCCTAAAAAGCCTATAACTCTGAGGATATGTGGTTATCTACTTAAACATAAATGACATATGTTTGTTTTATAGTATTTGGTTTTTCATTTCTACTTCATTTTACGTTACCAAAACAAAAACACAAAGTAAATGTTTCGCTCTTTTTCCTAACCTTTTCCATTTTAACATATTCAGCTTTCATTTGGAGAAATAAGGAATTCAAGATCAATATTCAAATATATGTGGTATTTTTCAGTTATATTAACCGACTAGAAATTTCACCTTTTCAACTCTCAAAGATTCATACCATCACTAAGCAGAACAGCCATGTAATTCCAATATCTCGTGGATATATAGACCCGAGGAATGTGTGACATGTGTGTGTAGGTAAGTTAACGAGAACCACGTAAATGAGAAGTAATAACAGAGTTAATGCGATAAGCACACATTAAGAGTATAACAACCACGATATGTGTACTCTAAGAGCGCCTTTAATTACTCTAACGGGTTCTTGCGATTCTGATATTTTCTCTCTTTCTTTCCCTCGCTATCTCCACCCTCTCTCTCTTCCTATCTCTTAGCAAGAAATTTGAGAATTTGTAACCGGGGCAAAATCATTATTAATTCAAAAAATATAGAGCTCACGTAAATCTTTTCATGTCTTTAACATACCTTTTAAGATGCAATACTATTTCTTAGTAAACGGATGCTTATTGTGTGTGAGAATTAACCAATCAACATTTAGTTTATGCATGGTTAATTTAAGGAGACTTCGTTAACCAATCACAGTATAATACACAGAAAACTGTTAACATGTTGTATTATTGTCGAGGTGCATAGCCAGTTAGTTATCTTTCGGGGGGGGGCAGTAACGGTGTCCGTCCATGGGAGGGGGGGTCTAATGGGAATCTTTGTTTGGGTAAGAGTGCTTAGGGATGTGTCTTATAGTTTTTTCAGTTGCAATATTTGGATTAATACTCGATATGTCTACAATATTGGGGGGAGGGGGAGGGGGAGGGGGTAAGGGTGCTAAGATGTAAAATGGTTGTATCATATATCCATTGTTTGAACTACAGTGCAGTAAAATAATCTAGGCATGTGCCTTAGTTTCTTCAGTTGCAATATTTTGATTAATACTCGACAGGTCTACAATATTTGGGGGGGGGGGGGGGATTGGTAGCTTAAACGCAATTATTTGCTTTAAACAATTACTTGACCTGTATACAGAATAGAGAAGCACTGCTTAAGACATTCGACGGTGATCAGTTTTATTGCCATTAGATGCCTTCTTTTGTGTGATTAAAAAACATGCGAAGGTTTAAAAGAGAGGTCGCGCTTTCAAAATCACTGAGAAGGTCTGACTGAAAGTATTAGAAAATTGTACATAAAAATGGGGTTATCTAGAGGCTAACTCTAGACTCTTCACATGAATGCAACATTAAACGTAAGAGCAGTCTTGTAAGGCGTTTATCACGCAATTTCGTCCTAGATAAAAGCCCTAAATTGCAGCAATTGTTTTGAAAACTGCCATTTAATAGGAATATGGTATGATACACATATATTACTAGACACTTATATAGCGCTGCTACAACTTAGCCTTGGTCATTGGTAACTTGTCACACCTACACACCAAAGCGTGCCCAATTCAATCAACCTCTCCTGGGGCACCACAGTGCACCACAACCACGTGTCTCCCGGGGGACTTCCCATAGGGTGCAGCCACAAACCGGCGCACGAAACTATATTTACAAGTTTCCTCGCAAGTCCCCATTTATACACCTGGGTGAAGAGAGGCAATGGAGATAAAGTGCCTTGCCCAAGGACACAACGCAATGATCTAGCCAGGGCTCAAACCCGTAATCCTTAGATCACCAGTCCACTGTCTTAACCACTTGACCAAAACGCCCCCACAAGCTAGTATGAAATAGTTTATCAGTTCAAAAAATGTCCAAATTCATCATAGGTTTAAAAAGAAAACTGTATAACCTATGCGAGCCACAACGACTAATTATAGTAACTATAATAGGTTATAACACCTGCAATAAGTTATAGTTAACATAAAATAACGTGCATATTCATAACGCATGCATACATAATTGACAGTACAAAGGCGTTCATTTTACTAACCCAGGATTTAGCTGATTATACGAACGACGTTTCCTTAAACTTTTAACGCCTGGCCATTCATAAAAAAAATATCATAAGGAAGGAATACTTCCAGACATATCTCGCGCTGAGAATATTTTCTTTTCATAAAATTCAAATGATGCAACCCTCATAAAATCTACGCCATAATGTCCATCACCACTCTGTGACGAACGCAATTTAATCACAATGGTGACAGCGGTGGGACGAGACGTCACGTGAGGCTATAGACGTATATGAGACCGTGTCAAGACACTTCTGATGAGAGAACCGACAAGCTAGTAATAATTTCAATCCCAGAATTCTATAGGGTATCTAAAAGTATGATACACCTGACAGATCAATCGTGGATAATATATTTCTATTATTAGCGGAGACATTTTTGGAATTTATAATGGAACCGAAATTAATCGAAAACAAGGTCCACCGAAACATATCACTTTCTTCTTCTTCTTTTTTCTTCTACCCTCTCTTTCTTTCTGAATTTTTTTTCCCTTCAATCATCCTGGAATATGTTCAAACATGTGAAGAAGTGTAAAGAAGTTTCACCCTCAATTCTCATGGTTCTTTGAAACTTGAAAAGGCACAACAACGATATTTCACGAATGGGGAAAATAAACGCCCGCGGGCCGCCTTTCCAAAAACCCAGACTGCAGGTAAAGTCGGTTCTCATTGGGTAGTTTTTCGCAATGAGAAAAACGTAAGTTACTAATTGATGCTTCTCTGTGTTGAAGAGCCTTTTAAATTTTATACTTGTACAAAAAACTTTTAGAATCATGAAGTCAAGCTATCTAATGAATTATTCGGCTGACTTGAACCGCCGAATAATAACTTTTTTTGTAAACTTATTTCACTGTTAAGACGCTTACATTTCGTGAAATATTGATGAGCTTTGCTATATATTCAAAGACCTAGTATGGCTTGAACAACTTAATTCGACATTTTTTTTTTTTTATAGTTTCTCGTTTTGTATTCATTTTGCTGATTTGAACAGTTATTTCAAAATTTATTTCCTGCAACTTGTCTAAGGGCTGTCATATTAAAGTTTATATCCATTTTTTTTTTCAATAAAAAATTGAGTTCCTACTTTTATAAGTACCGTCTTGATAAAGATGACAATTTTTTGGAATAATATATTTTTTTCAGTATTCTAAGATTTCAATTTCAGGACAACTTTGTTTGATTCGACCTTTCTCTTCGTATGAAATATACTATCATCTCGATGTTGTTTTTTTAAAGAAGTCATTTTTAATTTAAAATCCTTATGTTATAATATTTCTTCCATGCATATACTGCAGACAAAAGGACCGTTTTCATAAAAATAAAAAAAAAATAAAAACTAAAAAAAGCAGTTTTAAAGACTTTTCATTATTGCAACATGTAAATTAAAATTGATATATACTAATTCCAAAAATGCATGAGAGAGATACATAATCGTAAATGTCGTTATTAATCCGAGTGCTTCATTCTAATAAAACAACTTATTAATGAAAACCAATGGCAAACGATCAAGCTCATCCTTACAAACAACAATAAAACCTTTCCCGTTTTTCCCGCTTCTTCTCCTTTTTTTATAGCCACGTTTCATCGTTTTTTCTTACTTTGTTCTGTTTCACTGTTTTCGTTTCTATTGGGAACGATATTGTTTCCCTTCATATTGTCGAGAAGTTTGGAACCGGCAAGGAAGGTCGTAATTCCACTGTATCGAACAATACTAGTTCTGTTTTTGGTAACATATTTTGCCGTACTCTAGAGATCAAACATGATGCTAACATGATGCATGATACATGATATTAAATATGTATGTATGTATGTATATATATATATATATATATATATATACATATATATATATATTTAATATTTAATATATATATATATAAATATATATATATATATATATATATATAAATATATATATATGTATATATATATATATATATATATATATATATATTTAATATATATATATATATATACATACATATTTAATATTTATATAAATATCAGTATTAATACGGCAAGTACATATCTCCTGAAGATATAATCAGATAACATTATAACTCAACTTTTAGAATCCAACACTGACAATGTCTGCAAACCAGAGAGTAAAGTTTAGAGAAGTATACATGCATTAGTTATAAAATGTTATCCATAATATCAGCAATGCAAACCCGGATACATGCCTACATTCTTCTTTTACCCAAACCGCCTGCATGGACTTCCAAACACTCTAGCCTACGAGCTGACGAACTTTAACGTACCTGAAGTTTCATTTAAATAAATGATATACCTTGGGCTAATGATGAACTAAGGTGATTTTTTTTTGGCAAATACCTTTACGTTCCTCCCCTTAATGATATTAACAGACTGTATTCTGTAAGAATGACGGGTATCACGCATATCTTGCTACGGGGCCGGCCGGCCGTCATCGCACCAAGTTACGCTCGTAACTGCATAAAGTTCCTCTCCGCGTACGGTCCATTTAGAATAAAGTGACATATAATGACAAACCTCTTCTCCTGTCATCAGTTATAAATTTTTAAGTAATTAAAAAGTTCAAAAAACGATATAAAAAGCGGACATAGTCTGTTTGAGCAATGTCTGATGATAGAGAACTGACTCATATGAAGTTTTTGTCAATTTGTATCTATAATGCGATTTATGGCAAGTCTAACAACAGACAAACTGTTGTACTGCGTTAGCAAAGGATTGGCAAAGATATTTAAATAATGAAGAAACATACAGAGATGAACTTAATTACGAATATGATAAGACAAAGATATCGCGTGCAACATTTCAGTAATTTGTGAATTGATATGCTGTGATATATATATATGTATCACATATATCCCATATATCACACACACACACACACCCACACACACACACACATATATATATAGTGTATATATATATATATATATATATATATATCAAAGCCATGATCAGACGATGACAACTGTCAGCTCATAGCATGCTGTTATGATTCCATGATAGATAATAGCTAAATTAATTTCCACTTGGAAAAGATCCTAAATCAACTTCCTTAATCTCTTGAGAAAAACCACTTGCCCTGCTCAACCTTCGTCTGACGCAAGATGTGACGTCACATGGCACAGCGTCTCAGCAGTGAGTGTGCTATGGTCTTCGTCTTTAACGGTTGTTTTGAGCAAAAATCAAGCAGCGAAGACAGCATTTGCGTTTAATAAGGCCTCCAGTATTCTTACCTTATTTCAGATCACACGAGTTTAAATTGGTTTCCGTTTGTTCGTTCGTTGTACGAAACTTAGGAGGGAACAGTCTTTCGGTAAGTTGTGAGTGACAAGTGACCTTATAAAAGCCGAAGTGAGTTAAGCTATATTGTTTAATAACTAATCACCTACATAAAATTTTAAAAGATCACTGGTATTGCCTCCAAATGAAGTGTATAGAAAGTCTAAAATATGGTCATTCTTGTCGAAAGCTTTACAAGCATTTTACTGTCACTCTCAAAGTCTCAAAGCTTTGCACGTCTCTGAGACATCGCATATCTAACTTATCACTCACTCATCGATGTATGAAATTAAATTTGGTTCAGAACCTCCAATTAATTTTGTTGTTTTGTTCAACGAGGCGCGAGAGGTAAGAGAGGGGGGGGGGGAGGGGAGGTTATTATGACGACTATTAAGTTGAAAGATCAGTACCCGTCAGATGCATGACGCTATGATAGCCACTTGCAAATAACATTTTTTTCGAAGCACAATCACGATAGTGATAATCCGCTAACTGTGTATTTGAAGTTGTACGTACACCTTTGTACAGTGCAAGTTTGTGTTGCCATACATACACAGAGGGGGGGGGGGGTGGGATATGGGGTCAATGCAGCATTTTCAACCTCACACAAAAGTTCAACAGTAGTTATAAGCACCAACAACGCGTTTAGACATGGAGAAGTCTAACCGCTCCCAGACCCCCTGTTATGGGGTTTCGACCTCAGCGACCCGAAGGTCACTACTTCATCTTTATGAAAATCCTTCTTTTCCCCACACCTGATACATACATATATAGCTACAAACACATGTTTACGCTAACACAAACCATATTATACTGTACTTATAACCAAATATGTATGTATATAGCTCTATGCAGCTTTATACGACCCCGTGCCCCCCTCCCCCACACACCCACAACACGGCAGAAGAACAAACGTATCCACATACCCTTCACGTTCTCATTTCTCATTTCCCATCTCATTTCCGTTCTCATTCTTAAACTGCAGTTACTACGAGCCCCTGCAAAATGAGGCTTCCAAAGGGAATCTTTAAGAGATTGAATATGTCCCTCGTCGACACGTTTTCACCCCCAAGAGACCTCTGGTTCTTGGCCTGGGGCCTAAAAAGCCTATCAGCAGCCATGTACTAACTTTTCTGTTCCTTGATGAGAATCGATTTTAATTTCATGGAGAGGAAATCAGAATATAATCTATTATATACCTTGAATATTATTTGAAAGGTCTGTAGTATTTGGGCCAAAATTTTAATATGCTAGAAAATGCAATATATTATCAAAAACGTATTTCTGGAGTGGCGGAGGGGGGGGGGGGTTGACTAGCCCATTTAGTCTTTAACTGAAGAGAAACCATTGTTCAAGTAATGCAAGTTTTATATTGAATCCATAAATCTCTGCGGGGAACACTTATTATATAAAAACAATCTTGGGTATTTTCGATTATTTTAATTCCAGTCCGTGATTAATAGATTAATAATATAGCTCTAGAAAGTAAATCTATGCAATCACGATTAACACCATGCGAGGACCCGGGTGATGCCCCTCTCCCCTTTTTCAAACTTCACTGAACAGTTAAAGTTTAAAGGGTGTGAAGACTCGCGTAAAATGAAAAGTCTAATGCCGGTAATCTTACCTAGTTTCGAATGGGGTGTAACAGACGTGTTAGACACCACACAGCTTGCTACCTTCGGTAATTAGACACTAGTGTACAGTCAGTAATTACAGCTGCGGTCAATACCCACAGCACAGTATACAAACGATAAAGCGATGGACATCTCAGGTCCAGCTAAAGATAACAAGGTATCACGTTTCATTACTGTCTGCATTTTGTACCGACAAGCAGAAAACTTCACTTGCAAGCAACGGAAAGTTAATTTTTACAGAGCGCGGCACGCGGTTTGGGCGAGTCTTCAATACTATTAAAGTAGGTTTGCGTGTTGACCTAGTTTATAGCCACAGAATGCACCATTTCACGTCTAAATTTCGTCTGGCGGAGTAAACCCCGAACTCGACCCTCTTTCATGGGATTCGGCCATAGCGACCCAGGGCAAGACACCACCCCCCCCCCCAATTTTTATAATCCTGGATCCGACGCCCCTGAACACACTATAGCAGTATGTGCATAAGTAGCCCATACACCAAGGTATATATATAAACGCGTAAGATTGGATTAACATTCCATTCACGAGTGTAAAGTGAAATACGGAGAGTGAAAACGATTCATGGGTAAGATTAAAATATATTAAAATAGATTTGTTCTTGCTATGGATGGATTGATGTTAGGTAGGGAAGATATGGGATGGAAAGTGCTCTAATACAATAGTTCCTATGTAAATGTGTATCTTATTTGACTGGATACACTTTAAAACGAACACCAAAGAGAGCTGTACATGAATTAAGCAAAATATAACACGAAATCAAAGTACTTTATAGAGAGATTTCTATATTTGATTACTCTTTCAAGTTACAAACATCTTCTCTACACATACTTAAATAAATATTTTTTGTTCTTTTGCAAAAGAAGATCATATCAAAGTGAAATAGTTAAATGGAATTGTTTTTCAAGGTACTTTGGACAGCTGGAATGCTAAACAATGAAGGAACTAAGAACACTAATTTTTTTTTCTTTTCAGTTATCTTTGCTTAACGATGACGTCGGTGTGACACAACAAGAGGCTGCGCTAGAAGAGATACTCTCAATAGGTGGAAAGCGGGGCTAAATCAAGAAAGAAATGCCGCACCCACAATCTTGCACCAATCTGGTATACTGACTCTTTAACTCCTCAGGCACTCATTTGCACACTCCTAGCCTACCCTGGAAAACATCGATGTCAGATTAGTTGGTCATTCTTAGAATTACGTTAGTCTTATTACCTCAGGCTGAGTATTTAACAGAACTACTGAATCTCATCAAACAAGATTATTGCAGTTAAGTTTTTACTTGCAGTGCCCGAAACAATATCAGCAGATTGCCCGAATTTCCACAGAAATATTGTGGTGGGGGGGGGGAGGAGGTGGGGTGAGGAGGGCAATGCATCCCCCTCCGCCTCCTACAACTATGAACACTGCACCTCATATTATGTTTCTTTATAAAAACTTCACTTTCCACAATTCTGACTGAAACCTTATTGAAATGTTGATAAACAGCATTTCAAATTTCATTCAAAACTCACCAATGAACTGACCTGGCATTTAAATGTCAAACAAATCATTTATGATTCAAAGAGTTTCTTAAAATTTGTTTGTAAAATATTGATGAACGTGCACAAATCGTTTATGAGCTAACTTTCTCAAAATGATTATTGCCAAGGTGAAATCAGAGTTATTTAATTGTTTTGGTAGTAATTCTCCGAATAATTTGATGTAGGATTAATTTATTTCCCCTTTCAAAGGTTTGTAAATGAACCAATCAAACAATGTGTTACATTTTTGGGACCTAAAATTTGTGGTTTTTGGGAGGTCATGGATCAATATCTTACTAATAAGGAGAACAGAAATATGTTGAAAACATTGAAAAAGTCAAACCATTGCCAAAAAAAAAAAAAAAAAATTGATTTCAAAGGAAGGGAATTGGAGCATAGCCTCAGAAGTGGGGCCCAGTGCTAAAGTGTTCCAGTTATGTAGTTAAGGTAGGAGGCAGGTAGGAGAGGAACAAAATTAAGCACTTTATACCATTTCAGGGTTATTCAGGGGTATGTGAATATTACATGACTTGGTCCAACCAAGGCCTGAAAAGTGGAGGGAGGGGGGTTGGGAGGGAGTGAGAAATATGGGATAAAGAATAATGTATGAGTCTGAGCCGGGTCAGAATAATACAACCCAAAGCAAACATCAGCTTCAACACATAATACAATACTTGTTATACATACATATAGCTATGGTTAGGAATACAAATTAACTTTCACAAGAATGGAATAAAGGTGACCAAAGTGATGCCCTGCCAAGAAGAAATAATAATAAACTTATTTTTTACTCATATAATTAAAACCTCTCTTTTTTAGATTTTTTTCAAATATAAACCATTTCCAATGCAGATTGTTATTTACACACTGGTTAAAATTTGAAGCATATATATATATAGATGTTCACTTCATCAACAAAGGCTTGTGTGGACGGAGGGCTTATTGCAGTTAAAATTAATCTAGTTCAAGGCATCAACGTGTTGCAGTTTGTGTCAAGTTTCCTGAGAAATGAAAAAAAAGAGTAAAAAATAACTAAATTTGCATCAAATTATTCTGACTGAATACAATGTACCATTACTTTACAGGATGACTTTAGAAACAACATCAATGAAATGCTCAATATCCCCTTTTTATTGTCTTATAAACATCTGAGGTTTCATCAATTGAAGTGGCTGGGCTGCTAATTCTAATGCACAGACCATTAGGTCAGTTCCTGAGATGCACCACAAAACTCATTAGAACAAAGGGACATAACATGGCCTCAAAATAACACATGACATGGAACAATGCATTATATATATGTACATGGCATTGAATGTCAACCAAGGGTGATGTGTTGTTTATATGAAGTTAAAAGAATGTGTTTTGGTTGAGTTCAAAATAAAACAAACACTGTTAGCTTGTAACTTGGCTTGGATGTGAAAAATATTTTCTGAAGTCAAGGTTACATAAAAATTAATAAATATATTGTAACAAATTTTGTAACAATTATAAGGAAATCGATACCGACATTTTTCATCTCAGCTAACATAGACGACAAAATTTATAAATGAATGAGGTTTTATGAGGAAGAGACACTGAAGTAAAGGTTCCATAAAAATTTAAAAAAAATATTGTAACAAATTTTGTAACAATTAATAAGGAAACCGATACCGACATTTTTCATCTCAGCAAAACGGAGACGACAAAAATTATAAACGAATGAGGTTTTTATGAGGAAGAGACACACTCACCCTTTAAGTTTTGCTCCTTCCTTGGTCTAATGATACCCTCTCTTGAAGGGGGTCTGTTCGACAGTAAGTGAGCTCCTGGAGTCAGATACGGTCTACCTTTGGTCCTGCATTGTTCGTCATATTCGTGGGCTGTCAAGATATGTGTTTCAAAGGTCAAGGTTCAAAACTATTTAATCATTTTGGGACAATTTGAATCAGTCCAGAACTATAGAAAAAAGAGAAAAACTGAAGGGCCCTCCTACAGGCTACCCTCTCTCTCTTTCCCTTTAACCGCCTCTGTGAGTTAATGTCACCTGATAGGATAGCACATGATTATCAGGTATGCAGTATACTGGCTGACACAAATACGAGACTTTGCAAATCCAAATGTAGTTTCACATTTGTGACAAGAAACAAGCTATGTGGGGTGGGACGCAGGAATTAATTATTTGCTTGACAGGATTCTCAGTAATTTTAATAACATTCATGCAATCATGAATGTATGGGATTAAAAGGTAGGAAGTGAGAATCAAACTTGTGGCATTAACCAGTGGCACCCTCAAAGAGGAGGGGGGGTAGGGGGTTCATACATGGCCACTCTCATATGAGTCGTCAATCAGGGTTAATACCTTCAGTAGGAGTTTTTTAAATTCAGTCGTGGAAGAATTAGACCATTCTTATGGGCCCAGGATGCCATTCCATAAAGTTTCATGCCCCTACCCATATCAAAGGATATTTAGAATTTTCCCCCACCACACCTACCTTTGAAATCCTGTGAATGTCACTGGTAATAAGGTTTTTGAGACATGTTTACAAGCTATCTGCATCTTGCATCATCTCAGAGTATACCCAAGATATCAACAACCCATTCCTCTACCCCAAGCATCACCCCACCCTCTCACCTTATCATCCCATCCTCCCACCCCCACCCTCCCATCCTCCAATCCCACCTCCCACTAAGATAAAGACAGTGGTATTTTTCTGAATTCTGAAAAAGGATATAGGCTGAGACAGGTAAAAAGATGAAATCTGTTTCCGTGGTGATTTCCACGTGATGGCCAATGGAGCCCCTCCCTGATTCACCCTCCACTCCGACAGCGATGGCGTACAGCTGAATCTGAAGCTCTGCTTTCATACCAGCCGCTACCTGTCAAGAATAACCAGATGAAGAAAAAAACAAATGTGTAAATACAAAAATAAAATGCATTTTGAAAGGTAAATTAAAGGGTGTGAAGACTTGCGCAAAAAGGAACGTCTAATGCCGGTAAATTGACCTAGTTTAGAATGAGGTGAAACAGAAGTGTTAAACACCACCATCGATCCCAGAAAATACACACAAAGCTTGCTACCGTCGGTAATTAGACAATAGTGTACAGTCAGTACATACAGCTACAGTCAATACCCACAGCACAGTGTACAAACGATACAGCGATGGACATCTCAGGTCCAACTAAAGATAACAAGGTATCACGTTTCCTTACTGTCTGCATTTTGTAGCGACACGAACAAAACGCCACTTGCAAGCAACAGAAAGTTAACTTTTTCAGATGGCGGCACGCGGTTTGGGGCGAGTCTTCAATGCCTTTAAGTAGACTATGATCATGGGAGGAGGGGAGACTATGATTATTCAATCTATGACATGACAAAAAAAAATTTAGGCTGTGAACTCGGTGGATCTGGTAATGAATAATGAGGTATTAAGAATGGATGAATTAAAGTTATGACATCAGTAACAAATCCATGTATTTCAGGCAAGCAAAATATCCACAAAGAAAAGGTGAGAAGGATGAAAGCATAAAATACATATAAAAAACTTCAATTATATCTTTTTCCCCCCAAGTCATGATATTATATCTTAAATTTGAATACTCTTTTGCAATTATCTGTTTAATTTAAAAAAGTTAGCAGGTCAAAGTTTGGAACCCAACAGGAATTTCTTTCAAGGTTAACATCAGGTTAACATCAGGTCTTCTTAATATTATAAAGTTAACATTACAAGGGCACTTGAAACTATACATATATATTTTTGTTAATTTTTCCCTGATATTAATCGTATATTTTCTAAAATACATTACACATACAAGGACTTTCAAAGGTTTCTTTCTATTACACATTTGTCTACTATACCTACTTTTTTGTTCTATTGCATACAGGGACGTAGCCAGGGGGGGAGCAGGGGGAGCGACCGCTCCCCCCTTTCAGTGTCGATTTTTTTTTTTTAAACTGTCGTTTTTTTAGCATGGTATTTTGTCAGTGCTCTTTTGATCTTGAATACTCGTCAGCTCCGTTAACTCGATTGTAATCGTAGTAACATTCACGCCTACTGATTCAACTACTTACTTAGTTTGGCAGATGCAATTAGCTAAATTTAGCTTATAGCCAATTACAAGCCTACAGTTGGCCACTGCGTAATAAAATACATATTGCCTACCTAACCGCACTCTATGGAATGTCACGAACTGTATGCACAACAACGTCGACAACGTTCGTTCAATGAGTTGTTCTAAGTTGTTGCACGAACAGCATGTTATGAAGCTAAGCTAGCAATCGTACGTGATACGCACTTCCTATAAATAATTATTACACTGCTAATACACTGCGATAACGATATTTGTTTTTAGGCCACTGCATATCTGGCTGTATTACAAAATATGAAAGTTTATATTGTCCATCAGTTAAGTTCGTCAAATGTATTAAAGTCCAGACATTGGACAATAAACAAGAATCATCCTACTGGAAAACTTGTAAAAGAGCACTATGTTTGTCTTTCTGATATATTATGTAAAAGAACATGTAAAAGAATTTAAACAGGAAACAAAATCTGCTGATACTGATATCATATGATCAGGGCAGTATGTAGCACGATAGTTTCATTCAACACTCTACCCGCCGAAAAAGACTATAGGATCCGATCTTGTCAGTTTTTTAACATGTAGTTAAGAACCCGTTTACGCAAATAATATTTCAGTTGAGAAAACACTTGAGAAATTGCATCAGATGGCAATCGTCGGATAGCTCTCGCCTTCTCTTAGTAGGCTAACTTTAACATTTACTAGCTACAGTTGCATCAAAGACATTTCTGGACTATCTTTGTATCTACAAGTATCAGAAGTTGAAAAGTAAGACTACTCTGTACATGTACCTTCAAGGGCGGCGGAACCGGGGGGCACAGGGGGCAAGTGCCCCCACTTTTCCTCAAGTTAAAAATGTGCCCTTTTTCTACATAAAACTTGTACTCTTGATCACCTTATTAGGTCAGCGATATTTCAGTAAGAGATCTAATCCTAATTTAGAACTAAGTATGTAGCACTGTAGGCCCGGGCCTACACTTTTTTTGGCCAAGGTATCTTTTATATTAAAACACCCATAATTCAAATCCATAAGCTTGCTGGACGAGTTTAAGAGTCTAGACAGGAAAAACTATTGAAATGAACGTAGCAAGATTATGGCTAAATTAGGTGACCTATTCTTCTGTCACCTAGGCTGCCATTCATATCGCGTGCCGTTTCATGCAATACTCTACCCGCCGAAAAAGACTAGGATACGATCTTGTCAGTTTTTTAACATCTAGTTAAGAACCCGTTTACGCGATAAAATTTCAGTTGAGAACATTCCACAGTCAAATAAGCCTATCGTTGATTAACAGACTTTGTATGTATAGAGCTGCAGCACTTTGTTGCCTGTTGTTGTCACAATCGGCGTTCGAAGTTCCAAAACAGCCTTTTCGATAAACATTTACTAGCTACAGTTGTATCAAAGACAAATACTGGCTATGGTTGTATCAAAGACATTTCTGGCCTATCTTTGTATCTACAAGTATCAGAAGTTGAAAAGTAAGACTACTAAGACGGGGGGGGGGGGGGGGGGCGTTGATGGAGTGATGTGTATACGCAAATAAGATAATACAATAAGATTTATAAAGGGTACTAAATATCAGGCTGCATCAGTCCAATCGAATTTCTGCAAAGTGCCCTTTGACGTCGGTGCTTCCCCCCCCCCCAGATTAAAAGTGCTTCCGCCGCCCTTGTGTACCTTGCTAATTTTAATACATTATGTATTTTTGAATTACGTACTATTTTAACTCGTTTGTTTTTTGGGTTTAAAAGTGATATTGAATGAGGTGTCTCAAGTTAGTAAGAGGCCAGGGAACCAGAATGAACACTAGGGAAGGGCCGTTTCCGGCCATCTGGGGGGTTTGTAAAACCAAAAATTTTCTTGTACGCTCCGCGCCAACCGATGGTGGCGCTCCGCTCAGATAGTCGTGCCTACAACTTTGAAAATCCATATCAATCGCAAAAAGTGCTCCCCCCCTTTCAAATTCCTGGCTACGTCGCTGATTGCATAACATTTCATCTACAAGGGTTCTAAAATAAAAAAATGTTTTCTTCGCTTTCTTCTTCAATTACACAATCATAAACTAAAATGCATATTCATGACTTCAATTAGTATTAAACTATGTGGAATGGCAGGATAAGTTTTTGGTGAGTTTTTTTCTCTCCTTGACAAAGATTTCACGGAAAGTATGTTCATTCAAATTCTTCGAAATGGTTCGTTGCAGTGAAATTAGAAAGTAATTATATACTTACAGGCCCAGGTTTATAGATGACTTGAAGGCCAGTCGCAGGAGGGGGCTGTTTCACTTTGTACCTACAAGAGTCGATCCCGATATTCTTGAGATGAATGACCATGGCATACGTACACCCCTCTCTCAACTCCCCAAAGAAAACTTCACCTGGTACCAGTTCAAACCCTCTGTTAGTAGATATCTTGGCATCGCCCACCGTGGTCCTTCCGGCCAGGGACGAGGTCATGACCTTTCTCCGTACAGGTTCTTCGACAGCTTGGAACTTGAAAAGGATCAAAGGAATAGTATGTTACATACAAACCTGTGCATGGTTATGCTAAGTTGACAAGACTTAGAACAGACAGGCCTGTAACACACTACTCCGTTCTCCACTATTTATCTCATCATTACTCACCTTCTGTGTTTTCTTAAAGTAAATGGCAACAAGAAAACTGGAAAGTTAAACAAATTGGAAAAGAGCAAGTACTAACTGGAACTGAACCAGTGACCTCTGGATTACAAGTCTTTTGCTTTTAGGAGCTTACTAGGGAAGGGTGCAAGTCAGATCACCCCCAGAAGGCACCAGCAGAGGTAGGGGGGTTGCCTGTCAGCTCAGTCCCAGTAAGCAGCAGAGGGAGGGGGGTTGCCAGTCAGATCATCCCCAGAAGGCACTAGCTGAGGGAGGGGGCTTGACTGTCAGCTCAGTCCCAGTAAGCAGCAGAGGGAGGGGGTTGCCAGTCAGATCATCCCCAGAAGGCACTAGCTGAGGGAGGGGGCTTGACTGTCAGCTCAGTCCCAGTAAGCAGCAGAGGGAGGGGGGTTGCCAGTCAGATCATCCCCAGAAGGCACTAGCTGAGGGAGGGGGCTTGACTGTCAGCTCAGCCCCGGTAAGCAGCAGAGTGAGGGAGGGAGGGGGATGCCAGTCAGATCACCCCCAGAAGGCACCAGCTGAGGGAAGGGGGTTGCCTGTCAGCTCAGTCCCAGTAAGCAGCAGAGGGAGGGGGGTTGCCAGTCAGATCATCCCCAGAAGGCACTAGCTGAGGGAGGGGGCTTGACTGTCAGCTCAGTCCCAGTAAGCAGCAGAGGGAGGGGGGTTGCCAGTCAGATCATCCCCAGAAGGCACTAGCTGAGGGAGGGGGCTTGCCTGTCAGCTCAGCCCCGGTAAGCAGCAGAGTGGGGGAGGGAGGGGGTTGCAAGTCAGATCACACTACCCAATTTTCACAGATAAATCCCAAAGAGAGGAGAAGGGATTTTGAGTCTTGAAAATGACTTTTGTAAAGCAAATGTAAGAATTCAGAAACATGAAATTTGACATCTTGGTCCAAGATACCAATCTACTGTTCCCTTTTGAAGAGAACTGATGGAACTATTTCTTCAACTTCTTTCACAGTTTTCAGATATTTAATTTGAAGCATATTTAATTTATCAATATATTAGCATCATTCAATACATATATACATCCATCAATTGTTTAATTTCAAGTCTTATTTTCTTTACTGGTACTATCTTCCTACCTGTCTGTTAAGTAATGCCCCTGGTTTCTGTCCCTGTATGGCTGCAGGTAACCTTATCTGCACCCTCCTATCTATCAATATATGAGCATCAATCAATAGATACATACATCCATCAGTTCTTTAAATCAATCATATTTTCTTTACTGGTACTATCTTCCTACCTGTCTGTTAGGTAATGCCCCTGGTTTCTGTCCCTGTATGGCTGCAGGTAACCTTATCTGCACCCTCCTATCTATCAATATATGAGCATCAATCAATACATACATACATCCATCAATTGTTTAATCAGTCTTATTTTCTTTACTGGTACTATCTTCCTACCTGTCTGTTAGGTAATGCCCCTGGTTTCTGTCCCTGTATGGCTGCAGGTAACCTTATCTGCACCCTCCTATCTATCAATATATTAGCATCAATCAATAGATACATACATCCATCCATCAATTGTTTAATCAGTCTTATTTTCTTTACTGGGTACTATCTTCCTACCTGTCTGTTAGGTAATGCCCCTGGTTTCTGTCCCTGTATGGCTGCAGGTAACCTTATCTGCACCCTCCTATCTATCAATATATTAGCATCATTCAATACATACATACATCCATCAATTATTTTAATCAATCATATTTTCTTTACTGGTACTATCTTCCTACCTGTCTGTTAGGTAATGCCCCTGGTTTCTGTCCCTGTATGGCTGCAGGTAACCTTATCTGCACCCTCCTATCTATCAATATATGAGCATCAATCAATAGATACATACATCCATCAGTTCTTTAAATCAATCTTAGTTTCTCTACTGGTACTATCTTCCTACCTGTCTGTTAGGTAATGCCCCTGGTTTCTGTCCCTGTATGGCTGCAGGTAACCTTATCTGCACCCTCCTATCTATCAATATATGAGCATCAATCAATAGATACATACATCCATCAGTTCTTTAAATCAATCTTACTTTCTCTACTGGTACTATCTTCCTACCTGTCTGTTAGGTAATGCCCCTGGTTTCTGTCCCTGTATGGCTGCAGGTAACCTTATCTGCACCCTCCTATCTATCAATATATGAGCATCAATCAATAGATACATACATCCATCAGTTCTTTAAATCAATCTTACTTTCTCTACTGGTACTATCTTCCTACCTGTCTGTTAGGTAATGCCCCTGGTTTCTGTCCCTGTATGGCTGCAGGTAACCTTATCTGCACCCTCCTGGAGGATGACCTATTCAGGGATTCCGCTTCACCATCTTGTTGTTGGTTGTCTTTCTCAATATCCATGAGGGTTTCAGATGAAGGCATGGCAGGTAGTGTCTCTTCTGAGTTAGACAAAATATTCTCACCTACAATAAAGAGAGACCGTTTATCACCGAGTGACTGCAGGATTAACAGCCTCACTAGCCCTAATGCAACTTATTAAAGGTTTCTTGCAGGCAAAAGCTGTGAACAGAAAGTTAGTTTGCATGTATGTATTTTAGATTCTCCTGCAAGCAGGAACTCGCGAAGAAGCCTCACTGGCTTATCAAAGCCCCAAGCTGACCGAAGTCAGTCTCTTACATTCATATTTAACGTCCATGATTATGAATTGTTAATTGTCAACAACTCTGTAACTGGATGACATACATTAATCTGGGAGTGACTCGAACCGGGGACCTTATGATTGAAAGGCACCGGCGTTAACCACTGAGCTAACACTCCTAGAATGCTTCTTCCTGGAAGTGTTTAACCATAGGCCAGAGACCTTGAGGGAACCCTAAACCTTGGAAGTTGCTTGATCTTGAAGACACCTAGACACTTTCCTCGTCTATGACACTGCCTTTTGTCGAGTATTTTGCACAACAAATATTCACAAATCTACAGTCTCTCACGCCAAACTCCCATCTTTTAAACATTACAGTGATAAAGAGGGAGGAGGAAAAGTACTATTTTATCTTGCTCAAGCTAAGAGTAAACTGAACAGAGATTTCAAACTGGGTTTGTTCAGGAAGATTTAAAGTGTTAAAAGGAGACTTGCTTTAATCTGTTCAAAATTACGAATCATCACATCAAAGTCAGGGGCAATTTTCCCCAAAGTTTGGTCTTGTTTCCACCACAAATTTCTTTGACCTCTTTTTGGAATGAAAACATGCATTCAATCAAACATACATGTGCCAACAACAGGATTTTTTTTTTAATAAACTGGCTAAAAGAGAGAAGCTGTGCAATAGAAATAATTTCCATATAAACTTCTGATTTTGTTACCATCTTTTCATACATACATTGGTTGAATCCTATGGCAGTAAGTACACATATAACTGTTGACTGTTGACTGTAATTGACTTAATCTGACACCTCACTGGTAAATTCCCCTCACCCCTCACCACCACCCCCCTCCCCACTCCCCCCTTATAGATACACTCTTACCTTGAATATCCCCTCCGTTGCCCTCCTCTCGCTCCTCTACTTGCTCTGGGATGGTGGACGGGTGATTTGGGAACGATGCATAACTAGAGGGGGTGTCACTGGGGAGGTTCTGGCTTGGCACATCACACTCGGTAGAAGGGGTTGGGTTACCTATCGATAAAAACAATTCCCGGGTGAAAAATCCATTCCATATGCAAAATAAAGTGAAAAGATATGAATTACTTAGATAATATTGTAAGAAGGGTGGTCTATTTAGCAATTAAAAAGAGCAAAAAGTCAAACTGAAAGACAATATATTAATTACATAGTAGAACAAAGAAATGGTGTAATAGAAGAAATGGATTATTTCAAGGAAATTACAGAACTGAATTGAAAGTATATGATTAGGATTTCGAAAAAAGAGGAAAGATTAAAAAGACACAAAACTTCAAGAACATTTACACAAACTTTAGAAACTGCTGTTCAAGCAACATTTACAATTTGACTTCCATATGGTCAAATCTGGCAAACATAAATTTTTATAGATTTTATGAAATTTAACTGACTAGAATAAAATTAAAATAACTAACATTCAAATGTAATGGTCATAAAAATTTGCATAAAAATATCTTAATTATGGACTATTTGAAGCAAGAAGAATTAAAACATATTCAATCTATTGAAATTGTTTTCTCAATAAATAACGCTATTTATAAAACAAATAGTCTAAAATTTATTCTTGCATCCAGGTTTTTATCTACAACAAATATTTTAATTAAGTGGAATCAGGAAATGAAAGTGTCCTCAAAAGTTGCGTGTGTCATTCGTAAATGGAAAAACTCACTGGGGAAATTATTCAAAGATTTTTTTGTTTTTGTTTATAGATTTGATAGCTTCAAATTTAATTCTTACCTGGTCTATTTATAGGTTGTGCCTGGGAGGCATGAGCAGGTGTTGGATTCGTGGGCCTGACTTGAGTGGGTGTCCCAACTCCATCGGCATGACCCGGTGTTGGATTGGTTGGACGAACATCAGATGGGCTGGCGGTCAATCCTGTTGAACAAGTATGCGTATCTTAAGTATTCTATATTTGCACAGGTTTTTATCACCTGATTAAGAATATCTGGCAAATTTCTTGAAAAAGTAATCAAGTTTCAATTACCCGTTGAAGATACGATACAAGCAAACATTACAGCTCTCAAATTAACCTTTGAAATGCCAGCCCAAGATGCATGATCAGATATTTTGCTCAGAGAGGAAGGGGAGGGGGAGGGGGAGGCAGAGGGGCAGGGCAGGAGCTCTCATATTCTGTAGTGTGAATGCTATTTACTCACCTTCATAGTTTTGATGTAAAACAAACCACCAACCTAAAAATGATGTGTTTATTGGTGAATGAAAGGGAGGGTTGGTAGGGGGCAGGTTGGGAATGGGGAGGGAAATAGGGATGGGAGTTGGGGATTACTCTTACCTTGGATGAGAGGCGAAACCTCTTCTCTGGTGGTCAGCAAGGAGGATGCTTTAGTGGGTTGGCCATTGGGACTATCAATGTCTTCAACAACAATAGAACCTACATCTCCACCACCTGTCAAAAGTTTAAAAAAAAGGTCCTTTTTATAAATGACCTCAATTCGATGACATCTTTTCCATGTTTATTTATAGGGGTGTCTTCGAGAAGAAACTAAAGATATACCGGAAACAACTTGATCATGTTTTACTAGGTAACGTTTTCCTGCCAGGCAAAGATGTGTCCACAATTTTTCTTATTGGATTGTTGTACTGATGTTTGTACAGCAGGGACTAAGTACCCCCATAAAGTCAGTTTACTAATATTTGCCTACTAATAACCCAACCTCAGGCCTTACACATTCAGGGAAGATGTGGCAAAGCTTTGCCTAGTTCACATATAACAACTTGTTTTTTCTGTCTTCAAGTGGTCAAAAATGTGAAAAATAAAACTTTTCAGGTGTCATCTTCGGCTACACAACATGCACCATAATATGTCTGATTCTGCATGGCACCACCACATGGCAAGTAAGGAAATGATGGTTATACAGAGATTACAACCAACCAAGGGCTGGATAGCTCAGTAGGTACAGTACAGGGACTGTAATCCCGATAATGTCACTGGTGCGAATTTCCGTTCTAGCGAGAGAAAAATTTTCTCCTCTCCAGTTTCCAATTATAAAACTTGCTCTGTTATAAACACTAGCCTGATTTGTATATAAATAAACCAAAGATAAAAAACAAAAGCTGTTATTGTAACTGTGTTATCAAAGTAATGTTTAAAGAAGAAAAAATCGCAGGTTACAAACGACATATTTTCATAGGTCTAAGATTTAAAAAAAAAATAAATAAATAAATAAATAAAGTTCTCACCTTGGGTGGGTGCTGGGGTGTTCCCTGGGGTACTAGGTAGACTATTAGATGGTGGTTAGGTTTTAGATTTAACAATAAAGAAATAAAGTTCTCACCTTGGGTGGGTGCTGGGGTTTCCCTGGGGTACTATGGAGACTATTAGACAGTGGTTAGGTTTTAGATTTAAAAATAAAGAAATAAAGTTCTCACCTTGGGTGGGTGCTGGGGTGTTCCATGGGGTACTAGGGAGACTATTAGACAGTGGTTAGGTTTTAGATTTAAAAATAAAGAAATAAAGTTCTCACCTTGGGTGGGTGCTGGGGTTTCCCTGGGGTACTAGGGAGACTATTAGATGGTGGTTAGGTTTTAGATTTAACAAGAAAGAAAATAATTTCTCACCTTGGGTGGGTGCTGGGGTGTTCCCTGGGGTACTAGGGAGACTATTAGACAGTGGTTAGGTTTTAGATTTAAAAATAAAGAAATAAAGTTCTCACCTTGGATGGGTGCTGGGGTGTTCCCTGGGGTACTAGGGAGACTATTAGATGGTGGTTAGGTTTTAGATTTAAAAATAAAGAAATAAAGTTATCACCTTGGGTGGGTGCTGGGGTGTTCCCTGGGGTACTAGGGAGACTATTAGATGGTGGTTGAGTTCCCTGTTTAGAACCTTCAGCTAATTTCTTGCTGAGTAATTCCATATCTGGATTACTTAAAGACGAAGCTGATTGCGCAGCGAGGAAACTCTTTCCCCACTGACTTTCAAAGTAAGGCGGGACTTCACCATTTCTGAGAGCCGCACGATTCTCCTGTTCTTCCTTCAACTCCAATCTAAAAAATTTATGGCATAGAGAGAAAGAATAAATTTCCTTGAATTTGGAAAGATTTTTGTTTTTCCATGCCGTAAACCCGATTTAACAAGAGTTCTTAACTCTGTAATCGTTCGAATAACATCGCAAATCGTCAGATTTATTTGCTGAATAGTTTATAGATTGATATTTACTTACGCTTGTCTATGGTTGACACTTTAAACAAAACAAACTGTCTGGCTAACAAACTTGACATTATTAGTCAATTGAATGGAGATGGGTAATTAATTTACTTACATATTAAATATCTGTGAGTATAACAAAGAGGTGAGAGCTGGTCTAAATCTCCAGATTATTTCCAGATATCCAGTAGCAGTAAATAAGATCTTATATTAATTGCCTCAGCAAGTTAGAAAAAAACACTTTACTTGTTAAAGTTGTAGCATGGGTGACCATTATTTGACTTGCTAGCATATTTTGAGCATATTAATACTAATGACCTTTATGACCTATATGACCTTAATGACTTTAATATATCCTTTACATACTTCTTAAAAACTCTTGACATTATAAAATGTCAAATATATTTAGAGTGAGATGACGTATCCTATAATGAGAATGAGCAATATAATTCGAATGACAACCCTCCCCCTGCCAACCTCCTCCCCCTGCCAACCTCCCCTCCCTGCCAACCTTCTCCCCCTGCCAACCTCCTCCCCCCTACTAACCTCCTCCCACCCCCTGTCAACCTCCTCCCACCCCCTGCCAACCTCCTCCCCCTCCTGCCAACCTCCTCCCCCTCCTGCCAACCTCCTCCCCCTGCCAACCTCCTCCCCTACTAACCTCCTCCCACCCCCTGCCAACCTCCTCCCCCCTGCCAACCTCCTCCCCCCTCCTGCCAACCTCCTCCCCCCTCCTGCCAACCTCCTCCCCCCTCCTGCCAACCTCCTCCCCCTGCCAACCTTCTCCCTTCCCCTACCAACCTTCCCCCTCCTGCCAACCTACCAGGGTGCCATTCACACTCACCTCACTCGTTCCCAGTCATCCTCTGTGTATTTATTGTGAGGTTTTGGTGGAGGTGGAAGGGGAGGCGGGGCAGTGGCAGACTCATATAGCCCTTTGGATATTTTAGGATCCCCCTCAACATCTGTTGGTTTGGCTGCTGATATATCCTTATCTGCTGTTGTTGATGTTTGCTTGTCTGAGGTGACATTGTCCTCATTCCCTCCATCTGCTATTACTGTATCTTGGTGTTCATCCTGAAAACCAGCATGATAATTAAGAAAACATTTATATTTAAAAAAAAAATCAAAATAAACGAGTTAATAAATGATGGAGGGAAACAACGAAGGAAAAGAACTGAGAATAGGATCCAAATATGACAAGGAAGAAATTTTGTAATCCTTCCACAGCTTTGAAACATGTTTGATTGGGTCATAATGTTTGCTTAGTAAATCATGCATAAAGTACAGAGAGAATAGATTTGATATGATTAACTTATGACATTTGCTACAATAACAAAAACATAGCAAAAATGCATGAATAGATCACTCTGTTTCATTCTTTTTCATTTGCTACAGTTTTATCTGGGGGCAACAATTCTCACTGGAGAGATTCAATTCTTCAATATCACACACCCATACTCAAACAGATATTAATATCTATTATACATTTTTAACCTCCTTGTAAGTAAATTTAACAGGTTGTGTGCAGTACATACTCTGGTGTCTTCTTGTATTGTGAATAATGTATCCTTTTGTTGCATAGTCTTCAAACAAATTTTGGTAAAAAAAAAAGCTGTTTACAGCAATTAGTACACTTTTATCCTAAAACTGTCTGACAGTTAGATGAACCCTGGCCAACCTACAAAACAGGTTTTGAGCTCAAACTTGTTTTCCATTTCTTAATCAAAAGTAGCCACTGAATGTTAGAGGGCACCCTCTGACAACGGCTTATCTTTCAACAAATGAATTTTTCCTTCAACCCTCCACTTGACTTATTCCTTGTTCACAGCATTCCCAGAATACCACAGCACTTTCTTTCATCCTCCCATCTATCAATATTAAGTCAATGTTTTGTCAATTAAGTCAATAATAAGTCAAGTACTTAATGCATCAAATGTTGACAAACCTGAGCCAGTATCTGAGCCAACAGGTCCCCTGCCAGTATCTTCTCCTCCTCGCTCCTGGGGTCCTTCAATTCTCGTTCCGAATCCTTTCTTGCCTGCTCTTCGACATCTCTTGCATGTCTATCCAGACAATCTCTCATCTCTCTCCTCATCTCGGCATCCAGAGGTTTGTACTGGGTGAACTGTCGCAGTTGGAGGTAGCGAGGGCATTGAGGTGCCGGGGTCGGCTGAGGGGGATCTTCCCTGGACCCGATTGCCAGCCCTCTACCAACATTGGTGCCAAATTTGGGACCGGGCTTCTTGCTCTCCTTAGAAGGAAGACCCGAGAAATCTCTGGGTCTGAGATTCGGCGGTACGATGTTAGCCTCGTCTGGCTTCAGACGCCAGGTGTCGGAGGGGTTACCGAGGTAGGGTCTCATGACCGTCAATCCCTGTATGTCTGGATGATCCGCCAGAGGTTCCTGGATGAATGCCGTGGTCGGATCCATCTGCACTTGTTGGAAATAACTGCGAATATCTTGCTCCCTGAGTAGCTCGAATCCGCTTCCGTCTGCGTGGATCACAAAGAATCTGGGAACATAAGACGTGGTCCCGTGTCGTTCCTCCTCTAGCTTGGTGATGCCTTTACTCTCTGCTTCAGTTTGTCCTCCATCTCCCCGACCGGATTCCTCCGCTGTTTCCTTCTCTTCATCTTCTCCTTTGTTCTCAGTCTCATTATTCACTTCTGACGTGACTTCTCCCTTCCAGTTTATCGAGAATCTATTTCCTCCTGGTTCCCTGACGTCGCAGATGATTTTCTCCTTGTGCTGTAAGACGAACACGGCAGGCGTGGGAGACGCGCCGTCATTGCCCTCCGTGGTCCTGGGGATGAGACTCACGCACCCGTCGGCTCCGACGGTCATCCTGGTGCCGTCGTGGTGGAGCACTTCGTACGACCCGTCGGGAATGGCGATCACTTGAGTGCCGTTGCCAAAGATGGTCGTGGCGATGCTGTCTTCACAGTTGAATATTACTGTAGCGTAACCGACACATTCGACTTTGACCTGTCGAAGGCTACGGACTTTGACGGGGGCCATCTCTCCTGTGGAAGTCAGAATCAAAGTGAGGGACATTATTAAAAGACGTTTTTATCAAAAGGTTAAAAAGTTGCAAAAGGGAATTCTAAAAATACATTGTTTTGGTAATACATAATAGTACTAACGATGATGATGACGATCATGACAACAATGCGTCTTTAATCCTTCTATAAAAGAGTCTCACCGAGGTAGCGGTATCAAATATGCTGAGGGAAGGAATTCCAAAGCTTCGGAGCAGAAGATGTTACAATAAGGTGAGACCGACTTAACTGGACTTTTATAGATATTGGCTTCAGTTGAAGTTTTCAACCAAAGTAGGTAAGAAAGTTTATAAAAAAATTACATTTGGGATAAAAGTTTCATGTCCGACAAACTTTGGACAGGAGGACACAGACTTGTAAATGAATTTTAATTATCGAGACATTTCCAGGCCTGGAAATTGATTATTTAAAACTTAAATGACTTTTCCCAATTTTCCCATGACCAACGAAACTCTGTCCTTAATAATAATAACATTCCACTTGTATATAGCGCTTTATACCAGCAATAGGTCTCAAAGCGCTTTACAGATGATATGTTACCCCTGGTCAATGATAACCTGTCCCAAAGACAATCCCTCCAGGCGGCTGCAGTTATATTCTGCGCCCAGTGACAAGTTAAACCTCACAGGTACCCATTTAACCCCTGGGTGGAGAGAGGCAATTGAGATAAAGCATCTTGCCCAAGGACGTAACGTAATGAACTAGGCAGGAATCGAACCTTGACATCTCAGCTTACAAATCACCCCCACCCCCCCAACTGTAGACTGTTTTGGGGCTTACTGACCTGTCTCCTCTTCCTGCCCATTGCTTTCTCTGTACTCTAAATTAACAGCGTAAGATGTGATTCTCGTGCCGTCGCTGTGGTCCACGATACGGGTCCCGTCTGGTCTCTCTACTATAATGACCTTATCCTCCCTTGTTGTCATGACCTGAATCCATGAGATAAAAGGAGAATTAATTCCTTGTAATAAGAAATATTAACAAGTTTAACTGCAAAGAAAAACGTAACTCGAGAGATGAGATTTGCCGACATACAAGAATAGTGTGATATTAAGATGACTATATTGGGACAACAAAATATGGAAATGTTATTTACCTCTGATGGTTGATTTGAATAAATATTTATCCTGTGGGGGAAGGGGGGGGTTTAGAGGGAGGGGCTTGGGTGAGAAGGAAATATTTTGGATCCCATTTAATAAAAAAGGAAAGTAATATCTCCAGTAAACAGATGAGAGCATTAAATTGAATAATTCAGCCTGAAATCAAATCATTCTTTAAACGGTCGCATAAAAAAAAAAACTGTGTTACCTCTTCGGTCACAGGATCTGTGGCCAAGTAAAGCATCACAGCGCCCTCCTGAAGTGGGGAATCCCCTGTCTTGGTACTGACACGATCCCCTGTGACAGTGGTCGTGACCCATTCGAAGGGTATGATTCCATCTCCGACACCAGCGTCACCATTCAGGGAGTCCACACCACCTGCCATACCAGCTTTGCTTCCAGACGTTTTCATGTTACCTTTACGAAGAATGAAATAAATGGACGAATTTTGAGATTTAAAACGAAAATTTCTGATGTATTCTACATTAATGAGCACTAGTAAGGGTCAATTGATTGTACGGTATAAAATGAGATATTTTGTCATTCAAGTGAAGAGCACTACCCCCACCCTTCCCCCCCTCCCCTCTCCTACCGTGAGAAGCACCAGGACTAGTATTGTGTACTGGCATCCATCTGCATGGTACCCGTCAAAATGAACATTGTATCGTGTAAAGTATATCTCAAAAGAGAAACACTTGTGCGATAAGGTTTATATAGATTTCTCAGTGTTTGATTTGCATTATCTTCCAAAAGATACCACAAAAGAGACAAACACCAGAAAATCGGTCTAGGGAATGATTGGTCTAAGAAAAAAACCCATTCATCTCTGGAATTTTGACCGATTTAAAAAAAAAAATTATTTTTTATTATTGTATGTTCTTTGCCATGTTTGAATTAAATCAACAAAAACTAAATGCTATTTTCCAATCTAACCTAGAAAATGTATATTATTTCATAATCCTTGTGTGATTTTTCTGCAATATGCGACCTTAACAGTTAACAAGCTCAAGACTTGTAGCCTGCACATACTAGCTGTCAATTCTAATGAATGCCATAATTTATAAACCTTTCTCCTGTCTATTTTTTTTGCCCTTCAAAAATTCAAATCTTGCTCCTACCTTTCTTTCCTTCACCAAGATGATTACTCATCGAGCTACCGTCTCTCTGGGGTGATGCATCACGGCTCTGAGTGGGGCTAGCGGGTCCATCCATGACCTGGGAGGGGTAACCTCTACTAACAGCCCCAGTGGGGAAGAGAACCTGTAAGTGAAACGGTATCAACATTATCAATAATAATAACTGCAATGTATGATGGCATGGAAAATGTAAATCTTAATGACTCTTAAGTCTTAAAAGGTTTTACAATTGAAAAATAAACAGATGTAAATCATTCTTGTGAATTATTGTTAAGCTGAAATATAATTTCTAATTTCTTCACCTTTAAATAAACTTCCACTCGATAGCAACATTTTCCTTGGAAAAACTTGTTACTTGCAAAATAATGGATACCAGATCTTAACTTGAAAAAATTCTTTTGTAATACCAGTGGTTTCATTATTAGTTATCGTAAGTTTTTGGTATAAGTGAATGAACAACAGAAAATTAACTGACTGGGAGGAAATTATAAAAAAGTCAAAGAAAACAGGAAAACTGACAGAAAAGAACAAGGAAATACAAGTCTGTGGCTTCTAGCTGCTAACCCCCTCCCCACCCCCCCCCCCCCCGGGCCCAGCATAATAATAATAATAATTAACAGTTCTTATATAGTGCAACTTACAATAAAGTCTCGTCGCGCTGTGAGATAACCTGTGAGATAACCTGTCAGCATAGGAATGGATATGTAGGGTTTGCCGTCAGCTATGAGCTGGATAGCTTAGTTGGTAGAGAGCATGGGTCTTGTAGACTTAAGGTCACTGGTGCAAGTCCCTTTCTAGCCATAAGATTCTTTACTAAATATTTGACCATCTTGTGAGAACAATGCTACCTCATTTCTGTCTATATTCAGAAGTGTAACAATTTAAAATATTATCCAGTATAATTATAAATACATTGAGAGCGTTGTTTGTCAAGTGGTTTAAGGCAGTGGTTCGAGTCCTGGCCAGATCATCACGTTGTGTCCTCGGGCAAGGTACTTTATCTCCATTGCCTCTCTTCACCCAGGTGTATAAATGGGGGGACCTGTGAGATAACCTGTCAGTTGGGCGCTGTTTAGCTGCTGCCATGTGGAGGGATTGTCTCTGTGTTTGACAGGTTATCGTTGATCAGTGTGATCTTGTGATGCGCCTTGAGCACCGTTATCAGTGGATATGTCTGCGCTTTATAAATTCTCAATATTATTAATATTATACTTGGGTAGCATGCTTACCCCAACATTTCTTTATTTAGATTGGGGAAAGGGAGGGGATGGAAGGGGGACTGTAAAACTATCAAGCCTCTTGAAGAAAGTGCCACAAAATGACTGTTTACAAGAAATGTTTCAACTACTTTCTCACCTCGGTATTGCCGTCCAACATTAATTTAATCACTGCTCCTTCCTTGGTTACGTAACGACACTTCTCTCCCATGGCAGGGTTCTGTATTGGTGCCTCACAGGGTTGTTTGCCAGACGTCTTGCTGGGGTAACTCTGCTTAATAAGCATCTTACCAGGGTCATCTTCACTCAGAGGTTTAACACCTGTTTGAAAAAAAAAGTATGAAAAATTTAACAACCCTCGTTTGTTTTTTAAATTAAAAGATAATGAAATATTTGAATATATAAATATTCATACAGTGCAGAAAGTTGATCTTTATTAGTCTTATTAGAAACTAAGAAGTTGCCTACCTGCCATGCTTTCCAACATGTAACTAACGTGTAGCCCATTAGGACAAGATATAAATAGCTGCTGATACGGAGGCTGTTTTAGTTCCTCTGCTGGAGCAAGCTCTGGTGGCTTGGTTTCTTCCTGTTAACAAAATAAAAAAACGGTATCTATGTCAGTTCGCTTTAACACAATCACACAGAATTCACATGCAAATTAATGATATTCAACGGAACTAATTTCGGATGAAACATGTTCAAATGACCCCCCCCACCCCGGCCCCAAATATTATGCTTTTATTTTTATTTACCCAGTCAGAAGATTTAACAGATAATTCTGGCTATAATTATATTGATGAATATAGCCATACACTGAAGTCCAAAAGAAGGATTCTGTCCATCATTCCTTGCCTTCAATAGTGGTGCGGGGGATTATAACTCAACGAATAAACCAACTTTGGATTGCTGAATTCGAAATTTTCAAGGGAAATCTACACCTCACTTTCAGGTCTGCAGAAGGACGTTTTCAAAACCCTTTTGCTTACGCTTCAAGTTGGTTGCAACTGGGACAGTACATCTCACCAATTACTTTGAAAGCAGAATTAAAGAGAAAGAATTTTCACTGAGATCAATAGAGGATAATTTTTTACTTCATTCTACATTTTTTAACAAAAAATCTTCACCTCTTTGGGAGGTTCACTGATCTTCTGTGATGCCTTCTCTGATTCGGCCACGACAGACATCGCTGGTGCCCCTTTCTTACCCTTCTTTCCTGACCCTCCACGCCCTCCTTTAGGAGAGGATGTGGGAGGAGGAGGGGATGGACTAGCAACTGGAGGAATTTCAATCTCTTCCAGGGGTTTTTCCTCTGAAAAAGAGATAGAGAAAGTTTAAGCATAAAAAAAAAAGTCCATATGTCAAAAGATGTAAATACACTGCATACAATCAGATCTTAAGAAGAAGTTATCTGAGTATATCCAATGTTAACACTGTTTACATTGGAGTTTTAACACTGTTAACACTCCAATGTGTTAACATTGGAGTGTTATCAGTGTTAACACTCCAATATTCTGAATCATTCACTGCACCAAACACATGATTACATATACCATTGGCATTGCTGTTAATTCTAATTGCAATCAAAGTGTTTGCACACAGCCTAAAATAGATACATCCACTAAAAAAGGTCACTGAATATGCTGTCAGGAATAGACCAATGCTAATATATCAGAGACTAAAATATTCATCAGGCAGTTCAGTTAATAAGAATGAGAGTTGGATTAGACGGAAAATGCAAACGAGAGAGCTGAAAAAACTGATATCGAAATGCACTAAACTGCTATCATATCTAGAAGATATTTGCTTGAAGTAAACTGAGATTACATAATACTTTCTACTTACAAATGGTGCATAAAAGTCACGACAAGTACTTGTTTTTTATTCAAGTACAAAGAAATCACATGTTCAATACAGCAGCATATTATCCCTGTTAATCAACGAAGCACTAACTTAGACGAACAGTTATGCCATTTTGTTTCTACACAAACACATTTCTTAGCAAAGGACTTAATGTGTCCAATTTTGAAAGCTATCTTCACCTGTGACCTGCGGGTTAGCTCCATATTTTCCATAACTGCTAAGGGAGAGAACCATCCCATCATTCAGAGAAGCTGTCAGTGACCCAAACCTACTCAGTGGCTTCTGGACAGGTTCTTCTGTTGGAGGAGTGACCTGCTTCTCTCCTAAAATGACATGAAAATATAGAATATAATGGTCACATATTGAAAGAACTCTCTATGTAACAACAGGCCTGAGGAGAGGGCTGGGGCAGGAGAGTCTAAGGCCCCAGGTCAAGGGTCATTCAGGTGGCCCCAGAAAAATATGAGATTAGAAAACACAATTCTAACATTTATAGTATAATAAGGAAATTTGAAGAGTGACAAAATCTCACATTTTGTCACTCTTCGGTGACATAATCGTTCCCAGGGCCCGAGTTGGCTCTCCACACCTCTGGATGCCTAACTGAGTAATTTTTGTAATTTCTGTTACCTGCACTCCCTGTTGCATCAACTTCTTCTTGGTCATTTGGTGAAGGTTTGTCCCTGTTTTCTTCATCCTCAGCTGGGTCTTTGGGATCGAGTATATGGACGGTCAGGGCATGGCCGTCTTTCAAGACTGTTGTCTTGACGAAGAGGTCACCTATTGGTCAAGACAACACAAAGCTTCAGTTACCACTTGTTATACTTACATTATTTTCTTTAACTAATTATTCTTTCCTCTTTGAAGGCAAATTTGTTTGATATATTTTTAATGATAGTTATACTTGAATTGTTAGTGATCTAAAGCATGAATTAAGTCAACTCGTAGCATGAATTCAAAGGACTGCAACACCTCCCCACCCCCCTCCGCCGATCCATAACTCTCCTAATATTCTATCCTGAAGTTTCAAATGATGCCAGATATACTGGCATACTAACATAGCATCACAATAACTTGCTTTGCTTGCATAAAGCAAATGTTCTATCAAAGACATTGCTATTTGATAGGGTTAAAGACAAACAATTACTGTTGCTAACTGATCTTTGCATTCACAGCCAGCTCCTTCTTTGAACAAGACTAACGAATCACTGCAGAAGATATTTACCGTTGATAAATTCTGTTTTCTCACAACAAACAAGACCACCCTCCGTGGGAAACATACTGGTCAGTGTTCCATTGGCATGGATCATGTTGTTTCCAACATCATAGCCGACAAACTGTGGGAAACAAAACCATATCATAACTAATAATTATTTAACACAATTTCCACAAAAAAAAATGCCGTACTGTTCAAAATCTCAGAAATATTGTAATGATCATTCTATTGCCTTTAACTGGTTATGTAATGGGCAAACCACCAGAAATTTAAAAGTGATAAATTATAGGAAATACAGTAAATTTCTCCTATCTATGGGGGTGGGGGAGGGGTTGGGGGCACATTGGAGCACTTCTTATAGTAGATATGAATAGGAATACTTGGGGGACCTGAAAATATCAAAGCAGTGTTAAAGGTAGTTGGTAGTTTTTGCTGTGTAACATCTCTCACTGCATTAACACACACATCTGCCTACAATATGATATCTTGTTGAATATTTACTGTCGTGAAAAATGCTCAACACTACAGAAAAGTCAGTTACTGTTCATGGCAAACATCAAAATTGAAACGAGGACACACAACAATGTCATAAGAGATGTACCAGGGACTGTGACGTTAGTAAGACTTGGGACAGATAGATATTACTGTTAAACTGACAAGGATGGCTTCATTACCAGCAAAATGTCCAGTTTTTGGGGGAAGAAGAAATTCTGTCAAACCAATGATATGAAACATCCCACTATTTAGTTGGATTCAAAACATCAAATTATCGATGAGTTTTCCTTTAAATTCAAATTCATAATTAGTATTGAAAGGTTTAACTATTTCAGAACTTGCAGATCAAGAAGACATAAAATTACTTTTGTGGAGATGTGGCGCGCCTTTTCCTTATGTCATGATTTACTCAATTAGGCTTTTTTTCGTTTCCATTCCCTTTCACCCTATCTGTTTTGCTACTTGTACATGTACTCGCAAAGTGCTCTTCCGTGTAATATCATTAAAAAATGACAGAATTTATGTTTACAAACCATAAGCAAATTTCTGATCACATTGATGATAACAAAAGTAAAAAAAATAAGAAAATAGTTAAATGAAATACATACGGGATAGTATCTCTCGGGCTCGGGAGGCTGCTCTACCTCTACGTCATCCTTAACCTCGTTCTCTGCTGGTTCTTTCTTCTCCTTATCACCTTTCCTACTGCCTCTTCCAGAAGCACCTCTTTTCTTGCCTTCATCTTTCTTGTCTTTGCCTTTGTCTTCTTTATCCTCCTACAGTTGGAAAAACAAATTATGTCTCTTGATCAGCATCACATAGTAATTATCTTAATTTTTGGAACCAAAAAAAAACAAAGAAAGAAAGCTAAACCCCAAAAGAATGAAAACTAAAGTAGCTAAAAGTCCTTTTTAAAATTTTTTTTTTAGCAAGTTTGAGCTACCATCGAATTTATATAAGTGATGGCATTTTAACTGTGATTATGCCTAGCTCCTGGAAGAAGGGTGATTTTCATGCTCCATGTGGGTAGATTAAGTTAAACTGGATTGGGTGTTTATCCAGCATCATGTCACAGCTTTATTTTGCACCATGTAAGGGTTTTTCAAACTGTGTAGAAATAAAAATATTTTTTTACAAATTTGCCACTGACTGTGAAATACTAACTTAAATATGATTTCATATTTACTTGATATTGCATTGGCATTGTAAACTAAGTATCTACAAGGATACCTACTGTTTGCTTTCATCTTCAACTAATATTAACAATTTTCATCTTTACAGTATTTTGTTTTTTCTGTTGGTCCATGTTTAAGCATTCAAAGAATTTCAATTAAACTTACATTATTTACTATATCTACTGCATAAATGGCTTCCCAAAGAACAAAAAACAAAATCATGATTTTTTATAGTTTAATTTTAGACAATACTGTTTTAAACAGTTAAAAAAGAAAAAGCAGTTTACTGAACCATTTTGGATAACTTGACAATACACAATGCATACATTACAATACTTCTCCTGAGGAATAGATCATATACTAACTGGCTCCTTAAAATTAGGGTCAGAGGTTAAAATGGCTTCATAAACAAACAAACAATGTATGTATGTATGTATGTATGTATGCATGTATGTATGTATGTGTGTGTGTATGTATGTATTGTTTATCCTCCTGCAAGCAGGAACTCGCGAAGAAGCCATCATTGGCTTATCAAAGCCGCAAGCTGACCGAAGTCCATGATTATGAATTGTCAATTGTCAACAACTCTGTAACTGGACGACATACATTAATCTTGGAGTGACTCGAACTCGGGACCTTATGATTGAAAGGCACCGGCGTTAACCACTGAGCTAACACTCCTTAAATGTATTTACCTTCTTGGGAGATGCGGATCGTGACCTTGCACTCTTTCTGCCCCCCTTCTTATCTTTATCCTGTTTCTTCTTTTCTTCCTCAGCTACTTGTCTGTCATGTTCAACCTTCCAGGATTTCATGGAGTTTGGTCTCATAAATCCACCACTGTTAGGGTCCAGGTTAGCGGCTGGTGCTGGGCTCTCACTGCTTCTACCTGTAAAACAGAGGTACAGTGAATGGAACGGGACGAACATTTCAGGTTTTTTTTTAAATTTACTTTTTAGTTAAAAAAAAAAAAAAAATTAAGTTTTTTTTAAAAGTTTTTTTTAAAATTTACTTACATTTCGTTTCTTTTTTTCTTAAATTTATTTAAAATTAGTTAAACCTTAGTCCATGGTCACTGGTTTTGAATCTCAATTCAAACCCCAAAATGTGAAGTCCATTTTTTAGCCTCCTTGCTGATGCCCCTTCCATCTCCTCCCCTCTATTTTCTTTGTTTTCTTTTGCACATTCAGTCCCTACAAAATCTTCTGCCATTGCTCAATCACAACTCTAAAAACCATGGATGAGCCTGGGGTAAAAACAATATCACGGAACTTTGCAAAAATTGCGGTATAGGCTCCAGTTTGCATATGCTACAGTGTGTTAGGATAATAGTTTTTGTCCCGAGGTAGAAAAGAAATCACGGATATTCCGCGAATTTGCGGAAAAAGCTCATGCCTGAAAAACGGAACCAGAAAAGGCAAACTAACCCTTTGGTGATTTAGATCTTGATTTCTTGGGTGACTGGGACCTGTTCCTACCCTTAGAGCTACCCGGTCTCGATGCAGATGGTGTGTTTGCTGCCGATGATGCGGCAGCGGCGGCCTGAGCAGCGGCCAGTTCTGCTGCTAGTTCCCTTTCTCTCATCTCCATCTGGTATTTTTGTTCCTCCTTATCTGTCCAATCCTCTATGTAATCTGCGACATGCTCTAAATAATTCCTGTTGAGAGGAAATAGTTTCGAAGATGTTGTTGTTAATTGCAAATGAAATGTTCCTTTATTTCTACAGATATATTTAAGTAAGTTCAAGCAACTTGATTATATTGCAATATTTTAGAGGCATCATAGCTTCAACACTGCTTTTATATTTTCATGATAAATTGTACTCAAATTTTGCAAGGAAATAATTTGTTTCAACATCATGGCATATTAACCAGTTGCACAGTGATTATAACTATGTAATACTTTCAATGGCTGTGCTATTACGTTTCACTTGTCACAAATACGGAAGATATTCTGAAATACTCAATAGGACTATATATGAATAAACAGCCCCAAAAAAAACACCAATTTATCAAATAAAATCTCTGAATTTTTTGGGGCACTACTTTTCATCCTAACACAACACTTTGCAATGGTGTCGGTAAAATTCCAAAGTTACTTGACAGTGTTGTAACAAATTTTTGACTTGCGACTCTAAATTCCAAACGTGGAGAGACTCAAACAAGTTTATCAACTTTATTCCCTTAGCAACCAGTGACTTGAGCCAATGACTGGACTCGATAGGAAGACTTTTGACCTTAAGATGGGGTGATTTGATACAGCTCTACTAATTAATGCTAGAATCCCAAAGCAAAATCAGTACATTTAGCTTAAATACTTACTCTGATTTCTGTTCAAATATTCAAGATATGTCACAAAGTGTGACCATTTCTGAATAACCAAAAGGTGGTTAGTGGTCAGTAATTATATCTTTGTTTTAAACCAATAGTAATCTTATTTTGAAAAATGCTGTGTTCGTTTGATAACGAAGGAATATCTGGAAGGACCATCTTGGTTGGGGGATATCAAACACTGCACAAGTATTAGCAATCAGCACTGAATGACGTATGCATTAAAATGGAACTTATCTTGTAAAGCTAAAATACATGAAAACAAGTCATAGGGGTCCCAAATTTCTAACTAAATAGTACAATTTACTTTGTAGCCAACCAAAGGGAATGCAGATATTAGATTTTGCATATCCAGCAAAACTTAATTCAGGACATAAAACATGCTTATAATTTGTTAAAGAATTTATCAGTGTCATGTCTTTCAAAGAAAATGATGTACCTAAAGCCGACGTCAGAATGCAGCTTTGCCTCCCAAGATATGATATTCTTCCTCTCCGAGTCTGTTGGGTTATGCATGACAATAAGCAGGGAGTGGTCCTTCCTGTGATAGTAGGTGTCGATGAACGGACACAATGTACGTGCTTCATCCAAGACCTAGATGAAAAGATGAGATTATTACTATAAAAGGCTACAAAACAGAACTGAGTTAATTCAAACCAAATTGCTTTTTTTCTGAAGAAACAAACATACAAAAGGGGTATTAAAGTAGCATAGCTTGAGCAAATAGGCCACCTATGAAAGAACATAATTTTAGCTGACATTTGCCAAAGGCTTAAATATTATAGAACAAAGCAAATTTATTGGTATCGATCACTATAAAAGTATTCCAGATAAATTTTAGGTAATTTTATTTGATCTATTAAACATTATGACTATTCAACATTTTTCTTATCTAAAGTCCAATATATGATAGAACATACCAAATTTATTGGTATGGATTACTATAAAAAATATTACAGATTAACTTAAGGTAATTCAATTATATATTAAAAATTAGGACAATTCACCAATTTTTCTTATCTAAAGTCCAATACATTATAGAGCATACCAATTTATGGAAATATTCAAGATAATTATGTAATTCATTTTATCTATCAAGAGTGATGAGGATTCACCAAACTTTACTGTCTTTTGTTTTTCATATTTTGTAGCTTGGATATTTTTGGCTGTTACCTGAAGTAAGACATTTGGTTTCAGATGCTCCACAAAGCACCATTCATCCAGATTCCTCTGAGGTTGGTCAGCCACGTCCTGTACACTGATGAGGGAAGGGGTGGGGGAGAGTTTCTTATCTGGGACGGATACGTTACTCTCAACTTCTCTTGCTTCGTGAGGGTCCTTCTGAGTTTGAACACCGTCCTCAAAGTGAACTGTCACAAAATTGTCGAGAGAAGAAAAGCTGCATACTGATAAACTCACTGATTAAATACCCACAGTTTATTGTCCTTTTTTCTTAATACTTAAACATAGAAAATTTCAAATAGTTAGACAATTTGATTTGACCAGCATCTTTTAAGCATGTTCAAAAACAACATGCTTCAAGTAACACACAGTCTTTTCTGTGTGCTTAACTCAGAATATGTAATTGTGCCTCATTGGTTGAACCCTAAACCCCTCCCCCCACCCCTCTCCCTATTCCATCACCACCTTTTGAAATGATAGATTGAGGTAAGTCCCCCATGTTTTATTTTTTTTCATTGAACATTCAAAATTTAGGATAAAGGAAATCATAGCAAATTGCTTGAATTTGAGAGGAACTAGCTCTCTTTAATACCTTGACTTTTGCTTGATCGAATGCTGCCAGCCGACCCTTGTCGAGACTTGCTTTCTACTTTCAGAATTCCAGGTGTTGTAGAGCGAATAACATCTGGAGGTAAAGACATCTCACCTGCAAAGGAATGAAAAAGTATTAGAAGTTTACCTGTCTTGTACTGATCATAGCTAGAGCTATTCACTCGCAGACTTTTATACCAAATATATAATGCTGAATCAGTTAAACCTCTTTGCCTTTTCATTAACTGTAAGTTGTAAATACCAGGCTTAAGCTTGCAGAGATTACAGTTGCAAAATTTTAATAATGGAAAGCAATTAGTTGTTCTAGAGGAGGAAGAGTTGATCTCTTCACGTTCTCCTTGAGCACTTTTCAGACGAACATGAATGACTTGAGATTTGGCACTTCAATTGGTTTCTTTGGACATAATTGGACGACATTGTTGGTAAATAAATTGCTGAAAACACATACAATTTACTCATTAAAATCATGTGTCGTTGGTGTGTCAAGGCCTCCATTTGTGCTGAAGTTTGGTCAGTTAGCATATTGGTGCAGAAGAAAACTGATATTTGTGTTAAAAGCATTTCAAGAGTTAAAGGCATTGAAGACTTGCCCGAAATCGCGTGCTGCCATCTGAAAAAGTTAACTTTTTGTTGCTTGCAAGTGGCATTTTGTTCGTGTCGCTACAAAATGCAGACAAATGAAACGTGATACCCTGTTATCTTTAGCTGGACCTGAGATGTCCATCACTGTATCGTTTGTTAACTGTGCTGTGGGTATTGGCCGCAGCTGTATGTACTGACTGTACACTAGCGTCTAATTACCGACGGTAGCAAGCTGTGTGTGTATTTTCTGGGATCGATGGTGGTGTCTAACACTTCTGTTACACCTCATTCGAAACTATGTCAAATTACCGGCATTAGACGTTTCTTTTTGCGCGATTCTTCACACCCTTTAAAGTCAGTGAGGTGCTTATAAAACTTACCACCAGACTGACTAGGAGGCTCCTTCCTCTTGTCGCCAATTATGTAAGGATCGTCCCATAAAATCTCTTGGTCTGCTCTGTCTCTTTGAACGTGACCGTTACCATCTGTCGACCTCAAGATGAGGCTCTCGAAAACAAACTTGCGAAGCGTTTGGTCCATCTCGGCGGTGTCCGTTCCTTCCTTGAAACACTGGAAGAGCAGCTTGTGCAGACGAGCGGATCTCTGCTTGATCACCGATTCAGACGGACGAGGAAATTTGGTGACCCTGGAAACCGGCAGCAATTTCAACATGGACAGTTCAGCATTGAGGGAATCGAACCCGTCGACATTCACGAGGTGCCGGAGCCGTTCCGACGATTTGTCGCCATGGTGATAGAAAACTGGAAACTGCTGGTGATTCTCTGTATCTGTATTAGAACTATGACCATTTCGCTGTGAAAGGAAGGGGAATTTTAATCATAGTTTATACTGGTTGTTCTTACAGCAGAAGGACTTAAGTTTGTCAATTTACTTACTGCATTACAGCATAAGCAAGAACTTCCATGTTTGAGGTATTTCCAGAAACTTTAATAAAAAGTTGGTTTACCTTGTCTGTTTCTTTCAAATTGAATTTTTCACAAATGTTATCGATCTGCGCTGCTAAGATGTGATCCAGCCCATCTGCCCTTGGTTGGGTCAGTTTAGCACTAGGAGGTTCCTTGGCCTCCTCTGTAGCCACAACCTGCCAAATTTTACAACCGAATAAAGGAACCCGATCACTCACTTTATAATACGAAAAAAGACTTAAGAAAACTGCAACAGATATTAGATGAACGAGCAGAGAAGAGGTATCACCTCCAGCTTGAAGTGTGAACAAAACTATATCGATTTCTTAGCAGTTTTGTGAATTGTTGGGACTGAACTTTTAAAAGAATCTAGACTGAAATGCAAGTGATTCATTCATGTACAGCTCAGAATTAACGAGAAACAAGAGATTACTACAGAAACGATTAGAAGTGAACATTTTATCATGGTTACCTATTTATACTCAGGACTGCTTCTTTGGTACATTGTAATAAAATACATCAAATTTTTGGGTCTTCTTTTCAAGTAGTACCCAAAGTACAACTGATTCATTTATTGTATCAATGCTTCATACAATCAAACGTTTGTTGCACTGCTTAACAAACTGACAAATGACAAGAAGATGCTAAAAAAAAACTTATATAGAAACAAGCAACATCTGTCTGTACTGAAAACCTAAAATTTGGATTAAATCAAATTGAGAAAATGATTTTTACCTGTTCAAGCATGCAATGCATAATGAGGGGTACACTGCAACTTTCAGCTGGTATGCAATCCATAAGATCATTGTAATATCTAACATCAACTTGACCAGGGATGGTAGGAATTGGTGGGTCTCCTTCACCACCAAACTGAACTGCTGAGGATGACGGCCCACCAGCTAAGGGTGCTGTGGTGCTGGAGGTAGTCAGCTGTGTTTCTGTAGGGACAGCAAATGATGCCAAAATGATGAGAAAAACATTTACTTCTGATATACTTTATTTCAGGTAACCATTCTGTCCTATACAGATTATGCCAGGTCGCTGATATGTCAGACACTTCTTAAAGGCAGGTAACTATTCAGTCAGATGACCAAGGTAACTATTTAGCTCATTATTGTCACAATTATTCTGTCAGATACAGCTTATATCTCAAATACCAATAATAACTGACATTAGCTGATGATTCTGTTATGAAAGGGATCTAAATTTGATGGATAACATTTGTTTTCTGATAGAGTCACGTCAGAAATTCATTCTGTAATCTACTATAAATTAACATCATATGAAGTTAACTTGTGTAGTAGCAGTAGTAGCAGCAGTAGTTGTAGTAGTAGTAGTAGCAGTAGTAGTAGTAGTAGTGCTATTAGTAGTAGTAGTAGTAGTATTAGTGGTAGTAATAGTATGAGCAGTAGCTGTAATAGCAGATTTAATAGATTTTGTAACATCCAAACCAATAGGAACACAATAGATACATGGATAGCCATTAGTTGGAAGTGATAATCCTACAATTTGTGATATTTTGAATATGTTCATGGCAAATGCAGGTCAAGAGAAATGCATTTTCCATCTTCAAACACTTTTTGTTTTTATAATGCAATTGCTGTAAAGTATTAAGAGAACAGAAGAAGAAAACAGCAAACCATTCCAGAATTGAAACCTTACCAGTTTGTGCCATTCCTGGGTTGATCTGTACCAATTTCATGTTTGTCTTGTAGTTTTGAAACTGTCTGTTTTTGTCTAAGAGATCATATATGACACAGGCTATATCTTCAAAGAGAGCGGTACCAAACTCAATCTAAGTAAGGAACAGAAGAAACAAAGCACAAAATATCACTGATAACAGTTACCACCGCATTAAATCTCACAAATATAAGATGTTTAACTAAAAAAGTGACAGATAAATCGTGTCCGACATAATTAAAAATAATCAAGAAAAAGTATAATCTGAAAATATATAGCAAACAAGAACACAGGATGAATTACAGGATTCTGAACCAAGTGAGCTCAGGGAATTAACACAAAACTTCTTTCATTGCGAGAAACTGTAGAAGGTTCCTTTATAAACCTTAGGTATCAGCAACTTTGAAATTGCACAAATATGCTCTACTTGATAGAGCTGGATGGGGATCTTCAGCGTTTCTATAGCGAGGGCGCTGTCATATCGGTCCTAACAGAGCTGTAGATACAGTTCTGGGTCCTAATATGTGTGATCTATACTGATTACAGATCTCCAAAGATATTTGTAAAAGTTTTGTAACATATCTCAGTCTATGGGATAGTTGTGAATATATGCTTATGAAGATGTCATGTTCAATGATTACAAGAAAAATCGCAGGTGTGAGTGGCCAGTATATTCAATTATGGAGACTTAGATACATTTTTAATGATGCTCAAAGCTTTAACTCAGGTTAGGGGACATTATTGAAAATACATAAAAGAAGCTTTCTAAATTGGTTGATGACCAGATATGTATAAAGTTGCCAATGAATTGTGGGAACATTTCATTGCTAATATGAGTGGTAAAACCTGTTTGTTAGTTGGAATATGTCACACTAAACATGAATTTGCGAATGTGCAGTTAGTTTGCCCAGAAGCGTCTTTCAGAGATTTCTCAAAAGAATTCTCAGTGATTTCAGAGATTGCAGTTTGTTTGGTCTTGCAGAACTAGAAAGGACTGATATGATAGCACCCTCTGTTGATTTATGGCGTGGCTGGAGATCCACATGGATATAAATAAACTTGCAGACTGAATGTATCTATAACCAAACAAATTGTTAAAATTTTGCCATGTTGTCCATATTTGTAAACTATAATAAAGTAAATTTTGTATAGAACAGAAATTGTTTAAATCATATCATTAGAATTCCCATGGAATTCACAAAAATGACTAATATAAACGGTATTACAACGCAGACTGTTAAGCCCTCAGTTTTTACTAGTTACCTGGATAAGCAGTTTGCTAACACTTTTATTTTATTTTGATTTTAGTTACCTGGTTCTCAGCATCTTCATATTCCTCTGGTACCATGTCATTCTTTACACTGTATGTGATTCTGGCTATGTCATGAAGGGAAGATCCTTTAGGTGCTCGCTTCAGTAATGGCTCATACTGTTTCCAAAATGTCTCAAGTTCCTCTCTTGACTTTGCTTCCGCTTTCTGTTCTGCTTCAACCACTATCAACAAATATGAGAAAGAAAAAGATAATGAATGAATCTTCCATCTGACCTTAAAGACAACAACAGCTTAGAGTTTTATTTAGCCTTTTTTTTTCCTCTCATTTTTGCTTTTTGTATGTCTGGATTTTTTTCCCCCCCTTTCTTTTTGGTGTTTGCTTTATTTATATTCTTTTGTTCTTTGGTTTTGTTTCTTAAATCCCTTGTACAGAAGAGTTCTCGCCTCTAGATTAGTTTAATCTCTTAGAAATGAGCTAGCTTGCGACAATCGAGTGTTTCGTTAACTTTTTAACCGTCTTATATTTTGGAAGGACACAACAGACGAGGTCTTCCCTCTTGTGTTCTCAAGGACAATGAGGGTAATGTGAAGTAAGCGAGTGTCCAAGTAATGACTGCAGAAACAGAATAAAAGATATGCAGAAAGTTTTGCACAGTATTTCAGGAAAGTCTTTCAGGAAGATTATGACTTCGAGTATTAAAGTATACTAGACCAAATGCTTAGGATATAAAACCAGGCTATACATTATCCTAGATACAAAAGTGAGTTGAGCCGATATCTTCCACACATGTCTAGACACTCACTGGCCTCTATCTTTGTTGAACAAACATTAAGCTCATCCCTAGAGTTAAAACACAGACTAACGGCTTGAGAACATTCACATCCAGTGCACCGTGCCTGTGGAACTCACATCCAGAACATGTAAAAATGTGCAATACTGTGAACATTTTCAAATCAGCACTCAAAATGTATGTTTTCACCAAAGCATATGTTATAATTGTTATTATATGTTAAGCGCTACGAGAATTATATCATAGTTTGTTTGGCGCTATATAAAAATTATGTATTATTATTATTATTAAACTACTGTATGTTACCTTCTGGTGGTTTCTGAAAGTCTTCTTCTTCCTCCTCTTCCTTTATGGCTTTCCTCTTTTGAAATAGACTGTAATCTTCGCATGTGAATCGCAAAATGCAGTTAACATTGATCCCCAAATCAGACAGGAGGACCAAAAGAGGGGCATCAAGGAACCCATAGAGCAAAATGTAGTGCTGTGGCCCATCATCGGGTTCATCATCTGCAAAGATATGAAGTATTGACAATTAAACTTCATTATTTATTAAACACAGTTTCATGGTCTTATACTGGTCATCTTTCATAATATGTCAGAATTTAATTTGGGTTCTAATTTATAAATTTTTAAAGTCTTAAAGTTTTAAAGATATATACTCGTCGTTTTATCTAGACTGTTACTTTTGTATAACTCTATTTTATGTGCTTATCCTTTATTTTGTTTTTATAGGTTTTGGTCTATTTTTATAGTTTCTGGTGTTTTTATAAGATTTTTGTGTTCGTATTTCACATACTGTTTAATTTTCGTTTGTGTGTTTTCTAGACTTTTATTTCCTTTGATTTCTCTGTCTTTTTGTTTCTATTTGTTTTAGGTTTTGTAAAGCGCCTAGAATCCTTTTGGTATTTGGCGCTCTATTAAGAAATTATTTATTATTATTATTATCTTTGTTATCAAAGTTATCAAGTTATCAAAAATGTTACATATTATTCATTTCCCTCGTTTATTCATAACCCTCAGGTTCATTTATTTCATAGTCCTCAACTCATTTTTACTATAATGTACGTTACACGGCCAACTAATCTCACTGCCCCAGCTATCATACTAAATTTATTTTTGCGACGTATAAATTTTCAAAGGGCCGAACAAAATTGAAGAAAAATGAAAAATTGTTTTCATAAGTGGCACAGTATTTAAAGAAGCCTACCAATATATTTGTTCTCTTCGTCTTCCTCGCCTCTCTTTTTCAAGGTGCTCTCCTTCTTTGGTGATGGAACTTCAGGTGTCTTTTTGCCTTTACCCTTTGCAGATTTGCCTCTCGCACTTTTCTTCCCAGATTTCTTTTCTTTGCTTTCTTTGCCAGATGTATCCTGTGCATGATAGCATAATTAAAGATTTAGTATTAAACAAGTCTGTACCTAAAAATTGCCAATTTTGCCAATTATTATCATTTCTTCACATTTGTCCAGTACTGCATATATGCATCTATCACATGGCATAAGAACTTAGATTGTTTTTTTCAACGGAAAATGTTAGCAACTATTGTGTAGGACTGTAAATTAACTTTGTGAAATTTGTCATGATGGAGTTATTCAATCTAGAAGTTTGGGGACCATTTGCTGAGTCTTTTATCCCTATTTCCATTGCTAAACATTTATCTAAAGTATCTTTCTGGATTTTCCACTGCTTCAAATTACTCTCAGATGTTTTAGACAATTACCAGCCCTGGAATAATTGATCTAGTATGGCATAGCAAAGTTCTTGTTTTCCAGAAACCATGGTATTTATATCAGCCTACAAAGCTGCTACACAAAAATTCAAACATTAAATTATTCCCTGAAATTATATGACTCAATGCTCTTACGATACGTTTTGACTAGCAAGCATATATTTGATCTTTAAGGCTCCACTGAACCTTGGTTCTCCTTTGCTTCTAAATCTAACATCTTAATAAATATATATATATATTGAATTATGCTTGTGGAGTTGTGGACAATAAACCAAACCTATTTGCATTGCACAATGAACTAGTCTCATTTTCTGATGAAGCAAAGGAACAGGTAAACGTAACCTTTTGCTCTGTTTCCCTTCGCTTCTGGTCTTCTTGCTTGATCGCCAATAACTTCCATTTCACCAATTTGGCCAGGAGTGGCAACGGAATTGGTTCACCGTTATCCAGGTGGACCTTCGCTGTTTCACAAATTTCGGCAAATGCTGGAACGTCTTTTGGCTTCTTGCCTTTGGGATTGCCCAGTTCCTGAACCTGTATATGCAAGACAACAACAAGCTATATGTAGCAAAATGACATACATCTAAAAGACATGTACAGTATGCTGCTAGTTGTCAACCAATTACAACTTTTAAAACAGCTGATTTGGTTTGCAATGTAATGATTCTCAGCATGGTGATACACTTGCATGCATGTAATTCATATTTATGAAAAGTAATCAACTTGCCTCGCATAGCAAACAGAAGTTATATACTTTCCAAATGAGTTCTTTGTAACTTACCTCTTCTATAAGACCTTGATATGTGACAAGTGTGTACAATTTTCTTTGCTTTGCACTTATACAAGAGCAAAGGAAAGCAGCATATTCTTTATCTGGAAGTTGGTCAGGTACAACAGCTCCAACAAAAGATGTCCAGCCATCCTGCAATAAATTGAAGACATTAAACATGTAAGTCTAAAAATAGGACCTAGTGTAAACTACACGATAACTTACATGGCTAGAAATAATAATTTTCATATACGTTGGGTCTAGGCAGGGTTTAAGTTACCTTTTGACAGTATTCCTCATATCGTGGTGTATGGTAACTTTTCGTGTCACCTTACTTTGTGTACTGTGACTTGATTTGATTAACGATGTCTATCAACGAAAAATCGAAATCTCTCAACTGTCTTTGTTTTTCATATGTGTAGTTCCTCAGAAATGTATGATCTCAAAATATTCATTGTTTTGTGCCTACGCAACATACAACTGAGCAGAATTTGACCACGAAATTACTGCCGTGTCAAGTTCTTTCATACCCCGAATTTGACACATTTGTCGATAAGCTAAGTTTAGTGTAGGCCTAAGTATACCTCAATTGACTTTGGATGCTGTTTGATATGCTCTGAGCTTCTAAGCTCAGACAGGTCAGGTCCCAGAGAGTAGTACTACACTCTGGGACCTGACCTGTCTGATTTAATACCACGTGGTATTATATTGAGATAATTTTGGTTATTTTTAGGGAGTAAGATTTCGAAAAGGCCCAAAAAATGTGTAAACCTGGGAGGAGGGTGTTGGAAGCTTTTTAAAAACCTCAATTTGATCAGGATATACCTGATATGGATTAAAACTCATCAAATATATGCAACTCTGCTTGACTGCAAAAAGTTAAGGTTGCCTGCTGTATCGTTGCTAGTAATATTTGAAGGTTCGTCAATTACGATGGTTCCTCAATTACGATGGTGCGTCAATTATGAAGCCTTATATACACGTCTGAAAGTCAAACTTTCAAACGCATGTACTATGAGGCACTTCCATGAATTATTTCACCCATTAACTATATAGGCCCTAGTAGGTTTCAATGCATAGGCTAGGACGGGTACCGTTATTTTCCGCACACCTTACTTTCCGCTGAAACAAAACGGTGTTTTCCGCAAACAAATTTATCAGCGGAAAACAACGGGTTTTTTTCAGCGGAAAACAACGGGTTTTTTTCAGCGGAAAGTACCATTTTTTTTTTGGAGGAACAGAATGACTTACTGGAATGGTTAGGCACATGGAAGGATTTAGGAAGAAGGAAAGATTTAACTGGCAGGATAAAATGTAGCTTCGAGACTAGATTATTATTAGCATAGCAAGGTTATTATTATTATTATTATTAGCAAGGTTGTAGCTTAGGCTGTAAGCACTAGCTTAGGCTGTGAGCACAAGTTTAATTTTAGTTAAACAGCGCCACCTTATTTGGTTGTAGTTTTCGATATGGCGTGAAGGTGAAAAAAGATGAACTGCCGTGACAATTTGGTCTCGCTAAGTTTCATCCTTTAGGGGGCGGGCAGAGGGGGGAGGGGTGTCTTTTGTGATATTTTTACATTAACAATAACAGAGTACAGAGTGAGAATATATAGGGCTATATAATATTATGCCTCATACTTCTTTAAGTTATCCCTAATTACAAACACCCCAAGCCTCCTGTAAATTATAAGCAGCTTAACTGTTCTAACATGAACTCAGTCTAACCATTCTTATGGACGTTCTTTGATACTTTCTCATGTTATTTTAATCATCCTGAATTTGGTATCCTAAAATTGAGGAAAAATATAGTGTACAGGTAAGTGAAAGAAAAGGTGTTTTCCGCAGATGAATTTTTTCAGCGGAAAGTAACGTATGCGGAAAACAACTGAAACCGCTAGGACTAGGGGGTGTTGGGGAAATTTTTCCTTACTTCTAGCATTTCGACTAATGACTTTTAAGCCTACAAGTGTTGCCATACTGGTGGAATCAAGCCACTCACTGGAGGTACAAAACTTATGTTAAACCACTGCAGATTGACAGTGCAAAATCAGAGAGATTGAGAATTGATATACTGACAACTGTTGCCCTGTAGACTAGGCTGTATCACTAACGGACATGTGTACTATAACGTATAAGTCGTAGCAACGCAATATTATTTGTTATATTCAGCTTTTTAATGTCTACGGGATATGACTATACTGAAGATATAACGAGGTCCCGAAGTGATTCTAAGTTCTAATATAGGCTAGGGCCTAGGCCTTGACAGTAACAGTTAAGGCCTTGGCCTAACGTTGTACACAACTTATAGGTCTGCACGTACGTGTTCAGCTCGTAAAAATATGTCATTTATGGACACTTACCTCCTCAAATGGAGTCGCAAGTAATCCAGATTCCCAACGTGCAGCACCAGCGGATGCCGTACCACTCTTGGCTCTCTTTTTAGACATATCTACAAGAAATTTTTAACTTCTTTACACCATGTTCCTAGCGGACAAACATCAATAATTTTTTCCGCTGCACTCGTTGCTATGGAAGTATGTTTGTTTGTTGGTGCGCTTCCTATTCCACTAAGCATGGGAAAATAGCTAGTTAGCTGGATCGCGCTTTTGGGAAATTGTCGCGAGTGTTGGTATAGATTGCTATTGCGCCCTGGGTATTCACGAGTAATCCCGTTATCCAGCATTTCCTTCCCTCACCATACCCTTGTTCTTTAGAGCAAATATCTCCATAAATTAAATGGAATGGAGTGCAATAGATCTTAAACAATTGCTTGATAAACCATGGCATACAACTGAACCTTTTTTCAAGATGTCATGGTCAACTAAATAATTTTTTCCTTGTGTTTATGTCACTTCTCAAAGCCATTAACATTTTAATTTGATCATATCAGCTTGCTGCGTCAAAAACATTTTTTTTAATAAAATTAATGTGCTGTCATAAACGAAGTTGCAAATATATAAAAAATAATCTTCTACACTGTTATGTATCCTCATAATAAAGTCAAAGAGCCACTCGTTAAGAGTTCAGAAAATGTCAACAACCTATATTTCATTTGCAAGTTTGAAAAAGAATGTACTTGAGAATGTTGTTTCTCCATCTGCTTCCTGGGTGGATGTTTCTCGTTTGTTCTAATTTATCAATCATTTGACCACTGGGTGTATATTATTTGACCCGCTGGATGTTTATTTCTCTCAAAAGCCTTCTGACTAAGGGTTACACCATTAATCCAAGCCGTGTAGAGAGAAGTACTTTTAACCAAGGAGACAAATCTTCAAACTGATGGTAGAAAAATTACAGACCTAAACTGAAGGTTAACGGATCACTAGCTAGTGCATGGGGATCAAATAGTGCAAATTCAAATAGTTTACACTTTTAAAGTAATAATAATAAGAACAAATGACAAGGATGTACTTTTCGTTAGATGCAGATGCCTTTATGTTTTTGTATTGAACATTAACGGTGCTTCATATGTTAAAATTTTCAACTAAAATGCCAGATAGCTTGGCAGAAATTGTATTTAATTAACAATTAATCAAGGTATTAGATTTCTTAGATCATTCATCATTTACTGTACACACACAGCATGAAGACAGATAACTACAAAATAAACGACTGGACTGTTGTCATGTTTTCACAAGAAAACTAAATGAATAATGCAAAATACAAAGAAAGAGAAAAACTTCTATAAAACTAAGAAAATTACAAAGCAAACTGGAAAATTGAAAGTATGGAAGGCACTTCAGTGACAGCTGCTGTAATTTAGAGAACAAACTAGAATGATAGTGTGTTTATGTTAATTTAACAAGGCAAATAATTGCGCACAAAAAGATTCAGTGCACAGAGTTATGACTGTATACAATCACTGTAGAATGAAAGATCATTGAAAAAAAAAAGAGAAAATAACCACAATTCCATTCTTTGTTCAAACTCGTTTTAGGTGATTTGCAGAATCAAATAATAAACCAAATGGTTTCATTTTCTTTTCTTATATATTTTTTTTGCATTTGTTTCCATATTTCATTTGATTCCTTGAGTCTAACTTGATGTAAGATTGTCATCATTCAAATTATGAGACCCCCATGGATGTTGCCACCAAATCAATATTTCCATTTCACTACAAACGATTTTATAGATCAGACACTCTCAATAATAATAATCAAATGCAAGAAATATAAACCAATCAAACAGCTCCAAACTGTTTCTCACTGCATTAATTAATAAAGGCTCTTAGTATCGAATAGTGTTGAAAGTTTACCTAAAAATCAATGTGAGAAGCAACTTTCACCTCCAGTGTACAAATATCATTGACGACATTTAATTCATCATTTCACATTTTAATAAAAAAAGGAGAAATATGTCAGAGACCAAAACTACTGTTAAACAAAACTAGTTTAAACTACTACACTGGGTAGGTCATATTTTTGGTTCAGTTCGGCCCAACCTGATAGGACTAAAACAATCAGGCCCTCTAAACTTTTATACAAAAGAAAATTTCTGTCGACCAGCATGCTAGAAGAACACACAGCCAGAAATGACAGAAACTATCTCTTGAATATAACAAATGTCAATTGTGAAAGTCTCCTGCTTGGTTTCTAGGAGATTACAATGGTGTTTGTTATTGAGACTAACAAACCCTAATAAAGTTCAACAAAAAAGAAAATTTAGGACCAATTGAAGGCAAAAGACATTTTACTGTATTTTTGAGGATATTGTTACATCCTCCTTTAACCAGCACCCTGATTAATGCAACAACCAATTAAAATCAGCCAAAATGTTGACTACATCTCCACGATGATGTGAACTGTAAAGTACCGTTCCGCTCTCCTCATTTGCAAATGGTTGATACACATTTTAACGTCTTCCAGGTCAGTTATGATGTAATAGGGATGGTTGCCCATCAAAACTGTGAGAAGGTCAGTGAACCCTATGCGCAATTGTTCTCTGTGACAAACAGCAAATTTTCTTCCCCTTTCAGGACGAAAAACTGAGAAGGCCCACTTCCACTAGTTTCTTCACTTTCTTCTTTAAATCCGGTGTTGCTGACCTAATAATTCTGAAAGAGAGAAGAGACATTTTGCCGAAGTTAAGAGTTTGTTTATCTGGGATTAATAATCTGTGTATAGCACTGTAGCTAGCATGGCTCAAACTGTACTGTTTATTTGACTTCAGTCATATCGCAGTGTACGTACCATTACAATTCACTTTGAAATACTAATCAAACCAGAGTCTCTTGACTCTTTGGGGGATAATAGACCTCTTTGAGAATCTGGCAAAACCTGTAGGCCCTACTTCATGCAAATATATACATAAACCACACATGCACAGAAAAGCTTTCTGTCCCTAGTCTACAACACCTGCTCTATAGACTCCCAGCATTCACACAAACTGATTGTTAAGAAACCTTTCACAAAACATCACTTGAAGAAAATCAATCTACAAATAGAAGATAAAAATTTTACAACTATGATGTCTCCATTTAGACTGTTGGAATATGGGCATTACTTTATTTGTTCTTCATAATATTTTAACATCTATCTTAATCCAAATCTTTATTACCACCCTTGCATAATAACAGTAACATTAATATATCTTTTCTTGACAAATAGTCAGATTACACATCCTCACTCTCCTGTTATCTTGCTGCCCTGAGCATTTGACGAGAACCGATAATAAATTACATTCTTCCAAAATAAATGCTTCCTCTTTGACTTAAGATTGGCTTTTCATTTATCTTGACCTCATTGGTAAGTTTTTGAGGTCTCTACCATTCATGACTTGCTTCTTTAAGCCAAATTAACATGGAACTATGAACCCTTGTCCAATGCCTCTATCAATAACAAATAATCAATCATAAATAGAGAGATGAAAATGCTTACTCTTGAGCCTCATTAGGGTTACATCTCAAGGCTTCCATCAGCTGTTTGATTTTCTCATCTGCAAGGACATTGCAGACTTCTGGATCGGACAAGATCTGCTTCATCCTGGCCTCGTCATCAGCTGTTGGCTGTTTAGGATCTGTGCTACTTCTGACTTTCATGTCAAGCCCCGTTTCATCCATTGTTTTGATCCCAGGACTCGGAGTCTGGGAGGAGGTGCCTAGATGATCGGTAGACTGGGGTGCATCTGGAGTACCAGGTAATGATGTGAAGTGATCTCCTGTGATGAAATAAATATTCAAAGATTTCAAAAGTACTTAGAGAAGTCTTTCCTTGTATGGGTGCAGATGACATCTCTCTGAATAATTAATTCATTCAACCATGTCACATGAAATATTTAAGTATGTAAGGCTCCATGAAATCATATTTAGACTCGTTCACGTCCTCTGCTTGTGAAGGACCATTATAATATATTTTTCGAATCTGGAGTTTTAAATGCGGAGTTGTCCATTACTAGCATGCCTGTCAAACAGACCTAGGATAGTGGCTGGGTTTACTTCCCTAAAGAAAATGATTTGTTGTTTATAACTCAAATTCAATTTTACTTGAAGAAACTTCGTTTACATTTTATGAGATGTCTGTTGAACTATTGAAAACTTTCCAATACCAGAAAAAATTCATATTCAGGGTAAAGCAATAAATGTTCAAAAACCGAACATCTCCAACATGTCAGAGTGCATGAATAAATAGCCACGAGTTACAATCAGAAATATTGCAAGCACAACCCAACAAAACACAGAGAGAAGTGGTATGAAGATAACTACCAGTGATGAAGTCAAGTTACATCTGTTTCATTTTGTTTTCTACCAAATGTGTAGCACTGATATGTAAAGCAGCTATAATTACTAACCAAGTATGGCACAGAAGTCCCTGAAGATATGCTGAAGCTGAGGGTTATTATGCAACTGTTCTGCTGCCCCCTTGGGGTCCTTTTCAAATTTGGAAAGGACACTTGTGAAGTCTGGATTAGCCATGACTTCGGCGAGGTATGGATGCTTCTCCACTTTGTCCAGAAGGTCACTTGAAAGCCAATCTGGACAAGAATCACAGAAGAGGATAATGATAAGAAATAATATTCATTGAAAATAATTTTTATGTGATCTGAGGTGACTATATACCGCTTTAAATATTGTTTACACATACACGTCACATCTGTGTCACACTGAAAGAAATTGGTGAGAGACTAATGGAAAACAACGTTTACATATATGTCAACATTAAAAATTGTATACACAAATATTAAGACACCATTGTGAATCACACCAGAAAACTTTGACACGTTAAAGAAAAACACAACAAAATTTAAGAAATGTTAAGGGACAAAATAAATTTACACATTCCATGTTTTCCTCTGCAGTTGACAGGTTTTAGTGTGATACTGAAAGCCACTGTGCATTACTAGTTCAAAGTAAAAAAGACTGATCTTCTAATCCCAGGTATTGAAGAACAACTGCAAAGGCTACCCTTAGTAGCAACTGGTAAATTTTTTTTTAAATGTAAAACTCAAAATTTTGTCGCCTGATAAATATTATATGCACTGAAATTCAGGAAAATAAATTGGTCTGGCATACTGACAATATAGGTTTGGTAATATTCCCGGCATATTCTCAAAGACTCTCTTTTGTTATCACAGCAGATTAGATGACCATGAAAAACTGAAGAGAAAACAATGTAAAATGATACAGTTTGTAAACATCTCACCTTTGTTCTGCAACAATGGGGATGCCCTTTGCAAGGCATCCTGTACCTCCTTAATCTTGAAACTGTCCTCTTTCTTATCCAACTTAGGCTTGATGGTAGGGATGTTATTCTCTTTCCTCTTTGCTTTTGGTTTGTCATCACCAAAACCACCCAAGAGAAATCCTTTCTTTAAACCCATAAAGCTATCATCTTTACCTTTCGGTTGAGCCTTCTTTTCTTTTCTTTGCTGAACTTCAGGCTGCAATAGAAAAAGAAATATGGCAAGAAATTGAGTAAATGACAAATATAAAACAGACTAATAAAAAAGTTGTAAATTTATGAGATTCCATTCATTTCTAAAGTAAACTTGTACTTTAGACACTGCAGGCAATTGCACTACTTTAAACTACCCTGAATTTTCCAACGCTGAAAAGAAACCAATTAACAGCTTTAAGAAAGAGAAAGAAATATACCTGTCTCAAATGGTAGCACAATTTATTAGTCAATTATGGTCTGGAGATCTATTCCATCTGTTCCTAATCCAGGATTTTTTTTTTAAATTGATGCTTTATCCAGTTGAGTATTGTCAACATTATCTATAAACAGAATTTGGATATTTTTCCAATCCATGTAAATATCAGACATATCATAACATTTAATACCATCAATTCTGTTTCTAGTTACCTGATTTTGCCTTTCCTTCCTACTACAACTAACCCTTGTATCATCTTAGCCAAAAAGGAAAAGTTACCAGCTTTATTCCATGTGAGCGAGTCTCCGTGTTCAAAGTTTTTATATCCTCAGCAGAAGTGAGCGGTTTCTTCAAGCTGGGGGACTTAGTTTTCTGGATTTCCTTGACTTGTTCAAGTAAGTCACTCATGTCCTCCAAAGGAGGAACATCTAATAGAACAAGAATTACCAAAAAGAACAGATAGGGCATTAATAATGAAACTTCACTCCATGACATTACATACGAGTTTATGATAAGTCTTTGAGTTTAACAGCTTATGTTTTGCTGGAACTTTAAGGATGTAGGAGAGCAGGACCTGTCTCTCTGCTTCCAGGGCAAGAATAAATTATGTGCATTTCACAGGCCAATAAACACTTTAGGCCTACCCTACTAGTGGTATTTTAGTGCTAGTGTAACTCCGCTGACATTTTAAGCTCACTCTCTGAAGAGGATTATATTGCATTCATTAAGAAGTCAAAGTCAAATGGCACAACAATTGATGATTTCTGTCAAAATGGGTGAATTAATACATGTACAAGCTTCAAAATACACAACTGATGTTTCTGTCAGGCTAGTTTAGCTGTTTTCATTATGGCAATGTACAGGTTGGTCTTGGTATATCAGTGCAGCTACAGAAGTAATTATAGAGTAACCGCTCTATTTTAACTGCTACTTTTTTGCGGAGTTGCAGTGACAGGACATAACTAGATTTATGAACTTTATCTCCAAACTAAGCACACTGGCATACACATGAAAAATCACAGCTCAGCTTTGAGAACTCTGCGCACACCTACTGTTAAAATATCATGTTCAGAGATATGGACGGTTATTTGTGAAAGGTAGGGCTGTGAGTTTTCGTTTAAAGACCTAAACGTTTAATCGGCCGATTTTTCGTTCGTTTAAACGTTCGCGAAATCGCGAAAAAATGCCGAGCACGCATATTGTGCGAGCATAAAGGCGTGGGGTCCAGGGGACCGCCCTAGGGCCCTGGTGGGGCGAAGACCCCGGAAAAGGAAAAGGAAATTTTTGCGTGTCTGGCGATAAAAAAATTTGCAGTTGAGGATGTAAAATACTGACAACTTTTTTAATTTAAATTGTCACGAAGCTGATGAAAAATTTTAAATGACAAGTTAGAGTAGCTATATTATGTTATAAAATGAAAAGAGATTTAATCTGTCTTACAATCTTTAAAAAGTTTAACTTACAAAACCTCCGATATTATGAAACAAAAAACGTTCGGCAAAGCCCCGTTTCTAGACTGCCTAACAATGAATAGCGCGCACTAAACGTACATCACTTTACAACTGCAGTACGGTTTAACCCAACTATTCTAGAAAATAATTTCTTTTCCCCCCGCTTAACACCAGATGTGGTCTTACGGTTTATTCATAAATGGGTGTACTAGAGCCTTGTTAACATGACATTAGTTGCATTTAGCACGATATGCCAGTTTCGCGTGAATTTTTCGAAAGTGTTTTGCTGGATCTTTCGTAAAATTTGAAAGGACCGAACTTACTTTTCGTACACAATTGGTAATTTCTCAACTGATTTTCAGAGTTTTTTTTTACGATCTCCAATCGATACATTTCCTTTGATCATGTATTTGAACAACTATTACCAAGTCGAGTATTCGACCCGGTATTGTCTGGTCGGAGAGTTCAACGTGATGGACAGGGATTGTAATCATTTCGATCGAACATGCATTGACTGGATTATCTGCGCCGCCACTGTCGGCTCAATATAAAGTACACTTGTGCCGCGAATCAGGAAGTTTTCACAAAAGGATAACAGTGTTCAAGTTTAAGCCATTCATATCGCCGGATACATCGGGGGGGGGGGACAAAAGTAGGATTACGTTCGCGGTTTATGATTCGACTGATCGTAAGTTGTGTTGTTATTTCGCGTAGTAGACAAAATAAACACAGGAATTGATACGCGATTTTTGCCAATAATTTAATTTTCAGTTGATATCATGTTTCGTGCGTTTACACGTTTAAACGGCACAGCACTAGTGAAAGGAACTGAGAAGTCACAGTAGGGTCATCCTTATTTCTTCTTTAGATAGAGTCAGAGTCACAGTATGCAGTTTTAGGGAATAACCATAAGCTAAACTAGCATATGCTAGTATTTGTTATGAAGTTTAGTCTAGGGCTAATTAAGGTTAGGCTAGGCTTCACTAAGTCCATACCCTTATACGCTAGACCTACAGTAGGCTAAGTTGGGGGCAAACAATAACGTTAACTAGCCACGAGAAACAGAAAACTACCACTCTGAACAATTTCACCCCTGCAAAGATAAATTATGTGTCTCATCTTGAGTTAGAAGTTATGAAAGTGTGGCCTGTACCGTCGTCGCAGTCATTTCTCAAGGGGGCTGCCATTTTCTTCTTAGTTTACAAGGGTACGCCGTTGGCAACATGTTCTACGGTATTTCTAACACACCACCTCTCCACCACCTCTCCAGGGGGAGAGCTACACATCAAACATTTAGGTCTAAGATTGTTTTGTCTCTATATCGTGCTTTATGTTCATAAAATATTTTAAAAAAAAGTCTCCCTTGGCTCAGATCCATTAAAAGTCCTTGAAATCAGCCCAAACTTTTTTCTTTTATCTTTACGTATAGGTTTCGCGTTGAAATTATACAAAGTAGGCCTATATTGTACAAATATGTGTATACAATACAATCGCCGCCGACTTGAAATTATTTTATCAATCAAATCAATTTTCGATTTAGTTTAGTTTAGTAGAAAAAAGGATCAGATTTAAGAGTTAATCCTTGGAGTTTTTATAATAGTTGAATGCTTAAAGGGCGGCACCGTTGCAATTTGTATATGTGAGAGGGATTTTTAGTATTTTTTACTGTTAAATATATAATATGAGGTTTTTTCCAAAGCTAGTAAAAACAACGCAGTTATCTCGTAGAGTACCGATGACCTCAACCAGCTTCCGTCCAAAGAGATGTTTACGTAAGGGACGTTCAGTTGCAACCTTAATATATAACCATGCATGCACTTTTGTATACATACATACGCCATAAGTTGTTCTTACATTTTGAACGCCAAAAGTACCTGAGGTTCGCTGCTGATAATACAATCCATCTACCTCAATTGCAAGCTTCTAGTTAAGTAATCATACAACTACAAGACGTACCTTAATACCATGAGATGAAATATGGCGGTTGCAAACATTGCTAAACTTGCTCGGCCACTTTTAAGTCCGTCAAAAATTGTCCCTTCAGCCTCTGCAGCCTACCACAAAAACGTAAGGATGATTTTTCTATTCACAACTTAGGCCTAACGTTAGGCTAAGGTTAATCTCAGCTGCATGTTGAATTTAACGTGTTACTGTTAGACAAACTGTAGGCAATACATGAATAGGCAAGAATTCACTGATTGTGCAATACTGCGAATTTCTGCTTATGTAAGTAAACATTGTTGTAGTAGGTAAACCTGTTACAATTAAATTTTATGCTATGACAATAAGACGCATGAAGCCAAAGCTATAGAGTAAAATATTTGCATCTATGCATCCGATCTTCTCATTGAATTAATTTAATAAGGTCACATTTTGCAATGTTAACTAGTGTTGCAATATACATTTTGCAATGTTAACTAGTGTTGCAATGATATAAAATCACCAGTCTAGCACTGTATGGTTGTACAAGTGGACACAACACAATTAAAACTGAATATAACCCACTGACACCTGTCTTGTTATTGCCAAAATTCCAAGAAATTTTTACACAATCAAATATCAAGTTGTAAATCACAGAGTTGCAAACAATAAACCATGGTCACACACATTGACAACGTACAGTAAGAAGGATCATGTGGAAATTGTGTTTGAGAAAAAATGTAGCCTATCACTAGCATGCACAGTGCTTTTGGAGCTCTGGTGAGAATTTATGTTACAAAACATGGAAATTTATCCTCTACTTAGTGACTCCAAACATTGGGAATCTTTTAAATAGATGCAATGAATTTTATGGATCATGCAGGTTTGCTTCCATAAAACCCTTAATGAATGATAAAAAGATTGTATTAAAGTTTGTGTACATTTTACCAGTTTGGTTATGAAATTTTTCAAATGAAAAGCACTGGCAACTTTGGACAGACTTAGTTGTTAGTATTGCCCGCTCACATAGGATGGATTTTTTTCTTGAGTAACTGAGAAAATTGAAGAAAATGTTTTCGGTTTTGTCTCAGATAAAAACAAGGGGTAGTTAAAATTCAAGTTTGTGACTCAGTTTAATTACATTTTCTTAAGACTTACACCCAAAGTGTTCAACATACAGTAGTTGGTTAAACAAAGTTACCTTTCATACAACAGAAGTTACTGGAAGGAAAGGCTAGCTGGCTAGCATACATGTTAATTTGGTGGAGGATTCGATCATTCATTAACAAATTAAGAAACTAGAAAAGTTATGCAATGGCTTCTATCCATATCATCACATGAAATGTCAGAAATGTTAAATTTTCGTGATATAGTTTTGGGGCCATTTATATATGATATCGTCCGCTAAATTTTGTATCGATATGTGTCAACGATATTTCATTTTTGTTTCCAGGTAATTGACCACTATGAGAATCCAAGAAATGTTGGTTCCTTAGACAAAGAGCAGAAAAATGTTGGCACAGGACTCGTTGGAGCTCCTGCATGTGGCGATGTCATGAAATTACAGGTAAGTTAACTTTGCAAACAATGCGTAGCATGAGTGGAACTGATTATGATGGATCAGCAAACAGTAAGTTCATCGTTAGCATTTTATTTGACTAACAGAGTAGTATTTCAATATTAACTAGTTGAATACACATTGATTCTGAGCAGCATCACATTTTTTAACAAAGAAGCAACAGCGATGTGCTTTAGTAGCGATTAGTCCAGGCGCAAAATTTATTTATTGAAGTAGTACGCTTCACTTATTAGTCTTGGTTTAGTTAAACAGTTCAATGATTTCAAACATACGTGTTGGAAGTGGTTAGGTTGAAAAGGTATTAAAGATTGTTGTAGGTGCAGCTGGAGTGCGATTCTAGTAGCTGTTTTGACATGGATGGCATATTATGTTCTCTTTGCTATACACCTAAATGGTGGTGTGAAGATGTTCATTTGAGTTGCAAGAATCCTTCAGACAAAACAAATTCAATTTTGAGCCTAAGGGACTACTCGATTCTCCAACTGGTGTCACAACCTTAGAAGACCTTCCAGTTACCTTCCTTCATCATGTAGTGTAAGAACTTACTCTAGAAGCAAATAATTATTCAAACATTGACCATCTAACTGTAATTCTACAATTTTTTTCAATTATTGTAATGCAGTCATTATCTACTAAAATGTAAAACCACATGTTTCAAAGAAAACAGTTAGGCAAAGAAGAATGACATTTTGTAGAGTACTGTGGATGTATAATATTTCTCCTGCAAAGATGCTTTTTTCTGTATTGTGAAACTGCTTTCAGTATAACAGATGTGAACATTCTGTTGTTGATTCTACAGACTTGAAAAAAGGCAGTGTAAACTTAAAAACTTTTAAGGAGTTGCTTATCGTATCATTAAAAAACAATGTATCAAGTTTTAAAATTTTTACTTAATAAATGAACAAGTTTTGTTTCCCAACATAAATTCTGTATCTGAACCTGTCAGCATATTAAGAGGCCAGTAATAAATATTAGCAAAGATCAATTTTTTTTTACCACCTTTTAAAATTATTTTGTTTCAATTTTTCTTTTATTCCAGATAATGGTAGATGACGATGGAAAGATAGTTGATGCCAAATTCAAGACATTTGGATGTGGTTCTGCAATTGCATCCAGCTCTCTTGCTACAGAGTGGGTGAAAGGAAAATCCGTACGTGTAACATTTTTTCTTTGACATGATGAACTGTAGATATTATACTTTTCATCAAAGAGTGACAATGCTGCAATATGCCTAACAGTGTTGCCTCCTTTCATTGGCTTGGTAGAAAGTTATTATAAAAAAAGGGCTGATTTTGTGTGTCTCTCACAGAAACATTTTCTGACAAGTTACTCTTACTGTTGGTCCTTTAGTAACTCATTATGAGGTTTTGTTAGCTATAACAGCTCAAATGAAACAAAATTCTGGAACTTAAACAATTGAAGCAACCAACTGTACAGCTGATTTTCTCAGTGGCTTTTAATCACACATTGCTGTAACCTACAGTACCTTACCTTTACCACTAAAGGTCATTATCTTGGGTACAAGGAAGAAGCAGATTAAAGGTTAAGAGGAAGTCATGGTGTCGGAAGTGTTATCTAGGTATGTTGTTAAAAAACATGTAAGAAGTTATTTATTGTGCATAATGTCTGAAAAACAAATTTCATAGACCGCTGATTAATTACGAGCTGTGGAGAAGATCCATCAAAAAGCACTTGCTATGAAAATATTTTTACCGAGTCATGTTGGTGATTCACTTCTTTTTACAACATTTCTGCAGTTGTAGGTTATTTTGCTTTGCATTATACCAGTTTATACATTTAAATCTTTTCCTCTTTTTTTTGCCTCTAGCTTGATCAGGCAGGAACAATCAAGAATGCACATATTGCTAAAGAGTTGAGTCTTCCTCCTGTCAAGTTGCACTGTTCAAGTAAGTACTGAAAAATGAAGGCAGCTGGTCACATTTTGTTACATAATGCACACACCTTGCCCCCCTCTTTATTTTACTATCCCCTTTCTGCTCTCCACTCCCCTACCCCTTCACTCCCACCCTTGTATCCCTACCACTCCACTCTTCTTCCCCTTCATCCCTCTCCCATTCACCCCCACCACTCTACTCCTTTCCCCTTCAACACCCCCACCACTCCACTCTTCAACCCTTTCCCCTTCATCCCTCTCCCATTCACCCCACCACCTTTCAACCCTTGCTCCCTTCATCCCCTCCACTCCTCTCCCATTATTCCCTTCATCACCCCCACCACACCACAACCCTTTCCCCCCTTTCATCCCTCTCCCATTCACCCCACCACTCCACAACCCTTTCCCATCATCTCCATCCCTTTATCCCCTCCATCCCTACCACTCCACTCTTCAACCCTTTTCCCTTCATCCCCTCCACTCCTTTCCCAGTCACCCCAACACTGCACTCTTCAACCCTTGCTCCCTTCATCCTCTCTTCTCCCATTCACCATTCCACAAACCTTTTCCCTCCATCTCCACCCTTTATCCCTTTCATCCCTACCACTCCACTCTTCAACCCTTTTCCCTCCACTCCTTCATCCCTACCACTCCACTCTTTCCCCTTCACCCCCACCACCCCACAACCCTTTTCCCTTCATCTCCACCCCTTTATCCCACTCATCCCTATCACTCCACCCTTCCAACCGTTTCCCTTTACCCCCTTCATCCCCTCCACCCCCTACTCCCTCCCAGAATTAGTACTACTATCATCTTACTGATAATCTTTTCTTCTGTTTCATTAGTGTTGGCAGAAGATGCAATTAAAGCTGCTTTGAAAGATTACAAGATCAAACAATCATCAAAGGTCGCAGACAAAGAGACGGTTTCTGCCGTCTAGATGAGAGGAATGATCTCAGAAAAGCTGTTCAATGCACAAGATGGAACTACATATCCAGAGAATCATGAATCAATGAACTGACTGTGTGGCATTGAATCGAACCGACATCACATATTTATATAAAACAAAGCATCTAGCAAAAAAAAATATGTAATAACTTATTATAATATTTCATGTTGGACTGTACAACATAGTAGTTGGTATGCGTTATAATACATTTAGATGTTTTCAAAATCTTTTCAGTAATCAGCGTGCATGTCCATGCCTTGAGTCATCTACTTGATAGATATTTACTTCAAATTGCAGTGGTCTTCTGGTTTGGAGTTGTAAAGCAGCATGTCTCACCAAATTTTAATGCACAGTTGAGAGATTCAGATAGTGGGTGTTGGGAAATGAGATCTAGCTAAAGTTAGGGAGGGTGTGGTTAGGGGAATGGGTGGACCCATGGAATAATTTGGTTTACAAATTTAGGGTATCAGTTTTAAATTCTCTGCATTTTGTCTCGTAACATAATATTGTTCCTATGTAAGAAAAAAAAAAGACTGCCATATATCTGAGTACAAGTTTGCATAGCACTTTGGAATGCAATATTGGATTAATTATTTTCTTAGATCAGGCCTTGCAATTTCATAGCAAATTTAAACAGAAAAATGGTTTGGATCCCAGGTTGTTTTAGGTGGGAAGTAAATTAGATAGGAACACTCTGGGATGGCTAGAGGAAGGTTTAGGTGTAGACAGTTTTCAGGAGTTAGAAGAATATGTGGAAGGAATGGTCCAACCATAAGACAGCAAGCATGCAAGGTTCCTGGTGGCAGTTAATTCAGTTAATAGATCAATGTAAACTAGGCCATAATGTTATGTGAATGCTTTAATAAAAATGCTTTAGATAGATCTTAGAAACTGTTAATTACTTCCCATTTTGGTAAGATTTCTTCAGATTATTTGTGGTATATGTAGCATTCCTTCTATTATTTACTTTATTTGAATATTCAAGTTATCCACGGACCTCAACATTTAACATTAAAGTTTCAGTTGAGGTCGTCAACTCCTTTTCCTTTCATTGATAACATAAAATATGACCATTTCCATTGGGTATTTGTCCTCTGGTTTTAATGTAAAATAAAGTTTTAAGCAGATTGTAAAAATTCCTTTGCTTTAATTTTTTGTTGTTAAAGTTATATGATAAAGGCATGGGTTACAAAACTAAGATTCTTGGGCAATTTATTGTTGGGTTTAAGAAGGATGAATTTTGTACATAGCTGTAAAATATATGGTGCTTTCTTCCAGTATTTCCCTACTGGTTGGTTGTATGGTTCTGTAGTTAATTTGTCCTTATGACATGTAAAATAGCTTTTTAGTTGATAATCTATATATCTTGGGTCACTTGATGACAGTGCTAACGGAGATATTGCATCACAAGAATCTATCTTGGGGAAGGGATGTGGGTGCCCGTGTGGATGGGATTGGGCATAGATATGCAGATACTTCTCTTACTTGAAAAATCTTACACTTTCCTTGACAATTTTGAATTTTGTCTTTTTTTTTTAGCAATTAACCCCACATCTATGGCTATTCGGTGGCTGTTTGTACGAAAACTTTCATGGTCTCCCAGACTGGCAAAGTTTTCATAAATCCCAACCTCAGAGAAAAAGGGGTGCAATGCCTCATATAAAGATTTGGCATGGAGAATTTACGGTTTGATATCCACATGTGAATCAGCATCTCAAAATGCAGTTTGGATTGGGGGATAAGCAGACATGTTTAGTTGTTTTTCAGTAGGAAGTATTATTATGGCAAATGTCATTCCTGCGACCTGACAATGTCGTGGGTCATTGGTATACCCTATTTGTGTGTATAATGTGAATGTTTTCAAAGCTATTGTGAAGTGGAATGAATAAAGGTGGAAGTGTTCAAATTATTTTAACAATTTTAGCAGTTTTACTGTTAAACAAATTTTACACAAGTCAGCCAATTTCGACCATAAAAACTAAACTTGATCCACTCTCAACCCGTCCCCTTACATCGAGACTGAAATCTTATTATCACAATGATGTTACATTGAGCGTGGTATCACATCAAACTCCACATACCAGGTTCTCCTATCTTATATTCCAAAATTTGGGATATCAAGTTTCAGCCAGAAGTTAGAAAGACCCTACAACAAGACAATTTTGCATAGTTGTGGGTCCGAGCAATTTCCAGGAAGTATAGGCAGGGATGGGCAGCATCGACAGAGGGGATCTCCAGACACAGTCTTGTCAGGGTGGTTCAATGTTTCATTTGGTATTGGGAGGTTATTTTAGTGAAAATAAACTTAAGCCCTGCCCCCTTAAAAATATACATAAAATCAACTTGAACATATATGACCATGTACCCACTATCTACCAACACTTTAATACCAAGTATGAATAAATTCTGACTTTCGGTAGAGGAGTTATAAGCATTTGGAGATTTTCACGTTTGACTCCCGTGACCTCACTATTATCACGAGATGAGCATCAAAATCAATAGGGTTCTTCCACTCACTATTGCATGTACCAAGTATGAATTCAATCCAACTTTTCGTTGTTCAGTTACTGTGTTTTCAAGCTATTTTAGTGAAAATCAACTTAACCCCGCCCCCTAATAAATATGCATCATATCAACTTGAACATATGTTACCATGTACCCACTATGGACCAACACATTAACACCAAGTACGAATAAATTCTGACTTTTGGTTGCGGAGTTATTAGCATTTGAAGATTTTTACATTTGACCCCATGACCTCATTATTCATGAGATGAGCACAAAATCAATAGGGTTCCTCTCCTCAGTATGGCGCATCTATGTACCAAGTATGACTACAATCCAACTTGACCATGATGAGTTGTCGTATTACGAGCCAAGGGCGTCACATACACACACGCATTCACCATCGCATAGATTCCTTTTATCTTCGGGCAAGGAATCAAAAACATGTTTCATTTTAACAACTACCAACACAACAATTGAATTTATAATTATAATAATGAAGTCTAGGTTCCAAATTCTGAGTAAAATGTAAGCGAAATACTTGCCAATCCCCACCATTCTACTTTCTTTAATAACTGGTTATCAGAACTTTATATTTAAAATTCATTTAGTGGTTCTCCATTGTATCTGTGTTTGGCTATGTTCAGAGCAATGCCAATTCTTAGTATTTCTTTCCACCTTGATCCAAGAGGAATTTCATAACAACTGTAATAACTATGTTAAGTGAGGAGTTCCGTGGTTAATTTAGGTGAAGTTTAACTTCTCTGTGCTCCTCAGATGGTGATGCATGTAAGCTTTTTCAAAACCTTGACAGGTTCAAAATGTTACCATCATCATTGGAAAATAACTGCTTTCAAGGTTAACTTAAATTGTAATTTGCAATGTTTCATGTGGTGAGGTGAGGTTGAGACTGAATTGTGTCAAAAGAGTTAACACTGAGACAAATTACAATTTGACTGAATTACAATTTGACAATTACAAATATAAATTTTGAGTGCATGTATGACAAAGCGGACATCCCCTTCCCTTGCAGATAATTTCCAGGTGTTCAACAAAGATTCTTCCCACACAATGGGTGGGGGAGGGGAGAAGTCTTTCAATGGTGATGCAATAACTTTAGTACTGGGTGGGGTATTAAATGAATACTAACACGGTATGTGGGAAGACTTTATTCTCGTTTTGAGAGGTGCATCTTGACTCGCCTAGTTATTATAGTGAGAGAGTTGTGGCTAAGGCAGTGGACTTGTGATTTAAGGATTGTAGGTTTGAGTCCTGGCCAGATCATGACGTTGTCCTTGGGCAAGGTACTTAATCTCTACTCTCTTCAACCAGGTGTATATATGGGGACCTGTGAGATAAATTGTCAGATGGGCGCTGTTTAGCTGCTGCCATGTGGAGCGATCGTCTGTTTGACAGGTTTTTCGGTGATCAGGGTAATATGTGATGCGCCTTGAGTACCGTTATCGGTTGATATGTCTGCGCTTTATAAACCTAATTATTATTATTTATTAATTCTCAAAAGAAGTCTAAATATGACAAAGGAGAATATATTTCATGTAAACACCAGACCATCTTTGCCTACCTGTATGACCAAATGATTCTCTTCAAGGATATGCTGTTAAATCTTTTGATAAGAATGCTGTGAATTTTTCCCCGGCCAACAGTGAAACTGAGTTCGTAGAGAGCAAATAACATGGCAAGAGCAACATTATTCCAAAGTTTTATATGCAAATTAGACATGGCCAAGGGTAGGGGTCATTATTTCTTCTGAAATATAACTGACTGTCAGGACAGACAAATTAACAATGCACTTTTTTGTGATGTTGCCAAGGAAACGCAACCATTTACATGTAAGTATTCTACAGTCCATAACTCATGCAGGTCATTGAAACAAGACAGCCATATATGCCCTCCAAATAAACTAAACAAACATCGAACAAGAAACAGACAGCACAAAAATTTTGTGAACATTTTATTTGCCACTAGTTGTCATAATTACAAATCAACATCATGGACTGCCTGCCTCTTATCTCATCGGGCACCAAAGGCCTCAATGACTTTCTGCAATCTCTCTATTTTCTTAGCAACATTCTTGGTCGCTTGAACACGGAGTTTCTGAAGAACAAAAAGAAAGATCAATAGATGAATAGATGACAAGAGTATGAAAATTGCTTCCTGTTTTATAGGAAGATATCCATTAATTTGGTTTTGATCAACTTCCTAGTACTTATCACAAAAACAGGAGATTTGACATTTTATTTAGATTATTTTGTTTTTTCTTCATTATTGGAAAAAAGACTTTGACAAACCATGCAAATGAAGCTACTGAACTGCATCACTTTGGGAATTAATATTGAAAGAAAGGCAAGGACTTAAACCAGACACCACACCAAAAGGCTTTGTCAAGAATTGGAACATAACAGTGAAAGTGAACATTTTGATTTTGATTTCATATTTTCTCACCTCAGATGGTAGTGCATGTAACAACATAATTTCAAAGCCACACCATGTGTGACTCAACAATTAATTACCATTCATCATCGGTAGAAATAGTGTGCATACAGCAACCTTTCCCATGTCCAACATGAATATTTCTACCCGAAGCCTATAGAAGAGCTGTTTCACAGGTGTGTGTAAAATAAGGCAATCTAGATATATTAGACTTTAGTGTTTCATTGCAAACATTAATGTCCAAATTTAACTTAAGATGGTAACAATCCAACCTCTGGCATCAGTGGTAGTGTTGCTCAGTTGACTTTTGCAAATGTCTTGCACCTCGCACAACATGAAAGGACACTTGTTACATGTTATCTATGTGCATCAGTAGCAGATCCTGAAATTTCCATCGAAAAAAAAGGGGGGAGGGGTGGGGGAGGGGAGATTGGGTGCCATGTTCTATCCAGTTTTTTCTTAACTTTAACACTTAAACTTAGTAGAATGAAGTGGTCACTCACCCTCTCTGCTTGTGCCTTCTTGAAGAACACCATGGACTTTGATTTCCTCTTGTCCTCTAGAGCTTCCACAATATCTCCGTAATTCCAGCCCACTTCCCTGGACAATCGCCCAAGAACACAAAACTGGAAAGAAGAACATATTTTCCTTTAATGAACGTCCCCACGCATTCTTGAAATTTTAATTCCAAGACTATTCCATTACAACGAAGCAAATTCCACGGGTTACAAAGATTTTGTCGCAGACTAATTAATTAAATCCCGCCCAATATACAGTAATTCGATGAGGAATTGCTATCAGACAGTAACCTTTTCAGTTTGGAATTTTGTGATCATTATTGCTATCTTTCGAATCCTTCATTGGTCAAGACCATCTCGACACAGTTAGAAAAGCAAGTGCCAATATGTAAAGTTAAAGAGAACGTTCCAAAACAGAAAACACAGGGGACAACTTCACTATCTCCTTTAATGTACACTTACATTCCAAACTTGAGATAGATTTTGCTGATCTAATTGGTACTTTTAATTTACTTAATTAAGAACCTAACTCATGTGTTACAAAACTAAACCACTACACTACAAATACAAAACTCAATCTGGATGTGACTTGTTCACTCACCTTACGGCCTGGCTTCAGTCTCAAGTACCTGAGTGCTTGAGGAACCACAAACCTCTTTTTCTAAAGGAAAGATTAAAACAATGGTTGTCATGACAATGGTTGGTATGACGAATGATTAGTTCTTTATCTTACTGAACTACCTCATTTTTGTACAACACCACCAGAATTTGTTCCCTTCCTTTCTTTCACTGTTATTTTGGACACAATCTGAAAAACGTGTAGGGAAAAACCTCAAATGCAGACTATGGAACAAACTAAATCATGAGTACTAACTTTTTCAGCAAATTTCACACTTTTCTTACGTATTGAACAATTTAGAACTGTAAATTTTATCTGAGATGGACTCATACATCTGTTTCTTGGGACTTATGTTATCATACAATGCACACATGTTTATATCTTGTACACTTAATATGCTCGTCTCAGTCATATTTGATGATTTCACATTTTCTTCAAACAATGTAGGTAGGAAATATTTCACATCATTGACGAGCATGGTACAGACCTAGGTTACATGTTAAAGGTGCAGATAACAATTTTGCAAGTAGTTCTTCATATACTCGAGTACACAGCTAATGATATTTTCACAAGTAGCAAGAGTTGTTCTGTTGTATATAAAATTTCTAGCCACATGCGTGAAAGTTCTCAACATCTATGTTCTTAGTTCTCATGCAAAATGCGACTCTTTTTAAGTTGCCCGATGTAGTTACCTTGTCGTATGGCGGAGGCATTCCCTCAAAGACCTTCAGGCGCTCCAAAGCTTCCTTACCCCTGTGTTTCTTGTGTGGCAACATACCTGTGATAGGAAAGTAAACAAGACCATAACACTACCCACTAAGCATATCACATTAGCATTTCTCCTTCCCCCTTGATTCGTTGATTGAGAATACTTAAAATATGTGCCACGTGGTGGCATTATCTTCAAACTTTTCCAGCAGATGCATCATCTTCCTTATCCCATCACCATCCTGTCGAGTCAACGTGGGCTTCTTTCTTACTGCTATGAAAAAAAAATACTGGCACTTTTTGGACCTTTATAACAAGTTGCAGCCTGAGCAGGAGCAAGCAATGTGATGAGACATCCCTAGCTAGAATGTAGGAGCATTTGTCCTTTCTTTCATCTTCTGTTTTTCCCCTTGCCCATGGTCAGGCCATCTGCTGGCCAAAGCCGTAGACTAAACATACCATACATTGATCTAAGTCAAGTCGTCTATTGTCAACCGTACATGGTGATAATCATCAGTATCATCATGATACCTGGTAGGTGAAGGGTCTTGAGCTTAGGTACACTAACTACAGGTGTCTTTGTTGGATCCATGTATGTCTAAATTTGTGCAGCTTGTGAAGGATTCAGATTTCAGCAATACTAACTTCTTGCAAAGGATTTATGTTCTCTACAAATTGTTTTGAACTTACCACGCACAACTCTCCAGAAAATTCTGCTCGGAGAGCGGAAATGGTACGGACCACGTGAGGGCTTGGTGTTTGTCCTTTTCCTGAGAAACTGCAGGTACTTCACTGGTGAATAAGAAGACCATTGCAAAATATTATCCACCTGTACAGTCATTTGATAAAATTTGCATATATTCAAAGAATGCAACAGGAATGAAAAATATCAAATGAAGCCAGCTGTGTCAAACTCATACAAAGCATTAAGTGTAAGGGCAAAGTTCTTAACATCTCAAACGATATATGTTTAATTCTTACTATAGTAGTATGCTCATCTCAGTTCATAGTTGGGTTTATATCACAAATATTCAACCAATGTAGGTATAGAAAACATCATTGATGAGCTTTGATTACAAATAATCTGCGACCTGTTGTTATTAAGCAGGATCCTGCAATTTTTCCAACTCCCACCGAAGATAACTCTAAAAAACCATGTTTCCAAAATCTGGACATTTCTTTTCTTAAATATTTCACAATCTCACTTAATACAAAGCGAACTTTGAAAGATAAAGGTTTAAGAAACAACATGATCTGTTCAAAATGTTCTTATATCTTCTTCATCAGCAAATTTGACAGCCCAAGGGTCCTGCAAAATGCAACTTAAAGGATATTGTAACTGACATTAGGGCCTGCTGATATTGCACAATACCGCAGTCCACTCCAACAATTCATACCCGAGTCCACATTTGAAAAGAACAGTCATACATCATTTGTAGTTTGTGCAAGGTATTATATATGGTGATGAAAGTAAACTGGAGTCTGTTAGAAGGAACAAAACTTCACAATCTCTTAAATATTTAATGCCCTGATATAATTAGGTACATTTTAACAAGATAGTCCTGCTGTTCAACTGAAGTAAGGCTTTAGCAGTTATAGAAAGATGTTATACATTGAAAATGATTTTGCCTCTTACTATAGAACTACGGAATCTTACATTTGTTCCTGTAGAAGCCACCTGAGATGTTGATACGTTCACATCGTAGAACCACAATCCTTTGACCTGTGATGACAAAGTAAATTTTCAGGTAATTATGCTTACAGTATCCAGGGTTTCCCCTGGGATTTCTTGTGTGAGATAAAACTCGTTTGTGACACTGGACGGCATGAGAATACCTCACATAAATTTGTTTAACATCCTAATGTAAATCATCCTAATAGTCAAGTAGATAAAAATGCTATGTTAAATAGGCAGAAGAACTATTATTTGTCGTAATTATTAAGTGTTCACAGCCTATTTTTCAGTGTCAGGCGATGGCATGGGTTAAAAAAAAGTTGGATGGCAATCACTGCCTTCTCTGAAAGTGAGGTGGCGATGTTTGAAATATGTTTGTGAGGTTGTTACAGAAAACAGAGGCGGCCACCTGACAAAAAGAATACTAGGGGAAGCCATGGTACTGTATCTAGACATTATGGTCAAATTGTTTGTGTGGCCAAATTAGTACCTTTAGGTTGTGTATTGCATAATATTTGGGCATTTCTTTCATGCAACCATACACACAGGTAGAAATAAAGTGCATACAGCAATCTTTCCCATGTCCGACATATATATTTCTACCCGGAGCCTATAGAAGAGCCGTTTCACAGGTGTGTAAAATATGGCAATCTAGGTATATTAGATTTAAGTGTTTCATTGCAAACATTAATGTCCATATTTAACTAAAGATGGTAACAATCCAACCTCTAATGTCAGTGGTTCTGTTGCTCAGTTGACTTGTGCAGTGTCTTGCACCTCACAGTGCATTGCATAATATGTGGGTATTTCTTTCATGCAACCATACACATGTTTGTCTACTCCATTTTAAGCATATGAACAACTGAAACTCAAAGAACTTGTTTCATTTTAACAATTACCAACACAACAATGGAATTTATGATTTAAATGATGAAGGCTAGGTTCAAAATTCTGAATAAAGTGTAATTGAAATACCTGCCAATCCTCATCATACACTTTCTTTAATAACTAGTTTACCAGTTATTTTTCAAATTCATTTAGTGGTTTTCCATTGTATCTGTGCTCGGCTATGTTCAGAGCAATGCCAAGTCTAAGTATTTCTTCCCACCTTGATCCAAGAAGAATTTCAGAACTACTCTTCTAATAACTATTTTAAGTGAGGAGTTCCGTGGTTAATTTAGGTGAATTTTACCTTCTCTGTGCTCCTCAGATGGTGATGCATGTAAGCTTTTTCAAAACCTTGACAGGTTCAAAACGTTACCATCATCATTGGAAAACAACTGCTATCAAGGTTCAACTTAAATTGTGTATTTTGTAGGACCTTCCTAAGAGAATATTCCATATATGGGATCCTTCAAATTGCTCAGTATAACCTTTATATCTGATTCAACACATCTACCCACCTAAATGTGCAATTCCCATACGGAAAATGACACAGCTATAAATGATTCAGGGTGTGTAACAATTTATGCACCTTGAAATAGCACTTTTCTATGTACATATATCACTCCCATGTCATGAAGAAATTGAGGATCCCTTCTAGTGGCTTACAACTTGGTTCTTATCAACATTCCCACTAAATGTTGAGTCAGTCATTATATCCAGACAGTGACTGGACAAATCATCAGCATCTCTCTTTACCTAGTAAATTCAGTGGGCAATTATCTTACCTTGTAGCAGATTCTTTGCCACTATGGAGGCAAGGCGACCCATAAGATGGCCGCTGCCATCGATGATTAGAAGCTGAAATGTACAAAAGAACATGGAGATAAGAAAAAATATATTTAATTGCATATCAGACAATTTACTACTTTTTTTCTACTTGAGATAGACAAGGTGGGGGTGAGGGGCATCAAATTCTTCATCTGTTAGGTTTGCATATCCACAAGTATTAATTTAATGTAGGCAGGGACGAAAAAGTGGTTTCCAGAGGACTGATCTGACGTCAAAAGGAACCTTGAAAGCAGCTCTCTGAAACCTTTAATGACTATGCTACTGGGATATCTTGAAAAAGTCCTGCATCTTATGCAACTTGTCTCAGTAATTTAAAATTGATTTCACCCTTTGTCAAACAATGTAGGTAAATGTGTAACATCATTGACAAGTATCAACCCAAGCAGTTGGCAATAAGCATGCAAGATACATTAAAATACTGGGCGGTTATTCATTGCTAATAGGGCCTACAATATAAATGCTGGAAAGTTAGTAGTTTGGTAGAGGCCTCCACAACAACAGTCTATTGCATCAAAACCCCTGCTAAACAACATTGAAGTGAAAGTTCTTCGACTCTGGTAGTTAATTTTGCCACCATCTGCCTAAGCTCTGCCATGTCATCCTGTACCAAATGAGGAGCAGCGGCTACTGCGGGTATGCTGGACTCAACAGCAGATACAGGACTAACACATGGCGCAACTTCCAATATTATATCAGCAAGTGGCTAATTGCTCTAGGGTGACAGTATCCTGAGATGGCACTAGAATAAGCTGTGCATTTGTAGGCAGCCTCTGTACAAATAGCTGTCTAAAAATACTATCTTCTAGAGTACTGTCACCTAGGAGTTGTCGCATGTGCCTTAGTAATTGTGATGGCTTGCGATCGCCTAATTCTTCCGATATTAGCAGTTGATGCAGGCGCTTTTGTTGTGGGGCAGATGTAAAATGTAAATGTTACAACTACAGTCCTAAATGAGTGACTATAATGTTTACAGATGTAACAAGCTCAAGAACAGACTTCAAAGTCTAATAAGTGCATCACTGCTTAATAAATTCTACAGTAATATTAACGTCACAGCGACTGTACAATGTATGCATTGTAAAAAAAATGGTTAGGCTAAGTGCGTAAACCTTACTAAGCAGTACAAGCGATAGTAATGAAATAGATGCAGAAAAGCAATAGATAGCCGAAGAATCACGTCGGGATCACCAATGAAGAGGTTAAATATCATTTTTACTTTTACTTACTCTCGACATCTATGTTCTAAATGATTCTCCGACGACCCAGTCGCCCTTCTGACTATTTCATTTGACTGGTTCAACTCTCCAGTAAATGGCCTAGATGTGTGAGCTGCAGATGGTCAAAATATGGCTTCGCAACTATAGCGCAAGCGCGAGGTAGATCTACCAGATAAATATGATGCAGACTAGACACGCAATTACTCCTAATAAGTAAGGCAATACAAATATGAATGTAGTATCCACCCTGTCCTATAACCACTCTCTTAATGAGATAAACACGGGGTGAACATGCCCTGAGTAACTGCAATGTCTAAGTTCAAGATATGTATAAGTAATAACTGTTATCAGTATCTTAACTGTCTGCAGACCATGAGGAGAAGAGGATGAGTGACCACATGTGTGTCCCTTATATACCAGCCTAGGTACTTTCAATGGTAACCTAATTAACATGTGTATAGAAACTATACAAAGTGCTACTGATGAAAAATTCCATCAATGCAATCTGGATAACTCTAGCCAGAGGCTTATTAGAGGGGGTAAGTAAACAAACAAATTCAACTGGTGAATACTGCTGATTCTTTATATGTCACCTATTAAGCACAAAAATTGGGTGTCACAAAAGTACTTCTTCATGTCATATAGAGCTCTAGGCTATGTGCAAAAGTTTATCATTCACAGCCTTAGTGGATATATAAAATGGAACAGGCCTAAACCAAAACATATTACTGCCATGTGGAATGAAAAATATAGTTGATCCATTACATCTATTCGGTTTAAAGCTGTATTTTGCATTAAATCTTGGTCTTATGACTCTCATATCAGTATTGTGTAGTAGATGACTAATGACTAGATGACAATACTACTTCTTTGCCAATTTTTTGGCTTATTCCAAGAGATCAAGCAAATGATAAACTCAAAAGAAACCATTCTGTGACAAATGTGCCAATTCCCTAGTGTAATTAGATTGCTTAGCTCCCAGTTGAATCCATGACAGTACCAACTCCCTGACTGCACTGAAACCAGCCATAGTATTACACTGTGCAGGCAAGACTGTTTCTCATATTACATATTGAGCTAAAGACATTTGCATGGGCATGAGCACTGTCAGAGTTATGTCTTCTTCCACCTGTTACCTTGGATACAAACACAGGACATCAAATTCTGGTTTGAATGCTGTAGTAAAGTTTTTCATTTGCTCATTTTCTACAAATGAGCCAAAATTTTGTGCAAGGAGAACATTGTCATGATTGTGCACTTAACTACAAAAAAGGTACAAAAAAGGATGAGACATAGTGATAGGCTAGGTTGTGTTTATAGTGGAATGCATAATGAAGCTTTCACTCATGTCATGATGCACCAAGGACATGCAAAAGCACAAAGTGAGTGACAGCCAGTTGCCAACCCAATATACATGTCACCGTAACTTGTAATTAAATATAGATCTGACGCAGGCTAGCCCCATGAACTAAGACAGACATCACATTTGTAACTAGATAATTTACTATTACAAGTTCACAGACAAACCCCTCACAGGTTTGTATTTGGGAACAACTGTCTATTTTATAACAAACATTCAGAGCCTTCAAAACTGCTACACAAAATTTGAACAAAAAATTATTTCCTGGATTCAAAAATTTATTGTGTGACAAGAATATTATACCATCATTGCTACAAACTGTCTAATCTAGCATATAGTTAACTTAGGCTTAGCCTATACTTTATAGATAGGCAGGGAGTAATCATACTTAGACAAACTTAGCAGTCTTGTCTGTCTATAAAAGAAATTGCATGTACCAAGGGGAATGGCTCATTGAATGGCCAACATGTTACCTGTCCAGTGAGCAGCAGCTTTTACCTAGTGAAAAGCTATTACTACAACTTCAAGGCCTTAGATACAACATTCATGATGATCTAGCGTGTAAGTCAATTGGGACTAATGGAGTACGCCTAGCCTATACATGTGACATAAATGAAAGCCTAGCCTAACGTTGAATATGCAAGTTGCACCGATACTAAGTTGGTGTCTAGAATGGCCTAAGCTGTGTTCTGTGGCAAGTCTTCACGTGTATCAACACAGTACCGTTACTAAAATGGCGAGTATTCTAGCGATTCACAAAAGGAGTCGTGACAGATACCGTCAACAGTTAGTTTTGATTTAATCACACCGAAGAGATATATTTCAAATTTAATAAGAACTCGTATTATGTTTAAAATTGAACAATCCTAGTAACTTCTTAGGAACGCACCTTGTGAAAGCTCGACATGATGGCGAAGAGGAGGATCATGGGAAATCCACTCGCAAAGCAAACGGTGAGCGCAGCTCACACCTAACCTGCAAGAGTCTATGGTAAACTATTGGTATACATTTTGTTGATCGTATGTTCATATATACGAGCTTGCATATAGTTATTCACAAACAAATGCATAAAATTCCAGAATATATCCTTTTGTGAGGATATGAAAGAAATTATTCGCCAATTCAAAATTAGAAATAAGATGGTAAAAATTAAATGTAATACGCAGGTATATATTGTATTTAGACATCATATTATTCCATGTGACTCCGTGGCGCAACGGTAGCGCGTCTGACTCCAGATCAGAAGGTTGCGTGTTCGAATCACGTCGGGGTCAATGATACCTTTTTGGCAACCATTACTATCTTACTTTAAGCCTTTCATGATCAGCAAGGTTTTTATATTTTGACTCAATCTACTTAACTTTATTTGTGTTCTACTTTAGCTGAATAACTAGTGTATACTTAGGTGAAATTCTGCTATTCACGTAAGTAGAATGCTTTCTTCGTGCAATTGCATGGGAATGGGCCTCAATTTAACTTTTCACTACAATTCCACCTAAATTGGATTCTACTTAAGCATACAAGAACTTCTCTGAAGTGGAATCATTTCAGCTTAAGTGATCATATTTACTTAAGATAAAATACAAAATAACTTTTGAGCATGGTTAATATTAACAAGTCTTTCGAGTTCGCATCTATATTTCACTTAACTTAAAATTGATTGACCAATTGCATATCACTTAAGCTTAATTGTATTTTAACTTAAGTAAAATTCATTCCCTTAAGTGGATATAAAACCGCTTAAGTTAATTTGTTTCTCCATTTTACTTAAGTAAAATACAATTAACATTAATCAGAATAAAAAAAAACAGAAAAACAAAATATTCTGGATTGAGCACAATTGCAAAGTTAACTTAAGTGCAAACGTTTTTTACTAAAGTGAAATATGACGTAAATTATGTCATTTAAACTTAAGCTCATTAGTTTGTATTTTAATCAGCTAAAATACAGTTTCGCTAAAGTAAAACACAATTAAGCTTAATTTAAATACAATGGAACTTAATTTCACTGAAGCCTAATTGTATTTTACCTAAGTGGAATTAATTTCACTTAAGTAGAACAGAGCTTCAAATGTTAAAACGTCGTGCCGTAGGGAACTGGGTTATCATGGACTTTGTCTCGGAATTGGACTGCCCTAAATTCAGCTGACTCCGCTCGAGTCCATACGGTTATAAGTGTGAAGGATATTGTTATTACAATTATCCATTTCATAGCTTACTTCTGCACTGAACGTAGGCTCTTTTGGGGCAGAAACTATAGAAAGCCTGGATACTTTTACTGACCAATAGCATATATGATTACCACCGATTAGAGAAACTTCGTTCAAATTTGAATGTCACGATTTGTTTCTGTATAGCCCGTGAAACCTTTTCATAACAGATATGATACTAAACATTTACACATGATACAGTTTTCCGGACTGAAGTTTTATTGCATCTAATTTTTAACTTAAAACGCTTGAAACTCTGAGTAACAACCAGGGACGTCGCTAGAGTCCCCCCCCCCCCCAAATCTTGGTAAAACCAGTGACGGTAGTTGGAAAATTGGAGTGCGACAGTCGGATTTCCGACTGACGCACTCTAATTTACATAGGCCTATATTCATATATTCATGTGATTGTGAATGACCTAAATGAAAAAATCGGTCAAAATTTACCTCTAATAAGTCATATTTACCACGTTTTCCTTGTCACTTTGAGAAATTGTATCTCGCGATGTACCATACAAACTTCGTATGATTTTGAATACTCAAATAAAAAAAAAAGTTGGTTTATTTCTGTACTAATTTTGCTATTGGGTGGGTTGACCCTGTTCGCTATCTAGTTCAAGTGGGTTCAGTATTTATATTGTCTCTATGGTATACAATCATAGGCGTGGGATCCCAATTTGATTTTTTTTGGGGGGGGGGGGGGGGCTGTAAAGACTTGTCCGAAAAATATAACCAAAATTGTTAGCGCGTTCAATATTCTAATGTGCATATCATATAGGCGTGCATCGGTTTTTGCATCGCATGCCAATAACATACAGACATTTTCCATGTTATTACCCTTCCTTATTGGATAGAATTATTGGGGAAGTCGTTACAATAAAAATGATAATAATAATATAGCCTAAGTTAAACCATTGATAAACTCATTGCAAACTATTTTTCTTTCAGTAGGTGCCCGAATAAATTCTCAGCATATTGCTCATATTCACAAAAATATTTGCTTGGGGGGGGGGGGGCTGTAGTTTTCCCCTTTGTATACATTAACATAGCTTTTGTAGTTAGTAATCTATGTAGCCTTCAAGCAGATAGCGTAAACTCAGCGGTTGCTTACTTGCTTAACCAGAGAAATTAATATGTTTTTGATGAGAGGGCCAGTGGGTACAAATGTATCCAAAAAAGTTTGGAACATAAGTGCAGTCGCGAAAAATGGGGTTTCTGACTGACACTGACCGCATCGTTGATAGGTAGCGCCGGGGGGGGGGGAGGGTGGGGAGGGTGGGTACAAAGCAGCAGTCGGAAATTTTCTGGCTTCAAAACCCATCCAGCAGTTGGAATTTCAGCCACTACACCCCCCCCCCCCCAATCAGCAGGCCTTAGCTACGTCCCTGGTCTCAACATATATATATATATATATAAATATATATATATATATATATATATATATATATATTATATACAGCAGTAAAGAACTAAGCATTGTTGAATGCTATAGTCACTCTCACTGTGCACAACCTGCAAATAACAGCCTACTACACAAGGAATTCAACATGTCAAAATGCGTATAACAAAAGGGATACGTGCAGTGATCTCGAACACGGTCTCATGGGTCATTGAGCAACTATAGGTGAGTTCCGTATCCCCATGTGCTTTATATCCATATATACTACACTTTATCTTATACTATTTAATATAAAAAGTTAGTTGGGCATATATGCTACAGTATGAAAAACCAAACGTTTCAAGTGGAGTGTAAGCCATTTAACTCGACACGGTGCTTCTGCTATACTGAAAACAGTGAGATCATACCTACATGATTGTTCGCAATTCTGAATGGGAATTGGTATAACTTATTTTACAGTTGGACATCATATAAACGGAAAACCGGTAAAACGTCTCTTAAAGTCGGAGAAAACAACTCTTTGCTGATATTTTCAAATTTCTTTGGAAGAGCCTTTTACACATGAACCGAATTCAACCTTATTTTCTGACGGATGTTAAGCCCAAGACTGGTCTCAGTATCGGTGTAAATCTCCAATTCGCCGACCGACTCAGAAGGTTTTGATAAGGATACCTGCGTTTGTTAAACTGATCCGTCCGATCACGGATCGCTGTCATCGGCGTCCGAGGAGTAAAGAAAGAATATTAATATGATTAATAATCATTATAAATCAAAGAAAAGAATAGAAGATAAAGCACAACTCCAAATCTACAGCCAAACACGTAAAGATATTTATCACTCAGTTATAGACGTGTGGACCACTAAGCATCGAAATTAAGATAAGAAGATGAAAATTCATTGGGCATATAGTTTCACAACATGAGCGACATCATCTATTACAATTAATCTTTTCGAGATAACAAAGATGTGGCATAAAAATGGCGGCGAGAAGCTTAGTAGATTCCCTTAAACTAACATTCACATTTCTCTTTCTAGTCTCCTCAATATTAATGGTATATCAGTTCAGTTTCTATATCAACAAGATCGTTAGCTACGGCACTCAAGAACCGATCGCCAAACAAAGAATTGATGCAAAGAGTGCAGATCTGGTGATGAGTGATCATGAAAACAATATGAATTTTATCGAGCACTATCCCGAAGGAAACCTTTCGAAAAACTCATCGAATGCCGAATCGGTATCTGTGAATGATTTGCATATTATCACCATGACAACCATGGACACAAACAATTCGATTTGGAGAAATTCAACATTGCCTCATATAAACAAGTCAGATGCGAGTTTGGAAGCTGCAAATGATAACCTTACTTCAGGTAAATTGCATATTGAATATTTCAAAAATAGGTTATGAGTGGATCAAGCTGTTTCGTTTAAGTAAATTGGATGTCCAGTTGACTTTATAAAGTTCCGCTGATTTGTATTTTTATTTAAATATGCACAAAATAGAGTTGAAGATACATTCGATAAATACTATGTTTAACAAATGCATTCGCAGTCCATATTCTCAGTTTGATAATGTGGAGGGGGAGGGGAGGCGACGTGGTGATAGGTGGGGGTATTATTTTACTTTACACACACACATATATATATATATATATATATATATATATATACAGTGGCGTAGGAAGGTACTTTTGAGTGGGGGGGGGGGGGCTGAAGACTGCAGATGCAATTTGGTGCAATATAGCACACTTCAACACCTACTCCATTTTGTAAATAATTTTGCATTTTCACCTGGCCTTAGATGCAATTTGGTGCTCCAAATGAGATTTTTTGCTCATTTGGAAATGAAAAAGGGGTTTTCTGACTTGCGGAGCGGGGGGGGGTGGCGGAATGATACTTCCGCCCCCATATATTTCACTGGAGGGCTGGCGCACCCCCCTCCAGCCCCCCGGTTCTTACGCCCTTTTATATATATATATATATATATATATATATATATATATTTATATATATATATATATATATACATTTTGGTACATTACATGTCTACACATTCTGGGTCTTACTTTTCTATCTTTAGATAAGTTGGGTTTAGGACCTGCTGATATCCAGAATCGATTTGATGTAAACATATCGTCTATATACGGTAAATTCTTTCCTGGGAGGGTAAGTGAGCTTTTCAAAGTTGATATACGTATGTAAGTAACAAGTTCAGCTATGCTAACCGAGTAGCAGACATCTATATATGCTGCATGTCTTTCTTTCTGGGGGGGGGGGGGGGGCATGGGGAAGGAATTGGCCGTACTGCAGAACTGTGTATAATATATGCTTATACACACGGTGACGCTGTTTCCAGCTAATTTGTCGGCCACCGAGCGTGGCAGGTCAAAATCTGAGTGTGGTCAGGGCAGCCTCCGAACCCGTGTGGATATACGAACCTTAAGCTCACCTCTAGAATAAACTTATAACGTGAAAACGAAATTTGTATGTGTATATTTACTTTGATATCATTAAAGTACGACTTAAAGGCCTGTATAGGCCTACACCGGTTGCCGTGCACATCAGTCGAAAAATTGTAACAGACGAATAAAAGTAACAAACATAATGAAATCAACGCGATTATGTACGTGGGATTAATCTGAACGGTGCACGCTTAATCCCTCTTTACCTGTATCATTGGAATATGATAATTTTTACATGTTTTTTCTTCATCTTCTTTCAGGATCAATCATTAGTGTACAACAGGGTTCCCAAGTGCGGAAGTAGGACATTTATAGATATAGCTAACATGCTTGCCAAACGACGCAGTGGCCTCGGAAAGCCACTAGTAGTTATTAATCGAAAACTTAAATCGGTTGGTGCACGTTTTGTGAAATAACCTTTTTTTTCCTTGATTGTTCTATATAATTAGGATATATTATAGTTATATGTATGAGGCCGTGATTATGATAATTTGTTGTCCAAATGAGTGTACTTATATATAGACTTCACTACTCTACCGGGGGGGGGGGGCGGGGGGAGGAGCTGAGCGGAGGTTCAATCTTTGGGCTGGGGGTGCCGAGGAGCAGAGTATATATAGTAGAAATCTACGAGGGGATGGGATACAAAACTTCGAGGGGTAACGGGGTTCATGTGACTCCTAATTTGACGGGCCAAACGACACAGCTACCTCACAACTTTCTTATGCACAAGAAGGAAAACTCGAAATGAAACGAGATTGAATTGTCAATTTTTCAGGTCATCTTCAAAGAGTCATTTTCAAAACCTTAAAAGAGGTCACGTAGTCAAGTGCAACACACATTTCAATTAGAAACGTATAAGGCTTGAATATCCTTCATCAGATAACCCGTTGACATTGCATTGTAAATTTGTCAACTTAACAAGTGGTATTTGATTGTCACCCTAAAGGATGGTTCATAAGAAGATAAAAAAGAACATATTTTCGGTTGAGTTATAAGAATTTTCTCTTTGTAGTTCAGCCTGATATTGGAACATTCGAGAGTTTAGCCATTAGGTGAATATCTTGAAAACCAGAATAGCTATACTCGATAGCACTCAGATTTTACGTTGTCTTTTCTTGAACTATAACACATCAATGATAGAATTCTGCTTAAAGTCATTATTTAAATTGTTCTATGGTGCAGAAAATAAAAAGCAAGAAACGACAGAATAAAGAATTCCACCCTCCGTATCAAGATATATTGCGGGACCGTCTACTGAAGACAAAGATTGGTTCACTGATACACGGGCATGTTTACTATGTAGACTTTAATGGAGATGAACGACTTCAACCGTAAGTATAAAAAACGGCTAATTATGGAAATCAAATATTATAAAGTAGTGTTTTGAGGTTGGTTAAATTACCATGTGCCAACAATCAAGCATATCAACTCAGACCGCGATGTTAATCCCCTGCTACAGTTCTCCTGCCCCTGCCGGACGCCCTCTCGTTAGGCCTCATATACAGTGGTTGTACAAATTAAAAGCATTGTGCATTCGATCTCAATGGTCTAAATAGTCCTTCTTTAGAAAAACTCAAACCGAAACATCCATGTTCGTGTAACAAAACGTTAGCCTGGCGCATGCGAGAGCAAATGTCTTGATCTTAATATGAAGCCTACAGAGTGAACAAATTTCGTTAACCATGATAATGGTGCAGTATGCATGGTGATTGCATATAGGTCTCGCACCACAATTAATTGTTCCATTGACTTACACACTAAACTTGTCACATTCAAGACCTGCCAAAGCATAGATAGAAGTTTTCAACTGGAATATGTTACCCACCACATGACAGCTGAGATCTTGGCCTATCGCGACACTTGCAAATTTTCATATCATGACCGTTTAGATTTTGAGCTCGAAAAGACAAGTTTAGCATACTGAACCTCAGCCCTTCCATCTGCTCGCTCGGAATAATATACATTTAACCAAAGGTTTTCTAATATGGTTTATATCACCTTCGATCCTCCCTATTTCCACATCATCTGTACTTTAAATTATGTTCTTTCTGATAAAGGCAGAACAAACAATGATCGTAACTGATAATATGCTAAAACAAGCATTACCTTAGGCACTTTTACCTCTTTTTTCCGACAATGATTAACATTTCGAGCTGGATGTACACTACTCTACTTGTGGTGCGATATCTATAGTATAATATAGCCCAACATATAATCAGTACAATCATAGTACACTTACGAACGAAAAGGCAACTATATACAGTTGCCCGCTCATGCATGCGTTCGATTGATACTTTCATATCGACCAAAACGATAGCAAAGACCGGACACCTTGTTTAGGTTTGGATTTTTCATTTGCTCGATCTGTGCGAATCGGGTTCAAAACTTGCCAAAAGTGCAACATCATGGTTGTGTACCGACAAAATATTTGTAGAGTTAAAGATTGGTTAGTTCGTTTTTATTATGGATACATAATTGTGCTTTAATTTTCCGGCAGCGCAGGGTATGGTATACGATTGGATCACTTTATGGGATTGATGATATTGTGATGCCGTTGGTCATCATATCTGTCGCCCTCTATTTATTAAGGCTACATGTCACCGTTTTTAGCCACATGTGCTTTCTATGTGGACAGTGACGTAATATAGGTCACGTGACGTCTGTCCATCAGCTCAGGGGGATCAGATCTCGAGACTTTCGTTCTGAATCGTTCGGTTCGATAGTAGCCCTGGTTTCGTTCATTGTGGTCGTATTTGTATCTAATTCGTATTCGTCTTTTGTACGTATCGTTATAGGACTCTACTTCGGTATTGAGACCTCGTTTGTGACTATTTTCGTTTAAGTCCATGCATGTTTTTGTAGATATTATTGAGGGTTTCATGCCGATGCATTGTGGCTGATTGTAGTAATAGATTACCGAAACCTCAGCGTTCGTTCTTTACTCGTTTATCTATGTGTTATATTCTCTGCATGTAATAGGTTCAAGGCTCGTCGCTTCTAACACAGAACCATTCAAGCCGCATTTGTTTCCATATCACCGCACCAGCCTTCGGTTGGGAATATTTAGGCTCCCCGGAATCTTAGACTGAGTAAACGTTACAATATGATAGACTCTGATATGTTCAGGTCTTACGACCTGGGAGGGTGTCATGGGATCAATTTTCCCAGCTATCGAGAATAAACACCTTTTAGTGGAGGCAGGGTGATCCACCCTGCTGCCAATAGATTCATGTTTGGTCGATGTGTTTGGACAATTATAAACATCTGTAGTATCAAATGTCTTCACAACCCCCCCCCCTCCCAACCCCCACCACCATCGAACGTTAATACTGATGTCCCAGTTTGGATCAGATTTATTTTTTTAGGTTGTTTTCTTGACACCATCTCTGTGATGCTTTTTTTTTCCCTTTCAGGGAAAGAAGACCAGTATACTTCAATATAATTCGAGACCCCATCGACCGATTAGTCTCACAGTATTACTTCGCACGTAACGGAGACAGAAAGTTCTCAAATATGCAAAAACTTCACAATATCTTCCAAGGATTACTAACAAATGAGGTAAATAAAGCAAGATCTATATTACCTCCGCTCGGCAAATTCCTCTTGTCACCCACATCATCCCTTCACCTTCCAACTATATATCATGTAGATCCAATCATATATCATTATAAGCGACCTCGATTTTATATTAGTTATCACTGATCACATTAGTTGGATTAAGGAGGAATTTTCTTAGGCGTTCGAAAAACCCGTGACCTTCATCCGTACATCTGTTCTTATAATTGACCTTGCGGCCCATGGGTGGACTGAGGCATAACCCATGCTGCAGGTCAAGCCGATCCGGGGCGGCAACGCTGGGGCTTTGTAACAAGCATCGCTTTGGTGGCGTCGCCGGGGCCTCGAACCCAGCGGTGTATCAGCCTCCCAGCCGGTAAACCAGTAGGCGCTCCCTTGACCCATTTGCTCTCGTCAGGCTGCACCCCCCCCTCCCCCACCCTTCTGTCCATGCATCTACTGCGTGAAGTACTTATACCTTATCGTAATTTGATGTATCTCTATTACAGACGATAAATGACTGTGTTTTTCGCTCTCGGCCAGAGTGTGTCAGCCAAACAGCCCGTGCTCATATTTTGAGATACTTCTGTGGATACGATCCATGGTGTGCGTAAGTATATGCTATGACAAAACCGGTGTTATCAGAAGCGTTCCGGACGGCGGATACTGAAAATCCAAATAGTCAAACTTTCGTGCACTTTTGTGTACTCTATGCTATTGTAACTTACCTGCACAACTACCTTTTTAACGACGAACTATATTATTGGAAAATATCTCCAAAACAGTGTTTGTCACTTACGATGTGAACCACTGGCGGATCCAAGGGGGGGCCAAGGGGGGCCATGGCCCCCCCCCCCAAAGGTGAGCCAAAAAGTGTTTCCGAACATCCGCTAAATCATATGATTGGAAATTAAAAAAATCGAGAGGAATAGCAGTGGTAGACTAGTCTAAACCTTTTCGTTTTCTGGTTTAAAATTAAATGCAGAGCTCCCAACTGACCCGCAATTCGCGGGAATTAGACCCGCATTCTAACACCCAAACCCGCTGACCCGCACAAGCGTCCGAAAAAACCGCATTGTAATTGTCAAGTATACATAAAAAAATTTGCATCAAATTTTGACTTAGCAACCATCATTTCTTTAGCATTTAGCATAAAAGAGTATAAAACCTCTTTTACAACATCATTTGAACCTCAAATTAGCCTATATTTCTTTTCATTCATTGTGTTATAATCTATTACCCATGGCGTCAAGGGCGGCGGAAGCACTTTTAATCTGGGGGGGGGGGGGGCACCGACAATTAAAGGGCACTTTGCAGAATTTCGATTGGACTGATGCAGCCTGATATTTAGTACCCTTTATAACTCTTATTGTATTATCTTATTTGCGTATACACATCACTCCATCAACCCCCCCCCCCCCCCAAAAGAAAAATGCATACTAGCACTGCAATATCCAATGTGCAAATTGGGAAACAAGGAACAAGTTTTCTTTTGAGACAAAATGAGGTGAAATCATGCTAGTTGCTAATGTAGGAATCTTCCTAATTAGAGTTTATTTCTTGTTAATATCTTAACAAGTTTTTTCCACTTGAAATAGCTTTGAGTTTGACCCACAGAAATTCATTAAAAGTCAGGCGTAGCCAGGATTTGCAAAGTTGTATGCACGACTTTCTGAGCGTAGCGCCACCATCGGTTGGCGCGGAGCGTACAAGAAAATTTTTGGTTTTACAAACCCCTCAGATGGCCGGAAACGGCCCTTCCCGAGTGTTCATTCTGGTTCCCTGGCCTCTTGCTAACTTGCACATTTTTAACCTGAGGAAAAGTGTGGGGGGGGGGGGGGGGCACGTGCCCCCTGTGCCCCCCGGTTCCGCCGCCCTTGCATGGCGTCTTCTCTCGCAATATCTTCTATGCTTGCATGTTCTTGCGAAGCAGTAGGCCTAATGGAAGCAGGATCGAATCGGCGGTGTGACAGTTGCTCGGCGCCTGCTCCGTATATCTTTGAACTTATCGAACTTATTGAAAGAGAAGGCTTTCTATAAGTATAGATGTAGAATGATTAAGTAACTACCTAACTTATGCAAAAATGGATGACATACAAGGTTTTGATAAGCTTCAAGTTGACGTTAGCCACTTCTTTCTTCTCCAGGGAGCCTACCGAGCTGGCATTAAACACAGCTCAACGTCATCTCGCTGAGAACTACGTTGTGGTAGGAGTGGCGGAGGAATATCTCGATTTCTTGAAAGTTTTGGAAAAATTATTACCCGGATATTTTACAGGAATTGTTGAACAGTACCAGCTATATACCAAACGTAAGTATCTCAACTTGTTAACATTTAAAACTTCAATAATGGGACGACCCAAATTGTCAGTAGGCCTAAGTAAAGAGAACTCAAAGTTTTACACTTTTATTTATTTTTTTTTTAAGTTTAGGACTCCAAATTATTCCCGGCTTAATTTTATGATCCGTCTGAAAGGGAATAAAAGCGTAGAAAAGACATAACATTAACTATGGATTCATTCTTACCGATCTTGCAAACTTGTGAGGGGGACCGCAACGTCGGCAATGACTATAACGCGTATCGCAAAGTCGGTAATTACTATTACGGTTACATTCGTCCAACACGGCAGCATACATAAACGTTGTACTCAAAGCCGAAGCCAAAGTGAAAAAGACATTAATCAGATCACACATCCGGAGTCTATGCATGCTAAGTTCTTCTATACCGCCCTCATTACCTTTCAGAGGAAACAATTCATACTGTAGTTTTGATTGAGTTGTTTGCAGACACATAAAATTTCGAAATTCAAATGAACAAGTTTCTCTGTTATTATTTTTTACATTGTATAGGTGGTGAGACGAAGAAAAGTCAAGCAAAAGGCAAGGTTCCTCCAACGGAGGAAGTAAGAAGGAAACTGAAGGACCTGTTGGAGATTGAATATAAGTTTTATAATTATACGCGGGAAAAATTTCACAGATTAAAACTGTCTCTTGGAATAACGTAGACGGGCAGTCATTATCATCATCTTCACTGAAAACATTATCACTAAAGAACATTCGAAGAGATGAGTCGACGGAAGGGAAATGTGTCCAAACGTCTGTGCTGGATGAACTAACTGCAACACTATCTCACGGTGTTATCTATCGGTTATCAGTTTTCTGAAAGAGGACATCGTAGTTAGGCTTTATAAGCAGTTGGTTATGCATAATCTGGAGTATGCTGTGCAGGCTTGGAATCCATATTTTGCTAAGGATAAGGAAGTACTTGAAAAGGTGCAGAGGAGGGCTACTATAGGATGATTAGTTCCTTAAAGAGTGTTCCTTATTATAGGCGGTTACAACTGTTGAATCTCACCACGCTGGAGCTTACGTAGGGACTTGATTCAGGTTTTCAAGATTGTGTATGTTTTTGACAATTTATCCTTTACCGGCTTTTTCATGTTTGCTAACAGTAGTTGTACCAGAGGTCATTGTCTTAAACTCCAAAAGTCACAAAGCAGGATTAATATTCGGCATAACTTTTTTCTAATAGGGTTGTGAATGTGTTGAACGGTTTGCCTGAGAAAGTTGTACCTGCAAGTAGTGTCAATTGGTTTAAGAATGCTTTGGACAAGCATTTTAAGCATTGTAATCGGGTCTGAGTGTTTTTGTGTCTTCAGTTTTTTCTCTCTCCTATAGGGTCCTTGCTGGGGACTTGAGTGTCCCTCCTGATCCTTTTCTTCTACTTAACTAAACTAAACTATCGTATATTACTATCTCAATGTGTTATCTATCGTATATCACTATTGGGTCTCCGAAATATCATGTGCAAAGTTCTAACCGGTAAAACAATGCAAAGAAATCAAATTCAAATCATTTATTCAACTAATGTATACAAATATTACACATCGATAATCAAAACGTTCCTTTTGCTCCGTAATAAATATGAGTAAGAATTTATAAAAAATATGTGATGAAGATATATAAAAACTATGTAAGAATATACAAATTTAAGAAGTGTTTAAAGGTATGCCAAAAAATGAAAGAAGTGTAAGAGATCTAAAAAGTGCAGAAAACATTTGTTAAAATATGTAGAAAAAGGCTGAAAGGTCTTTTGAAAAGCAGATTGACATGGAGTTGTCGATAATTTTCGTCCAATAATTAACAGAAGAACTGTCAAGTGAAAACAAATGCCGGTCAAAAAACAGAATTTTGTTTGAAACAATGAGGTCTATTTGACTTTTGATCGTTTTGTAAAGTCTCCAGGTGTTCGGCACTAATCTCCGAGTTGTTTTTCAAGGTGGACGGCCCCAGTTTCGGGGAAGGGTCTTTCCGCAAACTGAAGGGCACGCAAAACCGAAGCACCGACTAGCAGAAAATGCACAAATGTTCCTGTTATACCAACAAGATCCTCCTCTGTCCACTTGGGAAAGGAGTGAAGCTTAATTCCTAAACCTACCAACGCCATATCATGCTTTCAACCGACTGTATTATATGTATTTCAAAACCCGCAAAAATCTAATACAATCAAGATATTCATACTGCTCATACTGTCAGCCCAAGTGCTTTACAGCAATTGTTCAATTAAATGATAGATAAATGCCACATAACACAAGGTGAGGGGGGGGGGGGTGTGGTTTGTAATATTCCACTATTGGCAAATTACAGAAACAGACACAAAAAAGTAAATCTAGACACAAAATGACACTTTGTGTGTGTATTTTTCTTATGCATTTACTTTTTATAAGCTATCCCTGTACATCTCTTACCACCCTTATGATTTAATTATTAATATTACAAACATCCTACAAATTGTATGTAAAAGGCTCTGTATTTTATATCAAACTAATGCACTAAAACAATTCTCCATCATAAACTTGGTATGACAAAGTATAAGCACAAAATTGTTGTTAATTGTTAAAGATTAAGATAAGTAATACACTAATACAATGCAAAAACAAGATGGTGTTGTCTCTCTCACTTTATATTCCAAATTGGCAATACCCTTCTGTGACATACATGCTTAGCTTTAACGATCTTTGTGGTGAACTTTCAGGAAATCGGATTTAAATATGATATGGACATTAAAGACTGAAACTGTACAAAAAAATCCTGTACAAAAACAGCCCAACCTCATTAAGAATTATGGATATGGGAAATATATATCAATATTTTCTTAGAATGAAATTGTTCAAGTCGATAATCACAAAATAATCATTATAGTGATGGTGTGTAAATATGAATCTTTTATTTTTTATCTTTTATTTTTAAGCAAGCAGCAGCTGAGATCAGAGTGTAGAGTACTACACAATGAAGACATGTTTACTTCTAAACATTCTCCTTTCACCTTCAGACAACCCCCCACCCCCACCCACTTTTCAGCAGACTTTTGATTCTTGCATAAGTTGATTTAAAAGTAGCGGCAAAGATGACGATGTTGGATAATACTTCTATTCCCAGGTCATGAGATTATAACCCATCATTTTTTTTATGATTTAAAAATCGCAGTATTATCTCGGTGTGGAGAAACTGATTAAATCAGTTTCTATCATGTGACTTTGGTAAAAAATATGTGAATCAGATCCTGAATTTCGTTGCAGATTTTCTATTCAAAACCAATTTTCTGAGAGACTTTTTCTTAAGAGTATTTTTGTGTCTCTGTGACGCAATCATAGTCTCACTGAAAAAAACAAGCTGAAAAGGATTCACCTTGCGATAAGCCGACGAAACTATGAAGGATGGGTAACAAATTTACAGATTTTTCTGGCCGGAACGTAAAGAAAGCTAGTATATCTAGAATACAGCCCCTGAATACCGATTTCGAGCACAAGACTAAAGGCTGGTAAGAAAAACAAGGACCCAAAATAGTTGGCGGTAAAGGTCATGATACCAGGCACGAACCATTCTGTCCAATATGATCAAAATTGTGACTTATCGTTTGAAAAAAACGTTTGTAAAACTAATATCTGGTTTCAAAGAAATGAGAAAGAGAAATTATTTTGCTCAAAAATTTAATGCTCTAGCCTCACATATTAAAATTAATGGTGAACTCATCACATATTGCAAATCTACACATTAGTCCATTTTGTGACTTTGATATCCCAATGGAGTCTGTTTGCTATCTAGTATGTCCATAAAACCCTTTCTATAGAAGTGCCTTTTTTATGAAAAGTTAGCTTTAGCCTGACATATTAACATTAATGGTAAACACAATGCATACTGAAATATAGACAATAGGCCATGCTGTGATGTTAATTCCAGATGGGAGTAGGTGTGCTACCCGGTATGTCCTTATAAATCTAGTACATCCAAACTTTTTCTAGAAGTGCTTTATCTTAGGAAGCAGCGTGTTCTCCTCAAAGACTCCGTAGTTCTTAGCCTCATATGTAAACTATGAATTGTGAGAGCACAATGCATATTATGAGGACTTCATATGTCGCCATACTGTGGATGACCGTTAACTCCACCAAAGCCCTTTGTCTATTCAAATACTGACCGAACACTTCATCCCCTGACCTGTATGTGTTCTGTAGGTGTCACAGTATAACGTTTATAGTACAGGTGCCTTCCAAACGCCGACCTTAAAAATATGTCCTGATCGTTTAAACCCTATGATAGCTGACATCAAACCTCGTAGCATTTCCACGACAGAGGTTCGGCCTTCTTCAGCTTGATTTCAGTTTTGGTTCCAAGTAGCTGGACTGAGGATTTCTCTGGATGAACGACCTAAGAGGAAGACAAAATAAAAAAGAAAAGAAATTATGTTAGAATCAGAGGTAGTTTGTGATGCAAATGATAGAAATTAAAGCAAAATGACATATTTATGGCTCAAGTTTAAATGGCAATACAATATTATCCATTATTCTAGCCCTAAGACAAAGAAGCTTTTGTTTAACTTTACACCTAAAGCTCTGCGTTGCACTGGCTACGATCTCTACACCATTATGACCGAGCCATGCAAGATCCAAACACACCTGGATACCCGGGGGGAATTTGTTTGTGGTAACATCAATCGCAGACTCCTAATTCTGTAACAAATATTTGTTTTGTTCACGAAATATCTGATGTTTCGTGCCAGATTTTCATTAATTCTTGGTGCAAAGTTTGTGAATTTCAATAAGAAAATGGTTTCATCCCTCTTCTCTTTCTCTCACACTAAAGTCTAAATCGGTCTGCTGAACTTTGTAAATAATAAATAAATAAAAATTAAATAAAAAAACAGAATTATAAAATTCTATACATATCTGAGAGAGCAAAGAAACAATTGGCTTGAAGAGGGTTCAAACCAATGATTTCGGGATTACTGAAGTTATATGCTCCACCAACTGCAACTCCACCAACTTTCTTTGTGGAAAGGGATGGAGGGGGGGGGGGGGGGAAGAGGGTGTAAGTCGGGCTTCTGACTGGCACCTTCAGTCTCGAACTATATGCGCTGGAAAGCTCAGTTTGCAAAGACTACTTGCAAGCAAAACACCATGTGGCACTCACCCCTTCTAAAGTGAAACTTTTCTGGAATCGATTCTTCCCGTTATCGAAACATATATCGACAGAGAGTCGGACGGGGTTAGCTCTGACGACAGTGTTTTCTGGTCGGGTGTTCTTGCAGTAGATGGATAGCACAGCAAAGCCGCTAGTTTGGTGCCAGTCGTACCTGGGCATGGACAAAAAGAAAATCTTTAAATGTTGGTGGAGAAAATGACTCCACTTTCAAAAACTGGCAAGATGTTCCAAAATAGTGCATAGAGGTGAAATTTGGATATAGAGCTACCATTTATAAGACTTATTCAGTCCAAAATAAATAGTGGCAATATAAGGCATCACATTGTTATCTTTACGTGACCACAGAACCCTGTGCCCTCTTTAAATCTGGATGTGTAAAAACAAACAATATGATTTCTTGCAAAGAGTACTCATTATGCAGCACCTACAGTATCTGTAGGAAGCAGACATATTACTTCAATAGCCAAAGAGAAAAAACAGGAGTATTAGAAGGATAGTGTGGGTTTGAGATAATACAGATGGCAGTGACGTAGGAAGGTACTTTTGAGTGGGGGCTGAAGACTGATGGCCAGCCTAGGGGAGGGGAATTTTTATGCATTTCCAGGTGGTCTCAGATGCAATTTGGTGCAATATAGCACACTTCAACACCCACTCCATTTTGCAAATAATTTTGCATTTTCACCTGGCCTTAGATGCAATTTGGTGCTCCAAATGAGATTTTTTTCTCATTTGGAAATGAAAAAGGGGTTTTCTGACTTGCGAAGCGGGGGGCGGAATGATACTTCCGCCCCCTGTATTTTTCACCGGGGGGCTGGCTCCCCCCAGCCCCTCGGTTCCTATGCCCTTGACAGATGGTGTCGGAAAAGGAGACCTGATGGTATGTTGTAGCAAGCAGGTCTCCAGAGGATGGTGTGGGATTTACAAACTCAAGATGGTGTAGGCCCAGACTCAAGAGGATGGTGTGGGTTGAAGAGACCTGATGGTATGGTGAAGTATGAAGATACTCCAGAGGATGGTGTGGGATTGACAAACTCAAGAGGATGGTGTAGGCCCAGACTCAAGAGGATGGTGTGGGTTGAAGAGACCTGATGGTATTTAAGTATGAAGATACTTCAGAGGATAGTGTGGGATTGACAAACTCAAGAGGATGGTATAGGCACAGCCAACATCTAGAGATGGTGTGGGATAAATAGACCTGATGGCATGGTGAAGTATGAAGATACTTCAGAGGATGGTGTGGGATTGACAAACTCAAGATGGTGTAGGCCCAGACTCAAGAGGATGGTGTGGGTTGAAGAGACCTGATGGTATGGTGAAGTATGAAGATACTCCAGAGGATGCTGTTGGGATTGACAAACTCAAGAGGATGGTGTAGGCCCAGACTCAAGAGGATGGTGTGGGTTGAAGAGACCTGATGGTATTAAAGTATGAAGATACTTCAGAGGATAGTGTGGGATTGACAAACTCAAGACGATGGTGTAGTCCCGGCCAGCATGAAGATGGTGGTGTGGGTTAAAGAGACCTGATGGTATGGTGAAGTATGTAGATACTCCAGAGAATGGTATGGGATTAATAAACTCAGGAGCGTGGTATAGGCACAGCCATCATCTAAAGGGTGGTGAAGGATGAAGATACCTGATGGTATGGTGAAGTATGAAGATACTTCAGAGGATGTTGTGGTATTGGTAGTCCCGGCCAGCATGAAGAGGGTGGTGTGGGATGAAGAGTCTTGAGATGGTGGTGTGGTATTGTCAGACCTAAGAGGATGGTGTAGGCCCAGATTGCAGTGGGTGGTGTAGGATGAACCTGATAGACCTGATAGTGTGGTGCAGGAAGAAGATCGTTCAGAGGATGTTGTGGGATGGAGAGGTTCAGGGGTATAGTGTAGGGTCAAGATATGATGACAGAGGGGTGAACGGAGGACTGTCAGTGCAAGAAAATATATTTGGGCAAAATGACTGGCAAATATCAATTCCTTTTTTTCTCTCTAGTTAATAAAATTTAACGTCCAGACTGTGAGAGTGGCACTAATGGATGAGAGGAATGAGGTCCGATGCTAAAGTATACCACATATTTGATTGATTACGTAGGACGCACTGATAGATTTACCTGCAGGCCACCTTCTGTGCCTTTTCTTGTTCAGTTTCAATCCATCTATGATCTCCTGTCTCACATCCTGGTTGTGCCATAAAATTATCAAAGTCAGAGGTCTTAATCTTACAGCACGACCAGTACTTCATTCTGAAAACCAATAAAATATGAAATACAGTAAAAAAATACTAAAAAAAACACCACTTCAAAAAGTGTAAAAGGAAATATCACTTGCATAGTATAAAATCAATTCTGCTATTAAAGTGCTGAAGGCAGGTTCACACACATCCCACGACAGAGCGTCACGTTTTGGGAATGCGGGAAAAAGGGATTTGTGATGGAAAATAAATTTGAAGCAGGAAAACAGGTTCTCTATTTTCAACAAAACTGAGCTACCCAACCTGATGCTGGGAACAACAGGTTGTGCTTGTAGCAACTTCTTCGACATATATATTATCATGACATTGACTGCTAGGCATTCACTTGATTATGAACTATAAACGAAAGGAAAAATTGCTTCTGTGCATCATTTGCCCTTTTGACATTATATAACACCCCACTTAGTTCCCTTGCCCACATCCTGTTTATTATTAAGGGACAGGATGTTTTAGCTGGGGTTCGTCAGGGGTAGTAGTAATACTCACCCTTCGTGGAAAACAGCTGACCCTGAATGGTAAGCGCACCTCTCTCTATTGCTTTGTTCACCCTGATATGTCTGGAGAAGGGAGAGAGAGAGAGCATCATAAATAAACAAAGATGGAAATAGCAGGGGAGAGAAGAGTGAGAGGGAGGGTGGGGGGGGAAGGAAAGGTACTCAGGCTCTTTTTCAACATGATATCTCTGGAGACAAGAGAGATCATCAAATACATAAGAAAACTACAGAGGGATGAAAGGGCGGGGGAGGAAAAAGGACAGAAAGGGGAACGGAGGGGGAAGAGAGGGTATTGTAAGTGAAGGTATGAGAATGAGATGTGGCAGGGAAATAGAGGATATAATGCTATGCTTCCCTGGACTATGCTGGTTACTGCTAATAAGTGTTGTGTGGGTAAAGTATTTCCCTGGACTATGCTGGTGTCTGTTACTAAGTGTTGTGTGTAAAGTACTTCCTTGGACTATGCTGGTTACTGTTAATAAGTGTTGTGTGGGTAAAGTACTTTCCTGGACTATGCTGGTGAATGTTAATAAGTACTGTGTGGGTAAAGTCATAGTTTAAATATATATACTTGATGTTTATGGCGATGCATGGTGGGTTTGGATCTTGTACTTTGCTTCTGCGACTCCTTGCCCTTTGTTTTACTTTCGAGATTGCTTTCTTAGGACCGTAGTGTGTTGGGTAGATGATATCATGAGCTGGTACCAGATAGGCTCCTCAGAACAGAGAGAAAATGGAGTGTTTTAAGCAGGCATAACACCAGTGTTTTAAGCAGGCATAACATCAGTGTTTTAAGAAGGCATAACACCAGTGTTTTAAGCAGGCATAACACCAAAGTTGAAAACGGTTTGCGCTACCTTTGGTGATCTAACAGGTAGCGTTGTATTTGCAACAGGACTGACTGCTTGAACATGTTCTTTTCATCGATAAGACTTGAACTTATGCATTAGAACATTTGTCTGTCTGTGTGGTAAACTTATTTATGTCTTCTAATCTTTTGACCTTACCTTCCCACAGCTTGTATTTTTACAAGAGGTACCTATGGTTACTGTTGACTGCTGAGTTTGTCCTGAAAAGAAAAAGAAGAAAATGATAAGAAAATAAGAAATCATACAAGACTCAACATTTTGACAAAACAAACTTTTTCTTTTGCAAGTAATATTTTCACACTATGCATGGCAGTTTCAATATTAACAAATTCTTTTTCTCATGAAAACACACTGAAGAAAATATGGTGCTGTGTAGAAAATCTGCTATACATGTTTGCACTTGCATGATCTAGCAATTGGACAACTTTGTATAACATTTCGCTATGAGAAGCCGGATACGTTATTCCCTGCGATGCCATCCTGTACCACTTGAAAATTTGTTGTTTTCGTGTAAAATTTTGCTACTGTTGCTGTCAATGATAGCTAAATTTAAACATTGCATTTTATTGGTTTGATACTTACCATCTTCATCGCTTGGCTTGCCAAGGTCCAGTTTACTAAGAGCGGTTTTTAGAGATTGTCCGACAGTCGTTTTTAAAATAATCATCTCCTCATCTTCACTGTATCAAAAGGAAAACAATGTGAAATGATGAGCACAACACGTTCGTAAGGATTTCCCTACAAGATGTTGAAATCAAACTAATAACTAGAGCACCAATGGTGCAGAAGCTCATACCTTTTCGAGCTTAAAAATGTAGGGCCCACAAAACCAATTTTGGGCCCATGAGGGATACCCCCCCCCTCCGTTAGCAGAATCCTGGCCACACCACTGGCTATAATTCCTATTTTCCCCCTTTAAATCCTATTTTCCCCACTCTCTCAAACGATACCATGCACTGACCTACCCTATTAAACTTTCTCCCCTCTACCTTAGCAGACATAACTTCACAAGCACTCCCTACAAGACATAACTTCACAAGCTGCCTACATACCTCAGGCTCAAAGACTTCTAAGAATCGGCAAGTGCTGATTGGCTATAGGGCTCTCATGCTTACAGTTCAACAGTTAATAACAACTCCCAGTCCTGCTTTAATTCCACTAACAGCCTCTGCAGAGCTTAACCACAAATGTAAACAAACACTGCAGACACTGGGAGACAAATTAAAGGAGCTTTGGCAAAAAGTGAAAGCTCAGATTTTTTTAAACAATGGGGATTAATTGTAATTAATTAACTTTTGACCAAAATTTTTTAGGCATCACCTTATTCATACACAATCCAACAATCATCAGTTCAACTTTGAATATGATCCATCAAAATCTTGAGGAGACTGAGATATTTGAAAATATTACAAAGAATGACCCCCGATGACCCCCTAAATGACATTTGACCTCAATTTTCCGAACACCCCTCGTAACTCTCATCCCGAGGAACATTGTGACCATGTTTCATTATAATTGGCCATACACTGTACGAACAGGAGCAATTTGAAAATATAGGGCCGCGGCCCGGGCCACAAAAGACCCCTAGTTGATCTTTGATCTAAAATTCATGAACACCCTGAAGGAAGAACTACCATAGTACTATTGTGACAAACCCTCAACATTGTACCATGGAATCTGTAGGAGAAGAAGCATTTTGCGTATTTCCACAAAATGGCCCATTACGGCCCACAGGTGACCTTTGACCCCAAATTTTGGACCATCTCTGATGGCCCTATACCCAATGGTCCTTGTGTCCAAGTTTCATGAAATTCCATCAAACACTGTGCGAGTGGGAGCGGTTTTACCAATTGTTGACGGATAAAGTGATAGAGTGATAGACGCCGCACTGTAACAATAGCTCACACCAGCATGCTGGTATGAGCTAAAAATTAGAAATTGAATGGTAATTCCGAAAGGAGAACTAATTATGCTTCTCTCATCGGTCAAATATAAATTTAGCTGTGACCAATGGTTTCGAAGTGCAACTTGTATAAAACGGTGTGAAACTCAGCACTTGGTGGATGTAGGATTTTTCATACCAGGGGAAGAAGACATTGACAGGTGGACACCAAAACTTACTATAGAAATAGTGTCGAATAAGAAAACATCGGTGAAAGTTAAGGACTGCTTGCAATCAAAGTTTGGTAAATTTTTCTGCAATGTACCTTGTTTTGGGCAGATTATTTTGACAGCCAGTATTTTGTGCCCATGAAAATTCCCAAAATTGATGACCCAGCCCCAAGCCCCTTCCCCCTCTTCCCCCCTCCCCTCCCCCGGTAAACAAGGAGGAAGGACACCTACTGTACCTTGGTCTCACTTCCTTTTGCTTGGGATTAGGTTGCCTTGGAGCTTCCACTATGACTTCCTCCTGTAAACAGATGGGGTTATGACAAAACATTACGTTTCAAACAGTCACTCGGACTAAATAATTGTTACCATATTGGTGGATGAACATTCTTATTCTTTAATATTCAAGAATAATGAAGACTTTGAAATCTTCATCATTTTCAACTTAAAAGCAGCCGGTCAGGACTATTTTTCAATGCTAATACCACAATATACTGTCCTCACATATCATGCTTCATAGCACTCGTACTGACAGTATGAACAGCTCGGAAACCTTTATCTGAACCTAATGCTAATACCACTCTATACTGTCCTCTCATATCATGCTTCAGAGCACTCGTACTGACAGTATGAACAGTTCGGCACCTATCTCTGATTACAATGCTAATACCAAGTGCTCTATGCTGTCCTCTAATGTCATGCTTTAAAGCACTCCTACTGACTTCCAGTATGAACAGTTTCTAACTATCAGTACTTTTGAAGCATGACATGAAAGTATGGGTTAGAAAGAAAAAGCCAAAATTGGATGTTTTATATAAAGATGAATTATTTAGTTAGTGGATGAAAAATTATGAAATTCATATCACTTTGAACTAAATTCCAATCATAGTTTGAAGAAAGACCTCCAGAAGAAAAGGACTAAAGAGTAAAGACAATGATCTTACAGCTATTTGGCTACATTCTGCTACCAGTAAGAAGAGAAACAATTTCTACAGTTGTCAAGTGAATGCATTTGAAACAATTTCTATGAACTGCATTTATAAATGAAAGCAGATATTTGATTCAGAAAATCACATTCACACGGTCCTGTTTGATGTCGACAACAGCAGACTGGGTAGAGAGCTGACTATCATATCTACTGTATGGAGAGGATATATATCTGGGGTAAGGGGTGAGACAGTCTTCATTGCTTACAGTTTATGGCAGTGTCTTTCTGAGTTTGGACTAAGACAGCCAGAACTTTTAGCGTTAATATTCACTTGGAAATTCTCAATCCACAATTTGCCAGCTCTACCACTTTTGAGCATAAACAGCAGTTCACCTTCGGTTTACAGGTCAGTCACCAGAAATTCCCAAAATACAATTACAAGCATTCAGTAAGACCGAAAGTCGGCAGTTCTTTACATACTACAGTAGGTGCTGTTTGGTAAAATGAATACTTACATGGTCTTTGTCATTGTCAGCATTTACTTCCTCTTTTGGGACTTCTGCCGGCTTATCTGGGTTATGATGTGATTTTTTACAACCCTAGTGAGAGGAGAGGAACAGTGTCACGGTTCCGTCTTACAGACATTAGACTTTTCTTCCACTGCTACTGTACACTACCGAAGACACATCATTCTTGATTGTAGATTGTAAACATACATACTATGTTAACTAAATACTTTATAGGCTACCTTAACCCTATAGGGAGCCTGGGATCCTACAATATAGGTTTACACTCTAGATTTGGGTCACTATTTGTAAAAATGCCCTTTTTTTTGGCCATGTCATCTGCAACTTAGTTTATAACTGACAGGCCTGTATCCAGAAATTCTGAGTTGGAGGGGCACAACAGCTGCATCCTGTAAGTTCTGAAATTTTGATTCCCACAGTATAGGGGCAATGTAATCTTTGCAGGTGAAGGGGAGGGGGGGGGGGTTGGTCCACTAGACCTTGCCACAGGCAAGATAATCCATGTACAACAATATAATGACCTCAACAAACTTGATGGAAAATATCACCCTTTTCTTGGCAGGGCTAAAATTTCATGATGCAGCTGTACAATACAAATCCAGAACTCCTCGGGTATTTTATCATTCCATATAAACTCACAACATAGCCTTCATGATAAAAAACTTACTGGAATATTTAAGAATTCTGTGAAATCAGTAGTTCTTTTCTTGCAGCATGACCAACCCTTGTATGCATCATGAAAGACAGGTTCTCCCGGGTGATGGACACAAGATTCTATGGAGGTGATGAAAAATAATAGAGATAAAATATATATAATTGGCAATTATTCTTACTTCAACACAAATTTGGGAGCATCCCCTTGTGCAATTTGATCTTAATTTGGCATGAAACAAACTGTAGCTCAATTTTATTATAAATACTTATTCAGAAAAACAAAATATAGTGGCTATTTGCACTGGTTCATGGAGACAAACTAAGCTGTGATTGTTTGTATCTACAAATGGCTCAGAGATAAGGGCAACACAGATCACCAGGAATGATATCAGGGCAGGGAATTCACATGAAAGAAGTCATGCCGTAATTAGTGATAAATAATAAGTTGTCTGTTTACCGTTTAGATATTTTAGCAATTTCATTTTTATTTTGGACGAAATACTTGTTTCTGGATGCTGTAGTCTTTAATTTGGAATTTGACCATCATCCCAACTTAGCATAGTGCTTTACCAGTAGCATGGTCACTTCGAAGTTCGGACACCTAAGCCTTAAAACACCCCAAAACTAAATCTTCTGGTATAAATCACCGGAAAATATACTTCATATGGTGGGAGAATTGTGTTATAGTACGATACAGGGCCAAACTTTCTTTCCTGCAAACTGTTTACACGTTGTATTCCAAGAAGATTCTTCGTGATTGTGGAGCTCGTATTTCTTTGCTAGAGTATTGCGAAGTTCGGACACGCAACCCACAGTGTGGCGCTGGTGATAAAATTGGTGGCGAAGTTGCTTTTTCAGTAATTATAACAGACTTCATAGATCTCTGTCATTTTATTGACAAATATGTAAGTAATTTCTTGCACATGGGTCATTTTGGAGAGAAAATAACCGTAGCTTTGTAATTTTTGGTGAAATTTGGCTCTTCCTGTAATTTGTCATGGTGAAATCATGTATTTCATAGGGTGTCCGAACTTCGCTGTGTTCCGAACTTCGCAACAATGACTATATTTATTAAGCAAAATTTGCAACACTGACAATATTTGGGAAACACAATCGCTATGTACAATAAATCATGTGCATATCATGAGTAGGTTATTACGTTTGCGGTAGCCTTTTCTCTTAAATTACTGCAACTTAACTACAGTAGCCTAAGCCTTGGCCACCGTATCTGCCTAGCAATAACTTACCGTTTGATTTGTTCGCAGCACAGATTAGTAAGCCTAGTGTATTAATTTGGGCCTTACACTATAACTTATAAGTCATTACGATTCAATAGGCTAGCGAAACAGTGTTTTTCACATATCTGCTTCAAATTCCAGTTACTGATTTGAAGAAATTTTAAATTATATTAATATGTTCGTTTTAACATATTACCTGGTCCATTACTGTCCTCCGAATATTCAACGGCGCATCCTTTGTTGTAACACCTCATTTTCGTTCGGTTCGGGATCAGAGTGTTTTTCTATCAGAAGGACTACTACTACGGAAAATACTAGAAGTACTATATGTGTGTCATCATTGTATCAATCACATGTACCGCGGTACTGTATGGAGAGAGTCAGTCAACATCTTTCCACTTCGGTGCAGAAATGAAAAGAATTCAGGCGTTAAGAAAGCATAATCTGGATAATGTTATAACACAACCAACCTTTTAGTTCACAACCCACAATGTGTTCATTAATTTAAATTGGGTTCCATTCGTAAAGATTAAAAAATTGTCACTTAATTAAGATATCCATTGAGATATTTATTCATTATTTGTAATATGATGTAGAAGCAGCTTTTTAAATAACGAACGTTCTGGAAAAGCAATGCGTCCACCCAAGGGAATTTCCCTTCAGAATGTACACCGTTCGAGAACATTGAACCACGAAGTTCTTATTACAAGAGTTCCTCACGAACGTGTTTTGTTGTCGAGAAGATGAGATCAGGGTGGGCTAGTTCATGGTAGGGAAATTTACATAGCTAGAAATGAACCATTGAAAGCCCTTTGAAACTTGCAACCCTTGTGAACCAAATACAAATTACGAAAAGTCCAATGACGAAGCAGGAGTTGTTAATTTGTCACTATGGAACCCGGGAGGCCAATACATTGGTTGAATGCCACCGGGGTGGAAATTGAGTGGAGAATAGTTGCCAAAGCATGAACTGATAGGATAATATCACCCCTCCAATCCGTGCCCCTTTCCTCCCATCCCAGCAATCTCCACTCATGCCTACTTAACATCCGGCCTTAGAGAGGAAGCCAAGAAGTACAGTTTGGTGATTCAACACTCGCGAGACCCTTTCTTTTGGAAATTGCGAATTTGTTACACTAACGAGGGCAGCGGGGTTGGGGAGGGGGGGGGGAGAAAACTAGTCACCGGTGTTCAGTATCAACAACATTGAAACTGGAATAAAGATGAAACCAAGCGACAAGTACAGCGTCGATTATTTATACCACTTTCTTAAAATATTCTTTTATTCCGATATTACGCATTCGCACAGGTTGCAAAGGGAGTGTTACTGTATATTCAGACCACTGGCGTAGCGGTCGTGCTTCTCTGTCCACTCATAAGGAGAAGGAGAATCATTTGAAACATACACACAATTAATTATGTTATTTCGCTGGTAAAGACCTATGTCATCAGCCACGCTGAAGTGATGAACATCTAAAGGTCTTCATATTCAGCTAGGCTCAAATTACTAGTATGAATGCATTCCATTCTCACACTGGTTTCCTTATAACATATCTGTAGAATCCAACATTCTATCGATGTGACAAAAAAGAAATTGTAGGTGCTTGTGTCATAATAGAAATACTTGAAAGTGGTAGGACGTATGGGTCACATGGAATTCATTCAGGTGTAAATGTGTTTCGTCCATGATGGGGAGGCATGTTTTCTTGGGAGGAGGAAGGGTTGGGCTGATCGAGGGGAGTCCTAATTCCCCTATAATGCTTATCTTTACAGCAAACCACGCTCTTGCATAAAAGACACATGAATACACTGGAATACACTGAAGCTGCATAAATATATTCTCCATTTGCGTAATTGCACATTTACAACTGTCCTGATGAATTGAGAAGAAGATGAAAAGCATGTACTACTAAAATACCACCTTTCAATAACTAAAATAATTTACAGAGAAAAATTTTTGGTATTAAATTCAAATCATTCTTATGTCACTTGAAGAACATTTTTTTGAGGTATCATTTGACAGAACACCAGGAAAAATCCCATGATGCACTTTGCTGGTCGTTTACTCTCATCCCCTTTTTGGTCATCTTGTCCTATACCTCTGACGAATGGAAACCGAATAAGTGAAATATTATTTCTAAATCCAGAGAATCTTTACCAAAATTCAAATATTTAGCAATGAATATGAATTTTTGCAGTTTGTACTTGAAAAACAACTGCCAGCTCATTATTCGTTCTATTAAAGGTGTAAACCAATTCTTGAATGTTTAAATAATGCTTTTCCACAAGATAAAAAAGTAAAATATAATCTGAAAATGAATCATCTATTGTTTGTCATATCAAAGAAGTATCAGTAGTAACACACCTGACCATTTCTAATCAAAATTAAAAAAATAAAAAACAGACGAAACACCTCTGCTTGTGAGGAAAGGGATAACAAGGACCATTATAATATTAATCTCCTAGTAGAGCTGTCTTAATGGACAAACAAAGGTAACCAGACACTGCAAGCACTCTTTTCAGATTGATTATGTACAACCAATTTAACGAAGAAGATCACATATAAAAAAATTGGCAAAAACGAATGCAGCAGGACTCAGTCAGATGTATTGTGGAGGGAATTTCTGTGCAAAATGGGCAATAATGTTCAACTGGGCCTAGGAAACCCAGGTGGGGTGGGGGGGGGGCATTAATGGGTCAAGTCCAACACTATCTATTGCAATGATTTCAAATGGGCCTGGCATGGACTGATTTTATTGCTCAGATTTTGTGTAGCAGTTTCAAAGGTTACCAAGTTTGGTCACACTTGAAATACTTTGGTTCCCTGCTAAAGATCTTTGCACTTCCTACAATATCAATCCCTACTCTTTAAGGACAGAAAAAGATTTATAATATAGAATACTGCTGTTGGACTTCCTGGAAAATCGATGATTTATTTGGCAAAAATAGGATAATACTTTCAGATATGCACATCATCCATGAGTGAGATTTATTTTTATGTTATTTGCATGACAATATCCATATAAAAGTCATCAATTTGTCTCCAAACTTTTACACATGGCAACCATCTCCAACAGAGCATCTAGAGCTGTGTGTAGATGACAATCATACAGCTTTTATGACCTTGAAAGTTTTGCGGTAACTCCCTTTTATTTGGGTGCAGATCTTCCAAAGTGGCCCCAAGTATATGTATGTATATTAGATCCTCCTGCAAGCAGGAACTTGCGAAGAAGCCTCATTGGTTTATCAAAGCCGCAAGCTGACCAAAGTCAGTCTCTTACATTCATATTTAATGTCCATGATTATGAATTGTTAATTGTCAACAACTCTGTAACTGGACAACATACATTAATCTGGGAGTGACTCGAACCAGGGACCTTATGATTGAAAGGCACCGGCGTTAACCACTGAGCTAACACTCCACAATATATTGCTATATAGCTAGTGGAGGAGGTTGACAAAGGGTGCGAATCATCTCAAGTAGTTATCAGAGTCAGCAGTGACCGAGGAGCTACTGCAACTCTTTAACTGAATAACCGTGAAATGGATTATGAATATACGGCAGAGACACCTTCTAGCCTGCAAGAGATGACAGATTCCAAATACCTGCCAGAGTACAAAATTTGGCCTGATTTTAGACAGCTTGGAGCTGAACCCACATATTTAGCCTGAGTTTCCAAAGATTTGTTAAGAGGTTCTGATTGTCTAAACACACAGGTACAGTATTAAATATCTCAGGGCCAAACAAAATGCTTTAATTCGGCTTCCTTTCAATGCTTGTTGAAGTTTGAACAAGAGTTACCATTATTTTCACCGTCTAGCATATATAAAGATGGGGTGGGGGGGAGGGCAATACTGGTGATCGTTACATCATATGACACATTTAAAAGTTCTTTTTTGTGGCACTGAGATATTATATACCTGTGATATTGAACACTTTTCAACATCTGGGCAATCCTTTGGACAATCAGGAAGTATAATTTATGTGACCTGTCAAAAGAAAAGAGTAAAATAAAAAAAATACCAGGGAAAGATAACAGGTGGGTACACCACATTAGAAGCAGAATAATTCTCTTTCATATGGTAATGTTCTCATTCATAGCATGAATTTTTCTATTAAAAACTTGGCAAACAATTAGCACCACACTTAATTAAAAAAAAAAAAAAAACTGTTTTTTTAGTACATTCAAGATTGTCACAATTTGCTACTAAACTTCATACCACCGACTTGTGTCTTTGTTAACAGCATGACTTGGGAGGAAGCTATGACCTTCTTGGTCTCGATGTAAGTCTTACTGTTAGCTGATGTTTGGTCAAGGTTATATTTATAGTTCACCATCATCCCACAGGAAGCAGTCAGCCCTCTTTGAGACGAATCGCCCATCCAGTTCAGACGCCATAAGACGGCACCGTTCCTCAGATGGAAATTGGCTGAAGAAGAAGAACAAACGGATCATCAAAAACCTTGATATCTATGAAATCCAAAATGCAGCAGGGAGAGACATTACAAATGAAAGAAAAAAAAAATAAAATATAAAAGTGACTGGAAAAAATTGTAAAAATACTCAATATAGAACTTAAAGATGAAGAAAAAACCATTTGAAATAAAGAGGGGAAAATAAGGAGTGAATTGTCTTACTAATTATTCTTTTTGAGTACCGATGAGAAATGTTGAGTATGACATCCAAGAGTTCCCTAACATGAATTGGTGACAATGGTGAGGATTGCGTACTATACTACCTTCAGAAGTATGGTTGTTAGAGGACAGTGACTGAACGCTTCTGTGATATTTACTTTTATTCCTTTGAAACTTTGGTTTTTATGACATCAGAAACAAGGCATTTATGTTTCATTCTATTTGATAACTCACCAACAGGATTGAGAGCATAGCCTCTCCTCTTTTCTGTCAGTAAATATCTGTGAAATAGAAGAGGACCATTCAAGGGTAACGTCATTCAGTCTTGCATTCCACTTCATAACAGCTTGGTAGCATCTTGTGACTTAGCGGTAACAAACATGCTCTACTTCCTGCTGAACTCTTGCGATCAAGTTATTTGATATCCTGTATCAAACTCTCTGTCAGAGAGAGGTTAAGGGATCAGCTACAGGTCAAGAGAATCACCAACCAACAGAGGAAAATAATCTGTGTAGCTCAATTTAGTTTGCAGTAAAGTCTAAACTAGCACCTTAAAAGTTTCTAGAGAGGTACCAGCTATTGGTCACAATGAACACAATGAGACATTTAGCTTACCTAGCACATAGCCTCATAAGTGGCTGTTTAAGTATAGTTTTGAGGTCTTCAGAGAGAGACCAACTATTGGTTGTGAGAATCTCCTTAATGAGAGGCAGGCCCTCCAAATCTTCATCTGTGGCCTTCTTTATCCTCTGCAATTCTTCTTTCGAAAACAATTCCTTATTGCTTGGATCTGAAAAAAAAAATTCCCAAAACATTTTTTGAAGGATTAGGTAATAAGTCAATCATGTGATCGAAACTTGAGCTTTTGTGAAAATTATAACTTGTTACAACACTGAGTAATTATTGACGTAAAACTCTAAGGTCACCTTTGCCAGTCCCCTGTGCCTCCCATCTCTGCTTCATAAAAGTATCAAGGGTTTATACAGCTAAACCAATAAATGAACTTGACTTGCTTTCCTCCTTTGTTTTTGTGTAATTAATTAAGTCATACTCTTCTTCACCAAAAGTCTACATGGATTTTCAAAAGCAATTCTTTCTTTTCACTCGTTTAACTTGTTTGAACTGTAAATTCTCATTGTACACCTGTTAAGTAGTAATAAAGCAAACAAGCTCAACATAACAATGGTTTTCTGTATTCTTATAAGAAGGAAGAGCATATCCCAATTGATAAAAAAAAAAAAAAACTTTACAGCAACTCACCTCTCATTTCTTGATTTATACTTGACATCAACCAATCTCTGAACCCAGGGATTGGCGATAAGCTGGAAAACACCTCCATCTTTCGAAATTCTTTCCTCAATTCTTTAACGACGCTCTTGATGAGGAAGTTTCCAAGTTCTATTCCCTGCAAACCTTAATGACCACAGGGGGGGGGGGGGAGACATAAAGAGGTTAATTATAGCATGTTGGCTGTAAACACTTTAACATACCACAATAACCAACAACCAATATGGATAACATTTTTGCACTGAAATGTAAAGGATATGCGATATACATTTAGGAAAGGGGGAAATAGTCGTGATGCTGGTCATTATCAATTGGATACATTCTAGACTGATTATTGATCGTAAGTAAAACCAGACAGCCAAACTGCAGTGCGGTTTCCATGATGCTACATGAATAATCTTATATGAATGTGACACACTACGCTGCTTGTTATTTACTAGGCGTTTCGGTGGGAGATACGGTACATTATGAAACAAGGTTTCCACAATTTGATCCCAGGTGACTCCAAATGACCTTTGACCTCTACAAAAAAACAATAAGCTTCTTGTACTTAACGTGTAACAATTACATACTAAATATGAGATTGTTCCAAGCTACCCTTCTTGAGATATCATGTTTACAAGGTTTTCACAATTTGTCCCTGGTGACCCCAAATGACATTTGGGCTTTGACCTCCACCAAAAACAATAGGGATCTTGAACTCAATGTGTCATAACTACGTACTAAATATGAGAATGACATTGGTCCAAGCTTCCTTTCTTGAGATATCCTGTTTACAAGCAAGACATCACAGACACACGCACACACATCAAACATACACGCACTCATCCGCCTGTATGACTACAAAGGTTATGATTATCATCAAAACCAAAAAGGGAAATATTTCTAAAAAATTTAATACTCTGTTACCTTTCTGAGCAGAAGATATTGAGTAGAATATTCCTGCATTAGCCTGTGAATGGTCTTCACCATCCAACCAAGTTTCCGACAAATTTAAGAGACGACGACCCTGGAACTGGACGATCGTCTGTTGTGGGAAAGAAATGTTAATTTCCCAAGTGAATTTGGAGACACCATTTTTTGAAGAAAATGCTGAAGTATTTCTTCTGGCCCAAAATGGTCCTTACTCGACTCGGCCGGCTTATGACAGGCAACACAATCCAACTCTTACATGCTAGGAAAGATGCTATAACTTGACAGTTTTGTTGTAAAGTCTGACTTGCTTTATGTATTAGCATTACTAGTTGTATTAAAAGTTGAACAGAGATACCTACAATACTTGCTTCAAACCCATAAGAGGTATAATACCTAACTCATAAAGAAATATATCATAAATGAAGTACTATAGAAATGAAAGCTACAAAATACTTGGAGTAGATATCAAAGTAAGAAAATATGCACTAAAATGACATGCATTTTGAGCAAAAACACCAAAACATCATTCTAGCTTTTTAGCAACTTTTTATAAAATGGTTTATTTAATCATTTAAGAATCTTATCGTAAATGGTGATTTAACATTTCTGATCAGATACAGGGGAAGAAAACTAAGAAGCTTGAAGAAAAACAAACTACATATTACATAAGAAGGAAAAGTATCAGGAATTCATAGATAAAGTTGAAAATTTTATAGCTTGCTCATATGCCAAGAAAATGAACTTTTAATTGTATTCACTTAATTTGGATGAAAAAAAAAGTTGTAGTGATTTTTGGCATCACAGACAATTAACACATTATGTCACTTTCTTAGGAATTTTTTTTCTCTTGTCCATTCAAAGATCTGTTATATTTATCTTTCTGTTGATTTGTGGGGTGTACTGTGGTAATTTGCCGGGCAGCAAAGCAATGTTGACTTTTGATATCACCTGATTTTTAAGCAAAACAAGCTGAGGATTAACTCTTGAGCAATTACAATAACAAATGGCTGAAATCCTAAAACCTTACATGCATGGAAGTTTGAAATCTACATTTTTAGAACTTCCAACAGCTGAAAACTAAAGTACAACTTTTGAATCTGTAATGATCAGAAAGATAAACGGTATTGGCATTGTACCCAATAACAGACCAGCTGTGAATTCAATAAGATGCACTATGCACTAAGTTCATACAAGCTATAGATGGTGGGTTATAGTAATAATAATAATAACTAGCAGTTATTTTTATGACGCTTAAGCAACCACAAATGTGGGAGAAACAAGCAAGTGCTTATGGATAACAACTTACACGTCCTGTGGTTTCCAATTCAACATTTTAACTCAAATTTGGAATCTTTTCAATTTAGAAAGTCATTTCAGATGGGAAAACCATAGATTGCTCTTGGATGAAAAAGCCACCTTACCAGGACCTGGCCGGGAATCGAACCCCAAACCTCCCGATTGCTAAGCCTCATTGCTTCAAACGCCACTGCCTTTATCCACTCGACCGCCACAGCACTGGTATGGTTATCAAGTGTATATTAGCTGAATTGTACATCCAAACAAACAAACATTTCTTTTGCTTATGGAAAGGAATAAAAAACAAGGAACTAATATTGCAGCCAGGGATTCAAGAACAATGGTGTTAAAAAGATCAAATGTTTACACTTACCTGTATTGACTCTGGTATATCCATCATAAGGGCACAGTGCAGTACCATAACAGGTTCTTTGGGCATGCTGTTGTGGGTAAATACAAAACATCTTCTATATGGGCCTACTCTGTGTTTGATGTCAGTCCAGCCTCTGATAGGGTGGACAGCCTCAATTGCACTGACCTGTCAGAAAAGAAAATTGTCCAAGGTTAGCAAAAATCATATTGTTTGGACAAACATCATGATTTTTCTGTTAGTTATGTACTTCAGTTTGTACAGAACATAGTATTAGTCATTAAACTAAATGTGTTTAAAGATTTAAGAGCTCCTTTAAAGAAAGCTATATATTTACTTTGTTCCACGATTACCTGTCTCCCCACAACCTTTTAACACTGTGCACCCTCTACGACCGGCTCCTCCGGTCACCGCCCTTCCTTCTCATTCTACCATCCAAAGTGTCTAGATCGTTATTTTCGAGCAGATTTTTTCCATCGGATTTCGTCCACTTTTGGTTTCCTAGGATCAGGTTTTCCCATCCACTGTGTTTGGTAAGGTTTGAAGTAGTTTGCAGCCGCGGGCCTCTAGCCGAGGCACGTTGTTAAGGTAATATTATATATATTATATTTATCTCTTCCTTGTTAGCTTATTTCCCCTCCCCTGCTCTCCCATCTCCTGTCATATTTTAGTTAAGAAGTTGTTTCCTTAACTTGGGGTTTATCAGTCATGTCTAGGAGGAAACTGAAGTGCGTCAATTGCTCCATGTTCCGTCCAGGGAGGGCTTGGGACGAGCATGACCTTTGTCCTAACTCCTAAGTGCCGCACATGCACCAGAAGGGACCTGTGTCTGGTGTGTATCCAGTTCAGCCCCAGTCAATGGCGAGAGATCGATGCCTGGCTAGCAGGACAAAGGATGAAACTTCAGGACAAGTTAGACTTGCTCCCCAACCCCAGCTGCTCCCTAGTAGAGGGAGAATTAGAAGAGATGGGAGAGGAAGAGGAAGGAGAGGTGGAGGAGAGGGACCCAGAGAGGGCCGAGGAAGAGATTGAGGAGAGAGAAAGAGAAAGAGAAAGAGAAAAAGTGCCTCCCACGGTCCCGGCGACGTCTGGTCTGATTTTCAAGGAAAATGGCAAGGCTTCGGCCAAGAAAAAATTGCCCATGAAAAAGTTTGGCACGGCTGGCCTGGAGAGAGCATCCCAAGCCGGGTCCCAAAGGAGCACTCCTACGGAGAGGCAGGTGCCGCGGGCACCGGAAAGCCCAGCACAACAGGGAACCTGCGGCCGGAGGGTCGCTGGCACATCAGAGCCAGTCTCGGAGTGGGGACCGAGAGTGAGAACCTACGACCCCCTGCTGGGATCCCACACCAGAACAGCAGAGGAAGAGAGACAGCCCTCAGACCAGCCAGACAGGAACGCAGTAAATCACGGTCCCGATCTCCCAGGCGAGGCACTAGGAGGAGATGGTCACCAGCCTCAGACCAATCATCTGACTCCTCCTTCGACGGTTACAGGAGGTACCGGCCCCAGAAACAACCCATGAGGAAGAACCAGCGTGGCTGGCCCAATTAACAGGCCTCCTGAAACCGCTCTTGGAAAGAGAACAACAGAGAGCCTGAGTGGAGGCAGAAATTGGGAGCCGGAGGGTAGCGGCCACGACCAGTGTGGTCCCGGTTCTGCCACTGTCCCCGGAACCGGAGAAAGTCGTCGCCGGAGAGGACACCCTAGATTGACCTCTCAGGATTGGAAGAGGAAACTGACGAACCCCCGAGGTTCGAGCCCCTAGAGGACGAATTTGTATGTAGCCTCGAGGAGGAGGACATCCCTATGGCAGGAGGAACATTGCCTCCAGAACTGACAATGCGGGTGGCGGACATCTTCCGAAAACACTTGGGCTTTGAAGAGTCGCCAGGCATACCACATGAACCATTTCGGGTCTCCAAACTGAAGGCGACAGGGGAGGTTGCGAGCCGACCAAGAACCGCCATGCCAGTCGACCCCGCCTCTTGCTACGACAGGTTCGAGGCGATCGCAGACAAAAAGAGATGGACTGCATTCCCAGCAAAAGCAGAACGATCCATCAGAGTACCAGACGACGCTTGGAAAGCTTGGTTCAAGTGCCCATCCATCCCGCAGGAGGCTAAAGAAAAACTGATATCAGAACAGGGTTCCTCATCGTCACAAATTTTCAGAAACCCTAATCAGAGAAAACTAGAGCTACTGGTCGACGTGGACGTAGCAGCACGTTCAGGTATGAAGTTTACCTCCGTCCTCATGATTGCCACGGAGGTACTTATGAGGAACCACCAACAGCTCCCTCAAGACGTCAACCATGTCTCCAGAAATAAAGCTGGACAACTATTAGTACTCCTGGGTCCGCTCGTGAGGCTGGCTTTCGATCACATTGCCCGAGTCGCCACACGATCAGTGAAGGTCAGGAGGGATAATGTCATATCCTCCATCCACTGGCCATTGTTGGAAGCCAAGGTGAGGATGTTGTCGAGGGTCATAGAGGGTTAAAAGGTTATGGGGAGACAGGTAAGCTTGTCACTCGTAAACATCCAAACCAGTAAGTTTTGGAATAACTGAGTTCTCCCCCCACCCATTTTTTTCTTTTGCAGCATAACCCCAACATGCACTTGAGGAATATCTGTCTTCATTTAGCACAACATGTGTTATATTAAAGCAAATAGGCCTTAACTAACAGTATAACTTGACCATTTGAAGCAAAAAGCAAACTCTTCTTAGCATCAGTTTGCAACATAGCAACTAATTCTTCTACTACAAAATGTGATTGTTAGTGGAATAAAGTCCTGTATTCTAGTTTAGTTTAGAAAAGAAATGTTACCAAGCAGCTATGTTAATGGAAATCTCATTCTTATTCACGACTATATATAAAATTTGATGGAACTCAAAAGTTTGCTTGTGGAAAAGCTTATCATGAAAAAAACATTTGGCAGATTACCACCATACCATCGATGTTACTCAAGACAGAAACAAATTTCAAATCATTCCTGAGGGCCTACCTTTTCTAACATTTCACAAGATGACTGCCAGGTGACTCTCTCCAGATTTAGAAAGCCAGCAGAGAACCAATGAGAGAGCATCTCCTTCAAGGTCACATTCAATGCCTTCAAGTTGTGATCTGCTGACCCGTGAGCATTAGACAAATGATCCTGGATTAACGGAAAGAATCGATTTAATTGCTCAATTAAAAGATGTATTTTAAGTTGTTGTGTGATCCCTCCCAAACTACCCACTGAGGTTGAACATGGGACAAACACTTTAAATTTGTTGATCTTTTCTAATTTTGTAAACAGTTGTTGAAGTTAAACGGATTACTACGATTCAATCCATCGGCATAAAACATATGAGAGGAAATGATGTTACCCTTTATTAAATTTGCATGTAAACTGATCCAACAATTTCACATTCATGGTCAGATTTGGATGGACCTATCCATTGAGTAAACTAGAGTTAAGAGGTGAGTGATTGATTCAGTGCTTACCAATAAATCTGCTCTTAAGTCAACAAGAAATTTGACTCCTCCATTCAGTTTACTGATAAATGTAAACAGGTCCTGGTAGTTTGGGGTTAGACGTTGACTGAGACGATTCTCTGCTTGACTCACAGCTGCCTCTCCCTTCTCCTGAAGATCAAAATAATCATCTTCTTTTTTGTTAAAGTGATTCTTGCTTGACGGTCTACCTGAGATGACTTTACATTTTGCATAAATTGACGGTCGACTTTACAGGTGAAGTAAGCCTTGTAGAAGAAACTCTCCATTTACAAAAAAAACTTTGGAAACACAAAAGGGTTCCAGAGGTATATCTTGGAGTATACTTCAAACTAAATATAAGAGGTCACTTCAGAATTAACAATGTTACAGAAACACCAGAAATGGTTCTAGACAAAATTTTGGAAAGTTCAGAATGTTCAGTAGATGTATTTTCAGATACTGCAATTAAATGCTCCAAGGAAATCTAGTTAAAGAATAGATCTATAAGTTTAGATCTAGATGAATGGAATAGAGGCTTAACGTAAGATCTCTTCTCCTCATACCTGAGCAGTCAATAGATTTTTGGCGGCATCAATTACACTTTCATGATCCAATGACCCTTCTTTAGCCAGATCCTTCAGAAATCTCAACTGTTGCTCGGACGATGACCCTCGATAATAATTACACAGTGATTGAACTTCTGCCTGGGAGTAGGAAAAAAAACGGAAAACAAACCAAAAAACACCAAAGATTTTGGAGAGGATTGTACAGTGGACGGTTGCTATCTTGAATTTAAATATACTATAGGCAATTATGGGTATTTGTACAACACAAGAGTTTTCCAAACTTGATACATACAAAAATACTTACACCATTGGTGTCCCACTGAATTACATAGACTAAGGCTGCTGTGCTTAGCATAATGATAAAACTTTAGTCTAAACAGGATCTCCATGCAATGGACTGACGCATTGTTCAGTACCAAAACTAGACAATATTTCTTTTCACCATCAAGTAACAAGTTCAGTCCAAAGTTTTAAATGAAAATTCTCTGAAAATGAAACAGGCCAAGGACATATGTGTTGACATTGTTGAAAAGTAACAGATCTACTGTCCAAGAATTAAACCCATGAATTTTCTACATAATTTCAGACCTAGGGAGAGAGAGGTACTTGTAATTACATATTTGATTTGTTCCAACCTTAAACTTGCTAAATGCACTTTGTAGCTCAAACCCTTTCTCACTTACCTCAGAAATCCATTTTCTTCCAGTCTTTGGTGTCGGGGAAAGCATTGCTTTCAGAAGTCTCTGTGTGGGATCAAGACTCTCTTCACCAGATTCTGACGAGCAGAGACCACGAGCTAGGCCGACCTTAAAGGGTGACATCTGTCTTGTCTTGTATAGTCCAGAAACGTTCCTCTGTGAGACTGACCATGTTCTATAGATAAACCTGGGCAACATCGCCTTCAGAGATGGAGCAACACCGGGGCCCCTGAAGTCGCAAACAAATGCTACTCTGTAAATCCAAAATCCAAATTTGAGAACTGAGGTGCTGAACTATCTGATATCAATGAGGGATGACTCAGAACTTTTCATATCAACAGAATAAGAATTAATTACATGTATGCTCCCCAAACATAACCTCCATGTTCGAGGCTGGTTGTTAATAAACCTTAAGCTGTTTACGTATGATGACACCATCAGGAATGCAGTAAAGCTATAGGCTATTTTGCACTTCTAAGCAAACAAGAAATATGTAAAATGAGAACAGACAAATGAAAAATCTTACTGCAAATGCGATCACATGATGTGTTGTTTCAGTGTATTGTTATGTAGTGTGCATCATGTAAAGTTGTAGTGATACTGTGCGTGCGTGTATCAATTGCCTGCCTAGGTTAATTGTTACTGAACCCTTGAACTTTATGCTGAAGGTTGCAAAATTTACGAACAAGTTAAAAAGCGACAGTGGTGAAAGTGCCTCTAAATTCAGCTACAACTTCAGTAATTTAGACCAATTTTGCCAGTTTTTTTTATAAACTTTTCAATTCTTATAATGGTACTCATTCATTGTTTAATGTTGTAGTTGAAGCAGATACAGTAGCAGATACAGTAGGTCTATTTATATTGAAAAGGTTAAGTACCATGGTAGTGTTTGGCAGTAAACTGTATACCTTATCACAGATCTGTTACATTACAGGGGCGTATTCAGGGGGGGGCGCAACAGACGCGCGCCCCCCCTATTGGCCGTCACCAAAAAAAAAAAAAGTTTAGCAAAAAAAAAAAAAAAAAATTGATGACGACCTTTATGTGAGATGTCGGTGATCGCTCAACCCCCCCCCCCCCTCCCGTATGCTTTATTTTTTGTTTGCCAAAAAAAGGTTCTGGCGAAGTTCGGCGGCATAATAGTTTTAGAAACATAGATGGTAATTGTGTTTGTATTATCACTATAAACACTAAATGACATGCCAGCCATACTAAATTGTGCATTTTGTGTCCATATTTACTGGAAATGTTGCTTATTATCAAGGTCGAAAAATGGATGACATATGGCCATGGGCGGCGATCCTGGGATGGAAATGGGTTGAGGGGTTGTAATGCACCATATCCCCCCCCCCCCACCAAATGCCAGGGATAAGAATATTTTCATGCCTACATTTATGCATCTTCGTTAATGTACGGCTCTTTTTTAGCTTCATTTCTCGCCTACCATAAACGCAGTGCGATCTTTTCAAATAAAGCGTCTTTATAAAGCAAAAATAGTTGACTGTAGGCTTCATTGGCCCTATAACAACAAAATGTATTATTGCACCCACGGTATTGATATAGTACATATATGCACCCTCATAGTATTCATATACTGTAGGCCCTATAGTAGGCCTACACACGTACATGTTCCCTCCAACAGCTGAGAATCTCATGTAACCAGGGTAATGCTTAATACACGTTTCACCTGGATGCCCTAGCAATCGGTACCTAGGAATGTAACTATGTGTAATTGTGTATTGCATGTGTATAGGCCTATAATAGCCTGCATGAGGCCATTTTCTTCATCGAATAATATAACAGAGCTCTCGAACATTCTAACGTTGCGCCTGAAACAAGATTGACAGTGGCAATTTTCCCAAAATAACACCCTAAATTTAAAAAAAAAGTATTTTGGATCCTGATTATGAGATATTTCTGACATGACATCCCTATTTTAAAGTTGGGTATATGCCGCTTGGAAACCTCGGGAAGTGCCGTTTCTGGCCATCTAGAGGGTTTGTTAATCCCAAAATTTTCTTGTACGCTTCGCGCCAACCCATGGTGGTGCTACGCTTAGATAGTCAACAAGGTCATATCCCCCCCCACTCGGAAGTACGGATCGCCGCCCATGCATATGACACCATTTTGCATTTCAGCCCTACTTTGAAAGCAAAAATTGTACACCCCTCCCCTTAGACCCATCCCCCAGGACGGCGATCATTCATGCCTGGCGTCCCCCTATTGGAAAATCCTGGATACGCCCCTGCATTATGCCAAAATATTTGTAATTGCTACATTGTGCTACCAACAAGTAACATGTTAGGAACTATGCACTATATTTCATAAATGGACCTTCCATTACATGTTCTTAAGTTAAGACTATCTTAAGAAACACTAACAGCAACATTTCTTAGAATTTATTAGAAACTACTAGTACTGGGCATGGTAGTAGCCTGAATACCCAATGCAGAAGAAGGCACACAATTGGGGCCAGGTCGATAATGCGGAAGGGCGTAAACCGCGGAAGTCGATAAACCGGGTTCAGTAATAGAGATACTGGGTTCGTTATCAACGGTTTCCGCGGTTTTGGCGTTATCCACCTTGCACAAACTCCTCTAGTTTCGCAATTGTAAAAAACATTTCCTTGTTTTCGACCGGGATTTAGTGAAATGAAATCTTCTATCCCCACATCTTCTTGGCGCATTACAGCTGAAATCTGCCTCAACACTTTTCCACCCTCCCTTGACAATCATCTAGTTTCGCCATAGTAATAAAACATTTCCGCAGTTTCGACCTGCATTTAGGGAAAAAGTCTACAACCCCATCACCTTCCTGGCGCATATTGACTGAAATGCGCCAAAAACACTTCACCCTCTCTTGACAAAATCCTCTAGTTTTGCCATTCATTGTGTGAAAAAACATTTCCGCATTTTCATCCTGCATGATTTAGTAAAAAAAACCTAAGCCCTTCCCCACAGTCCCTCCTGGCGCATATTGGCTGAAATGCACTCAAAACACTTTTTCACCTTCTCTTGACAAAATCATCTAGTTTCGCCAGTGTAAAAAAAAAATAACTCATCCATTGTAAACTACGATTTCCTTGTTTTGACCTACATTTAGTGAAAAAGCTTTAAACCCTCACCCATTCCTGGCAAATATAGGCTGAAATGCGCCCAAAATACATGGTCACCCTCCCTCGACAAATTCCTCTCATTTCCCGGTTTATCGATTTCCGCGGTTTCTGCGTTTCATCGTTATCGACCTGGCCACACAATTGGTCTGTGAATAGCTTACTGTAAGACTTAGTTTAGTGTGTTCTAGCCTAAGGTACCCTAGTCCAGCCTTTAAATATGAGTAAGTTGTTAACAATTGTCCTTTAGGCATAAATGTCAACAACATCATATAACACAGGCCTAGGCTGGGCAACTTACTTTAGCCTGTATTGTATTTTGTAGCCTAGCCCTAAATTAGGACTGGCCTATCGTAGCATTCGACAAATTCATTGGCATGAAAGAAGAAGATAACAGCAAAATTGAAAAAACGTTCCCGATTGCTTCATAGTTTACTTACACTTAACTTACAATGAGAGGAGTCTTAATTCTTTGCTTGATGAAGTTCTGTGCTCGCTTTCGTTATAATCTGGGTTTATCAATACAGGTTAGCTTACTGCATGAAAGTGCAAAGTGCATTGTGATTACCAATATTTTAGATGCAGGGTTGCATGTGCGTTCTACAATACCTACTCAACCCAAAGTGTTCAACTTCAAAACAGCGAAAATGGAATTCAAATCTAAAGCAGAGGCTCTGCGTTCTCATTCTTTCAGAGTTAGTCTGAGAAGGTCAACAAACTTTTCAGCTTTCTCTTCATGTGAAAATCACCAAGGTGAGGACCACGCTGGACCATCAGCAAGAAACATTTAAAATTTTATTGTAAGTGAACTCTGATCGAGTTATAGATTATACTTTGGTATTGTGATGAACACATGCATGTTATAAGAGAACATGCATTTTCTGTAGAAAGGTTAAACACGTTGGGTTAATATCTCTCCAGTTTATTGCAGTAAAAATATGCACCATTGTCGAAAAAGTTGGAGTCAAACATATTTGGGGGGATATTATATTCAGCGTCCACAGAAGGAACATGCATGTTATATACAAAAATAAAGCATGACACCTTTGGACATATTTTTGTACATCAAACAATTGAGTAACAAAAAAAAAAGAGAAAAAGAAAAAGAACCTTTGAACATGATAGTAGATCATTTTTTTTTCAATGAATGAAACATCGAGAAGCAATAAGAGCGACGATCGCAGTGATGGAGAAGGGTATAATATTTAAACAAGGTGACAGCAGAGTGACAAGGTGGCAGCAGTGGGACAATGTGGCAGCAGTGGGACAAGGTGGCAGCAGTGGGACAATGTGGCAGCAGTGGGACAAGGTGGTAGTTGTGGGACTTACGACGGCATCATCAACAACAAGAACAGAGATGAAGACAAGAATGGAAATGACTCAACTACGACGGCGAAAGCAACATCAACATCATCAACTAACAAAATCAACATCAACAACTAGATAGACTATGATTACGACTAACCACAAAATATAACACAACGTTAACTAGGACGATGAGAACACTACTAGCGCGACTACAACTGTTACAATTTGCAGTAATATCCGTTACTACAGTTATCTCTGAGATGGAATATTAGCCAATTTTTCAAGTGTTTTTTTCCCCTATATCACTGGACCTCTTTCACTCGGTCACTTAGCGTTACCGAAAATACTCACCCAGTTTGAATCAAAAAGCGTTCTTGAGCGCCTTCGCCCCCTCGCCCCCTCGCCCCCTCGCCCCCTCGCCCCCTCGCCCCCTCGCCCCCTCGCCCCCTCGCCCCCTCGCCCCCTCGCCCCCTCGCCCCCTCGCCCCCTCGCCCCCTCGCCCCCTGTCTTACAGTTATCATTCAAGCTGACCTTTGGAACTCAGTCAACTTAAATAACCAGTGGCGTAGGAAGGTACTTTTGAGTGGGGGGGCTGAAGACTGATGGACGGTCTGGGGGAGGGGTCTAAGGGGAGGGGGTTCCCCTCCCCTTTGGAAATTTTTGCATTTCCAGGTGGCCTCAGATGCAATTTTGTGCAATGTAGCACATTTCAACACCCACTCCATTTTGTAAACTTAATTTTGTATTTTCACCTGGCCTTAGATGCAATTTGGTGCTCCAAATGAGATTTTCTTTCTCATTTGGAAATGAAAAAGGGGTTTTCTGACTTGCGAAGTGGGGGGGCGGAATGATACTTCCGCCCCTCCACATTTTTCACTGGGGGGCTGGCGCCCCCCAGCCCCCCGGTTCCTACGCCCTTGTAAATAACACATGTAACGCTATAATGAGACATGTACCTTTAATATTAACGCTGCAACGATTTCTTCTTTTTCCCCCCATTTTTTTTCTATACAAAAGGTGGTCAATCAATCAGTATACTATATGGTATGTTGACCTAGAATTTGCGTGGGGACCGGTCATTTGACCTGTCATAATGAAATTTATTCTTCAGCAGGCTCGTCTTTTATCTAACATCGTGAACTGTAAACATCGCAACTCAAACAGTAAATTTAGTTCGGTATCATAGTTTTGATATTGAACCGTTGTGTACACAATCCCAAGATATAATAGTCTAACATGTATATGATTGCGATAGCTGCATACCGACTCCCATAGTGAGTATATATGCAAGTAGTTTTGGGCTTACGTGCCACATATCACGGACGCTGATATATGGGAAAGACTATATAAGACTATACAACAATTCAACCGCGACCGCAGAAGAAATTAATACATTTATAATTTCTGTTTTCTTTTTTTGGTAAGTATTTTACTATTCTTAGAAACTGTAATGGGCCCAATGAGTGGTTCAAGCTGTTTGATTTTCGTGTTCAGGCTATCTTGGGATGAAGGAGAGGGGTATAAGAGGAATTTTTGTTTGTGTAATGAGGGATCTATAGATGCAAAGTGGTGCAATCATTTCCATAATTTCAACTATACATTTGTGTAATACACATTTGGGTGCGTGTGTTTTATAATATGAGCCATTTGAGAGGAAGCCTGAATCAGGGGCGTCGGAAGCTATTTGGGATTGGTACGGCAGATCAGAGTGTGGCCATCTATCATAATTATCGGGGGGACGTTTGGTAGGTCAAACTACGCTACGCGACACCATGGTTGGCGCGTAGCGTAATGGAGAAAAATTGAAAAATGTCTCCCAGATTGCAGGAAATGGCACTTCCCGAGCTTAAAAACAAGACCCCTGCCACCCGATTAATCTTCTGAAACACATTTTGAAGTATGTTTCATTTTGGTTCTTTATTTTTGCCATTTTTTTTTCTTAGTCCTACTTTTTTTTTTTTTTTTTTTTTTGGCGCCGTGAATATTGGTCCGGCGTTCGCCGGACCTGCCGTACCGGCTCCGACGCCCCTGTGAATAAAAATTTGAAGGAGGGGACAGGCATCGGCAGTAATTCCATCACTCAGAAATTGAATAGTTTCAATTTTTAACTGCAAGTAAAAATAGAAAGTTCATGAATAGTCGAGTATATAGCTTAAAGCAGATGTAACAAAGGTGAGATCCTACTCTTCCCCTCATTTCGCCTCCCGCACCCAGTAACACCGTTAAATAAGTTCTTTGAATTTACAGTGATTCTCCGTGTAGAAAGTATATAACCAACACTTGAAGATGCCGGGCACTCTGAGCACTTTATCGGATGATTATGGGTACGTCATTCTGGTTGGCGCCGGAAGCTTCTTTGTCAATATGTGGCTGTCCCGAAATGTGACGAAGGCGCGGAAAGAATTCAACGTTGAGGTATGAACAAAATAACAAATGAGTCGATGACTTATCTAGCGTAAACCATCTCTGTTTAGATATTAGTAACTTAATTGTATTTCTTTTAGTTATCCTGAAATTCATGACATGTGCAAGGTTCATTTCTTAGAAAGACTAAGCCAGTCGAAAAGTTGCTGTTTGCATATGATATCCAGCGGTGTCTATCCGATGGTTGGGGGGGGGGGGGTCTGAGACGGGCAGACTTATCAATGTAACTTGACATAGGCCACGTGATGTGTATGACTTTTGAACTCAAAGATGTTCGAAATGTTTGAGTCCATCCAGGTTGTTTTAATACCAATTTAACAATTTAACATGTGCTGCTTTAGATAACTTGAAACAGGCCATTCGAATGAACGTATGTATAGTGTTTTGCTTTTATAGCAATAGTTTGAAGAGATTGGGTTGGGGTAGCATCGTACTTTGGCCCCCTATATTAAAAGTTGCGGGGTCACCGGACCCTCTGCCCCATAGGACCGACTAATAATATGAAAAACATTAATTACATTTATTGAGTCATTAATTACTCGCTCACTCTCATACTCGCTCATTAAGAGTAAATTACAGTCAAACTGCAAATGGCGTTTTTTTTCTAGCACACTCACCTATAATTTTCCCACTTTTGCTAGAAATTGCTGACCTTTTGGGAAAATTACCTTCCTGCAGGTTCTGGATCTTCAAATAATTTCCAAAGAACGAGGAGTGTTAAATTAGACAATTTATTGTTCTAGCATATATTTATTTATCAAACAATTCGAAGGGTCAGAAGAACCCGGGTACAGAAAAGTAGTTATTTTCAAACCTTAAAACAAAACAAAAATAACTTGATACAGAAACATTTGCACGAAAGTAATCAGGGGAGACAAATAGACAGGAACGATCGAGTTCGCGGAACGGAAGAGAGGGAGGATATGGAGGAAGGAGAGAGGTGGAGATGGGGGGGGGGGGTAGGGAGGAAGGAGAGAGAGAGGTGGAGATAGGGGGAAGGAGGAAGGAGAGAGATGGAGATGGGGGTAGGGAGGAAGGAAAGTGAGAGGGAGAGGGGTGGCCATAGAAGCATATATCGATAAGATGTAGCTTTCATTACATCCTTTTGGAATACTTTTTGCTCGCTCGGCGTGCCGAAGAAAATGATGGAGAATCCAACCTCATTGTTTATATACATATACACATATATACATCATGAACATGTATCCAACTATGTTGCATGTCATAGTCTTTTGTTTTCTATATTGTTCTATTTGTTAGTATCCGGCGTTGTACTCTGATGACAGTAACGAATTTAACTGCGTACAAAGAGCACATCAAAACTTGTAAGTTTTAATGTAATATTCTTAAATAAATGAGAACTTTATTTGACAATTTAATTTACTTAATTTTGAAAATCATGTGAAACTGTTCTGAACTAACCATAAAATGAGTACTGATTTTAGTCGCCGTATCATCTCTTGTTTACCGTGTTTGGGTTCTTGAGGATCAAGGAAGAGAATGAATAGGGAATGGTGTGTGGAGGGGGAGGGGGTGGGGGGGGGGCTATAATCCTTAATTTCCGTATCACATTTATTGTCTTGCATTGTAATAGAAAATGTTGCTTCCGAAGCAGTCAGAGAACAAAAGTAAAAGTTGTGTGGAAATAATTTCTTTCTAACAGCCTGGAAATGTATCCGGTGTTTCTGTCACAACTCTTTATCGGTGGAACAAATTTTCCGGTAAGTTGAAGATAAATATCGTCACCATCACTCAGGTACTAGCATTCCTTATAGGTTACCTGTAAATGTAATTCTGTAATGACATCCAAACCTGTAGTGCGAGTACAACAGCATGAGTACGGGTACCAAGTAGGCTACAAGTCCCTTTGTTATGATTACCTCTTTGAGTACAATCCTCATGAACAATAGCTAGTGCATAACCTTGCACTAGTGTACACGATTTTCAAAATACCCGAGTACGCATACCGGAGTACGCATACGAGTACGCATATGAGTACAAATCAATGGGAGCGAGTACATCGATTATACAGGTAGACGTATGAGTACCAGTATGGTCTCACTACAAATCTAACGTCGTCGAATAATTAACATTACTTTCCTTTACCTTCAGCGTCTTGCATCAGGGTTTGGTATAATCTACCTCGCTGGTCGAGTTGCGTATGCGAAAGGATACTACACGGGAGGTTAGTGTACCTTATCTGTAATTTAGAGAAACATTCCGGAGATTTTACAAAACAAGAAACACTAAAGTGGGGGTGTGTCCTTGTTTTGATTAATTGCAGCAATCTGAATCTGAGTTATATACTCTGTAAAGGTTTTGGTAAATTTGCAGACTATAACCACAAAAGACTGATTTAAATCGTATCAACATTTATACTTTGCACGATACCTGATAGTGAGTGCGCATGCGCAATCTGGGTAGGAGGGGAATACTCTCCAGGTTATACCTGATCATTTATACAAAACCCACGTCGTTATTTTACTCCTATGTCATGAATATTCATCGCTTTCTTATACATCATCTTTACAGAGCCAAAGAATCGCTCTCGAGGTCGTTTCATGGTGGTTGGTTTACTTGGACTGCTGGGTCTGAACATTGCAACCGGTTTGCGCCAACTTGGTTTCTTTGCTACTTGTCCGGCCCGTGAGTGGGGCTTCCGCAACTGTTAATTCGTTCAGACAAATGATTGGCTCCAGGGTTATGGGCCGTGAGCCAGGTTGCGCCCAGCAGACAATATGTAACCGGGTCAACGTTTGAAGTATTCATTTCCATTTAGTAAGAAACTGAAAACACATCATTCTTTATCCAGTATCCTCTGCCTGGTTCCGTAATTGCTCCTTGGTCACGGGCTGTTCCCCCATCGACCCCCTCCCCCTCTTTCGTCTCACTCGACCTAGGACAGCAAGTTTCGTTGGTTTGTAGAAAAATTTAGACAGGATATGATAACAAAGTACCATAACAATTCCGTTAAGCTAAACTAAAGATGTCAAATTTCATTTTATATAAGGAAAAAAAATGAAATTCTCAAACTTGCATATGTATTTTCCTTTCATATATTTATGATCTTGTATGGACATCAAAATCGATATTCTGAATCCTTAGTCTAACTTCCTTTTTTACGTGGCATTGGCATGTTAATGTTAACTGATGTTTTCCTTAACTTTGTGACACAGATGGCATTCCACAAGTAGTCACAACGCATTTAAACGTCAATAGTTCCCTTACTTTCTGTTATTGCTATACATGAGTATCCCGGCTATAAATGATATTAGCTGGATTCGGAGTAGTATTGTGCGTTTCTTACAATTGCGGGGTGTGAGAAAAGGGGGGGGGTATTGGGAAAGTGTGCGGTGGGAGGGTGGGGGAACAGTCCTGTTAGAGCTGTGTCTATATGCAGGACTCTCGGTTCATCCAGGATGGTAAGGAGTATACAACAGTCTACATAACGGTTTATTTATACGGCTTCGGTTAGTACAGCCTGTAGAACACCTTCATGCAGTGAACTTCGGCATCATGCGTGTTGTGATAAGAACTAAATATAGTTTGCTTAAAATAAACATTAGGTAATTATCTTGTTTGAATAAAGTCGACATGTCTATAGGACGAGGCCTTGGAGGAAACATGACCCAGAGGCGATTTGTGTGTGGGCGCAATGAGTCAATGATGTGTTGTAAATATGACGGTAAAATGAAATTGGTTTATATTATTTCAAAGACAATTTGTTATTATTTTAGTTCTTGTTATGGATAATATGCCTGACCTAATTTTAAAAGTAATACACAAAACGTTAAGTACTCCACTCGCACTCTCGTCCAGCTCCCTCGTCCACTCGATCCCTCGTCCACTCGATCCCTCGTCCATTCGCTCCCTCGTCCACTCGATCCCTCGTCCACTCGATCCCTCATTCACTCGCTCCCTCGTCCACTCGATCCCTCGTCCACTCGATCCCTCGTCCACTCGATCCCTCGTCCATTCGCTCCCTCGTCCACTCGATCCCTCGTCCACTCGATCCCTCGTTCACTCGCTCCCTCGTCCACTCGATCCCTCGTCCACTATAGCTCCCTCGTCCACTCGATCCCTCGTCCACTAGACTCGCTCCCTCGTCCAATCGCTCACTCGATCCCTCGTCCATTCGCTCCCTCGTCCACTCGATCCCTCGTCCACTCGATCCCTCGTTCACTCGATCCCTCGTCCACTCGCTCCCTCGCCCACTCGCTCCCTCGTCCACTCGATCCCTCGTCCACTCGAGGAGCGGAGGAGCGGACGAGCGTTATATCTTAACAGCTGCCGTGGCGCAGCGGTAAGTGCTCTGTACCTGAAGAGCAAGACGTATTTTGGCTCCAAGGTTCGAACCCCAGTGAAGGCAGTTTGCTTTTACCGCTCTGATACGGTCTCTTGCTTCCATTAGGAACTTTAAATATCTCTTGCTTCGAGCGGACGAGCGGACGAGAGTTGCGGAGTTGCCTAATGAAGCCGAGAGTTTCTACCAGGCGTTATTTTTTCATGTCTAGTATTTAATGATTTTCATGATTTAGATTTTCCTTCTCTTTCATTTTCATTTCATTTCACTTTCATTTACATTGCCTTTCATTTTCATCACATTTCACTTTTATTTGCATTGTCTTTTCATTGTCATTTTTACGAGGTTAAATTAATGGCGAAATCATTTTTCTTATTTCCTTGTTTATTGCAGTACTATTTCTGAATTGAAATAATAAGGGCGCTGCCGGAATACGCCTGCCAGAGCCTTATATTTATACGGCTCTGACGCCTTCCTGCTGGCTTAGTATAGAACCAATTTGAGTGTCATGAAATGTCATGAAAACGAACGAATAATGTTCCTTACATCCATTTATGACGGTCATTTGATGGCACAACACATTTTACGGGGTGAAATTAAGCAATTAATGGGATCATTTATTTTTCTTATTTCCTTGCTTAGTGAGGTACTTTTGCATTGATTCGATGTGGGCGCAGCCGGAATACGCCTGCCTGCCGTCTAATAGAACCGCTTCGATTGTCATGAAATGTCATGAAAACGAAAGAATAATGTTCGTTACATTAATTTATAATTTATTATAATTTATGATGGTGATTTGATGGTTCAAAAAGTTTTACTGGGTTAAATTAAACAATTTATGGGCTGTCTTTATAATAATCTCAATTTAACATAATTGGACTATATATGTAAATATTTTTCCCTTTTTCTCAGGCTCAAACTGTCGAGTGTCGTGATGAAAACAAAATCACCGTTCGACGCTATACGCTAAACGCGCAGAATGTCATACAGAATTTTTACATAAATCGAATGTGCGGCTGAGTTTATATCTGCATTTTGCCCAATAGAATATCCTTCGAATTAATATATATATATATATATATATATATATATATATATATATATATATATATATATATATATATATATATAGTGTAATACTACACTTCCTATATACCCTCATGTAATGATTGGAGTGGTCCCGTACCCACACAAGGATATATTACATAATAAAATACCCCTTCCTCAAAAGTAAAGTACCACTAACTTCAAAATTTTAACAGTTTTTCACATAAATCGAACGTGCGGCTGAGTTTATATCTGCATTTTGCGTAATAGAATATCCTTCGAATTAATATGTGGTGTAACACTACACTTCCTATATACCCTCATGTAATGATTGGGGTCGTCCCGTACCCACACAAGGAAATATTACGTAATAAATACCCCTTCCTCAAAAGTAAAGTACCACTAAATTCAAAATTGTAAATGTTTTTCACATATATCGAATGTGCGGCTGAGTTTATATCTGCATTTTGCCTCATAGACTATCCTTCGAATATTGTGTAGGACTAACCTCCCCCAATACCTTCATATTAAAGATTAGAGCCAAGTTGTCAATGTGACATTTGAAGAAAATCGTTAGATTGCTCAGTTGGAATGAAGAGAATAATTGAACATTTTGCAAAAAAATGTTGAGTTGACGAGTTATAATACGATTAATTGTCAATTAAACATTTTGCAGAAAATGGTTCAATTGCTGAGATGGAATGAAGTGAACAATTTAACATTTTGCAGAAAAATGTTGAATTGACCAGATATGATAAGTTGTAAATTAAACATTTTGCAGAAAATTGTTCAATTGCTCAGTTAAAGCAACTGAGCAATCCAACATTTTTCTGACTTTTGATAAGATATTTATCTTGTTATCTATACAATTTACCTAAAAATGTCAACTATATGGGGCAAAGTCTTTCTTATGTTGATGGCATTTTAAGCTTCCGTACTTGAGTGTCTAATCACGTTTAGTTGGTAACAAGGATTTATGGCATATTAGTCTTTTGCAGGTGACATATGCAACATTTGAAGTCATAAAGTGAAACGATTGACATTTTCTCAAATGTAATTCAACAGTACGGACATACCCTTACCGTGTAATCGTGCAGACAATTATGTTCATTAAACAGCACCGTAAGCTCGCAGTTGTCGAAAATAAGGCGAAAATACACGTTAAGCACCGTTGGTGCTGAACGTGTATAGCAACTTCAATTTGTCTACTTACGTTACAAAACGAATGAGCAGCTGAAGGTGCGGCTCACAATGTGCGACTCTGGTCCCACTCCGTCCACGTTCGTACGTTAAAGGGTGTGAAGACTCGCGCAAAAAGAAACGTCTAATGCCGGTAATCTGACCTAGTTTCGAATGAGGTGTAACAGAAGTGTTAAACACCACCATCGATCCCAAAATTCACGCACACAGCTTGCTACCTTCGATACAGCGATGGATATCTCAGGTCCAGCTAAATATAACAATTAAGGTATCACGTTTCATTACTGTCTGCATTTTGTAGCGACTAGCAGAAATCTTCACTTGACAGCAACGGAAAGTTAACTTTTTCAGAGCGCGGCACGAGATTTGGGGCGAGTCTTCAATGCCTTTAATGTTAATCATCAGTTGTCAAATGGTACTTGGTAGCAACATTACCATACGTCTTTGACAAGTACACTCCCATCATAAAATATATTTTATCTGACAGCTTTCACTAACAAAAGTTGAAATCACCAAGTTGACAAATTGTACAGTATTGTGTCACTGACTTGTGTAACAGAGCCATGTAGCTAAATCAACCCAGCTGGTAAACTGACTGTAATGTAAGTCAACTTCCTTGTAAGCTTAGTTCAGTTGTTGAAGTCTACGAGCGGACGGGACTTTTCCGAATACAGCACATGCCATGTAGCGAGGATTAATAAATCACTCCCCCTTTAATTTAATTATAAGTTGTAGAGAACTGATCATGCATAGGGCATCATCGATTTTCCTTCAAAATATATTTATGGAAAGATATGAGTAATCAGCAAATGTACGATAAGTATGATCTCTAATTAAAGGCATTGAAGACTCGCCCCAAACCGCGTGCGGCCACCTGAAAAAGTTAACTTTCTGTTGCTTGCAAGTGACGTTTTGTTCGTGTCGCTACAAAATGCAGACAGTAATGAAACGTGATACCTTGTTATCTTTAGCTGGACCTGAGATGTCCATTGCTGTATCGTTTGTACACTGTGCTGTGAGTATTGACCGCAGCTGTATGTACTGACTGTACACTAGTGTCTAATTACCGACGGTAGCAAGTTGTGTGTGTATTTTGCTGGGATCGATGGTGTACTTCTGTTACACCTCATTGGAAACTACGTCAGATTACCGGCATTAGATGTTTCTTTTTGCGCGAGTCTTCACACTCTTTAACAGTGTACATGTCCAACTCCACTTTCCCTTGTCATAATAACAGAAACAGTACTTCAAAACAAGACAAAAACAAATAGTGTACATCTGTATCAGGTGATTGAATTTTTATTTAGTTGGAAGAAAATTAATTTTGTACATTTGTACATAATTATGATAGAAAAGTCTATTACTTACAAAAGAAAAGTTATCAATAAATTGTTTAAAAAAATTGTTACAGAGGTCATCACAAGCAATAAAGTGTAATATTGGTCAAGAGATTAACTTCACAATCCCCAACCTTCCCGGTACAGTATGTGACTGAAGCCATAGGACTTGATATTCTGGGATGTTCTGAATGGTGACTAGAACTAAACAGTAGGCTGGGGGGGGGGGGGGTTAGTACAAAATTCTCGGGCAAATTTGTCCATAAACCTCTTCCACAATAGTCTGTCTGGTTTGGCAAAAAATTAGGGTTTCCTTCTTTGAGGATCTTGAAACATTACACATTTTTCAAAGAAATTTGTACATTTTTATTTCGTAGTCTCTACATTACGAAGTCACTGGAACATGATTTCCAAGAGAAAGTGCCCAAATTTCTTTTAAATTGACTACTATTGGTAACGGTTTGCTGCTTTAACTATCAGATACCCTTAGGAAGGTCTGTTACACCACATTGGAACCCTCAGATGTGAGTCACCATCAAAATCATCAAGCCGGAAAGCAAGAGTTGTGAGATTCAGTTTCACAGGGTCATATTAGGTTTAGGTATTTTAGGTAAACATTGGCAATAACTGAAACAAAAGTTTCTAAGGTAACCACAATAACAAAGGGTTTATCGCACAATGTACTGCTTAGATGTCCTCAAACAATTTGGCTCTCATAATCAGTTGCTTCAGCTGCACACAAAAAATAAACTTTTACACTTACAAAAAAGTAAGCTAGTTTATGCGAGGATCTCAGTTCCAGTACTAAACCATTAATTTCTTTCATTTTCACAGAAAATGCAATGCTGGAAATTTTAAGATGTGACATCCAATTTGAAGTGGCTTAATAAAAACACAGACCAAAGGGCATTTTCCAAAGTTCTGCACACATTTGCTAGCTTTTCTGGAAGTTATTTTGGGATTTGGGACCACCCTCGCCTTTTTCAAACTACAGGAGAGTCAAATATCGCAGTCTATGATTTTCAGCGGACTATAAAACTAGTCCATCTCCTGAACACAGTTATGGGATAAGGCAGTACCTCACTTTGGACACGGTATAATCAAGCATCACAACACCAGGGATGAGACTGAGCCGGGGGAAAAAAATCTGAAATTTATCGATCACCGTCCTGGGGGAGGGGTTTAAGGAGAGGGGGTTCCCCCTCCCCTTTAGAATTTTTTGTAAGGTAAGGAGGGCTTAGATGCAAAATGGTGGACTCTAGATGGAATCTATCACATCACGTAACTCGCCAAAAAAGTGTGGAATTTCTGCTTGTATAATTTATCCATTAGCTTTTTTGAACCAAAAAAGGCTTTTTTGCTTGCTTTGTGCTACTTGATTCCACCACTGGTCAAATTCGGTGTTCCTTTTCTTCACTGTCCAGCATGTTCGGCAAAAAAAAAAAAAAAAAAAAAAAAAAAAAAAAAAAAAAAAATTAATAAAAAATAATAATAATAAAAAACGCGAATTACGAGAAAAAACGCGAAAATGAAAAAAAAAAAATCTGAAATCCGCGTTTCCGCGGAAGAGTCTCATGCCTGCAACACTGGTTTGCTACATGTCCGATTACTCTACTACAGAAACATTGTTATCAACTATCAATTTCTTTTGCTTCTTTTGTTGTTAAGAGCTTCTTAGCTTCAGCCATTGAGTGTGGTCAATGACAGGGGTATGTCTATTATTTAGCCTTGTGACTTTTTCATGAGTGGAAAACATCAATGCAACATCTTTTTGAGGTCCTTTGTGCTGCAGTGCAGGATAAAGACTATCCCCTGCTTTATACCCTTCTGTTGCCTCTCACCTCCCATCCTTCCATACCACGCCCTCCCCCCACCTCTGACATTTCTACATACTATTTAAGTTACAAATCCAGCATCTTCTTCACATCCTTTTCAAGCTGCAGTACAAGGTAATGAATGAAATATACCCTTTCTGTAACGTAAGTTAGTACTTTGTGATAATAACTCTCAAGCCCCTGTCGGACACCCCAATTCCTGTCCTACGTATCACTCTTAATGTACTGTTTGGGCGTGTAGCATCAATCCAGCATCGTATTTCAGATCCTGCTTAGCTGCACTACCTGTTACTCCCCTTCTCTACCCTCTAGTAACTGTCATATCCCGACAACACATGGTAAACACATTATTAAATACTGCCTTTTAAAATACTACATCAGTCAAGCATCTTCTTCAGGTCTTTCAAGCTGTAGTCACTGGTGACACTCAGAGCATGATCCATGGCATGTATTGAAACCAACAGCTTTGTGACTGCTTTGATCTGTGTCCTACGGAAATGAAAAAAATGAGCAATCGGTGAACTAAACGAGCAAACGAACCTAGAATCACTCAACAGGCCACAGTGACGACAAATAACAATAATATCAATGACGAACATTTGTAATGTGCCTGTATCTGTCAAAAAGATGCTCATGGCACAGTGAGAGAGGGTACAGCAAGTAAGTAAGAAAGAATAAGATAACAAAAAGGTAAAAGTCAATTAGAAGTCATGAGATTCTAGAACTGGTGAGTTTTTATTTGAAAGACACAAGAGAAGGTGAGAGCTTAACTGGATTCAGATAATTTGTTCCAAAGATGTGAGGGTAGCAGAAGCAAAACAGCTTTCCGCAGAATCTGTTGGTAGACTTTATGTTGAGGAGACGTTCATTCTGAGAGAGCAATTCATAAGTTGCACTATATAGATTGTAACAGCTCTGATAAATACATTGGTGATAAACCGGTGATATGAATGGTAGACATTAGTACCTTGAAAATGATTCTCATTGAGACCGGTAGCCTGTGTAAACCTCTTAATAAGGAGTGATATGTTCTCTAGAATTAGTGTGAATTACAATCCTTGCAGCCATATTCTGAAGACGAGTATAACAAGAAATCTGATTATATGGCAGGCTATATGAAGGCTAGTTACACATGTCCAAGCGGGCAGTAACCAAAGCATGTACAAGTTGTTTAGCAGCATCTTGGGTGAGATACTTTCTTATAACTTCATACTTTCAAAGTTACACGTTCTTCGTACCTTCAACATGATTTACGCTTGCTTGTGATCATACATTTCCAAAAGCCTTTATGTTCAAACTAATGCATACTTTTGAGGATGACACATTGATACCTGCATGAGAATTGTTCTCTCTGTGCAGTGCTAAACACCAAACCCCCAAATGAACATAATTTGGAAATATAATGGTGCATTCCATCCGCACATCCTGTAATCCTATCGAGCAAAAATTGTTTACCAAACTGGTGTTAATACTCTCGTCCTATTTCAAACATAGGTCTGGTTTCAAGTTACAGCCTACTAAAAGGTATCAACTCTTAATACTGCAGGCGCATAGCGAGGAATTTGCCAAGGGAGGGGCGAACCTGTAGGCAAACAATCAGAGCTGTAGATTCGGCATTGAAAACAATCTTAGCGTAGCGCCACCATGAGTTGGCGCTACGCGTACAAGAAATTTTGGCTGAAAATGCCACCCAGCTCGCTGGAAATGGCACTTCCCAGGCCTTGAAGGTTGCATCTAACCTTGAAATTAATAGTGATATCATACAACCATACAAAAAAAATATGCTCAAGGAGGGCGGTCGCCCCCTTTGCCCCCCCCCCCTTTGGCTACGCGCCTGTAATACTGCATCATTGCTTGGTGATTGCAAACTTGCCTTGCTGACTTCTTTTGTGTCTCTGAGCCACCGTAGAAGCTTGTGTGTAGAGTATCCACGCAGTTCAGTTGGTATTTACAAAACGATTCTAACTGTTTCAGAGTGCAGTCACCCTGAAGATCCTGGAACCATTGTTTGGGTAAAGCTGAAACAATCTAGGGAAAATGAAAGAAAAAAGAGAGAGAGATGAACTCTTTAGTGAATAAAAGTGCCTAATCAAATATTACAAGAGGTTTTTAGTAGGTGTTCATGTTCTTTGCTCATGTACCACAATACCACATCCAAATGTGCTGTCGCTTTTTTTTTATTGTTCATTACAGACCCAAAGATGGCTGAGTCTAAGGCAGATGTCTAAACTTAAGAGTGGATAGTCCAAAGGAAACAATAATTTTGACTAATGACAGATGAACATATAGTAAACATTCTGGTGAAAATTTGCAGTCACCATACAAAACATGTAAACTTCAGTTGTTGTCGTGATAACTCAAAATATATATATATATTAATAAATAATCCAAACTATATCATAATGACATAGAAATCTATAATTACGTATTATAAAATGCAAAATTTCAACAGGATGCTTAGAATATGGCCCTCTTTCATTAGCTGAAACAAATTTTCACCTGGGGCTGTCCTTTAAAAATTGACTTGCAGGTAAGTAGAATCATTTAAAGAGAAAGTCTTTTATGAGATTGAAGAAAATTTAAAATTAAAAAAAAATTTAAAACAGAGATTTTGATACAAAGCAGAATAATACAACTCCATGCCTCATGGCTTGTTCCATCCCTGACATAAATTTTACAGTTTAGTCCCTTTTTTTTTGGGGGGGGGGGGGGGGATGAGTGCATTTCACAATAGTCTGTGACGTCTGCCATGAATGAACTATAACAGCGACTGGTTTTGTTGTTCTTTAAAATTTGGAAATAATTCTAAAGCTTTGAAGGGAAAAATATCCATTGTGTCACAGAATGTTAGCTGATGGTGGTAAAATATGATCACATGAATAAATTAATCATTCATTAAACTTTTGGAATGGTTGCTGACCTTTTTTTTTGTTGAAAGCCAAAAAGGCCACTTTGAACTTACAAATTGAGGAAACAAGAAAGTCTAAACGAAAATATCAAGAAATGGAATTCAGTTATCGGTATAATGGGTACAGTCGACTTCAAATGCTGAAGCCGAGCGAGGGCAATGTCTCTCTCTACTCACCCTTTGGCACTTTGCGAGACTTTCCTCGTTTACATCCGAGTTTTGCAGCGACAGCAGGATGTATCGGTTTAAAAGTCCATCCAGAGCTATTTCAATAAGTACTTGTTGATCTACCAGCCCATGCCAGCTGAGAACGTTGCCAAGGAGCTGTGAGTAAGGGACAGGTGAAACAGAAAACCATAATTAAAAATTCAATTAGTAAGTAAACCATTAGAAGAGCACAGATATTTTTCAAAATATTATTCGAAATTTCTCAGAATGACCAGCATTTTCTTCTCTCTTTTTCTCTTTTCCTTTTCTATTTAGTTATTCTACCTGTTAACTTATTTTATGACTCCTCTTCTTTGTAAATTTTAAAATTTATACTGGAATGAATAAATGAAATGAAAAGAAATATTACGATATAGCTGAAATTAAAATCTGTAAAACAAAGTTGAAATTATTTATTAATTATAAATGATTAACGGATTCAGTGGCTTACCTTAACACAAGACCAGAACTGTCTCTGTGCAAACGCCAAGGCTCCTTTCTGCTCTAACGTGCTGTAGGAGAAAGAGAAAATGTCTTAAAATTTACACTGTTTCCGGTCGGGCATAACTGAGTTTGTTGTATGTAGACTAATGATTTTAAAATTTTGAATTGTTCTAAATCAAAAACAAGTTAAATTAAAAAAATAACAAATTATTAACAAATTAACAAAAAATTTAAAAATTTAAAAAACAAAAAACAATTAAAATCAATTTTTTTTTTTTATTTCTCCAGATCAGTCCAGTGCAAATCACATGATTGTAATTCTAATTGCTAACATTTATTACGCGATTGGTGAATCACGCAAAAACACTTCGGCCTTTAAGAAAAGTTGAAGTTGTTTTCATGGCAGTTTTACTTATTGTTCAATTGTTTTACTAATTGTTTTAATTGGTTTCACTGTCAATACTATTTACATTCACTTTGGAAACACTAGAACAAAAAAGTACAGAGCAAGTGAAAGATTTCACCTTACAGTGTAACTATGACATCACACACTGACAAGATAGCAGCCACTGACATAATTTGCAAACGTTCATAAATTTTCCAAAACGAGGCAAGATTTTATTGTCTTTTATTTTGGGCAGTTTTGTTTGTCACAAAGTTCTCTATCGTGGAGGCTTATGATGATGTTTGGGTTTGCTACTCCTTTCAAACTGGAATCAGTCGTTGCTTGTTAAGTTTCTAGAATCCTTATGCTCAGAAGCGAAAAACATAAAGATGACATACTGTTAACCAAACAAGCAGACATGTTTTGATAGTCTTATTGTTGCTAATTTTCGGCTGTAATAGTTTAGTATTTTAGTTTTATTGTAGGCTGTCATATTTTATTGCTTTTGTCTTTAATTTCTGAATTTTATTGTTTTTTAATAATTATTGTTAAGTTATTTATTTCTGTAATTCTTAGGATGCAATATTTTTAGACTGTAATATTTTTAAGCTGTAATATTTTTTAAGTTGTATTATTTTATGCGTTTCTGTGAAGCTGCTTTGAGATCATTCTTTTGATGTAAAGCGCTATATAAGAATAAATTATTAATAATATTATTCTGGAAAGGAGCTGATATATGAGAGAGAGTTACAGTTCATCACGTTACAGTATGTCGTGTTGAACTTGTTATTACTCTTTTGCCTTTCGACCGACAATTTCAAGAGCAGGTATCATAAATATATTTTATTTTCATTACAAAAATGACTTCCGAAGTAATACGACAGGCCCAACAAAAGTCACTTGCTATATTAGATCTTACTTAAACACAATGCAGGAAAGTTCCTATATCATGGGAAATCTCCCCCAACCCACCCCCTCCTTTCCTTCAAATTCTGTGATATATGTCACCGACCTTTTAGGAAAGAGTGGCACGTAGACATCATCATCTAATGTCTTCCTTAATCGAGTAACGATTGCTTGTAGTAAAGCCTGGAAAGAAGAGAAAAACAAAAAATCAATGCATATAATATACAAAATGTCATCATTTTTAATCAAGTTTTGTTGCAAAAGGGAAGTCAAAACACAAAGTCAAGAAATAAAGCATCGGCAAACATTTTAACCACACGTTCCTTGACCTTGTGACTTTCTTCAGAATGACTGAGATATATTATAAAAGGAAAAGTGAGGCTGGTTAAATGAAACGAGGAATAAATTTGAAAAGGAATTTTGTGTTAGTTTATTTTTCTTTACCTGAGTGTTTTTGTTAAATGATGAGACGGTAGGATAGTCTTCCGCTAGTCTCTGTATTGTGTCGACCAAGCGATGGGTCTGTGAGCTGGACATCGGGTCCCAAACATTCTCGACTAAAGCTAAACAAACGAGCAAAAATAGAGACAGATACTTGAACATGCTGACAGTGATTGGGAGTGGATATATGAGATGAATTATGTAACTAATTCTTTATTTATTCTGTGAGAAGCAGCCATCCCCCCACCAACCCGGCCATCTGCCCATCCCCCTTACTGCCCATTCCACCCACCCTCTGCCCCCCGGCCATCTGCACCCAACCCCGCCCACCCCTTCACTCTGATAGATGCTAGTTAATTCTGTACCTATTATACAATACCTGGAAACTGCATCACTTTATAGAATTGACAAGACATATAGTATGACGTGAGGTGAGAGCCGGATATAGATATGATGAAATGATATTATCTTTCCTTGGGGGGGGGCGTTACACAGCTAAGTTGAGTTAATGCATGATTAACCAAGAACTCCCTACTACATTGTTCACATGGTAACGACTAAGAAGTCCCTGCATGTGTACCATTATTATCAGAAGCCATCATGTCAGTGGCACAAAATCTTTGCAGACAATGTTTTAGACCAGTTAAAAGGCTCTCTTTTGGGAAGTATAAAGATATCGTGTATAATTACCGATTAATTTGGGTAAGACGATCTTGTCTACAACATTTGGAAGCAGTTTATTGTCAGAATCGTCCTCGTTGAGTTCTTTGGATTCTTCATAACCGTAGAAGAGAAGGGTGTTGAACCAGTCCATTGATTCTATACTAGGACAATCACTCTGGAGAAAACAAATTTACAACAGGAGGTGAGAGAGGAGTGGCAGGGGCTAGGTGTGGGGAGGGGGGCTAGGTGGGGAGGGCTAGGTGGGGAGGGCTAGGTGGGGAGGACTAGGTGGGGAAGGCTAGGTAGGGAGGGCTAGGGGGGAGGGCTAGGTGAGGAGGAGAGGGGAGGAGGAGAGGGAGGGAGAGCAAATTGTCAACAATGGTTTAATTTTAACACTACCATCCTTTCGGTATATAATGCAAAGGTTTTGTCATGCATAATACAAGATAACAGACAAAAAGAGATCATTACACAAAACTACATTTAAAGTTTACTGAGCCAGAGACCTATATGTGCTTCCTCATATGAGTCTGACTTTCTCACCTCTAAAGGATTCCAGTCTAAGAGTTGAAGTCTTACAAACAGACTGTACAGAGACAAAGACCTATATAGGCTTTCTCATAGGAGTCTGAGTTTCTCACCTCTAAAGGATTCCAGTCTAAAAGTTGAAGTCTTACAAACAGACTGTACAATTTACTGAGACAGAGACCTATATATGCTTCCTCATATAAGTCTGACTTTCTCACCTCTAAAGGATTCCAGTCTAAGAGTTGAAGTCTTACGAACGGATTGTACAATTTACAGAGACAAAGGCCTATATAGGCTTCCTCATATGAGTCTGAGTGGTCGAGTTTCCATCGCTCAAACTTTGATTGAATGATTGGAAGGGAATGGAAATCATCCACTACATCTTGGAAAATGGCTTTGGCCTCTTCTTGAATACGTTCTGTAGGAAGACACAAGAGAAAATCCTCCAGTTTAGTGAGATGAACTGCATTCATTGTTATTAAAATATCAACCTTTACTCCATTCGTACAGTGCTATGGTTGTGCTGTATACTTTACTGGCTACTGTTACAACTATTAAGTATTCATCCTAAGTTTAATATCATGTACATCTTGCACGCTCAGACCAGAATGTAGGCTTCGAATGGCACTAGAGTCTGGAAGCATATCAGCAAACCCATAATGAACCAAAGCAAAGCAACTCCTTACCCAAATCCCACTCACACTCTTAACCAGGCAAACCGCACCATAGTTTAATTTGATACGGGTTGTTACGGGTTTAGCAACGACTGTCATTGAATATAGGACGTATTTCTATAACAAATCATTTCATTTTACTAGGATTAGATTGGTAATATCATTAAGTCTCCATCCAAGTTGACGTTTTGTGGAGCATGCACGAATCAGAGAAGGAACAAAATAAAAAAAGAATTATAAATCATATCTAAATTTAAATCAGTGAGAAAACCCCCATCTATAAATAGTTGATTGAACAACCTTTATCAGCTTTCATCTGTGCTTGCTGACTATCTATTTGCTCGTCATCACTGGACATTCCCTCGTAATGTCCGGACGCTTTCTGACCTCCTTCCCGCATCCGCCTTCTTCTGGCTCTAAGGACAAACGGGAAGGAAACACGGTGGAATTTGCAACATTGGCGCAGTTGAATGCAGGAAGTAGTTATGGTGGTACATTAAGGTAGATCACGTGGTAATTGTGAACATGATGGAAAATCAGGGGCAGGGGTAATCCATCGTACTCAGTACAGTAAAGATATATATTAGTCATAATGGCAAGGTAAGGGATACCAATAACATAATGGGAAGGAAATACCAATGGAACATAATGGTACAGCAAGTATATGTTGATGTCAATGGTACATAATCAGGGATGTAAGTGCAGCCCAAAAAAAAAACCGGAAAAAATATTCGGAGACCCCAGGTGAATGCCGTCCTAACACATCCTACTCCTAGCTCTGACTACTTACACACTATCGTTATGTTAGGCTAGCTCAGAAGTATTAGCGCTAACACATCTTACCCCTAGTTCTTACTACTTACACACTATCGTTATGTTAGGCTAGCTCAAAGTTACGAATACGTCGCAGCGAACTACGGAATAAAAAACAGTCTCACATTCGAATGCGATCACAAATATCGACTTTCATATGCGTATCCCGTAGATTTCCGCCGCTCACAAATATCACAAGCGTTAATTCCAAAACTTATGTCGAGCACCAGCAGTCACGAAGATATTAATTAGCAGTCCAATCAACATGAATTAGGCAAGGTTTTTCAACGACAGAAATGAGCTGTAGCGATTTGAAGTTCGCACGTACGCAACGATATTCACATGGCACAATGTTGTACAGTGCAATGCGATGATGCGAAACTGGAAATGGTATTTTGAGTGATCGATGAGTGAAAATTGAAGTTAGCTTGCTACAACGGGCAAGGCATTTTTGCCGCGTTGTGTCTTTGATATGCGAACAATTTTGTGGAACTTTATTGGAATTTGAAGAAAAAAAACGGATTTCCGTAAAAATACGGAAGACTTATTGGAATTAAAAAAAAAACCGGATTTCCGTAAAAATCCGGAAGACTTACATCCCTGCATAATAGTACACAAAGGACATGCTTCCCAGAGTATGGGGTCATGACCCTTTAACATGGACCACTAAGCTTTCTTGGGTGGGGGGGGGTTTTGTAAGTCAAGTCAGGAACCTGAAAACAGAAACCTCATTCATCAGTCAAACTGAACATCGTTTCTGATGTGACGTGATGGTAAATTTCCTCTCTGTCATGTGGTGATTTGTGTTTCCCAACATCTGTTATGTTTGTTGTGTTCTGTTGTTTAATGACTTTCACTCATTGTGTTATCGATTGCTATAAAAGCAGTCAATCTGGGGTTTGAGGTCAATCACCAGGGACTATGGTTGATCTGAGGCGTTAATTTATAGATCGCACCTGGTCTAGTCTAAAATTACAACAAAGATGGCGAAGGAGAAAAGAAGGGGGGGGAGGGGGGGAGAGGGAGGGAGTAGGGAACTAAGGTATGTCTGTCACAATGGTGCACGAATAAAGATACGTTCCTCATCCACAAAAAATAGTGACGTAGTTTCACGTCATAACAGATTAATTTGATGTCAGGTTAATATTAATGCTTCGTTTTTAAGGGTCAGATAATGTTTCATTGATGTTTTTGGGACTCTTTCCTCACCTCCTAGCCTCTCGTTCTGCGGCTCTTCTGTTCCTCTGTTTCTCTTCCCTCTCGGCCTTTGAATTTTTCATGGCGAGGTTAGCTCCGGCGGCCGCCTTCTGCGACATAAATTCAAAACTCTGGTCTCTGATGTCTGCTTGCCGTCTATCGATGAAGAAGCTCGCCCTGTTCTTGTAAAGGTTCAGTAGAGCAGTCTCCAGGTTATTGATCGAGGGAACCTGGTGTCATGAGAACGAAATTATGATATCATCATATATGTAGGGGAAATATTCCCACGGGTCAAAGTTAAGTGTTCCCAAGGAGAAGAGATTCGGAAAACCAACTCCTCAGTTGTGAAGAATATGAAATTTTTGGAAATAGGTCTTTTGAGGCTGCTCCCCCTCGTCTTTGGAATGCACTACCACTTAAACTGAAGTAGTGCACTGGTGCATTTTGACTTTCAAAGAACTCCTTAAACCTCATCTCATGCGTGAAGCTTTCAGTGATTTAGATTTAATTTAAGTTTTTCTTTACTTTCACCATACCGGATATGTGCGCATTATAAATCGCTATTATTAACTTTTAGGACATTGGATTACATGCATAGTATACGACTATAATCAATAAATTCTTGAATCCAGGGTTGGGGTAATCGTAATCAGTAATCGTAATCCATTACAATCGATTACATTTTTTGAAGTAATCGTAATTGTAATCGATTACTTCTGTGAAAATTACCAAGTAATCGTAATCGATTACAAGGGCAAAGTAATCGTAATCGTATTACATTTATGATTACAGTGAAATTTGAATGAGAAGGGCAAAATAAGTAGAAATGATTAAAACTAATTCTTACTATTGGCTTTTAGTGTGACCAAAGAAGTGTTCCTCCTTCTAGAATTCTCTAGCACAATAAACATTTCAATGTTCATTAGTAAAACGTTAATTGTACTCATCTCATGTTGTGGGGAAAAAAGTTATTAAAAAATTATCCTACATTCCATTGTCCAATAACCCATCCAACTTTGCACCATTTACACCTCTTTAATTAATGTAATTAACCTTGTTGCTGAAAAAAATCACTGCAAATGAAGTATTTTGGTGGATCAGAATTTGCTTTACCAGAGTTGACCACTTTTTGATGAAAATAATTTACTTTTACTTTGGCCTTCCATGTCCCATGTACTGTGGAATGCCCCATTTCAAAGTTTTTTAGTTTTATTTTGGTGTTATAATGTAAAAGAGTTTTTAGTTTTGCTGCTATGCAGAAATTATTAGTTTACAAAATATAGTGTTGCATGAAAATCTTCATTTGTTTTACTTTAGTATTTGTCTGTTTACTCTTTGTCTGTTTAAATTGTATTTTTTACTGGACTTACGGGTTACACATCTTAAACGTGTTAAGGCATAAATGTGTAATGCCTGGTAGGAATTGTAGATATACTTCCACAATTTTGTCCGTATATAATGTAAATGCCCTTCCTTTGCCCTATTTCATTGCCCTATTTTCAGGCAGAGAGTTATATTGAACAGATATGCAGAGGATTGTGCAAGTAACCACAATGTAATCATGATTGTAATCACGATTACATTACAATGTAATCGTAATCGATTACTCCAACTTTAGGCTGTAATCATAATCGCAATCGTAATCATACATTCTCAAGTAATCGTAATCGTAATCGATTACATTCAGATGTAATCGCCCCAAGCCTGCTTGAATCCTTACTTTTTCATTCAGGCATTCGACGAGATCTCTTACATAGCTTCTCATTTCCTGGTAGAAGTCGTACTGGCCGCTGACGCCACCCGTGGAGTCTTTCAGCTCGACAGAGGAAAGTGCTGAACTCTTCATCCTCTCTGTCATATTCTCATATTCCCGTTCGTGAGCTCTGTGGACTTCTTGCAGAGGCTCCAGCCTGAAGAAAAAATACAACAAAAGATGAATTTTGGAACGACGATGAAATGATCGTCGATAAAATAAATAGAAAAAATGTCAAAAGTATGATTATCTTATTCGTTATGATATGCTGCAGTTACCTCCGAAATGCAGTACGAGGTCTACTTTTGTTTCGATAAAAGTGAAAAATGTGTTATTTACCAGGTTGATGATCGGGTGTTGAACTTTTCCCCACTAAAACAAATTTGTACAAACCACAGGATCAAAGCACTCAAGCACTCATCACAGAATCTTTACAGATGATAATAATACCACCCAAGGAAAGAGACTTTAGATATCAAAGTTCTGTATGTTTGACTCACCTTTCGCACCTTCCCCCCTCTCCCTGGCATCCCTCTTCCCTTACATTTCGTTCACCCTGGACATCCCACCACAATTTTCAACATTTCCTATTTCAGTACGGACTTGAAGACTTCGTATTAACCAAAACCCTCTCGCAAACAGCTTAGTTTTACACATTTAATACTGTCCACGGATACCTGTCCGATATTTTCTTCCGTAAATCTTGAAGGGATACAGACGGAAAAGTCGTGGGCAGGTTTGAAGCATCCGGTGGAATGTTGGGTCGTGACTCGGCCGTCTCTGAGTTGTAGTTGGTGCCGTACCAGGCCTGTTCGGCGCTCACACCGTACGGCACTTCTGCCAGCTCGGGTTGAGGGTAATTGTACTGTTGGTATGGACTGTCTTCAGCTGTTTGTGTCTGGAGTTGAAGAAAAATCATTTATGAGCATGAAGGTCAAATAAAAGATTTATATGGACTAATTATGCCGACGTTTTGATTTTACTTTGGAAACAGGACAACAGCAAAAGAAAAAGAAAACGATCCCAGCGATGCTTTAAGAGAGATCACCAACACACTTGCACATGATTTAAACGGAATCTCTAAAACCTTCCGCTTTAAATGAACATCAATACCTCACTTCATTTCATGAATTATCTGTTTCGGAGTTTGCCAAATCTCAACTTTCCCCGAACTGATTTCGGTAGGATCAAGAACCTTTACATGGATGAGGTGTAGGTGGATCCAAACTGTCACAAACGAGAGGTGTTGTTGTGGTTTGTTGTATGCTGCGCCCATGTAGCTGAGCATGGGGGGCCAAGTCAAAGTTAAGAGGTCAAACGGCACATTCCGATGCATATTTAGACAAGAAACAGGGTCTTTAATTAGGTCCAAATGCACGGTTGTGCTATTAAATACTTTGAAGTTTGAAAAATCCCCAACATGAAGATTTCCCGCCCCCCCGGTGGCCTAACGGCACCCTCACCCATTGCACATGACACTATAGGTATGTGTCAACTAATGTTAACTAGATCTGCACATCACTACGCTTCAAGTTTCCTGATCTTCTGGATGACAGTTTGCAACGAAACCCTCTAGCAAACTTGACTAGTTTTATATTCATATTTTAAGGATAAAATATGTAAAATAAAATATTAAATTAAAATATGATAAAAATATGTATCTGAGAGATAGGAGTCAGAACCAACCTGCGGTACACTGATGCCTTTCTTGATCTGTTCTTGCTCCCAACGCTCCAACTCTTCGTCTTGATCACTGCCACTGTCATGATGGACGACTGAAGGGACGATATGACAACAATTACGAGGAGAGTGATGTTAAGGCCTGGACAGATTATGCAAAGCAAAGTTTGACTAAGAAATAGGGAGCACAGTACTAAAAGGCCCTTCATTGTGACACAAACGTTGCTAGATATTTACTTAACTGGTCACAAAGGTATCAAAACTTCCAATACACTTTTACATTATTTTCCTCAACAATATTTGAACGTTTTACGAGGTATTCGAAATTTATTAATCTATATATTTGTTATCTCTCTGTTAACAAGTATTTCATGAAGATGTCAGCTGAGTAAGGGATTTTTCACACAAATTTTTAGTAACCATTTATTATGTGAATGCTGCTTTTGGCTTCACTTTATAGTCACTTTAAAATGTGCTAGAAGAAGACATGTTTTCATGTATGATTATGCATGCCAACATGGAGAAATAGACACATATATCTGTAATTCATCCTATGCTTTACGTAAATACATTCTAACCATGTTTGATTTTGATATATACCAACCCCAATTTTCTTACATCCCACTGTCTTCAATCCAACATTCCAAAAACTACTTGCTGTTACTGATAGCATTGTCAGTTTTAGCTCGCTTTAGAAACTAGACATTTCTGCGAGAATTAGCAATATTTTTTCTTTGAAGAGAGTAGACAGATTAATGATTAATTAATATATTTAAATATTGGTCCTACAGATTCAACTTTAGATTCCCTCATGTCTTGCCCTACCTCTTTCATTTTGAATGTTAAAAAAATCAAATCATAAAAAGCCAAAAATCCTCCTAGCTGAGTTAAAATGATGATAATACACTACAGAAGGACACAATTTCACATAACTAAATTCTAAATTGAAACTTTGCTCACTTACAAACTTATACTTTGAAACAAGTTCACATAAACTGACCGAGAGGCTTGCAAGAAGGGCAAACTGAACAGTGTCCTTCAGTATGACAACAGATCCATTACAGAGATTTACATTATTCAGATGAAAATAAAACCAAGTAGCACAATTTGAAGCATTGGTATAGAAGAGCAATCAACAATACACAATCATAGCAGGTTTCGTTGGTACAGAAAAACAATCAACAATGCACAATGCACAATCACACCCTGTTTCATTGGTTTCATTGGTTCATTGGTTAAAAGAGCAATCAACATTACACAATCATACCAGGTTTCATCGGTATAGAAAAACCATCAACAATACACAATCATACCAGGTTTCATCGGTATAGAAGAGCAATCAACAATACACAATCATACCCGGTTACATTGGTTATAAAAGAGCAACCAACATTACACAATCATACCAGGTTTCATTTGTATAGAAGAGAAACCAACAATACACAATCATACCCAGTTACATTGGTTACAAAAGAGCAATCAACAATACACAATCATACCAGGTTTCCTCGGTACAGAAAAGCAATCAACAATACACAATCATACCAGGTTTCATTTGTATAGAAGAGCAACCAACAATACACAATCATACCAGGTTTCATTGGTATAAAAGAGCAATCAACAATACACAATCATACCAGGTTTCATTGGTTATAATAAAAGAGCCACCAACATTACACAATCATACCAGGTTTCATTGGTAATAAAAGAGCAACCAACATTACACAATCATACCAGGTTTCATTGGTTATAAAAGAGCAATCAACAATACACAATCATACCAGGTTTCATAGGTTATAAAAGAGCAATCAACATTACACAATCATACCAGGTTTCATCGGTATAGAAAAACCATCAACAATACACAATCATACCAGGTTTCATCGGTATAGAAGAGCAATCAACAATACACAATCATACCCGGTTACATTGGTTATAAAAGAGCAACCAACATTACACAATCATACCAGGTTTCATTTGTATAGAAGAGAAACCAACAATACACAATCATACCCAGTTACATTGGTTACAAAAGAGCAATCAACAATACACAATCATACCAGGTTTCCTCGGTACAGAAAAGCAATCAACAATACACAATCATACCAGGTTTCATTTGTATAGAAGAGCAACCAACAATACACAATCATACCAGGTTTCATTGGTATAAAAGAGCAATCAACAATACACAATCATACCAGGTTTCATTGGTTATAATAAAAGAGCCACCAACATTACACAATCATACCAGGTTTCATTGGTAATAAAAGAGCAACCAACATTACACAATCATACCAGGTTTCATTGGTTATAAAAGAGCAATCAACAATACACAATCATACCAGGTTTCATAGGTTATAAAAGAGCAACCAACATTACACAATCATACCTGGTTTCATTGGTATAGAAGAGCAATGAACAATACACAATCATACCAGGTTCCATTGGTTATAAAGAGCAATCAACAATACACAATGATACCAGGTTTCATTGGTTATAAAAAAACAACCAACAATACACAATCATACCAGGTTTCATTGGTTATAAAAGAGCAACCAACAATATACAATCATACCAGGTTTCATTGGTTATAAAAGAGCAACCAACATTACACAATCATACCAGGTTTCATTGGTTATAAAAGAGCAATCAACAATACACAATCATACCAGGTTTCATTGGTTATAAAAGAGCAAACAACAATACACAATGATACCAGGTTTCATTGGTTATAAAAGAGCAACCAACAATACACAATTATACCAGGTTTCATTGGTTATAAAGAGCAATCAACAATACACAATGATACCAGGTTTCATTGGTATCGAAGAATAATCAACAATACACAATCATACCCGGTTTCCTCGGTATAGAAGAGCAATCAACATTACACAATCATACCCTGTTTCATTTGTATAGAAGAGCAATCAACAATACACAATCATACCAGGTTTCATGGCCTCTTGGAGCCGTTCCCGTTTGGTTGATTGTTTCACCGTGAAGCTCATCCTTCCCTCGTCACTTTCACTGCCGCTTCTATCATTGTCATCGTCCCTCACAAGACGAGACTTTTCGCCTGCGAACCTTTGAGTATCATCGAGGGAGATGTAATTTGTCCCCAGCTCCCTGGCCATCTGCCTCTTCTTACGAATTGCATGTATCATGGAGGCATCCGGTATGAGGCCTGTCCAAGAGAGACATTTAATGCAGTTAAGAGAATGCTTGAAACCTGATGTCACATTAAGCATGGTCATGCAGGTTGCAGTCGTTTGGCATCCAATTCCTAAATAATTCATTCTTGTAGTAAGAATTCAATGTCATTCATTTCAAAGCTAGAAACAACATTTTTTGCATAATTACAGTCATCTTAGTAACAATTGGATAGTGCTGTTACCCATAACAATGCAGTACATGAGGTATGCAAGTGATGAGAATGTCAAACCTTTTGATAACTTCCCATTTGCTATGTGCATACATACATACATACATACATACATACATACATACATACATACATACATACATACATACATACATGTGTATATTTCAGTCAGTTTATACGACAGAATTATTTTGACTCCACTGTATTACCTGGGCATAACTGAAGTAACAGGACCTCCAGTTCAAAGAAATTCAGAACATAATTTATTGAATTCTAACATATCCAATTTTGATAATCACAATAGGATAACCTTTAAACTGTCCCACTAAAACCAGATCATGCAATTATATAGATCATGGAAAGGTTTGAACACTCACCGGAAGCTAATCTTCTGAATCCATCGTTTAGTTCCTGTTGATCCTCTTCAGCTATGACGGCAGCCTCGGCGTCCATCCCATTCAGAACAATGTTGTCTTCAATATTAAATGTCTCTTTTATAGTTTCCTCGAACCTTGGTTTGGATAATGATTCCTCTGTTGTGAGATTTAATCATAATATTTAAGTTACAGAAACTTCCCACATGTTGCAAAAATATACAGGAAGCTGAACGTCAAAAGTTGATAGATTCTGTTTGTCTTGGCAGCATTTAACAAGCATTTCTATCATAATTTTTATAGGCCAAATAAAGCAAAATACATCATAGTTGTCTACATAAAGGAACGACAGAAGATTTTATTGTGCAGTTTTCAAACAGCTGCTTTAAACTGTTGATTTTTTTTTTCAAAACATAATAAGCAGTTTTTGTAGGGAAAAGTCAACTGCATATTTACAATGTATTTTTTATACAACTTGCATAAATAAGGTTCTTTAAGCTTTGAGTAATCAAAACTTTACTCAAACTCCTTTGACTGTGAATTAAATCAAGAAAATTCAAATAACAATGGTTAAAGGGGGTTTTGACAGCTAACTTTTATAATAACTTGATGTAGGTTTGTTAGATGAATACATAAAGTTCTTCTTCAAGTTTCTCTCACAAAATAATTTAAAGTAGATTGTGCAAGTTTCAGGGAATATGTTATCAGGTAAATGACATGTTAACATGACATGAAAAATATGAAACTTACTTCTTGACTGCAAAGATGTACATCTATTCTACAGCTATTGTAAACAAAAGCAAAATATTTCTAGTCTGTAGGGCTAATGAGGAATCACATTCAAAAAGCTCAAACAGCTAAATACCATCTGCACCTAACTTAAATTTCCTGAAGTTACCATATTCTTGATGCACTGGTAAACGATGTTAAAACATGTCACACAGCAGTAGTGTAGGGTTCATACCTGAGTTAGAGTTATCCACACCAGGTTGAGGTTCATCTTTCACCAGTACTTTGCGTTTCTTCATCTTAGCATTGGCTTTCGCAAGACGACGGCTCATACTAGACTTTTTAACTTGAAACACTTCTGCACCTATATTGCCCGAACACAAAAATGCAATGGTTATTTGTAAAACTTACAATATGATTTAAAATCATAGTATTGATTTTCCTATATACCAAAGTAGCGATTTTGATTCTGCGTACATGTATAGTGGGATTAGTACACTCTGCAATTAAATCAGAAATATGGATCTACAGTAATTGTTCAGTTTCTCAATGAGTTGTGAAAGTATTGAAGTAAGCTTACAACCATTAAGCACATAGCCTGACAACATTAGACAGATATGTTCTGGAACACATTTAATGTCTAGCTTATGTGACATACTTTTATGCAGGTCACTAAGCTTAGGCTATTTGACATGGCATGGTCAAATAGCATGCTGGGATCATGTCCCATTTGTCGCCGTTTGTTTTATTGTGAAATATACCATTCGATAAAAGGTTGGCATTGAGTTTAGAAATGGTAAATCGTTGGCATAGGTTAGAGAGTTCAATCGTTTTCTCAAATGTATTTACATGACGGTTGGTACTGTATTATGATATATCTTGCATGTATTTTGTTTCACTCTCCTTTTTAGAGTATAAAAGATGTTTTTCTCTCTCTTTTCAGGTATCGGACATGAAGTAATTTGTATCCATTTTAGAGTAATAGTAATTTCTTTCTTTAGGTATCTGTATTATGATATATATTCCATGTATCTTTTTTTCTCTCTCATTTCTAGAGTAAAAGGTTATTTTTGCTCTCTTTTCAGATATTGGACATGGATTATTTTATCTTCTTTTGAGAGTAATAGTAATTCCCCTTTTTTTTGGGGGGGGGGGCCAAAAAGAAGAAATTACCTTTTCTCTAAGAAGGAAATAAAGTACTCCAAGTGAGTAACCGGAAAAAAAATATATTATTAGCCTTCTCTAACAAGGAGAGAAAATACTCCATTACAATTTACACTGAATGCCCATACTTCTAGTACTAACTCCACATCCATGTCTTGCCACCCGAATACAACATTCTGTTTTAGACCAGCCATGAATGGGACATGATCGGCCAGTCACATATCAATGACAGAAACAAAAGTTGCCGAAAACCTTTGCCGAGAGGCAGAGAAGTCCATAATGTACTCAATCACACCGTGCACCAACCGAGAACTCGGTTAGGTTTATCCTTACGAAGTGATTATTCGCAGGGCAGCCCGGCGAATAACGTACACAGACACCTTATTCACAGGGCTGTGACGATTTTGGAAATAGGTATATTATTGGCTTTCGATGACATCATTTTTGATGTGACGTCATTCATTTGGGTCTCGGCGCGCAAACCCGAAGTTCTTTCATGTCTTTCAGTTTCAGACTTACAAAATTAGATTCTACATTTTACATGTTAACAGATGCTACATTTTAAATGTCATTTTAAATGTCATGAATTATTAGAAAAATATGGTTTTTGAAACGACTGACATAAGAAGAACTTAATTGCATTGCACATTAAATTTACGATTCAGCCCTAGGGACCAAGGCCCCAGGCCTAAGAGTGTACGTAAGTTCTAACGTAGGCAGGGCTATATATAGCCTAAAATACATGTCATAAGCGTTACTTTTAGGCTAGGCTAAATGGACTGACCAACGGTTAGCCACTGCCTCGTCTTGCTAACGTTAGGTGTAGGCAGTGATTAAGGATATGAAAGGATAGAACAGTTGGCCCCAAATCATGAGATTGAATCTTTTGCAAGTTCCCAGATTTATGAGATGCAAAAGGGCTTCTGAAAAGTCAATTTTGGGGTCCTCAATTATGTCAATCTTTATGGCCCCATAACGTCAAATATAGGTAGCTACTTAATCCTTATTTGAGGGGCTTGGAAGGCCGGTTTTGCTATTGATACCAGTCAGTTTAGGGGCCTTGAAAAAGCCAACCTTTTGGGCCCAAATAGTCTTAGCTACTTCATAAGCTAATTTTTGGAACCCCAGCAGTTCAATTTTAAAAGCTTATTTTAAGGGAGCTTATCTTGGGATTCCCCAAAAGCCGACATTGCCCGAAAGCCAATATGGTCAAGGGTGTGACACCCCCCCCCCCCTCCCAAACCTTTACATGCAAATGAGCAGTCACTCTGCAAAGACAAAGGTGAAATGAGGGATGACATTTTTTTTTCTGTTGGCGGTACTAATGCTAGACTGGTTCAATCTTAAGGCCCTAGGCTCCCAAAACCAATCCTAACAGAATTAAGATAGGAATCCCAAAGGCTAATAAATTCCCCAAACTATAGGAGCTCCCGATTAAGACTCTCAAAAAGCCAGCTGGTGCTCAAAAGCAAACTCGAATAGCCCCAAAGTTACTGAGCCCATTAACCCAGTCTAAGGCTGCCCTGTGAATAAGGTGTATGTTTCTGGCTATTCGCAGGGCAGCCCTGCAAATAAGGTGTCTGTGTCCGGCTGTTCGCAGGGCTGCCCTGTGAATAAGATACTTGTGTCCGGCTATTCGCAGGGCTGCCCTGCGAATAAGATGTTTGTGTCCAGCTATTCGCAGGGCTGCCCTGCGAATAAGCTGTATGTGTCTGGCTATTCGCAGGGCTGCCCTGCGAATAAGCCCCACCTTATCCTTAATTCAAACCCAGTGCTAGTAGTAATACTAGTACCAGTTGCACGAAAGGTAACTGTATACTGCATCGGCGGGTAGGAATAAGAGATTTACGGGTATATGATACAAAATGCAGTTATCAATCCTAAATTACCATCTTCGTCTTCTTCTTCGGCCCCAAAACTTAACAAGCTCGACTTTCCCTTTGGGTCTTTGAGTTTCTTTTCACTTTTCTTTTCACTCTTCTTTTCCTTCCCTTTTTTCTTGGAAGCACGTTCCTCCACAACCTTCTTAACTTGCGCGTGATAATCTTCCTCCAAAAATGGAATGACATCAGGTTGTAGCTCCTCCTCGTCGCTATCTCCAATCCGTTTTCGGATGTTTCTTTGTTTTTTCTTCATCATATTGAAAAAAAACTCAATTTACGACGGTTTCGGTCAATGAATGGTAACTTCGGACGCTCGACCTAATGTAGGCAGGCTATACAGTATCAGAATTTTGACTGTTACTGAGTCTCCATATATATCTCCGCAACGTCGCATACTAACGCAGTAAGTAAACCTAGGTATAGCAATGTCGGTGCCGCGGGTCTCATTCGTCCTTTCTATGGAACGCAAGAAGGACATTCCTGTTTTCTACCAACTTTCTGTCGCAAAATAGAGGGTGCACGACTTTTACCCAGAATTTTAGTCTTGATACTGTATATCAAAGAACGAGGGAAACAAAAGACCAAAACTGAAACATATTTCATATTCATATAACATGTCATTTGATGTCATAAATACTATGTTTTCCTCTTGAGTATGGCAGTCCAGCTGAGGAACTGGCTATATTTCTCAAAAAATGAAAAGTGATAAAAAGCCAACAAGGCTGATAGTGCGCTTGTTTTCTTAACATGGTGTATATAGCTCACCAAAATCAAAATGATTTATTTAAACCTTCAATCGCTTAACATAGAAAGAACAGCTCTTACATATGTTATGATGACACTGGTGAATGGTACTGATTGACCACGTGACCATAGAAAACCGCAGTTCAGTTGAGTTAACTTCAGTAGAAAAAAATAACAGGAGGTACGAATAGTCCCCAGGTTTCAAAGAGTCGGTTAAAAAAAGCTAAACACGGAACCCTTTAATCCACGTTGTAAGTTCTAAACTAATCGAATTAAAGTTACTTGCTTAAAAACATTGACATGTAGTGACTTCCTTTGTCGAGAGTTATTTGACAACTTTTAGAGCGCTCTCTTCAAAAGAGGAGATTTTTCGATCTTTTCATTTGAACGGAGCTAAATTATAACCCGAGCATTTTGCTCTTAATTGTATTTATCAATACTGGATTTCGCCAATTTTCAATTTTCATAAGAATTTCAAACGTCGGGAAGTATCAATATTCGAACTGGTGTAAACGTTACATTTAATACACTCAGTGCTCTGCACGGGATGTAGATATTTTTCGGAATTTTGTTACGGTTACGTCCAGTCAGCGGGGTTCACGCAAATATACCAAAGCCATATATAGCCCACCAAGTGAACGGTATTTTTACCAGCTACAAGAATAGTCCGAAGTTCAGCGCTCAGCCAAGGTGCAACCAGAATACAAAATGCATTGAGGTTTCGATGACTTCATTGCACTAGGCTTTTGCTTGTTAGTAGCCAGAACTAGCTACAATAGAAATGGCCCGAACCACCATTTTGATACAATAAGATTGTGGCATGATAAACACAGGTCAGTCTACTGTACGTAGCAATACACACTTCCACCAAACACAATAGGGGTCTTGTACTGGATGTTATGCATCCACACACATGATGAGAAGTATCCACGAGTCCCATCGTTAGACATCATGTAAAAGGATTTTCAGAGTTCGTCCTCTGGTGACCTCAAATGAGATTCGACCTCACAAGCAACAGTATTCTTGTACTCAATATGGAAAATCCATATACCATGTATGAAACTGTCCATGATTTCTACCATGAGAAATCATGTTTTCAAGGTTTTCAGGCCTTGAAAAATATTTTTAAAGTATACTCGCTATTTGGCGACCGTGACTAAAAATCTACTCATCAAATTTCACTCGCCATTGCACTTAGGCAGACATATGGTGCTACGTAATTTTCAATTGCAAACAGCCTCCAATTCTTATGAGGCGTAACGCGCACTTGTTATTTACTAGGCTTGTCGGTGTGAGATACGGTACTTTATGAAACAAGGTTTCCACAGTTTGGCCCTGGTGACTCCAAATTACCTTTGACCTGCATAAAAAACAATAAGCTTCTTGTACTAAACGTGTCACAACTACATACTAAAATATGAGATTGGTCCAAGCTTCCCTTCTTGAGATATCGTGTTTACAAGGTTTTCACAATCTGACCCCTGAATGACCATTGACCTTCTCTAAAAACAAAATGCTTCTTCTACTCAATGTGGTACATGTGGTACACTATGGAGGTAAGAACAGTTTTTACCTCCATGGTACAAGCTGTAGTGACCGAACTGCAAGCGAGCCTATATATTCCCTCTCGCAAAGTGGAACAGCCTACTTATTTTGTTTATAGACATTCTGTCGCCCAACTTTCTTGCTTATCTCCACTCTCATTTATAGTAAACTTGTTCTCTAAGCCGTAATATTATTTTAGCACTACGATATATACCATCTCCTACACCACAGCGATAGCTGGCTAAATAAATTCGTATATTCTTCGTATAATCTTCGGGAATCCACAGGAAATTTTATGTGTGGATGTAGCAATGCAACCCACCTAATTACTAGCGCTTCGGATTCAGTTATACATTTATTCATTTATAAGGATTTTTATTATACGGATCAATCTTGGAACTGGCAGATCAAGTTCCCTGGACCCACCCAAGGAGGGTTAAACTAGACAGAACTATTATTAGAGGTTAGTAGTATTTATTTATTATTATTAACAAGACCTCTAAAAAGCTTCCCCTCTTGAGATATCGTGTTTGGCAAGCGAGGCGTCACACACACACACATATATATGTTATGCGCTATCGACCGATTTGCGCAATCGATCGATAGCGCTGCGCTATCTATGGATCCGTCGTTAGCGCAAGCATCGGTAGATCGCGCTGCGCTATCAACCGATAGTTCGTGGGTCGTGTAGGATGAGATTTAAAGGGGAACTGCAGGCCTCGTCTATGTGAATACCCTTGACGTAGACTGAGTTCGTCTACGTGAATACCCTTTACGACATCGACCACGTTTTCAGAATTGACAACTCGCATGAACTTGGCGCTTCCCTCAAGGCCAGGAAGGTCGACAATCTGAAAATTCCGTGTTTTGACCCAATGTCGGAAGTGCGAGTCCACCTTGATGCTTGGATGAAGAAGATGAGATTTTATGGCATCGTACTTCTCCGCGCTGATGACTGGGCTCTTTGTTGAAGCAGCTTGGTGGTCGACGGTCTCCTGCATGTGTTCTCGAAAAGCTGGCTCTTTTTCCATATTTACGAATATCGTCACTATATATCAGTACTATATGAGGTCGATAGTCACTGTTGGCCCAATCACATCAGTATGTATGTATGTATGTATGTATGTATGTATGTATGTATGTATGTATGTATGTATGTATGTATGTATGTATGTATGTATGTATGTATGTATGTATGTATGTATGTATGTATGTATGTATGTATGTATGTATGTATGTATGTATGTATGTATGTATGTATGTATGTATGTATGTATGTATGTATGTATGTATGTATGTATGTATGTATGTATGTATGTATGTATGTATGTATGTATGTATGTATGTATGTATGTATGTATGTATGTATGTATGTATGTATGTATGTATGTATGTATGTATGTATGTATGTATGTATGTATGTATGTATGTATGTATGTATGTATGTATGTATGTATGTATGTATGTATGTATGTATGTATGTATGTATGTATGTATGTATGTATGTATGTATGTATGTATGTATGTATGTATGTATGTATGTATGTATGTATGTATGTATGTATGTATGTATGTATGTATGTATGTATGTATGTATGTATGTATGTATGTATGTATGTATGTATGTATGTATGTATGTATGTATGTATGTATGTATGTATGTATGTATGTATGTATGTATGTATGTATGTATGTATGTATGTATGTATGTATGTATGTATGTATGTATGTATGTATGTATGTATGTATGTATGTATGTATGTATGTATGTATGTATATTTTAGCAGTAATTTAGCAGATTTCTTAGAACCAAGGCCTGAGGTGATATGATACAACCTGATATATATGCCTGATTCAGCAATGGATTTAGGTTATCTCCATGATACAAACAACTGATTGGAACTCATTGTATCACTATCAATTGATAAAATTTTATTGAATTTTTTTGAATTTTATTGAATTTATCATAAATATTTACATAGAAAATGATAATTAAACGGGCAATTTTTAGAAAAATCGGTGATGTGTCCATTAAACAGCACTTGGCGTCATCCTGAAGTTTAAGAAAAAAACATTGTCATTATCAAAAATAGACATACAATCCGTCGATCTGCCTGCGCCATCGATCGATACCTGCGCGATCTACCGATGCTTGCGCTAACGACGGATCCATAGATAGCGCAGCGCTATCGATCGATGGCGCTAATCGGTCGGCATAACATATATACTCATCCGCCTGCGTGACTGCATATATGTTAGTGAGCTAGTGAATGTCTTTTTTAAATTTTGCCCATCAACTCGCTAAAAGACACTTTCAGAGAGGACAACCGGCTTTCATTCAATTTATTCGGGACAAAATTAAATAGGGGTCCGGATCTTCCTCTCCTCTCAACCCCCCCCCCCCCCCCCGTTGCCAATCAAACGTATCAAATGTTCTGCTCGGTCGGCTTGGAGAAGGTACATGAATCAATAACGCATGTACCACGTGGTAGGAGTAATCATAACAAAGTCACAGAAAAAGTTGCGACATAAGGTCGCGCCACTACCACTAGTAGATCAGTGGCCACTACCGAGACATCAGCACGTTTTGGCGCAATATTGTTTTCAGGACATGTTGGCTATGCACTATATACTGTTCAGGCTACATTCACGTTCAATCATATTCCCATGTTTCAACTGTCAAATTCTCGGACGGTAAATTAAATCCAGGCGGATACAAGGAAAACCGTTGACCGTCAACTGCCATTTTTATTATTTTGGGAAAACAGTGAGGTAAAACGCGCTTAAAGAACTGACTTTTACCGTAAAGTTTATCAAAACACGATACACATGTACTTGCACGTTACTAAAGTTAGGCTACGGTAGGCTTCTTTAGGCCTAGGCTGAAATTTGATGTATGTGTAACACTCACAAGTAGCAGTTGGTTTTACTGATGTAGTATTACTGTAGGCCTGAGATGGACCTAATTTTGATGCCTAGGTATACTAACTATGGTGGGGTACGTATTATGCCGCACTTGATGATTTAATCGTAGCAATCTGCAAAATAAACCTCACTTGACCTGGGAGTGGGACACAGTTTTATTTTTTTATTTTGATCAGGGGATAGCCTAGTTCATGAAATCTGGGGACTGACCCTGGATATTGATGATATCTGCCAATATTTACTAACCAGCTAGCCGCCCATCATTCAACTTGTTCTGTTTGTTGATGTCCAAGAGAAAGCACAGAGATTAAGCAGTCCCCAATTGTTCTATTAAACTTAGGCCCTACTTTGTTAAACACTTTGTTTGGAAGCTCACAAGAAATTTTGACTGTGTTCTATTACTTAGTGTTATGCTTTTTTAACTGATAGCCAATGAAAGAATCTCTAGAGAAATACTTTTTAAAACGATAAGAGAGAGCATCATTTTAATTTAACCAAAGATCCTTTTTGGGACAGTTTGCTAGGCAAAGAAAATGTTATCACCATTGTCTCAAATAATTGTCTTTTTGTTTTCAACAGCTTTCTGGTCCATCAAAGCTACTTCATTTGCAATAATCCATAATGAAGTACATTCTTGTGTCTGGGGGTGTCATCAGTGGTATCGGCAAGGGGGTTATCGCCAGCAGCCTGGGTACCCTGATGAAATCCTGCGGTCTTCGTGTGACCTCTATCAAAATTGACCCATATTTAAACATCGATGCTGGAACATTTTCACCTTATGAACATGGTATGTAAAAGAAAACAGATCGGTGGTCTGTTCATTTCCCTTGCATTGTTAAACCATGTATAGGTTTTCAGAGGGCCTTTTTTTTTCTTTTTCTTTTTGGCTTTCATAAAATATCCTCTGTAGCCCTTGCACATTTCAACGTCATTTTTGCTAAGATATGACTAAGAATTTAGGGATTTTCAATCTTTGTGGTCTCTCCAGCAAAAAATAGTAAGGAACCATCAGTCATTGAATTCATTAAAGGAATCTGAAGTAAGCTTGTAGCAGTATCTGACTGTAAACTCTCATTCCCACATGTGGAGCTGATTGAAACTGGGTGCCACTGAATGGCATTGTACTTGTTCACAAGTAGATTGAACTTTTAATGGAACTTGTTTGAAGTAACTTGTTTTTTAAAAGGCCATCAATAATGTCTCCAAAAAGTTTCAACACTTTTCAGCATTTTCAACTATCACAAAATTTTCAACAAGTACCTGTTTATTTAACCAAAAACTGTAAGGAATAGAAAGCGTGCTATGTGGCAATTGACCACATGGTCAGATATTGATATCGTTTCCATCATATTTTGCTAACATGATCTCCTATCCATATGTTATGTTTTGAATTCAATTTAAACAATCGCAACCCATAATCGGGGCAAAATTTTGATGGTTGTCGGGAATGTCGGGACATCCTATATGACCAAATTTCTGTTCAGACAACAAATATATAGAGCTTTGGTGGTTGCCCAAGGCACTGCTAGTTGTTTACATCAAATTCAGATTGTATTTCAATAAATACCCCCAAATAGGTAAAGTGATAAATTTGTATCACCCCTCCATCACTTTGGAGATACCACAATACAATAAAAATAATAGTGCTAGTCCAACATGATCCACCTCAAGAGGAGTTTATATTAGAGTGGGGGGTGGGGGGGGGCATCGCTTGGTGTTCTATTCACCCATACCTACACATCTCTTCCACAGTGTACAGTACATGTATTAGGAATTCTTTGCAAAGTTAACATTTGATTATTTGGAAGAGCTCTAATACACGAAAGTAACACAACCGTTCCACAAATTCCTCAAACTGGAAGGTCAGGCCAAGGAATACGTTTGGGAGTGGCAATTTGATGCAGTTGGTTTCAACTGAAAGTTTCTGTAATGTAATTTTGTTTGTTTTCTTTGTAATATTTGTTGTTTAATTGTCTGATTGTGACATGTCGCTGTTTTCTCTCCGCACTCTGGGCCATTTCGTGTCCCGCAGGTGAGGTGTTTGTCCTGGACGATGGCGGAGAAGTCGACCTGGATCTGGGTAACTACGAACGTTTCATGGATGTGACACTACATCAGGATAACAACATCACTACGGGCAAGATATACCAGCACGTCATACAGAAAGAGAGACGCGGCGATTATCTGGGTAAAACTGTACAAGGTTAGTAGTAAACAGCAACCTACCTGTAACTCTGTTGCCCCTGGCGACGATTACTTTAGCGTTGTTAGTGTTGGTGCTCTGCCCATGCTACAGTTCGTTGTGGGATATCTGTTCTTACCTTAAAGGCGTGTACGTATATTTGTTTCAAAGTTATTGATTCGCAGTGCTACAGCCACATATGATAACGTCAACTTCAGAAACTAGCTTTGTGTCGTTCTGTGTACATTGTAAGATCAAGTCAGTGGATAACCTATACAGTCCTTCTTTAGTGTCTTAAGAATTTAGTGGAACTACTTTATACACTGCAAAATCATGATAAAGTTTATATCCATCTGGTTTGACAACATAATTCGTACCTAGTTATCTGGCATGCTGCCAATTGCTAAATAATGACACAGCAGACATTTTAGGTAAGGTTCGTTAGCCTTAGGTAAGTAAATTAAGTATCGTAAATTCCAAAGCACAGATGATGTAACTTTCATCTTTAAGACCTTTCAGTTCAAAGATATTAATGAATGAACCCAAACAACAATTTGATGTATGATGAAATAATTAAAAGTGGATGTGCTTCAACGTTTGGCTTTCTTCTTTTCATCGCTTTTCTTTCTTTCTTTGCTTGGGTTTTCATTCCAAAACAAGGCCATAAAGTTTAATTTTTTTTATTTTAAATAATGTATAAATGCAATTACTTTTGAGCCCCTCTATCTCTTTCTTTTCACTTTGTTTTTTTAAAGTTGTTCCACATGTTACTAATGCCATCCAAGAGTGGGTGGAAAGGGTTGCTAAGATACCGGTAGATGGTGATGAACTGGAACCAGAGGTCTGCATCGTCGAGGTAACAAGTTATGTCACTGATAGCTTCCTCTTTGGTTGCAAATTGTACACTGTCAGGTTTTCTCAATAATTCTCATGTTCCAAAAATTCTGTTTGATAAACGACGACGTGCTCGGATGTCGTTGACTCTGCCCGAAAGGAGAATTGTGAATTGTAATCGTTGACACAGACTGTAGAAGGTTTTGTCACATGAGGGTTCTGTGAGGATGAGGAAGGGAGGTATGAAAAATAGAGAAAAAAGAAAATATTTTACTGGAGTTTAATCTGATACTAAGAAGGCGTACAATGGTTTTGACATTGAAGACAGGAATGTATTCCTAATTTAATTGCTCGCAAATTGGAAGTTTTCTTCAAGGAACATGTACGGAAATACCGTTATTTGGAGTTGTAGTGTCTTCATATTCAGGTGAAGCAGTGAGACAATTGGTTGAGTCAGCTTAAAAGACAAAGGTTTTTTTTCTTTCTCTCAAAACGACAGCTTGGTGGTACTGTCGGTGATATCGAGGGCATGCCATTCGTAGAGGCGTTCAGACAGTTCCAATTTCGAGTAGGGAGGGAGAACTTTTGCTCCATCCACGTCAGTTTAATTCCACAACCAAAGGCAACCGGCGAACAAAAGACGAAACCAACTCAAGCCAGCATCCGGGAGTTGAGGGGCCTGGGTCTACAACCAGACTTTGTGAGTTCATATTTAAATTTCAGTAACATATTATATACTTTTAAAGTTCTTTTGGGGGAAATGACCCATTGAAGTTTTGTTTTGAAGTTTCCTTCAGTCTGGGTCTACAATAATTGGCTGATATTAGGGAAGATGGGGTACCTAGAAAAGAAATCTGTATGAAATTAGACAAAAACTGAACACATTTGCAAGTTGAACAGGTTTTTTTTTTAACAGATTAATGGATTTTGTAGGGAAGACATACTACAGAATGGGTTTTATTAAAATCTGAGAAATGACTAGTCGAAAAAAAAACGTTTCCCTGATTTTTCTATAATTTTTCATGTACAATTAGTAAGCGTCCATATTGGTACCATTCAATAATGAGGGTGCTTCTCCTCTAAATGCTTGATATTCTGCTTATCTGAAAAAGCTAAAAGGTTTTGCCACAAAATACAGCTGAAGACATTGGGAGTCTGCACTACCAATTTACCACAAAATCAGTTCATAAAAATAAAAACTTAAGCATCATTGTTGCAGGTTCCCAATGAGTGGAAATAACTATTATAATACCTTTTTTTTTGAGTAGCTATGAATATTCATAACTTTTGTCAGAAACCACAGACACCGGTTAGAAAACATGATTATTTTTTGTACACTTTATTTACACAATTTCTAAATATGACCCTTGATGTTTCTCTTTTTTCTTTCCAGATTGCCTGTAGAAGTCTAACTCCTCTCTCAAATGAAGTTCAAGAGAAAGTGTCAATGTTCTGTCATGTGCCATTTAATAAGGTAAGTGGTCAATCAGACTTGCCAAAAATAAACTTACTGCTTATCCAGGACTGCTCTTTCATCCCATATCCACAGGGAAACACAATGTTATACAAAGGCGAATATGTATAGCAGTTATTGTACACTGAAGCACGCTGTGTTCAGTTATGTACCGAAAGTAGAATTGATAAACCGGAAATGTGCTACAAAAAATGTGAACACTGAATTATTCCCAGCTTTTGTAGTGCACAAAGCCTGTCTGGTTAAACATGTGTAAAATTTAGAGGGTCAGATGTTTCCATTAAAGTAGGATTGTCAGAAGTGAGAGGAATTAAAGAGATTCATTTGTTAGCTGAAGTCAAGAATACAATGTTAATCAGGAGAGCAGAATCTTGCAGATAATAGAAGGAGAAGAAGCAAAAGATGAAGGGACCCTAACAGGTAGTAAACTGAGGAGAAATAGACCTAGTTTGGATGAAATTTAAACATGTTAATTAAAGAGCTTTATTTGTTAGCTGAACTCAAGAATATAAAGTTAATCAAGGGAGTAGAATCTTGCAGGTAAGAGAAGGAGAAGAAGCAAAGATGAAGGGACCTAACAGGTAGTAAACTGAGGAGAAATAGACCTAGTTTGGATGAAATTGAAACATGTTAGTAAAGAGTTTTATTTGTTAGCTGAACTCAAAGAATATAAAGTTAATCAAGGGAGTAGAATCTTGCTGGTAAGAGAAGGAGAAGAAGCAAAAGATGAAGGGACCCCAACAGGTAGTAAACTGAGGAGAAATAGACCTAGTTTGGATGAAATTGAAACATGTTAGTAAAGAGTTTTATTTGTTAGCTGAACTCAAAGAATATAAAATTAATCAAGGGAGTAGAATCTTGCAGGTAAGAGAAGGAGGAGAAGCAAAAGATGAAGGGACCTAACTGGTAAAATGAGGAGAAATAGACCTAGTTTGGATGAAATTGAAACATGTTAGTAAAGAGTTTTATTTGTTAGCTGAACTCAAAAATATAAAGTTAATCAAGGGAGTAGAATCTTGCAGGTAAGAGAAGGAGAAGAAGCAAAAGATGAAGGGACCTAACTGGTAAAATGAGGAGAAATAGACCTAGTTTGGATGAAATTTAAACATGTTAGTAAAGAGCTTTATTTGTTAGCTGAACTCAAAGAATATAAAGTTAATCAAGGGAGTAGAATCTTGCAGGTAAGAGAAGGAGAAGAAGCAAAAGATGAAGGGACAGGTAGTAAACTGAGGAGAAATAGACCTAGTTTGGATGAAATTGAAACATGTTAGTAAAGAGCTTTATTTGTTAGCTGAACTCAAAGAATATAAAATTAATCAAGGGAGTAGAATCTTGCAGGTAAGAGAAGGAGGAGAAGCAAAAGATGAAGGGACCTAACTGGTAAAATGAGGAGAAATAGACCTAGTTTGGATGAAATTGAAACATGTAAGTAAAGAGTTTTATTTGTTAGCTGAACTCAAAGAATATTAAGTTAATCAAGGGAGTAGAATCTTCCAGGTAAGAGAAGGAGGAGAAGCAAAAGATGAAGGGACCTAACTGGTAAAATGAGGAGAAATAGACCTAGTTTGGATGAAATTGAAACATGTTAGTAAAGAGTTTTATTTGTTAGCTGAACTCAAAGAATATAAAGTTAATCAAGGGAGTAGAATCTTGCAGGTAGGAGCAGGAGAAGAAGCAAAACATGAAGGGACCCTAACAGGTAGTAAACTGAGGAGAAATAGACCTAGTTTGGATGAAATTGAAACATGTTAATAAAGAGCTTTATTTGTTAGCTGAACTCAAAGAATATTAAGTTAATCAAGGGAGTAGAATCTTCCAGGTAAGAGAAGGAGGAGAAGCAAAAGATGAAGGGACCTAACTGGTAAAATGAGGAGAAATAGACCTAGTTTGGATGAAATTGAAACATGTTAGTAAAGAGTTTTATTTGTTAGCTGAACTCAAAGAATATAAAGTTAATCAAGGGAGTAGAATCTTGCAGGTAAGAGAAGGAGAAGAAGCAAAAGATGAAGGGACCCTAACAGGTAGTAAACTGAGGAGAAATAGACCTAGTTTGGATGAAATTGAAACATGTTAGTAAAGAGCTTTATTTGTTAGCTGAACTCAAAGAATATAAAATTAATCAAGGGAGTAGAATCTTCCAGATAAGAGCAGGAGAAGAAGCAAAAGATGAAGGGACAGGTAGTAAACTGAGGAGAAATAGACCTAGTTTGGATGAAATTGAAACATGTTAGTAAAGAGCTTTATTTGTTAGCTGAACTCAAAGAATATAAAGTTAATCAAGGGAGTAGAATCTTGCTGGTAAGAGAAGGAGAAGAAGCAAAAGATGAAGGGACCCCAACAGGTAGTAAACTGAGGAGAAATAGACCTAGTTTGGATGAAATTGAAACATGTTAGTAAAGAGTTTTATTTGTTAGCTGAACTCAAAGAATATAAAATTAATCAAGGGAGTAGAATCTTGCAGGTAAGAGAAGGAGGAGAAGCAAAAGATGAAGGGACCTAACTGGTAAAATGAGGAGAAATAGACCTAGTTTGGATGAAATTGAAACATGTTAGTAAAGAGTTTTATTTGTTAGCTGAACTCAAAAATATAAAGTTAATCAAGGGAGTAGAATCTTGCAGGTAAGAGAAGGAGAAGAAGCAAAAGATGAAGGGACCTAACTGGTAAAATGAGGAGAAATAGACCTAGTTTGGATGAAATTTAAACATGTTAGTAAAGAGCTTTATTTGTTAGCTGAACTCAAAGAATATAAAGTTAATCAAGGGAGTAGAATCTTGCAGGTAAGAGAAGGAGGAGAAGCAAAAGATGAAGGGACCCCAACAGGTAGTAAACTGAGGAGAAATAGACCTAGTTTGGATGAAATTGAAACATGTTAGTAAAGAGTTTTATTTGTTAGCTGAACTCAAAGAATATTAAGTTAATCAAGGGAGTAGAATCTTCCAGGTAAGAGAAGGAGGAGAAGCAAAAGATGAAGGGACCTAACTGGTAAAATGAGGAGAAATAGACCTAGTTTGGATGAAATTGAAACATGTTAGTAAAGAGTTTTATTTGTTAGCTGAACTCAAAGAATATTAAGTTAATCAAGGGAGTAGAATCTTCCAGGTAAGAGAAGGAGGAGAAGCAAAAGATGAAGGGACCTAACTGGTAAAATGAGGAGAAATAGACCTAGTTTGGATGAAATTGAAACATGTTAGTAAAGAGTTTTATTTGTTAGCTGAACTCAAAGAATATAAAGTTAATCAAGGGAGTAGAATCTTGCAGGTAAGAGCAGGAGAAGAAGCAAAAGATGAAGGGACCCTAACAGGTAGTAAACTGAGGAGAAATAGACCTAGTTTGGATGAAATTGAAACATGTTAATAAAGAGCTTTATTTGTTAGCTGAACTCAAAGAATATTAAGTTAATCAAGGGAGTAGAATCTTCCAGGTAAGAGAAGGAGGAGAAGCAAAAGATGAAGGGACCTAACTGGTAAAATGAGGAGAAATAGACCTAGTTTGGATGAAATTGAAACATGTTAGTAAAGAGTTTTATTTGTTAGCTGAACTCAAAGAATATAAAGTTAATCAAGGGAGTAGAATCTTGCAGGTAAGAGAAGGAGAAGAAGCAAAAGATGAAGGGACCCTAACAGGTAGTAAACTGAGGAGAAATAGACCTAGTTTGGATGAAATTGAAACATGTTAGTAAAGAGCTTTATTTGTTAGCTGAACTCAAAGAATATAAAATTAATCAAGGGAGTAGAATCTTCCAGATAAGAGCAGGAGAAGAAGCAAAAGATGAAGGGACAGGTAGTAAACTGAGGAGAAATAGACCTAGTTTGGATGAAATTGAAACATGTTAGTAAAGAGCTTTATTTGTTAGCTGAACTCAAAGAATATAAAGTTAATCAAGGGAGTAGAATCTTGCTGGTAAGAGAAGGAGAAGAAGCAAAAGATGAAGGGACCCCAACAGGTAGTAAACTGAGGAGAAATAGACCTAGTTTGGATGAAATTGAAACATGTTAGTAAAGAGTTTTATTTGTTAGCTGAACTCAAAGAATATAAAATTAATCAAGGGAGTAGAATCTTGCAGGTAAGAGAAGGAGGAGAAGCAAAAGATGAAGGGACCTAACTGGTAAAATGAGGAGAAATAGACCTAGTTTGGATGAAATTGAAACATGTTAGTAAAGAGTTTTATTTGTTAGCTGAACTCAAAAATATAAAGTTAATCAAGGGAGTAGAATCTTGCAGGTAAGAGAAGGAGAAGAAGCAAAAGATGAAGGGACCTAACTGGTAAAATGAGGAGAAATAGACCTAGTTTGGATGAAATTTAAACATGTTAGTAAAGAGCTTTATTTGTTAGCTGAACTCAAAGAATATAAAGTTAATCAAGGGAGTAGAATCTTGCAGGTAAGAGAAGGAGGAGAAGCAAAAGATGAAGGGACCCCAACAGGTAGTAAACTGAGGAGAAATAGACCTAGTTTGGATGAAATTGAAACATGTTAGTAAAGAGTTTTATTTGTTAGCTGAACTCAAAGAATATTAAGTTAATCAAGGGAGTAGAATCTTCCAGGTAAGAGAAGGAGGAGAAGCAAAAGATGAAGGGACCTAACTGGTAAAATGAGGAGAAATAGACCTAGTTTGGATGAAATTGAAACATGTTAGTAAAGAGTTTTATTTGTTAGCTGAACTCAAAGAATATTAAGTTAATCAAGGGAGTAGAATCTTCCAGGTAAGAGAAGGAGGAGAAGCAAAAGATGAAGGGACCTAACTGGTAAAATGAGGAGAAATAGACCTAGTTTGGATGAAATTGAAACATGTTAGTAAAGAGTTTTATTTGTTAGCTGAACTCAAAGAATATAAAGTTAATCAAGGGAGTAGAATCTTGCAGGTAAGAGCAGGAGAAGAAGCAAAAGATGAAGGGACCCTAACAGGTAGTAAACTGAGGAGAAATAGACCTAGTTTGGATGAAATTGAAACATGTTAATAAAGAGCTTTATTTGTTAGCTGAACTCAAAGAATATTAAGTTAATCAAGGGAGTACAATCTTCCAGATAAGAGCAGGAGAAGAAGCAAAAGATGAAGGGACAGGTAGTAAACTGAGGAGAAATAGACCTAGTTTGGATGAAATTGAAACATGTTAGTAAAGAGCTTTATTTGTTAGCTGAACTCAAAGAATATAAAGTTAATCAAGGGAGTAGAATCTTGCAGGTAAGAGAAGGAGAAGAAGCAAAAGATGAAGGGACCCTAACAGGTAGTAAACTGAGGAGAAATAGACCTAGTTTGGATGAAATTGAAACATGTTAGTAAAGAGCTTTATTTGTTAGCTGAACTCAAAGAATATAAAATTAATCAAGGGAGTAGAATCTTCCAGATAAGAGCAGGAGAAGAAGCAAAAGATGAAGGGACAGGTAGTAAACTGAGGAGAAATAGACCTAGTTTGGATGAAATTGAAACATGTTAGTAAAGAGCTTTATTTGTTAGCTGAACTCAAAGAATATAAAATTAATCAAGGGAGTACAATCTTCCAGATAAGAGCAGGAGAAGAAGCAAAAGATGAAGGGACAGGTAGTAAACTGAGGAGAAATAGACCTAGTTTGGATGAAATTGAAACATGTTAGTAAAGAGCTTTATTTGTTAGCTGAACTCAAAAATATAAAGTTAATCAAGGGAGTAGAATCTTGCAGGTAAGAGAAGGAGAAGAAGCAAAAGATGAAGGGACCTAACTGGTAAAATGAGGAGAAATAGACCTAGTTTGGATGAAATTTAAACATGTTAGTAAAGAGCTTTATTTGTTAGCTGAACTCAAAGAATATAAAGTTAATCAAGGGAGTAGAATCTTGCAGGTAAGAGAAGGAGGAGAAGCAAAAGATGAAGGGACCCCAACAGGTAGTAAACTGAGGAGAAATAGACCTAGTTTGGATGAAATTGAAACATGTTAGTAAAGAGTTTTATTTGTTAGCTGAACTCAAAGAATATTAAGTTAATCAAGGGAGTAGAATCTTCCAGGTAAGAGAAGGAGGAGAAGCAAAAGATGAAGGGACCTAACTGGTAAAATGAGGAGAAATAGACCTAGTTTGGATGAAATTGAAACATGTTAGTAAAGAGTTTTATTTGTTAGCTGAACTCAAAGAATATTAAGTTAATCAAGGGAGTAGAATCTTCCAGGTAAGAGAAGGAGGAGAAGCAAAAGATGAAGGGACCTAACTGGTAAAATGAGGAGAAATAGACCTAGTTTGGATGAAATTGAAACATGTTAGTAAAGAGTTTTATTTGTTAGCTGAACTCAAAGAATATAAAGTTAATCAAGGGAGTAGAATCTTGCAGGTAAGAGCAGGAGAAGAAGCAAAAGATGAAGGGACCCTAACAGGTAGTAAACTGAGGAGAAATAGACCTAGTTTGGATGAAATTGAAACATGTTAATAAAGAGCTTTATTTGTTAGCTGAACTCAAAGAATATTAAGTTAATCAAGGGAGTACAATCTTCCAGATAAGAGCAGGAGAAGAAGCAAAAGATGAAGGGACAGGTAGTAAACTGAGGAGAAATAGACCTAGTTTGGATGAAATTGAAACATGTTAGTAAAGAGCTTTATTTGTTAGCTGAACTCAAAGAATATAAAGTTAATCAAGGGAGTAGAATCTTGCAGGTAAGAGAAGGAGAAGAAGCAAAAGATGAAGGGACCCTAACAGGTAGTAAACTGAGGAGAAATAGACCTAGTTTGGATGAAATTGAAACATGTTAGTAAAGAGCTTTATTTGTTAGCTGAACTCAAAGAATATAAAATTAATCAAGGGAGTAGAATCTTCCAGATAAGAGCAGGAGAAGAAGCAAAAGATGAAGGGACAGGTAGTAAACTGAGGAGAAATAGACCTAGTTTGGATGAAATTGAAACATGTTAGTAAAGAGCTTTATTTGTTAGCTGAACTCAAAGAATATAAAATTAATCAAGGGAGTACAATCTTCCAGATAAGAGCAGGAGAAGAAGCAAAAGATGAAGGGACAGGTAGTAAACTGAGGAGAAATAGACCTAGTTTGGATGAAATTGAAACATGTTAGTAAAGAGCTTTATTTGTTAGCTGAACTCAAAGAATATAAAGTTAATCAAGGGAGTAGAATCTTGCAGGTAAGAGAAGGAGAAGAAGCAAAAGATGAAGGGACCTAACTGGTAAAATGAGGAGAAATAGACCTAGTTTGGATGAAATTGAAACATGTTAGTAAAGAGTTTTATTTGTTAGCTGAACTCAAAGAATATTAAGTTAATCAAGGGAGTAGAATCTTGCAGGTAAGAGCAGGAGAAGAAGCAAAAGATGAAGGGACCTAACTGGTAAAATGAGGAGAAATAGACCTACTTTGGATGAAATTGAAACCTGTACCGTTCGAAAGTATCTTTTGATGTTGTCTAACCTAGGAGATGCTCCCTTCCCTACACATGTACCTCAGTACCACATGATGAAGTACCTCTATCAATTGCTCCACTCTGCACTGAGTCTGAGAAAGTGAGTGTATTGCTATGAGAGTTGGAGAATCACACAATCATACACTTCGACATCAAACAGGAACCGGTTCTGTTCTCCAAAGATAAAAAACATTAAACTGATTAAAACTTAGAAAAGTTCAATTGAATCTTACAGATTGTCAATGTTTACTGTACAAAACTCACAGGAATCTGGAAATTAACCTGATTTCATTTGACATGTGACTAAATTAAGAAGGGGGGCGGGCGGGAAACAATTGAAGAATGTATTAATTTTTCACACAAAATCCACCACTGTAGTGAACTATAAGACACCACTACTCTTAGAACTTACAGAAAATGTAAACATACTGCAATGTCATTTTAATATACATATTCAGATTAAACCATTCATGTTTTTTTCTTCAAGTGATGATGCATTTTTCTGTTTGTATTGCTGAAACATTCTCCAGGTGCTCTGTGTCCATGACTGTGCCTCTGTGTACCATGTGCCTCTCCTACTAGCCAATCAAGACGTCATCACGCTCCTCGGAGAACAGTTGAAACTGCAGTATCGCTTAAGTCACAAATCTGCTCTGAACAGATGGAAAGAGCTAGCCTACAGGTCTGTTGTTGTTGTAAACAATTACGAATGTAATAGTTGTCTTTAGGGATGCACCGGATCCAAATTTTTGGATCTGGCCGGAACCGGATTTTGCCGGATAGTACATGAAATCCGGCCGGATAAAATCCGGCCGGATAAAATCCGGCCGGATAAAATCCGGCCGGATAAAATCCGGCCGGATAAAATCCGGCCGGATAAAATCCGGCCGGATAAAATCTGGCCGGAACCGGATTTTTTCATTACACAAAAGAAAATCATTAATAAGAAGTAGAAGTATGAAACAAGGAGCAAATCTTAGGTGAGGTATACGCATGTTATAAAGAAGGTGAAATTAAGACCCCATTTATGAGATTAAATTTGACTTGAAGTGGTGTAATCTACATTCTTTAATAAAAAATACTGCATACTACCTACCTTTTTAAGGAATAATTCAGGCCAGATTTTGAAAAAGATTTGGCCAGATTTTGAAAAAGATCCGGCCGGATTTAAAAAAATATCTGGCCGTAACCGGAACTGGATAATTGCTCACTATCCGGCCGGATAGTCCGGCCGGACCGGATATCCGGTGCATCCCTGGTTGTCTTCCAAACGTGATCCACTGTAGATCGCATCAATCCGTAAAGCTGCAACTAAGCCCTAAGCCTGTAGTCAGAATTGCAAGATTTGTGTTGTGTCGCTTCAAATTAAACTTCACCTCATCCTACTAGGTACTATCTTGTAATAGCAAGGTTTAGTGTACAATTCATACACACCTATACCTCCGTCAGTAGGCTAGGCCTAGGGAGGGAGAGGTATGGGTACATTCATTGGGCCCATGTAAGTATTGAATAGAGGGTAATATATTCAGAAAAATATACAAATGCCTATGTACCATGAATTTTTGAAGATTGGAGAAAGGGGGCCTGGTGACACAATTATCTCAAGCAATAGACCTGGCTCAGTCACCTGGGGAAGGTATTGTCACTTGATACGTAAGTGTCATTAAGCAACCTTGACGATACTGTACAGATCGTCTGCTTCAGATATTAGAGAGGGATGGGTGGGGGGGTGTTCTCATTTGTTACCAGGAATTGTTGTGTGTCTCTACAAAATAAATCTGTACTCATGTTCACCCTTGTGGATTTGTACTAGCCGTTGTGGATTTGTACTAGCCGTTGTGGGTTTGTACTAGCCCTTGTGGGTTTGTACTAGCCCTTGTGGGTTTGTACAAGCTCTTGTGGGGTTTTTTTTTTGCATTTATTGAAACCAGTATAAATATAGCATATTTATAAAAAGGAGTACACATGTCAAACTAAAAATAAATAAATATGAAAACCATGATAGATAAGATGTTCAAATGGGTTTATACTCATATCAAGGGCATGTAAGAAATCTTGTACTATGCTGAAGATAAATCATACTTCAAAGTCTGCTTATGATTATGGTGATTTCTATTAGACCACTAGGTCAAAGGTCACGATGTTTATATGTCATTTGCGTTTCAGATTCGAAAATGCGACAAGAAGCGTCCAGATTGCCCTGGTCGGGAAGTACACAAAGTTGGAGGACTCCTACATCTCGGTGATGAAAGCTCTCTTCCACGCTGGATTAGCTTGTAACTGTAAAGTCCAGATAACGGTGAGTTATCGGACCTCTATCCTTGTTACTTTATCAGGATTGTCAGCAGAAGAAGGTGATCGCAGAGAAAAGTTGAGCAGTGTCTGCAACCTTTTCAAACCTCATATTGACTTGGACAAAGTGTATACATTTCAGAACTTTTAATTACAAAAATCTACAATTTACTCCACAAATGATCGCCATGCCTTGTTGGCTGTTTGTTGAACATTTTTTTGGTTCTGTAACAAGCCTGTTTAACGGCTTGAATGGTGCATCGTCTCACCGTGGTGAACAAGCCAAAATAATAAATGAAAAGGGAGGCTGGGGGGGGGGGGGAACAGAATGACAAGTGAGATATGTCCAGTCCAAACTGTCAGGCCAGAAGATTTGAGATATGACAACACTTTGGGAAGGCTTGGACCTACATAAGGGATAGTGCATATATATAATCCATGTTACAAGAAGTAAATGCAAATTTTATTAGGATTTTTTTTTCCTTCTCCACTTTCTTCCTTTCTGTCGCTTTGGATTCATGTTTTCCTCTTTTTGGCATTGCTTGATAACAGAGAATAGAGGCTGATGACCTAGAGGTTGAAACTCAAGAAAAAAGTCCAGTTACATATCATGAGGCATGGCAGAAACTATGCAAGAGCAAGTAAGCTTGAATTTTATGAGTTTTTTTAAAAATTCGAAATCAAGAACCTTAAGGCGATGGAAGGGCCCTTAATTCCAAGGCTTGTCTGTGGGACAGGCGTAACTCTAGTCCTGTATGACCCTAAGAACAAGCCTTAGTTGTGGTCTTATCATGGTCAAGCAATTGACGATCCCGATGTAAGTGAGGATTTGTGCGATAATTTAAAATGGTTAAACTATGTTAGGCTTTTCCCATGGTTTGTAATGTTTCACAAATTAAGTTTTTATTTACACATGTGATCAAACAAAAAGCATATCCTGATTCCTGAGTTAATATTAGGTACTGAACACTCCTGTTTACAATGATAATAAAATTGTGTTATAAACAATGAGGAAATATTCTGTAAATTTTGTTGCTACATTACAAGTGACAAGAACAGCTTGATGGTGAATTCTCTTTTCTTCTGCCAGTGGAGTCCTGGTGCCAGGTGGTTTCGGTTCCCGAGGCTGCGAGGGTAAAATCACAGCTGCAAAGTGGGCCAGAGAAAACAACATTCCTTACCTAGGTGAGACTTTCAGTTGAACTGTAGAATTTCCACTCTAATCTAGAGTCTAACCAGACATTTCACTCTAACCTTATCCTTATCTAACTGTAAAGATTGCACACTTATCAAGTCTAATTACAGAGATTGCCACCATTATCAAGCCTAACAGATTCGCTCTAATCTTATCTAAGTATAGAGAGTTCATTCTAAGCTTGTCTCACTGTTGAGATTATCACTCTGTTTCAGGCTAACTAGAGACTTTTCAATCAAATTTTATGTAACAGTAAATATTTTGCTCTAATCTAGTCTCTAGTCCCACTGTAGAGATTTCTCTCTGGCTAGGCTGTCTGTAGGGATTCCACTCTAGTCTTAAAACTATAGAGATTTCACTCTAATCTAGTCTAACTCTATAGATTTCTCTCTAATCTAGTCTAACTGTAAAGATTTCTCTCTAATCTATTCTAACTGTATATATTTCACTCTAATCTAGTCTAACTGTATAGATTTCTGTCTAATCTAGTCTAACTGTAGAAATTTCACTCTAATCTAGTCTACATATATATTTCACTCTAATCTAGTCTAACTGTAGAGATTTCACTCTAATCACATATCTGGGCTTACTGTATAGATTGTGCTCTAATCTAGTCAAACTATAGAAATTCCACTCCCAAGATTATCCAACTGTTTTTCTAGTTAAACTTTAGAGGTTCCATTCTAATCTAAACAGATTCTTGTCTTTAATAATATGGTTCCTCTCGCACCAGATCTTGCACCAAGGTAATCTACAGCAGAATATTGCAGATTAAGGATTCATTCTGTATCTATCTAAAACTTCCACATTTCTGATTAAGGTTTCCCATTTGTATGTTGTTTATATTGAAAAGTATTTCTGCTATTTAACTTGAATATATAGGCAATACATGTTCATGATCATTTATAAACCTGTCGAACTGTTTCATCAGTTGTTTCCATTCGTGGATGATGGAAGCAGACTCTGTAACCATCTCATTTTTCTTTCTTTTTTTGGGTCTTTTTTTAGGTGTCTGCCTTGGTCTGCAGATGGCAGTGGTGGAGTTTGGGAGAAATGTTCTAGGTTGGAAAAACTCTCATTCTCAAGAATTTGAGGAAGATATGAAGAAAGAAAACCCCATGGTACGGTTTTGATTAATTGAATAATCACTTTGTAGTGAAGATGGGAATACAGGCCATTTTCATAGATTAACAGACATTCTCATTTTCGTTTTATTTTTCATTGGCTTGTCGTGTATTAGTAGAAACAGATCAATACCGGCCATTAATGTCGGGATGAAATTTTATTGACCTTTTCGCTCTTTACTGCAAATTTTTCCGTGATAGATTATTTCTGTGTCTCTTGAGAAGGATGAAAATGGTTAAGTGAAACGAAGCATTGCTTGATGGTACCCTCAATTCAAACAGGCTCTTTTGATCACTTTATGCCACCATTAAATTTATGAAGACTACGCAAGTACTGACATTCCAAACCTGCCCAAACATGTTTATAGGCAGTTTTTAGTACCATAAAACCTTGTTTTTTGGGTATCATACAAGCTAAATTTTTGTAGCGCTGTAGCCGTATTTAGCATTTTGAACATTTTTGTCGCAATTTGATGGTGAACCATACTCAACTTGTCAAAGGCAAGGTATGGTACCTGCAAACTTAACTCTGGTACTTAAAGTCAACTGAAATTGCACCAGAAAAAAGAGAAAAAAAAGAGAGAGATAAATGAAAAACTTGGAAGGTGACTTGTACATGAAACATTAAAATATAAAATTTAATTTGTATTGGATTGGAAAGTGAATTACTATTTGACAAATGGGCCCATGCCCATCTACCATTTTTATCTCAATACATTACATGTATAGAGATATTGTAACAGTAAGTGGGACTCTCTCTTCTCTTAAAAATTTTTCAGCGTCTTCCAACAAAGTTCTTTTTCTCTGGAATTTCCAGAGCAAGAATATATCATATAGACCAACAAAAGTTACTATTTTTTATTCCAGAATTGTATCTCATTCTGTGACTTTTTCACCGATTTATGTCCAAATCGGGCCAATTTGGACTGAAAACACACTTTGGCAGACCTGTTTTGCACACGCTCCAAAACTTATGTTTTATGAAAGAGAATAGAATAGAACTGTCTTTCAACAGTGGTATCGTCTAAGATAGGGTCCTATGTATTATATATTTTATTAACATTTTAAACTTTCATTTGTTGTTTACAGGTAGGTATTAATAAGAATTTTACTACGTGTATATGACATTTTATGGCTTTTATTTGCTTTATTTGATGGTTAAATGATTTTTCTTTCTTAAAACAACACTGAGCTGCCGCCCCTACTATTAGTAAAAAGGTCCGTTTTTGATGATTAAGCCCCGCCCCCAAGTCTGTTTTGTAGCAGATTGGCTATGACTCATAACAGCTACACGAAAATGGCTACACTCGCGACCAATTATCTGTAGTGTAGTTAGGTAAGCGAGGTGTTAGTGTATTGCATGCTAATTACATTCTGTACTGCTGAATTCCATTTAAGGATAGTACTGGTGTTCAGGTAGCTTTTCAGAGCAAGGGCCATGATAAGTTTGTTTGATTGCCCTTCATGTATTTTGTATAATTACGTATACACATTCTTGTATTTCTGAAGGCTACTTACTGTAGGCCTAGTGCATTTAAAAAATATATATATATAAGCCTAGGCCTATTAGGCTTTCAGTGATAGCCACATTAGCATTGTACTGGTGTTCAAACAGCTTTTCCTAGAAAGGACCAGGGTAAGTTTGTTTGATGGGTACGTATAAAAGAGGAGCCGGCCATAGCATCACGACTTTTATAAGACTATAAAAATTGTATAAGGTTATGTTTTATTTATAAGGATATAAGATGTATAAGGTTATATGAAGTATGTTTAGCTTTCTTTTGAACCTGTAATGTTTGACATCAAATGTACAAAGAATTAAAATAAAATAACAAAATGGAGAGGAACTGAGGTGGCTATTAGGGGAAGAGGAGGCCACCCATCACTTGCATATAAAAACTTGTAATCTTCTTTTACATTATTTTTTTCCAAGTCATAAATCCATGAAATCTTCATGTCCAAAAATTGAGATGGAAAAACGTGGGTTGTTTTGATATCTAGAAATGGACACAGTTTTGATGGTAGTCACCACTACAGTAACATACATAGGTCAATAGGCCTAGCTCTCAAGGCAGGCATCAAGAATATGGTCGAGTTGTTCGCCTCTTCTAATTTGGCTGTTGTCATTGACGTCAAACTATATGACCAAAAAGTCCAACAGAGACTGACCTAAGATGAAGGATACCACATAAAAAACAAGTTCTTAGGTATTCTATGACATTACTAAACCTTGCAATGTCGTTCTTTCGACTAACAGGCAATGAGCGCTAAAGGCAAGACTAGCAGGATAAAGTGTAACCTGCAGAGACTATTCGTGGCAAAGTAGCAAAAATGCAAGTTATGTATTTGTTGTACCATGATTGATATTGATAATTGTAGAGACAGAGCAAAGATTTGAAATTAGGAATCAAAATTAAAACTTCCAGTATTGAGATACTGCATCATTGATGCTCTTGTTTTTCTTGGAAGAGGGGGGGGGAGAGGGGCGGTACTAAAAGTTAGCTTAAGACATTGTCTCTCTGTCTGCATGCATCCCTTACCTTTTACCGATGGTTTCCTGTGCTCCGCAATTTCGGTATCTACTGATTTTTTTGGTGTCACAGGGGGGTCCCAGTTTTTCCGAAAATTCCATACTCCACGTCTCGACTTAATTAACAGAGCTCTAAGAAATATTTGGAACCACAGTTTGAGGAGCAATCCAATCATGTTTAAACTATCTCTCGTATGACTGGGTTAGAAAGATTTCATCTCATCGGTTGGTTCTGTCGCTTTTAACTCTCAGATTATCGAGATGCCAGAGCACAACACTGGTCAGATGGGTGGAACCATGAGACTGGGGAGTAGAAAGACTCTCTTCAAGACGGAAGAATCTGTCATGTGTGAGTAAATTAACCCTGATGTCGTACAAGGGGTGGGGGTTGGTAACGATTCATCATCGTTAACCATTCAACGTTAGGATGCTAAAAATGACTCGGAGGAGCTTCTGATTAATATAAATTATTCCAAAACATAGGAAGAATCTCATTTTATTTGAGTTGCTTTGTCACAATGTTTTATCACAATGTGCAATTATGGTACAGAGTGTATATCAAATAATAGGTGAGGATACATATATATCTATATAAACATATAAAGATATATAGGGGGGCGTTGTGGTCAAGTGGTTAAGGCAGTGGACTTGTGATCTAAGGATTACAGGTTCCAGCCCTGGCCAGATCATTGCGTTGTCCTTGGGCAAGGCACTTTATCTCCATTGCCTCTCTTCACCCAGGTGTATAAAATCGGGACTTGCGAGGTGACTTGTAAATATAGTTGCGTGCGCCGGTTTGTGGCTGCACCCTATGGGAAGTCCCCCAGAGGACACATGGCTGTGGTGCACTGCTGTGCCCCATGAGAGATTGTTTGAATTGTGCACACTTTGGTTTGTAGGTGTGACAAGTTACCAATGATCAGGGTTAATTGTAAAGCGCATAGAACTTGTGGATTATGCGCTATATAAATAACGGCGTAATACTAATAATATATTGTTAGATATATATAGATATATTTATATATAAAATATATGTTATATCTGTGTGTGAATGTATATATAGATATATGTGAATGTATATGTAAAATATGTTGCTCTGGTGAGAAGAAGTAACAACAAATGGAAAATTAACTTCAAATTGCATATCACTGCAGACATTCTGCATTCGGTGTTGACTCTGTACATGTAAACACCAGATAATGATTTCACTATGAAAGAGTATGATTAGAATATGGATTTTATTGTTTATGAATATATTTTTTATGAATTTATATTGGTTCAGTGAGATTTTGTTTTCTTTTTCAATAACCACCCTCTTTACACAGTCTTTACACTCGCAAATTGTTTTTATTATTTATCCTTGACTCTTAGGGCATCTTTACAATAAAGTTGAATTTGTTCAGGAGAGACATCGACATAGATATGAGGTGAGGTTTCGATGCAGTGTCTGTAAGCATTTATCTACGGACGTCTCTGCCTGTATTGGCCTGATGTCATTCTCTTTCAGCTGTCGTTCATTCTATCTTCTGTTTATTGCATAGTAACAAGTGTATATTATTATGATTCAGTGCTTCATTTGCCCATAATGAAAAGATTTAAAAGTTAGTTTAATAATCTCAGTAAATCCAACTGTATTGAATTCCAACATTGATATTGTTTTCCTCTGTATCTGCGATGTGATTTCTTCCCACTGATTAGCTATATTTGTCATTCGTAACATTCTTGAAATATTAGACTGGTTATTAAAGGATTGGTTCAGGTGTTTGACATGTCTATTTTGTATGAAAGAGCACAAAAAGACAAAAAGAACTGTGAAGAAACTACCATGATAGCATGCTCTGTTAAGGAGATATGACACTTTGAAGATATCAAAATATCTTTGAAAACGACTGGTGTAGAAAGACTTACTGTGAGGGTGTGACGTCACATCCTCACTTCCTTAACATTTGTGTATATTTTTCTTTAAAAATTATTTACATTTTTTAACACATTTGAAAATAGTATAATCAAAAATTCTTCAGATGTTTAATCTCAAATACTTCCTTTGACAAATATGAGATCTCCTGACATATCTTTTGGTTGAGTCATGAAATCTCACAAAATATTTAGAGAAAATACAAAGACTTTTCAGGAATGTGAGGATGTGACATCACAGCTAGTCAGATTTCAGCAGTTTCTACACAATCTGATTAAACTTAACACTTGAATATCTCTTTAACCGAAAAAGATATTTGAACAGTTTTTTCACCATTGTGTTTCTTTTATTGTCCTCTTTCATATAACATAAACATGTATGACAACTGAACCAATCCTATAAAAAGTGGAAACTGTTTTGACAGTGGCCATGTTTGCATGACTGATTTTTTTCTTCTTGATTTTTTCAAAGGTTAATCCTCAATTTGTGAAAGATTTGGAAACAAAAGGGATGAAGTTTGTCGGTCACAGTGAAGACGGAGAACGGATGGAGATCATGGAGCTTAAAGGTACTGTATACTCCCCACACGCAACTCTTTAACAACTAGTTGTAGAAAATCCCCCAGTGGCCAACATGCTGGTTACAATGTGCATATATTTACATATTCATTCATTATTACTGTAGCATATTGTTATACAACATATCATAACAGGTGATGTACCCTTGTGCTTTTAGCGTTCTAGATTTCGTACCTGTAATGTTTTAAAGTGGTAAGTTGCAATAGACTTCCAATAATCCATGTTAGCTTAATGGAAAGCTGTTCCACCTTTAGAATCACCTAACTATGCGATAAAGTACTCAGGATATACCTTTAGTGTCTCAAAAATGCTTTTGTTTGCTGTTAAAAGTTGCTTTCAGCAAAGAGAATATCAAAGCTGTTTTTTGGGAAGTTTAAAGATGTGCTCGTCGTCATCAACAGGTCATCCATACTTTGTTGGCGTTCAGTACCATCCAGAGTACCTCTCTCGTCCAATGAAGCCTGCCGCCCCCTATCTGGGTCTCATCCTAGCAGCTACGGGTAAGCTGTCGAACTTCATCACCAACGGCTGCAGGATGTCCCCGAGAAACGAGCACTTTGACTTGGAATATTCGGATACGGAAGAGGACCTCCCTGAACTCACAAGTTCGCCGTCTTAATCCGAAGAGAACCTTGGTGGACCTCAGCGAATTGCCGCATCTCAATGAGGTGCCCTACTGTGAAATGTACCTTGGTGGACCCCACTGCCCGCGAATTGCCGCACCTCAATGGGGGTGGACTACTGTGAAATGTTATCTGGTGACAATAGATATACTGGAATTATGGATATTTTGTAAGTGCCTTTACGTGTCAAATCGTTCAACATTATTTAGGTTTACTCAACTATCTCGTGATTGTATCAAGTGCCATTTTCACGGTAGACGTTTTCATTGACGACCAACTGGAAGCATCACACTCCATGGGTACCGTTATTGAAAGGATGCATTTGCTTTATTAAAAACGAAAAGATTCTCGCACAAAAGGGAAATGCCAACTTATAGGAACATTCTAGAACACGTACAGGTAAAGATGGGTTTAAAACTGCTTTCAGTTAGTCAAATATTGAGGCCTTTTTTTAATTTCGTGGGGGAAGGAGGTTTGTTCGTTTCATGAGGAAATGGGAGAAGAGGTAGGGTCACAGTATAGTCCCTTAATGCCCTGGTATTCAAACAATTTTTGCTTTTGACCCCATTTTCCACCTTCATCACCTTGAAGACCCTCCGGCTGCAGATGTTGTGGACTGGGGAAGGGGTGGGTGTATGGGAGGAGATATCCCTCTTTCACTTGAGAAATCTTTGTATGATCAAAGTGCTAAATGCGATTTGTATGTTGCAACTTTTGAAGTAATTTATGGTCAAGATTTTGTTTAACTGTTTATTTACCACAAATATCAGCAATTTAATTTTGACATCCCTCCAAAAAATGTCGCTCTCTCATCTTTGAATACCAGGGGCTTAATAGTTCAACTCGTGTACATTGAAATACTGGTATCCTGAAATTCCACAAAGTGTCAGGGTTGTAACATGAACTCGATTTGCACTTTGTGTTTTGTTTTAATGTTTGTTTAGTTATGTTTAACTATTTAGTTAACTATTTAGTAAATGTTGAATTTATGTAGACCATTTCTGTCATTTTTTCTTCTTTGTTGAAATACTTTCAAGTGCTTGTATTATTGCTTCAAGGGTTTCTCATTTTAATATAAGTTTCATGTGAATGCATGCTTCCGTATTTCTTGAGAAGATTTCTGGATTGAATTGCTTATATTTAGGCAAATCGGTTGATGGATACCCTAAATTCAACCTGTTGCATTTTTCACTGGAAACAGAGTAATACTTCTGCCTTTCAATTTTCTTGCAATCTCATTAGGATATTAAGATGTCGTATCTTAATATTTGAATATCTCAATGTTCAGATAATGATATACTTAAAAAGAGGGAAACCAAAAATTCCCCCCAGAAAAAAAAGTTAATGTCATATTGTTGGTTTGTTAAGTAAATTTATACATCTCACTGTTTAACTAAGTCTCATGAGCCTGGATTCTCTTGACAGTTGTAGAGAACACACATTTTCAGAAACTTTGTTCTCACATACAGGATTGGGTTATTTATAAGTTGGGCAAGTTTTATATCTATATATATATAAATATAGAGATATATATATATATGTATATATATATTTATATATATATATATATATATATATATATATATAAATATATATATATATATATATATAGATATATATATATATATATATAGAGATATATATGTTGATACTAGATGGGACTAGTGGAACACTAGTAGTTGTAACTCGGAGTTCCACGCTTTATAGCGATCTTCAGACAACTCTTCAGACCGCTCTGTCCAATGGACATAGAGCACTCTGCGCCAAGATAGACGCCAACCTACTCTATAGAGATATATATTTATATATATATAGCCATATATGGATAGAAATTTGCAAGGTTTGTTGTGTTATTGATTTGCATGTTCAAAAACGTTAAGTGATTGGTTAGATACAGTTACTGAAAAACAGGGTATATCTAATCTTGTAAAACACGCAAAATCAGTGAATTATATTGCGAAGAAGGTTACAGCAGACAAGGAATTATCTTCAATCAAGTTGAATACCAGCAGAAGATATTCTTGCAGAATGGCACCCCAAAGCTGGTCTGCTTGGCTAATCTTGTCCACTGATTTTATTTTTGTTAGCATGTGTGTGGCAGTTAAAGTAGTAATCCCTTTAATCAGTTGTCTATTCAGCGATGCAGTCCTAAAAGTCAGAAGAATAGGTCGGCTTCATTTTCTTACTTGCTCTCACAAAATGCTCCGTTCGTGCTGAAATTTCCCCCAAAAGTCTTGTATTGATGAATTGCTGAATATGTAATTCTACTTTTTCATCATTTGGGTTGAAAAAAAAGAAAGAATGGAAAAATTGTAAAATTCTCCTGGAATATGAGAAATATCAGTAAGGGGTTCAAACAAAGTCTTAGAAAGAACCTTTGAAAGAATTAATTTGATACAGGGTCCATCTATTTCTATTTCCTTGCACAAATTTATGTACATATTTTGGGGGTATACTATATATATGGTGAGATTAGATAGCATTCAAATAATCAAGAGTACAGTCTTGATATATTATATATGTTATAGTCTAACAATATAATTATAATCTGACTGCAAGCAATGTTTCTCTAAGCTTTTTCTGGGTTTTCAATAATTTAACCCGTTAAAAATATGGTAATTGCTCCTTAAAGATCGCAATGAAAATGACATCGGTTCCTCAGTGCATGGATTTAATAATGTTAATTTGTTGTTTTATAAGTTCTTATAACTCAACCAAAACATGTTGTTTTAACCATATGTAAACAACAGAGCATACTTGCATGATATTTCAACACTACTTAACCTCGACAAATTTGTAACTTATTATAAACAAGTCATCTGAGGCCATCAAAGTCTGTGTATTAGACTACATAGTCCAGCCACTTTCACTGATGATCTTCAGTTGTTTAAAGGGTCATTTTTTCAAGAAATTAAAAGTGTTCTAGAAATGCAACCCGGACTGACAGAAGTGGGGGGGGGGGAGGGTTCTCGTTCTACAATGTATCAAAAATTAATTTTGTTTCTATAGTCATCCTTTACATGAAAGGATTGTATAAAGTGAAACGCTGCATGTGGTACTGAAACAGTTTGTGGTCTTCAGAAAGTTTGGGTACTCGTCTACGAACAAGTGATTTATTCAACTGAATTTGAGCATGTTCGAACAAAGGTGTAACCTGAAGCCTTAGTTGAAGAAATATGAAAACAGTTCACTTTGGGAAACTGCTATTGCATAAATGGACTTATTACCCTTGTTGTTATTGATGGTACACTCTGATTGGGCATTTGTCTACAGTGTGTAGTATGTATAACATGTCTAATATTGCCGTTTTACATGTAATGACTTCTGTAAAATGGTTATGGTAACATCTGCAAAATGCATGCTCCCTCCTCACAACCCCCCACTGTCGGCCCCCACACCTTATCCTATCACTTGAATTAGAGGGACCATTTCAAAGAAAAGAATATTAAGTCTTTCTTGGCTGATATGCCTATATGATATTTACAGTTGGCAAAAAAATATATATTTATCAAGTCAGGGTTGCTCATTCATAGTTGAATATCATTCCATTTTTGTTTATTTTTGAGAAACTGGATCTACCTTTACCATGCCCCAACTAATACAATAATTTCAAATGCCCCCCTTCCCTCTCTTCCACCCAAATGCAGACTAATAAAAGGGCTTTAGAGAAAATATCAGAATTTTCTGCCAGTATTGAGGGGGGGTGGGGTGTTAAAGGTGCTTGGGAGAGGGGGTGGAATATGGTATCTGAAAATATGAGGATCAAAACTTTTCTGTGAAGTTTGTATATATTTCAATGTGGTTTTCAGATATTTTCTTTGAAATTCAAATCAGTTCTTGTTTTGTGTCTCTTTCAATATTAAAAGAATGCATTAAATAATCTGAAAATCAAACCATTATTTTGTCCTATTATATTGTCCTATTTTTCAATGATATGTACTTGCCTATTGGCTTCCTGAAAGTGTCTGCTGTTGGCCAACTGAAAGCCTTGTAGGTAGTGTTGACCAATCACAAGCCACGGAACACAATTTTCAGTGTTGTTGAAATCCACAATTGTGACTTTCTGCAGGGTTCACAGAAGCCACGTACATGCGGGCTCTATGCAGGATAAGTTAAAGCAGAAGTAATATAGTTTGTGGTAAAATGGACAGAACATCGCTGGGTCTGGAGAGTAATAGTTGGGTGAGAGTCGAAGATATTAAAGCAGATGTTCTAATTAGTATGGGATGCTGATGAGAAGGCATTGAAAATGGGCTGCATGGGTGTGAGCTCCTCGAGTGCAAAATGTACACATATGATATATAGGCCTATATATACAAAATGATGCATCATTTAGAACTAGACAATCATGTGCTATTATTACAGGTCTGTTTGCATAACAAGCACTACCATACTTTGACATAGAAACACTAACAACAGGACACCTGGTAGTAAAAGACTAGTTGTAAAATTCAGCTCAGTGTAGGTCTGCTGTTTCGCCTTGCCGAAATACTTGAATAAGGAAAAACTCCAGTTGGAGTGTGTTTTCTTTTCTTTCACACAATAGAATCCTAGTGTATTCCAACCAAAATGGCCTTACCCTGTCTTAAACACATTCCTATCTTTCCGTCCCCAACCACCCCCTTCCCCCCTCCCCCAAACCCCCTACTTCGTTCCCTCTACCAACTTCCGTTCCCAGATCGTCCATCCACGAGCATCGTATTTTACAATCTACGCGTGAAAAGCGGTTCTTATATAGCGCCACCTTTTCGGCGACCTGAGTGACTAGTGGCGAAACATAGGAAATCCTAGATTCGCATTCGTGCTATGTAAAATTGTAAATGTCTTGTGACCTTCAGATTAATGGGCCTAGTTTTAGCCACCTATGGCTAATTTTGACTCCAGTAAGATGGCGGCGGCTAGTCCGATGTTAAAGGTATTCTCAACTCTTCTGTCATTCTCTTTTAGGCTGTAGCAAATAAGTTATATCAGGTTTTATAAGCAACTGGCACTGTATACTTTGTTTGGTGTAACTTAGGCTTTTGGAAGTACTGTAGCCTATATGCCAAGGGCTATGTGTCGCAGAACCCATTCGCTCTGCATTATATTATAATGTCGCCTAATCACAATGTCTGTAACCTTCACAGTGGTAGGCTTAGGCCCAGCCTTTAAATCTTCCAATGAAATCACTTAACAAAATAATATCAGGACTAAAATTTGACACATATAGTTCTTCCCAGACATTGAGGAGTAGTTAATTCTACAACTAGCCAAGGCTTATATTGTCTGAGAGATGCAGAAGGGCTACAGTACTAGGCCTATAGGAAGTAGGATGATTAGTTCCTTAAACTTGGGTGTTCCTTATTATAGGCGGTTACAGCTGCTGAATCTCACCACAATGGAGCTTAGGAGGTTACAACTAGGAGGGCTACTACTACTAGGATGATTATTTCCTTTAAAGGATGTTCCTTATTATAGGCCATTACAGCTGCTGAATCTCACCATATTAGAGCTTAGGACTAGGAGGTAAAGTCCTGCATAAAATCCTGCAGGATCCTGCAGGATTTATGTCAGTATTTGGCCACATCCTGCATGCTTACATATGAAGGATTCCTGTACATGCATTATGGAATCCTGCATGCATATGAAGGATTATTGTATGCTTGGAAGGAATCCTGTTCCATCTATAGGATTCCTGCAGGATTATTGCAGGATTTTTTGTATCTACGTGGTGACTTGATTTAGGTTTTAAAGATTTTGTATGGTTTTGACAATTTATCCTTCACTGACTTTTTCAGGTGTGCTAATTTAGTAGTTGTACCAGAGGTCCATTGTCTTAAAATCCAGAAGTTACAAATTAGGATTAATGTTCGGCATAAGTTTTCTTTCTAATAGGGTTGTGAAGGAGTGGAATGATTTGCCTGAGAAAGTTGTACTTGCAAGTAGTTCGAATGCTTTGAACAAGCACTTTTAAAGTTGTAATAGGGTCTGATTTTTTTTCTTCTGTCTTTTTCTCTCTCCTATGCTATAGGGTCCTTGATAGGGACTTGAGTGTCCTTTTTTATCCTTTTTTTCTACTAATCTAAACTAACTAAAAGTTATTGTAGATAAGCCAAGGCTAGATGTCTGTGGAAGAGTGACTGTTTTATGAACTGACTTGGATAATTTTCTATTTACATTTGCAACAATAAACATACTTATACAATGGAAATTAAATAGCAACCAAATACCAGCATTTCACAATTGAATATTTTACAAAAGAAAGGAAGACTTGACAGAAGAGATGTTTATCAAATGGGCAAGCCACTGAATGAAACAGAAACAAAGAATGTCACAGAGCAAAAACCTGTCTGTTTACAGCATTGCCATTGTTGCATATATGTGTAACAGACATCTCTTTCTCCTACATTATTGTTTTGAAAATGGATTCTCTATTCCCAAATTTTTAAAACTATAAAACTCAATATTGGCTGCTATGTTTATCTTTACTTTTTACATCATAATTGTCAGGAAAAACAAGATATAAACTTTGATGCAGAATGGGTGGACATGAAACCAACAGTCTTGAAACTCCTAAGGCAAGAAAATGTAAGCAGAGCTGAATGGCAAGACTTATTTTGGTGAGTTTTTCAATCATTTTGATACCATTATTTGGGAATATATTCTTGATTGGAACATTAGTGAATCTGTATATTTTATAGCTGCAAATTTAGTTGTGTGTTTCAACAATTTATTCCAGCTGTACACAACAACATTCACCCAAATTTACTAGTGAAATTTTCTGTTATTTTATTCAAAAAATTGCAACAAACTTAAAAAATGAATGACATCAATAATTCTAGCCCTGAATTTCATATGCTTATCAAAGCTACTGTAAGTAATGTTTAATATAAAACTGTCTGAGGCTTACAGTGATTATTGTGATGTTTGTTTTGCAAAATGGCATACTTTCTCAAGATTTGAAAACTGGGTTATGACAGTGTTGCAAAAACCAATAATATAGCTCATGTCATATTATATTTAATAATGAGAGTAATTAAGCTGTATGTGCAACCATCTGTTTTAAGGGATCATCTAAGTTTTGTTCCCAAACATCAGTAATTTAGATTCTATCAGAGTATATTTTATAATGAATGTGGTTTAAAAATACAGCTAAGTTTTTTTTTCCAAAACCTAACACCCATCTTTGAAATGAAAGCCTCCTTAATGTTATTATCAATTTTATTAAAGAAAAGCAATTGTTACAAAAACTTGACTGCTTGTGAAAATTGTGAGTAATCTGTTAACAATAGAGTTTACACATGACACAGACCATGGGTTTTGTTATGTACATAATCTGTTGAATTTCAGCAACGGTTTTCGAACAAGACAAATACGATGTAAAGTTTTTACAAGGTGTGGACAATTTTTGCAATTTTAGACAATTTACAACCAGATACATTTAGGGAAAGGAAGAAGTGTGTCTCATGGTAACCCTCACATAGGTTTACATTCACACAGCCAATCACACCTGCTGTAGCTTACAAATTTCCAGGTGTTCTGCTTACTTTACTACAATATATATGTCACCAAAACAGAACTGGTATTGTTCGATACAGGTGAAAATCGCCTACAGTGGAATTACGACCTTCCTTACCGGTTCCGATCCTCTGGACATACAATCAGCATCCATATCCTAGCAGTTAGGGTGTCAGCATATAATGCGGGAAGCCCGGGTTCGAATGGAGGCTGGGAGTTTTTTCTCTGTTCTGGATTTTCCAACTCCAACTACAATTTCAAATAAATGTATATATGTAATTATAAATTGAAATAAGAGTTTGGTATATACACCTCCGAAAGTGCTCGATTCTGTTAAAGAAGAGCCTGTATATAGATAATGATTATGGATGGAGTTTGTCTGGACTAGACAGCAATCGTACAGTTGCAGACAGACTGTATCATACACACATACAATATACATGTGCATATATATATATATATATATAAATGCATATATCAATAATTTTTATCTACATGTCTTCAAATACCTACTTCTTTCTTTTTCTACCTTTTTTTTCCAGGAAAGTTTACAATGTTTGCATGTGGGATGAGAAATGTCTACCAAAAGTCTTGGGTGCACTGCAGCAGGAAATCAAAAGTTTTGTATTACAAGTTAAGGAGGTAAGAGCTGATTCGAACCAGGTTTGGAAATTCCTGGAACAGTAGAACGATTGTCATTTATGAAGTGGAATTTGTGGGAAATGTTCGGATGGAATATCTGATGTGACAAACACTTTTAATTAATAGTTATTCATTGAAATCCAGAATTAATGATGTCATTATATTAGTGTTCAGCTTATGTTGCCTTGAGGATGGTGGGGGAGGGGGGAATGGGGGGGGTGTAAGGGGACAAAGGAGGTTAGAACTTTTCATAGCATTCACTCATGCAGTAATGTACAGCTTTGTTGGTTTACATTGGGATCAAAATTTCCTTTGAATTGCAGGCTTTTTTTGAAGTGGATTGTGCTTTTGTAAAGTTTGAATTTACAGACACAGCAGTACTGATGTATTTGATTAGTTTCATAGTACTCTGGTTAAAGTGGAACGATAGTGACAGAAAAAAAATCTCTCATTTTCATATATAATGTAGTTCATATGTTACCAAGCAATCCATTTTTTTAATTTTCCAAATAGCACACCGGAAAGTTATAAAAAAGGGAATTATAACGTGGTTTTTTCGTCTCCGTAATTTAGGAATTTGCAAACACTGAAACGACCTTGAACAGCCCTCAGGTCAGTGAATGACGTCACTGTGATGATCTTTTCTGTTGTGAACTGTTCAGTACGGTGCTGTGCGTGCATTTCGTGTCAGCATAACTGTTATTTTCCGGCGTAATGTTCAAGTCATAAATAGATAATGAATATCATGGTGTTGCTTGATTTCTTCACCACGTGTTTACAAGTTTGTTTTTACGAAATTTGCGGCGATTTCGCAACGATTTCCCAATATCTGAAGAGGTAACTCGCAAGCTGACCCAAAGTAACGTAAATCTCAAGATCACGTTTTTGGCGGGTTTTATACAGAGTGATGTATGAATGTGCTCACTTACCAGTCAAACTGGCACAATAACAATAGTGATGATAGTCTCACGCCTAAACGTAGATTAGTATAACATCCGAAAGAAAATCCAAAGTTCTAAACAAAGTAGATTCGCTTGTATGCACTAGGCCTACTGTAAAACATAAACGTTCCTTGTTCCGTGCGTCATTAAATCCAACAGAAAGGTTTCATTGAGCTTGAAATACAACCGCATTTGAACTCAATCGAGTAGTTAGTCTAGCTCGAAAACTTTTCTCACTACATGCAATGCCTTTTGCGTTTATTCACATGCATGCCTCGTGGTTTGGGCTTAGGAGGAATCGTAATCTAGCCCAACTTCACGTAGGTCCGCAAACGGTACTTTCACACTGTGCAAACATAAGTGACAGTGTGCGCTACCGTATAGTAATACTTACACGATGTTTTGTTTCGCTCGAGCATACACATATTTCCTATTCGTATTACATTTAAAGTGGTTTGGAGGGTATGAACACATCTCTGCCCAAAAAAACTGCCTAAGCGACGTCCATGCCCCAATTGAAATTTGCACGTTGATTCTCTCCTCACATAGTCATTAGGTTGTTCACGTCTGACATGTCTTCCAATTCCAACACCTACTGTTGCATTTATCGGGATATATATAAATAATGCGGCATAAAAGCATCAATCTTTCAAACTTTTTTTACTTTAGTGACCTTGCCACACGCAAATTTCAATTTGGCCCGAGATGGCTCTATGACCGATTATTCCGTAATTTACATTGGGGCAGTCAGCTTCACTTAAACGACAAGAAAAAGCAGGAACAATAACACCTTTGTTTCAAGCAGTGTATCAAATCTCCTCTCTTCCCTTTCAATGTTACGTTTACGTTTAAGTTAAAAAAAAATCGATGAGGGGCTATCGTATCCAGAGTTTCCGATATCTCTCTCCACTTTTTCCGCTTGGAAAATTGAAAAAACTTATTGTAGAGTCCACATTCGTTCTGTTGCATCCCCCTACAACGCAATTTCTTGGCATTTTGCTAGTGGTTTAAGTTGTTTGTCGAGTCCAATACAGAGTAGGTTGCAACTAAACTTACGCACTAAGTGCACACTGCTGAAGTACACTTCACTTTGTTATCATCAAAATGACGTCACATGTCACTGTAGATCACGTGATCATCAAATCGCTTTTCGCGAAAAGCCCAATTTTTGTTTAAAAAATCAACGAGTTTAGGAATTTTTTTAAGGCCTTTCCCAACATCGGATTGACTTGAATTTTCACATGTGTAATATGGAAACCAACTAGAATACTCTTGAATAAAATCGTATTTTTTCGTCGATGCTGAAAAATCACTATCGTTCATCTTTAAACTTATTGTTTCTTGCAAAAGGCAAGCATACTTTTCAACAACCTTACAACCCTTTTCCTTTTCAATGTTAGTCCCTAGAAGAGGTTATTACGAGTATTAAACACAGTTAGTAGAATGTTATGTATATTATTTATTTATCTATGTTTATGGGAGCGGAATTTTGTAATCTTTCAGAAAGTGGTCCACGATCAAGATGAGAACGCCCTCCTCCGTGCCTACATTCGTGAATGGAGTAAATATTTCACGCAGAGTACATACTTGCCTATGCCCTTCAATGCTCTGGAGAAGATGTTAGTCAGCAGTAAAGATTCAACAAATAACCAACAAAAGAAAACAAGTAAAGTTGAAGAAGATTCTGAAGTCAGAAAGGTAAAAAAGAAACTCAACTTACCTGTCCCCATATACTTGAGTGCACTCCTTTTTTTACCATCACTCGCTATCGATCTGTCATTTCAGAGCTCAGTGAATGTTCGACGCCGGCATTTTATCAAGAGACGGTGCAAGCGAGAAAACCGCTTTTTGAGAGTCCGAAACAAACTCTCTTAAATATGAACATTGTGTACATAATAATCTGTGTATGTGTATGAACAAAATTTTCCCTTGAGGCGTTGCAAGGACCAATTATACAAAAACTAAACAATGCAGTTTTATGTCATTTTACAGATCTGCTAACGTTTGCCTCTTGTCTTCCAATTTCATTTGCATTAATCTGAACTGTTTTGTTTTTTGTTTTTTTCTCCACGTAAATCAGAACATGTTGGACTTTTGGAATCTTTACATCTTCGATACCATAAAACAGCCACTGAAAGACAGAGCCATGGCTTTACTCTATAAGGAGAGGAACAGTGAGACATTTGATAAGCAGCTGATCAGCGGAGTTAGAGAGTCGTTTGGTAAGCATTTACACACAGTTACCAGGGAATTAAAGTTATCCGGTGTTGTAAAGCAAAATGCTATGCATAATGGACAAATTTGCTATACAAGTGCACATATGTATACACCAGTTGTTGTACACAGGAACACATAGTACTTTATAAGAGACCAAATTCAGAGACTTCAGAAATGCTACACAAAAATCTGATCCCTAAATTATTCCCTGTGTACATGTCAATTACATCAATAAATTAGTTCTGGGGGTTCCAACCATTTAGAACTTTTTGATACTGTAAGTTTTATATCTTTTAGCACATCCCACCCCTCAAACCCCCCCCCCCCACACAAAGAAATTTGAATTACAAGAATGGCTCAAAGGGAGAGGTAAAGTAACTGCAAACTACACTATGGTATAGGACATGGGTCCTCAATTAAGGTGAGTTTAAGGCTCAACGAGGGCCAGAGAGAAACATTGGTTGCAGCGAAGGGCCAGGGAGTACCAAACCTCCTGACCATACCTATACTGAATAAAATGAAAAGATACAAGCTTGCAGTTATGTATGGTACTCAACACCAACGGCCCTAGTAGGCTGCATAGTGCATACCCGACTAGTCCAAGAGTGTGGTCCGATATTTTCTTTGCGGTACAGATTGAAATCCTTGACCAGCTGGATCTGGCTAGAAGACCACCTGTTGAGAATCCCAAGTAGAAGAGATTTTTATCATCCAGATTCTTTCATATCAAGAAAAAACAAATCTGTGTCCTGATAAACTAGAGTTTGCTGTTTGTAAACATTTTCATCTTATATTAAAATATAATTCACATTGAGTCAAGTGAAATTTTGATCTTTATTTGTTGTTGTCGTAATTAAATATATTTTGTAAGAAGTTGGCCATGGCAATATGATTGAATGGTCATTTGTAGTTAAATAGAGGTTTCCAAAATATAATCTGGAATGAATGGTTGGATGTTTCTTTTTTCAGTAAATCTCTGCTCGAATTCGGAAGACAGGCTGCAGATTTATCGAGAGAGTTTCGAAGCAGCTTACCTTGAAACGACAGAGTCATTTTACAAAACTCAGGCACCAGAATATCTGGCAGAAAATGGGGTACAGAATTATATGAGATATGTAAGTACCAATGGTAGAATGGGGTACAGAATTGTATGAGATATATTGTACCATTGGTAGAATGGGGTACAGAATCATATGAGATATGTAAGTACCATTGGTAGAATGGGGTACAGAATTATATGAGATATGTAACTACCACTAGTAGAATGAGGAACAGAATTAAATGAGATATGTAAGTACCATTAGTAGAATGGGGTCCAGAATTATATGAGATATGTAAGTACCATTGGTAGAATGGGGTACATAATGATATGAGATATGTAAGTACCACTGGTAGAATGGGGTACAGAATTATATGAGATATGTAAGTACCATATAATGGGGTTCAGAATTATATGAGAAATGTAAGTACCATTAGTAGAATGGGGTACAGAATTATATGAGATATGTAAGTACCATTGGTAGAATGGGGTACAGAATTATATGAGATATGTAAGTACCATTGGTAGAATGGGGTACAGAATCATATGAGATATGTAAGTTCCATTGGTGAATGACTGACTGGTGTGTGTCTCCCAAGGCAAAGGTGTGTTTTACTGTTTACAATATATGCACATCGGTTATTCCTACCAACATCCCAGTGAAAACTTTGTATTAGCCAATAGGTTTTCTAATCACATGCAGTTTATTAGCAAGTTTTGCATTGCCGGCTCTTTGTCCCCACAAGATAACTTCGATATGAGCTTGAGACAAATAGAAGTTGACTCTTCGTGTTAAGTTAGCCAATGCTACATCCTTTCTTAGGGGGTCATGACTATTTCTTTCAAATGTTAGTAGTCTTAACATTTTAAAAAGTCATTTTCCGGGTGCCGAGGGGGGGGGGTTGGGGGTGTTTGACTCCGCAAATTCAAGTTGATGGTCGGATTTATCAGAGATTGAAAGAGTTGTAAAATATTGGAATAAAATGCTGGTTGAAGTTTGAACATGAGTGACCATTATTATACTCTCTAGCATATTTTGGGCTAAATACTGATGACTTTAAAAAACTGATACTATTTTGTAACTTTTTTTTAAATCCTACAGGCAGATGAAAAACTGAAAGAGGAAGAAGAGAGAGCTCTAAGGTACTTGGACACTGGCAAGGGAAGCAATTCTTTGCAACTGGTGAGCCTTACCTCATCTGTCTTGGCATTAGCACTTGTAATACACAAAGTATTACAAGCCACCATGACTGTCCCTCCCCCCCCCCCCCCAACTCCCTTAACCTGCTTTCAAATATTAGCAATCCCTTTCCTCACTATCTGCATATTCATATTTCCTTCTTTTTCCTGTTCTCTTTGCAACTTGTAAAGTTCATCGTAGACTAGATCCTTATATTGCATTATATGATACAAATCGCAATAGGCTCCCAACAAGAATCCTGCGCACAAGAAATTTAACCAATTAGGGACAAACTCTTCCACAAGAGTGAGAAAACCTTTTTGTGTTGTTGGAAGTATAATTTCAGGCTTCTTCCAAGGGTTGCCTCCTATGATAAACAACCAGTGGCAATCGCAAAGTAGGGGACAATGGGAAGGGGAAGGGCCTTCTCACCTCCATTATCAGTTGGAGGGCTTTTACTTTCATTGGTGGAAGTATTAGACCACTCTATAAGGCCCAGGACACCCTTCCATAAAGGTTCATGCTGCTACCTAAATCCATTGGAACCATTCCCCCTCCCTTACCCCCATTTTCAAATCCTGTCCATGTCAATTCAACCAGGTTTTTTTACTTCTAATATGGAGGTATAAAGGATCTGTTTTCCAATTTTTCCATTCTGTCCCCCAGTTTTGGCTTTTGGTTACCCCTTGAAAAATACAGATTGTAACAAACCATTGCGAACCCTCTTTCCAATATTAAAATATATCAACACCCTTCTTTCTATCTTTCTTCGTCATTGTGTAATATCTTCGCATTTTCCTTTCTTCCTTTCTCTCCACAGCTGGTACAAGCGTGTGTGAATGTTTTAGTGAAGTCTTTCAAGGATGAGATACTCAGAGAATGTGCCCCGATGATAAAAATCAACGAAACAGCGAGTGAGTCATCCCGTCATTCATTTATCGTCTAGGCTTTCCCCGTCTTGTGAATGATGGAAATATGGAAACAAGACATTATTTAACACAGAATTAATTTGTTATTTTTTTTTATGTACAACTTAGAAATAGTTAATTGCTCTCTCAACAGACAGTTTTTTTTGATAATCTTACAACTGCTGTAAATTTGCTGTAAAGGTTACTGTATTGATGGATTATTTTAGTTTTTGGGGGTCTCACCTAGACACTGCATCACTTTCTGCTCACTTCTTTGTACCGTTACAGTAATCTACCGTCATAAAACCCTTTAAATGTTAACAATTTGAATGCCAACTACCCCCTAGCTATATGTGTATCCTAGCGCAGCGGTTCTGACATGCAAATCGATCGTCCGACCTGAGTATAGGGGCGAAAGACTTATCGAACCATCTAGTAGCTGGTTCCTTCTGAAGTTTCCCTCAGGATAGCTGGTGCTCGGGAGATATTCGTGAACAATTTTATCTGGTAAAGCGAATGATTAGAGGCCTTGGGGCCGAAACGACCTCAACCTATTCTCAAACTTTCAATTGGTAAGAGGTCCGACTTGGAGCCGGACTAGTGAGAATGAACGAGTGCTCAGTGGGCCACTCTTGGTAAGCAGGACTGGCGCTGTGGGATGAATCAAACTCCTTCCTGCTGTATGTCCTGCTCTGTTAATATTGTTATTAGGTAGTCTGCCCCCTCTTCATTCCATTTCCATGCTCCTTCTCCATATTCCTTCTCAATGTCCCCTTCCTCCATACACCCCTCTATAGCCCCGTCTTCCATACTTCTCTCAATGTCATCTTCTGCCATACTCCCTCTTCATTGCCCCTTCTTCCATACTTCCTCACAGTGTCACCTTCTTCCATACTCCCTCTTGGTGGCCCCCTTCTTCCATGCCTCCTCTCAATGTCACCTTTCATAAACCCTCTTGATGGCCCCGTTCTTCTATACCTCCTCTCAATATTACCTTCTTCCATACTCCCTCTTGATGGCCCCATTCTTCCATATTTCCTTTCAATGTCACCTTCTTCCAGACTCCCCCTTTATGGCCCCCTTCTTCTGTACCTCCTCTCAATGTTAACTTCCTCTATACTCCCTCTTTATGGCCCCTTCTTCCATACTTCCTCTCAATGTCACCTTCCATACTCCCTCTTTGTGGCCCCCTTCTTTCATACTCCCTCTCCATATCACCTTTCTTCCATACTCCCTCTTCATTGTCCCTTCTTCCATACTTCCTCTCAATGTCACCTTCCATAAACCCTCTTGATGGGCCCCTTCTTCTATACTTCTCTCAATGTCAACCCCATCCATACTCCCTCTTTGTGGCCCCCTTCTTCCATACTTCCTCTCAATGTCACCTTCTTCCATACTCCCTCTTCATTGCCCCTTCTTCCACGCCTCCTCTCAATGTCACCTTCCATAAACCCTCTTGATGGCCCCCTTCTTCTATACTTCTCTCAATGTCAACCCCATCCATACTCCCTCTTTGTGGCCCCCTTCTTCCATACTTCCTCTCAATGTCACCTTCTTCCATACTCCCTCTTCATTGCCCCTTCTTCCACGCCTCCTCTCAATGTCACCTTCCATAAACCCTCTTGATGGCCCCCTTCTTCTATACTTCTCTCAATGTCAACCCCATCCATACTCCCTCTTTGTGGCCCCCTTCTTCCATACTTCCTCTCAATGTCACCTTCTTCCATACTCCCTCTTCATTGCCCCTTCTTCCACGCCTCCTCTCAATGTCACCTTCCATAAACCCTCTTGATGGCCCCCTTCTTCTATACTTCTCTCAATGTCAACCCCATCCATACTCCCTCTTGATGGCCCCTTCTTCCATACTTCCTCTCAATGTTATCTTCATTCATACTCCCTCTTCATTGCCCCGTCTTTCATACTCCTCTCAATGTTACCTTTCTTCTATAGTCCCTCTTCATTGCCACCTTCTTCCATACTTCTCTCAATGTCACCATCTTCCATACTTCACCTCATTGCCCCTTTCCCAAACTGTTACCGTCTTTTTTTCTTTACCATGTCTTGTTCAGTCTATTGGATATGTGTGTTCTTCCCTTTCTTGAAACCACAGAGCTGAATTTAATGTTGAGACTGATGGACAGAGTAACTGATGGCATCAGTCCGATGCTGGAGGACCTAGAGCAACACATAAGAGAGGCAGGGCTGGCAGATATGGTGTCCGCTGCAGAAGTCATCACCACGGTAAGCTTATTGATTCGTGATCACATTTAACAAGCAAACATCCAATATACTTGAACTCTGGAAAGTGTTTTATAAGGATAACCTTAGGCACAAAAGTAATTATAATATGTCAAAGGCTATTATACATTCATTCATCCACCAATTCATCCACTCATCCACCCATTCATAGATCCACCCAATCATTCATTTATCCATCCATCCACCCATTCATACATCTATTCATACATTCTTTATCCACCCATTCATACATTCTTTTATCCATCCATTCATACATTCATTCATCCACACATTCATTCATCCACCCAATCATTCATTTATCCATCCACCCATTCATACATCCATTCATACATTCATTCATCCACCCGTTCATTAATCCATTCATTCATCCACCCATTCATACATTCATTCATCCACCCATTCATTCATCCACCCATTCATTCATACATCCATTCATACATTCATTCATCCACCCATTCATGAGCACGTTTTCTTCTGGCAAGGTAATATTAGGCACAAGGTTCTTATATAAACTCACATGGGTTCAAAATCAGTTGGAGGTGTTTTAATATTGGTGTATCACTCTAGAAAGCGAGAAATCCCGAAGAAAGTTTAGGGAGACCGTTGAAAATTCCAAATCAACTCTATTGTTTGGAGGATGCATTGATTCTTCTTTATTTATTACATATATATATTTATATATATATATATATATTGATATAAATATTTGTCTGGTAAGAATGTCATTTTTCTGTATTTCGTTTGCCGTTAACTTTCCAGGATTCAGAGAAATATGTGGAGAGGCTGTTGGAACTTTTCCACCGATTTAGCAGTCTAGTCCGAGAGGCCTTCAGTGACGATCCTAGATTCCTAACTGCCAGGGACAAGGTGAGTTGATAATGTGTATTTGTTAACCATTGTAAGACCATGGGTCTTCACAACAATCCAAGACTAGTTTGCGGACGGTTAGTCAGTTAAAAATGTCTTTTGCAATGCCTACTTTGGTAAATTGATCTGAAAATGCACAACATATATTTGAGTGCAATGAAGTCTTGCCGTGATATGATCTGATATCGTTTAATATTAATGCTCTTACATTCTCAGGCATATGAACATGTGGTGAACGACACCAAAGTCTTCCGATTAGAGCTCAACTCCAACAGAAGTAAGAGGTAAGTCATTCATCTTCTACCATAATGAAATGGTTCTCCAGCATGACACAAAACTTTGGACGTTTTTATTATTTTCGTATTTCTCGATATGAGTCACTCGGTGATGGTTAAAACATTCAACCAAAATTGGGTACATAAATAAACGTTGTTTGTATGTCCGTTTTTTTGTTTTTCTTTGGTCATCAGCGTTGTCAGTAAAACGCAACCAGAATCCAAATGTCCAGAGCTTCTAGCAAATTACTGCGATATGCTGCTGAGGAGAACCCCACTCAGCAAGAAACTAACCTCAGAAGAGATTGAGACAAAGTTAAAAAATGTGGTGAGTTGTTACATGATCGTATCACAAATTGACAGGGTAGTTGAAACGTTGTAGTAGTGTCATATGTCATGGCCAAAGTAATATTTATGCTGGTAGCATTCTAATGTCATGATGGTGTTGTAACAGTGTCATGTTGGTGTCAATCTAATGTCATGATGGTGTTGTAACAGTGTCATGTTGGTGTCAATCTAATGTCATGATGGTGTTGTAACAGTGTCATGTTGGTGTCAATCTAATCTCATGATGGTGTTGTAACAGTGTCATGTTGGTGTCAATCTAATGTCATGATGGTGTTGTAACAGTGTCATGTTGGTGTCAATCTAATGTCATGATGGTGTAGTAACAGTGTCATGTTGGTGTTATAGCGTTGCAATGTTGGTGTAGTAACAGTGTCATGTTGGTGTTATAGCATTGCTATGTTGGTGTAGTAACAGTGTCATGTTGGTGTTATAGCATTGCTATGTTGGTGTAGTAACAGTGTCATGTTGGTGTTATAGCATTGCCATGTTGATGTTATGGCATTGCCATGTTGGTGTTGTAGCATTGTCATGTTGGTGTTATAGCGTTGCAATGTTGGTGTAGTAACAGTGTCATGTTGGTGTTATAGCATTGCCATGTTGGTGTTGTAACCGTGTCATGTTGGTGTTATAGCATTGCCATGTTGGTGTTGTAACCGTGTCATGTTGGTGTTACAGCGTTGCAATGTTGGTGTTGTAGCATTGCCAGGTTGGTGTTGCAGCATTGCAATGTTGGTGTTGTAGCATTGCCATGTTGGTGTTGTAGCATTGCCATGTTGGTGTTGTAACAGTGTCATGTTGGTGTTATAGCGTTGCAATGTTGGTGTAGTAACAGTGTCATGTTGGTGTTATAGCATTGCCATGTTGGTGTTGTAACCGTGTCATGTTGGTGTTATAGCGTTGCCATGTTGGTGTTGTAACCGTGTCATGTTGGTGTTATAGCATTGCAATGTTGGTGTTGTAGCATTGCCAGGTTGGTGTTGCAGCATTGCCATGTTGGTGTAGCAGTGTCATGGTGGTGTTGAACTTTCTACATTCAAAAGTCTACTTAAGACCCATCTTTTCACTTGTTCTTTTGTAAATTAATCTGTTTGCTTTGTAAAGCGCCTTGAGCAGTGGCTTTTGTCTACTGATTTGGCGCTATATAAGTCTCATTTATTATTATCATTATTGTTATTATTATAGCATTGCCATGTTGGTGTTGTAGCAGTGCCAGTGTTAAAATAATGTGGAGAGGTACGTGATCGTATGGCATATGACGACAGTGTCCTTGTAGTGTCAAGGCAGTTGTTTCATTGCAGTGTCTTGTTGGTCTCAATCTAGCCTCTTGTTGGTGCCCTGACATTGTCACATTGAAGTTGGGCAGTGTGTTGTGTTGTCTGTGTATAGCATGATCATATTGATGTTGCAATGTAGATGCTTGCAACTGTATTCAAAGGTTAGATTTCTGTATATTTAGTCTTTTGTTTGTCGGTAAAGATGAAACGGAATATGTTACCAGCAAGGGGGGGAGTGCGGGGTAGGGCGGGCTAGTTAATTATAGAATACATATGGATAAATAGTATGTTAGGGAATGGAAAGAGGTCGGGCGAATAGAGAAGAGGTAGTGTAAGAAGAAAAGACATTAAAACCTGCAGGACATAGTGGTGCTTCTGCCAATTTATTATAAACTACAGTTAATTTTGATTTCATTCCTTTGTCCTACGAAGCTCTTAGTATTGAAGTACGTACAGAACAAAGACGTTTTCATGCGTTACCACAAGGTGCACCTCACCCGTAGGCTGATTCTCGACACATCGGCCGACAGTGAAAAGGAAGAAAATATGGTCGAGTGGTTAAGGGTGAGTCAAATTTTTTTTCAAAGAGCTGAAAACTGCTCGTCTTAATCTGACAGTGCAATGTTTGTAGGGAAGTCATATACATTTTGGATGTGGAGGGGGGGGGGGGGGGAGGCAGTGGGTTTGTGAGGGTGAATGGAGTCATTTAGTTATATGTCAGTTGTGTATTATGTTTGCTATGTAATGAGACTGAAGAGAAGTGGAACAGTGAAAGTGAAGAAAATTAGCAGGAAGAGGAAAGTTTTCTACAGGTCACATGTTTCAGTCTATGGTGATCAGTCAATGAGACTAGGCTATAATAGCCTATTGCATGCCCACTGTAGAGACGGGATGTATTCGCTCTCCTTTTTTTCTTTTCTATACTTTTTTTCACTTTCATTTGCGTCCAGGAAGTCGGGATGCCTGCAGACTACGTCAACAAGCTTGCCAGGATGTTTCAAGATATCAAAGTCAGTGAAGATCTCAATTCCTCGTTCCGAGATCTCCATAGAAACAATCAAAGTACCGTATCAGGTGAGTGTATTAACACTTTGAAAGTATCGGTCTTTGGAGGATAATACACAGTTATATTGGTGAATGGGTGATGACAAAAATTATGGGTCCAGTTTGTGATGGTTTTTTGGCAGCCCTGTAGCGCCAGGGGTCAGATATATTTGTGGCTAGGGTATGTGTACATTTTTATTTCACTGTGAGGATAGAAAACTGAATGTGTATTACTGTATCTGGTATCAGATACTTCATAACACATTGCAACTGAGAAGGGTAACTGGGTCAACTGAGTAGGGTAACTGGGTCGTTAAGGGAGGTCCCTGATAGCTCCCCTGTCGCTAAGGTTGATCTCCGTTGTGGAGGTAGGTCCCTGATTAAGGGCAGGAACATGACTTGGATCATGGGTGTATTTAGTTAGGGTTCATAGAGTCAGAGATTAGGCAGACATGGAGATATAACATGCTGAACTTTTATGGGGGGTTTGGGGGGGGGGGGTCTATGGGCAGAATTGAGGGGTGAGCCTCTTCAATTGTAGAATGTACCTTGATGTACAAAAATAAACACAATACATAATGACACACTACTTACTTCACATTCAGGTGTGCAGCTAACATAACAATAACACTACCATACCATACTAAACATTTATGTGGTGGTAATTCTATCAGATAACATCAACATCAAGATATTAAACGCCGGTGCTTGGTCCAGAAGCAGCGAGAGGGTTCCTGTGTCGTTACCGTTGGAACTGGAGGATTTCATCCCGGAGGTGGAAGAGTTTTACAAGAATAAACACAGTGGAAGGAAGTTACAGTGGCACCATCTAATGTCCAATGGAATTGTGAGTCTTGAGTAACAATACCCAATTTTAGTCCACAGAAAGTTGTTCTTGTTATCTCAACCATTTGCAAAAACTGCAGTAAGCCGGCCTTTCACTTGGGACCTTAGCAGTAGGTGTACCGTTTTGATCTTTCATTCCTTTATTCCTTCCTTCATTCATTCATCCACTCATTTGTGTTATGTTCATTCATCCATTAATCCGTTCATTCTATTTAAACATGGTCTATGATAAATAGAAAACCAAGAGACAGCCATGACAAGAAAGGTGTCTGCAGAAAGTATTGCATATTTTCACATGGCCGAAGTAAGAGATGTTGAATTAAATGTTGAACAAAAACAGTTGTTTAATGAGATGAGTTGGATGTAAACAAAGCATTCATACCATTAGTAATATAACTTAGCTGCAATATGAAAAGAAACAAACCTTGGTCTGAAAAGGACCAGCTGTTGTATTCACTGCCCCTTTTCCCCCTCCCCCCAGTCTTTCTTCCCTTTTCCCACTCCCTTCCATAACACTTCTGATAAGGGGGGGGGAGGAATTGATGTACAAATTTTACAAAGCAAATTGAATGCTATAAGTGACATGGTGAAGTTTCACATGCCAGTGAGTGATACAGTACCCCAGAGTTCACCAGTCAAGGCACTAGGAGAATATTTGGAGGTATCGGTGAGAGAGATTTAATGACTATAACTGTAAAATTAAAATGATATGAAATCAAATCCAGTGAAGTGAATACGATAAATAGCTAAAAATATCTGTTACTTAAGGTTTGAAAATGAATCTAATATACCTCCCTAATTCTTCTACTTGATTCGCAGATCTCTTTCAAAAATGAAGTCGGTGTTTTTGACCTTGAAGTAACCACTTTTCAAATGGCAGTACTCTTTGCTTGGAACCAACGGCCCAAAGATAAAATTTCTTTTGAGAATCTGAGATTAGCCTCCGAATTACCCGAGAATGAACTAAGGAAAACTTTGTGGGTAAAGTATAAAAATAGCAAATTACTTCACCGTGCTTCATTGTATTTACATCGACATTTGGAATGAAAACTTCTCACCGTTTGATTTCATTTGATATAATTTTTTTTTTTTTTCAAAAGTGAAAATATTGAAGAAAAATTAAATTTTCAAAGTGCAAAAGTTATTATGTAAAAGATTTAAGAATGTTCTATTGCACCACTCTATTTGTTAAAGAGTTTTCTTTTTTCTTTTTTCAAAAGTGAAAATATTTACAATTAAAAATTTACAAAGTGCAAAAGTTATTATGTAAAAGTTTTAAGAATGTTCTATTGCATCACTCTGGTTGTTAAAGAATTTTGAAAAGGTTTCCTCATTTGTTCTAAATTTTGTCAGTGTATGAGGTTCTATGATCACCTTTTAATGAAGGAATGCAACGACTTAAGTGTCGTCATAAATGATTTGAGTTTTTATTCTCACAAATTCCATTTTAACCATATTTCCATTTGATGTTGCATTAGTCACAATCAAGTGGAATCTGGCAAACATTAGTGCCATCTGATTCAATTTCTTCTCCTTTCTCATCTCTCCTCCTCCTCCGCCTCCTCCTCCTCCTCCTCCTCCTCATCCTCATCCTCATTTCCAGTCTTTGATAGCTTTTGCCAAACTCAAGAGGCAAGTAATTCTCTGCAGTCCTGAATGCAAGTCACCCAAAGAATTCTCTGACAGCACCATGTTTTCAATCAACCAGCAGTTTGCAATGATGTGAGTAGTTTATTCCATTTATACAAAATGCTTACTTTGTGTTCTACATTCAAAATTTTGTTTGTGGGGGGTGGGGAACCATGCATGAAAAAAATATATATAGGATGTTGAGGGGGCTGCAGCATTATGTAGCCAGGCTGTGTAGTGTTGGGTTGTGCTCCACAGTTTGACACAATAAGCGCTACCTCCGTAGAGATAATCCTAATGTCAGGCCCTTTTAATTTTACACATAATCCTATGTTGTTTGATTTTGACTCATCCTAGCTGAGCAGGATTTTGCAACTTGCTGTAGCTTCTTCTTATTTTACATGATGCCTTGACATGATAACTAAAGCTAATTTGTGAATTGAGCCATGATTGCATTGCTAAAAAAAAAAACCTACCTCCCTCTGCCACCCCCTCACCCCCACCCCACCCCTTCCCCCTCCACCCCAAACACATACCAAGAAAGCAGAAGAAAGAAGATGATCCCATTGATCCTGGACCAGTTTCATTGATCAACTTGACACTTCCTTGGTTATACATCGTTGACAACATTTGTTCAGGAGATAATTTGGAGAGTGGTTCTGTCAACTAAAAAATTATCATAAAATATATATAATATCCCCGGGCACTGTCAAAAGACCAGTAAATAAAGACCAGGGATCCCATAAAGTGATTAGTTACTCCAAGAGAATTATCCTCATTCAGATCCATCTTGTCTTTGGCAAGAAATGGGGCATGAATGCTGTAGTATTAGCAAATTTACTGACAACCGTCACAATTTGTTTGTATTTTGTATTTTTTTATGTTTGTTAATTCTCTCTCTTTCTCTACCTCTCTCTCTTGTCTGGCATCTGTATCTTTCAAAACATCAGTAAAAATGGTAAGCCACAGAGGAGAGGAAAGGTCAACATGATCGGGAGGTTGCAACTCTCGACGGAGAGAAGTACAGACGAAGACAAGGAAGGAATCGTCCAGCTTAGAATACTCAGGACTCAGGTACGTGTTAAAATAAACCATATTCTCACATCATGAGAAAACGTCACCTGGGTATTTTTGACCAAGTTTTTTTTGCACTTTGCTATGTCCCTGGTTACCTCACCTACCTTTTCTTTTTTCCTGGATATTTTTTGCTTTATCTTTCTTTTACTGGATAACAGTCCTAAGATAACGAATCGTCCAGCTAAGAATAGTCAGGTACGTGTCGTCGAAGAAAACCATATTTATCATATCATGGAGAAACGTAACCTGGGTATTTCTTTTGACCATTTGTGTTGCCATGTGCTATGTTCCTGGTTTTAACCTCACTTTACCTTTCCTTTCCCTGGATAGTTTGTTTATCTTTCTGTTTACTGGATTACAATTCAAAGATAAGAATCTTCTTGTTCTTAATTTTGTATTGTTGTCATAATTGTTTGCGACTAGGTAAAAGGTTCAACTTGTCGTCATATCCTCTAACTTACATGATCAGGGATGTGCCCAGGATTTCCTGAGTGCCGGGTATACTGATCGCCCTCCTGGGGGAGGGGACTAAAATTTTTGAAGGTGCTCAGATGCCAAATGCTGGCACTTGTGTAGCTTTTTAAGCGCATACACAAGTACTAGTTTTGCTAACAATTTACATTTTTTATTTTTATATTTTAGTGAAATATATTACGTACCTGGTAAAAGTTATTAGTTTGTTTCAAAGAGATTTTAACAAGGGACCGATTGAGAGCCGTAAGTAATGTTTCTCGCATGAGTAACTGATGCATTATTAGTCTGTATGATTTTGGCATAGGTTAGGCCCGATTTATGTTGAATATATTGTTAGGAATGAAAATAATGCTGGGCGGGATTTTACGATTTTTAAGACAGTGCTGGGCGGTAATTTTTAGTGCTGGGCGGGGCCGCCCAGTGCCGCCCAGCGTGGGCACATCCCTGATGATATTTCATCTTTCTTATTTCCTTTTCCATATCACGAGCAACTTGCGTATATCTCTCTCTCATTCTTCTAGACAATGTTATTTATTAAATGTTAATGATATTTCATGCCACTGCAAAGTTGGTAACATTCTTTGCTTAAATCTCTAATATAATCAGCTTAACAAATATCAAAATGAAAAGTTCTTTGTGAAAAATGTTTTGAGTTTTGCAAATTTTGCAGCGCATCTGAACAATGTTTTTGTTGATGATGACGGCCTGTTTTTTGTTTGTGGTAATTTAAACTTTTACTATCATTTTTTTACCCTTTCATTAAATTCAGGAGGCTATATTAAAGATTATGAAGATGAGGAAACAGATCTCTAACGCACAGCTCCAAACGGAACTGGTCGAAATCTTGAAAAATATGTTCTTGCCGCAGAAGAAAATGATCAAGGAACAGATAGAGTGGCTGATTGAACATAAGTACATGAAGAGAGATGAGACGGATATTAACCTATTCACCTATTTAGCATGAATGAGAATCAAGGAGAATTGGGGGAAGAGGAGGAGGAGGAGGAGAACAGTGGGTAAACATCTCGGTACTCCTCATCTCACCCTCCATCTTCCAAGATGCACCATGTTCAACTGCAATTGATATATTGATACACTTTATCTATAGAGTCATTTCTACAAGATAGATGTATGGGTAAGAAAATATGAATCTTTGTTATACCCCTCCCTCTTATCCCCCCCTCCATCATCCCCTTCCCAAGTGTTATACCCCTCCCTCTTATCCCCCTGCCTCCCTCATCCCCCTCCCAAGTTTGTTTTTTTTTGCTTCTGCACTCTAGCTTAAAAGAGTTGCATATATTTGGCACTGGAGGTATAGCTGTGTTACGCACATCGGAAGTGCACTTTTGATAGTCTGAAAGGGCACACACCAAAAGAAAAATTGTTGCATATTACTAAGGTGTTGTTTGACAATGATTGCATCGTGGGTATTATTTCACATATTGGCAGAAAAGGGGATGAAATGAAAAGAGAAACGGTAAATTTGTTGTAGTTCAAGTGAAGCAATAGGCATAGAAAATACAAAAAATTGTAGGTTTTGGTATATTTGTCCAGATTAGATAGGTTTTCTATATAGAAGGTATTGTCTTCCTATGGAAGGGTTCTGTCATATGCAGGATGATACATATAAATATATATTCCTTTCAGATATAGACGTAGAAAAGAGTTGGAAATGGTACCTTAGTAGTCCCCATAACTTCCTATGTTGTAGCTACATATGTAGCTGCATATATAGCTACAATATATAGCTATAATATATAAAATGCCACTTTCTGCCAAGTAGTCCCCATAACTTCCTATGTTGTAGCTGCATATATAGCTACAATATATAAGTTGCCACTTCTGCCAAGTAGTCCCCATAACTTCCTATGTTGTAGCTGCATATATAGCTACAATATATAAGTTGCCACTTTCTGCCAAGTAGTCCCCATAACTTCCTATGTTGTAGCTGCATATATAGCATATATAGCTACAATATATTAGTTGCCACTTTCTGCCAAGTAGTCCCCATAACTTCCTATGTTGTAGCTGCATATGTAGCTGCATATATAGGTACAATATATTAGTTGCCACTTTCTGCCAAGTAGTCCCCATAACTTCCTATGTTGTAGCTGCATATGTAGCTGCATATATAGGTACAATATATTAGTTGCCACTTTCTGCCAAGTAGTCCCCATAACTTCCTATGTTGTAGCTGCATATGTAGCTGCATATATAGGTACAATATATTAGTTGCCACTTTCTGCCAAGTAGTCCCCATAACTTCCTATGTTGTAGCTGCATATATAGCTACAATATATAGCTACAATATGTAAGTTGCCACTTTCTGCCAAGTAGTCCCCATAACTTCCTATGTTGTAGCTGCATATATAGCTACAATATATAGCTACAATATGTAAGTTGCCACTTTCTGCCAAGTAGTCCCCATAACTTCCTATGTTGTAGCTGCATATATAGCTACAATATATATAGCTACATATATAGCTACAATAACAGATACTGTAGTTGCTGTGTCTGAAAGTCAAATTGTGAGCTCGTTTTTCGACTGTGATTTTAATCCATATAGCCGTAACTTAAAAACGGCTAAACTTTATATAATGAAAGAAAGTAACATCAATTTTTTTTTCCTCCTTTTTTTTTTGTAAGCACTGTCATGAATATTTTCACCCTATTAATGGATGTTTTGTTTTATACTTAAACACATATTGGATGTAAGGTGAAAGCTATTGTTCTATCAGCATTTTGGTTCTCATTCTGGCAGAAACTCAACAAACTGTGCATGAAAAGATATTGTAGAGGGACAAACCTTAGCAAAAATACGTGCAAAATCAGAGGGTCGTCAATACCGTTGTTCTTTTAAAAAACGGTTGTGTTCTTTGGTGTTGCTAAGTTACAGTATACCATCGTACAGTAAATTTAGCAATCACTCAGTGTCATGATGGTGTTGTAACAGTGTTATGTTGGTGTCAATCTAATGTCATGATGGTGTTGTAACGGTGTCATGTTGGTGTTATACCATTGCCATGTTGGTGATGATATTTCAAGATTACTTTCAAATTTTATCTCCCAGACGATGAGAAGTATTAACAGGATGTTCCTATGGCAACCTATAACACCTATATTGGAGAGAAAAATATTCCACATTGTTAGTTGGAAGTTAGTTTTAGTTTGTTAGTTTGCAAAAATTCATATTTTTTTGCACCATTCAAAAAACTATGAGGATGTGGTTTAAAGCTAAACTATGCAGAAAATTCCCAGCAGTTTTGTTGAGCAATCAACACATATCAATTCTTTTCTTTCTAAAATGCACACTAAGATACTGGAATATCCCTTTAAGTTAGATATCCCACCCCCCTCCTTCTTGTATGAGTTACTGATTGTGCATGTGTGCAGGGGCCTGGAGATCCATGTTGGACCCTGGGGACATATACATCAGCGAGGCCCCCTTTTTTTAAGTATGCATTTTTCCTTACAATATTTAGAATAGATCCATCTTTATCACTGTGGCTGTTTCCCTCATCCAGGCTGTTTCTCTGGGCCCCATTCTCATGAGATCTGCATCAGTATTTGCCTCCTCCTGGACTACGCTACTAGCCAGCTGTCTAGTTTGCAATCTGGTTATCCATGTTTTTCATCTGATCACTATTATGTGACTCGTTATTAATCGCATGCAAGAGAGCATTTTGATATATTTTCAATTTTTAAGAACTGTTTTGGTACATTTTTGAATGAAGCTAGCCTATTCTAAAATAAATAATTGCATCGTTTGGACGTTTGATTATGGAATACTGTTATGAAATATAACAAGATTAACTCATCAAAATTCTTCTTATAAATGTGGGGCTGAACCAAACATTTTGTACTGGTGTATCATTGACCAATAGACTTTTTGTTTTGAGTACAGGTTAGCTCTCTGTAACTGGTTTGGTTTTCAAGATATCCACCTTTTAATAATATTAAATATCTGCAATGCTCCTTTAAGGCAAGTTTTTGTGTAAATGACATCAGGTGCTTTAATTTTTTAATTTGTGATTATTTTCTGTTATTTCACTGTTTTAGAATTCTAATAACACTGGCATTTTCTAATGGCTTCAGTTAAACAACAGGGTATCAAAGGTATTAAATCCAACATCATCTGCTCTTGACAAAACTTCCATTCACTGTTAACATAATAAGTTGACCAGAAATGTCTTGTTTTACTATAAAATGTAGTGTCTTAATCTGAAATCTTTGTTAAATAATCTACCTAAACCTATAATTAGTCAAGACACTTTGATTTATGAGCCAAGAATATTTCAAGGTTAATTTCTAATAAAAAATAATAATGAATAAATTATTATGGAAATGTAATCTGCAATGATAGCACTTAATTTGAATAATCAACTTTATAATTTTTTTTTTTTTAGTGATGACGTCAATGCATGACAGATGGAAAAAACTTAAAGGCTTATTTTGTATCCTGTAGAATGAAAATAAAATAAAATGATCGAGCATACCAAAAAAAAATGAGGACTACATACAGCTTAAAAAATTTACTTTCCTTTGCTCGTTCAGATAAATTGAAATTAAAATAACATGAGTAACAGCCCCCCCCCCCCACAAAAAAATAAATAAATAAATAAAATAATAAAAAATTTTAAAAATATGATGATTCAGAAACCGTACTCATACAGTTTAGCCTTTGAAGAAGATCCTGCTAGGATCGAAACGTCAGGCCAACTTACTTTTACACATTGATATACGTTTAAGAAGTAATTCCTTGTCCAGTGGGATAAACAAAACGAATAGTATGACAAACAGGCAGGGACCCAAGGCTTTGATGACATCATTGTCAACTTATGATACACAGGTACCGGAGAAGCGTTCTTATCTTGTACCAATAATTAAGCTCTATCGTGTGATTACTGGGTGCAACCACGTCCCCCACACTCCCACAGAATCAACTCAAGATGACCCCTAACCCCCCCCCCCCCCCACTGATAGACAATATTACAAAAATATTGCTAGTGTAAAGTATACCAAGATATAACATGCCTGTAATAATATACTCTAAGCTAAACAGATTTTCAAAAGTTAACAAAAATATGGCAACATTTTGCATCTAAGCACTCCCCATTTCGAAAAGGAAGTCGCATGAGACTCATCCCCAGGACTAAGCCGTTGGTGTCACTTACCAATTATGTCTTATTGAGGATATTCTGGGATATTTGGTTTGAATGGATTTATATGACTGAGTGATAGGAAAATATATGACAGAAAACGATGTTCTTTATCTTTCGGCTATTTTTTATATAAACACAGGATAAATAATATTCTTAGAAATTCATCAATTGAATGAGTATCAAAATGACTAATGAGTATAGCAGGTTATTTCCAGTAATCTTGAAGGGAAATGAATCTAAACGTTTCGGAATCATTTTGATGTAATTATTGATAATCTGCAAGTCTCATTTCTCCGGAGGTTAAAGGTCATAGTTTTACTTTCAATTGTTGACTTGATAAGAAAAAAAATTATAGCGGTTAACTGAAGTTATTTTAATGTTTGTTATTTTTTTTTTTTCGTAGAGGTTCTGACCCATCCATTTTTTCCCACTTAATGAGGAAGATAGATATAAGACAAAACTCGAAATGGGTTATTATTTTGTTCTAAGAGTGACAATCAAAAGAAGTCTAACAGGTTGGTCCTTGATGACCAGGTTGAGTCTGTCTGGCATATTTAGGGAAGGGGACGAGTGGCGGGGAGGGGGAGCACTATCATATTTTGGGAGATTACTGATTCCCTTTAAGAAATCAACTCTTTTCACCTAACTATGCTAAGTATTAACCGTTATGCTAAGTATTAACCTGTTTTTGTACACGTTTTTGTTCGGTTTCTCTTTGTGTGTGGTTTTTGTTTTGACACCTAGTCTTTATAAAAATGCAACACGAAGTGAATGTTGTTCGTTTGTACATTGTTCAAGATATATCAACGGCCAATATGGTCGTTATGGTCGTTGCTATGGAAACAAAACAATTATTAGCAAAGGAAATATTGTCTCTGTTTGTTGTTTCTAGTTTGTCTTCTGTTCTTAGTATCACTCTTCGTAAGATTGGTAACGTTTGATGTTGAGCGTTTTCTAGAATGGTTTACATTTTTTTTTCATTTCTTAGTCACAATACTAAAGTGTACCTCCCGCCCATATATGCCCTATCATTATAACCCCATTGCTTCTATGACCGTCACCCCACGTTAGTCTTCCCTGGGGAGGGACAGATGACCATTCACTGTACACTTGTGATTGGTGGGGGGGGGGGAGGGACAGGGGTCCATTCACTGTTCAGTTGGGGGTGGCGGGGGCAGGAGTCCATCACTGTTCAATTATGTTGAAAATTGCCGCCTATGGTGTCACCAAAGCTCGTGTCATCCTCATTTCTGTGAAAATGTGGGGGTTACCATGTATCCACCTCCCCCTTTCCTTGCCGAATGTCGGGGCCTGTCATAGTGTTACAGACAACCCCCACGCAGGATATAGCTGTTAAGTGCATTATCACACAGGGATGTTCTCTCTCCCCCTCCTCAAACAGTTATCATATAAGATTATTTTTGCTTGGAGGTTCTCCATTTTGTTGTCTCTCTCGGCGGTCAAACTCCTATAGTTGATCGTTGGTTGGTAGCCGTATCGTTTCAATTGGTTGTAAAATGAGGTGATAATTTATGACTTTTCTCCAAGTCTATCGTTACCAATGGATCATAAACTTCTATTTTATGTTATTTTTTCGATCATAATGTGTATTTGTAGAGTGTGTATATTTAGTAGCAAGGCCCCTTCGTGTTGACAAGTAACGTCTCTACGAATACCTCTGATACCGTTTATAACCATTGTGGGATTTATCAAAGAAACAAAACAAAACAAAACCCATTTCACCTTTGACCCGAGATTGTAACCGTTACTACGTGTTGTCTTTTGTATAAGACAAGTGAGCAAATTCTCAGCCGCAACAATCACACAGAGGATTGCCAATGGGGTATGGAAGGGACGCCCGCCACCCAACACCCCCCCCCCCCGTATCTAGCGTCCGGGCCCCTCCCTTGGATTCGCCACTGGTATTGTTCTATCTGCTGGATATTCAGCCTATTGGACTCCATGTCTAAAAATCTAATTTCAAATGACTTTTATATGTTGGCTTTCGCTGATATTCATTATCAGGATGAAATACACAACACATTATTTCGGATAAGATTTTTTTTATTACTTTAAAACACCAAAATCTAGCCAAACGCTCAGTAAATAATTAAATACTTAATAACAAAAGCCAACGTAACGCAATCCGTAGTAATTTTAGCTTTGCCTAAAATTTTCTACATTTTTAAAATCTTTAACCTTGAACATCGCTATAAGTTCACCGACGGGTAAGTTTAGTTCAGTTGAGTTTAGTAAAGTATTTCTCAAGGGTAAGGAAGCCGATAGATGCTCATTTAAAATCATGTTTGTATATGATGATCATGGATGAACACCGGCTTACAAACAAGTCTATACTCGTTTCGACGAGTGTTCAGAAAATTACCAGCCAGGCAGGCTTGCTCCCGGGACCGTCACTTAACGTTCCCATCCAACGGACTAGAGTGTACCTCAGCGTATGATAAGCACCTGTTTCGAAAAGAGGGGAAAAACAGGAAGAAAAACACAATTTCCCAATTATTAGCAAAGCAGACATAAATGCCAAATTCACGGATGACTCCGTTGCAGCGGCAAATTTGAATGGGTCAGGAGAATTTCGTTTGCTGGTGGGTTTGAATAGATAACCTAACGGTTTTAAGGCGATGCATCTGTGCTAGTCTCGGTTACGTATCATGACGGGACAGAAACCATTATGGCCCTCAATTGATCACACACCCTAAAATAAAATATGGGAAGAGTTTACAAACAGGTTGCTTCATATAGCCATATTTCATGTGTTTTCATTACGGATGGTTAATTGTCATCACGTTAATCCGTTTACACTTGACATTCAGCCATTTTGTCTGTCTCATCTTGATAAAAAAAACCTGTCCAATATCCCTATTACGGTTTCTTGTTAAAGGAAACAAAACTTTTCTATCGCAATCTTGGATTTCTCCAAAAGGGAAATTAAACAAAACAACAAACAATCAGACTTCCAACTGACAATATCGAATGACGTCATGAAGAGGTACTTGACCGCTCGGTGGTGTGTCAAGGTACGTTTGTTTAACTGGATACGATTTCGTTTAGAAATAGCAAAACGCTTGCGAAGATACCGCGTCGAATGTGTCCTTAGGTCTTTCAAATGGCCTTCAACAAACGCCTTTTGTATTCTGGTAACACTCACTTGGCATTTTGATTTCCCCCCTTGTTTTTTTGGTACTTCCGGCGACTCATACTAGAATGATAAAAGTGATAAAAAAGGCACAATGACGAGCCTCTCCCGGCTCCCATTGTCGTACAACTCTTCTTAGCCTGTAGATGTGAACATTTATGCTCATACTATATACATTGCACGAGTCGCTAAATGTTAAATGAAAGAAGAAAAAAAACAACTTTTAGTACGTAAATACTTTTCACCATCTTTTATAACTTCTTAAAATATATGGGAGTATAGGCTCTTATTTTAAAGCAGAAAAAAAGTTAAAACAACTTTATAACACAAAGTTTAGTATAATAAACCGATAAAAAGTTTGCTCCCAAATATTTAAAGGTCTGTAAAGCTCCTTTAAGTCGTGACCTCCAGTGAACCTCGTGCGTCCTATCACCCTGCTTACCCCTAGGGCGACATTCGGCACTTCTCTTAGCACCATTCCTCTCTTATTATCGGGCTATGTTTGGCTACATTTTGATCTATTTACAGTCAAACTTGAGAAAGAAGAAAAATATATATTAGAAGAGAAAAAAAAACAAGAGAAAACAAAAACAAACAAGAAAACACAAGATGCTCTCGTACGCGTACATCATTTAACATCTCAGTGGAATTTAAGAATATAAAATGACTGTAGGCTGAAGGCCAATCGAACAAATTACGCCTGGAATATATTCTTTCTTATTCTTTTTCTTTCTTTCTCTTTTTCTTCTCCCAATTTCCGTTCTCTACACACACAAAAAAACATATGAAAGAGAGATGCTGGACGAAATTTAATTAGAGTGAATCACGAAATAGGCTTTCAAACACGTACGCATAACATTAAAAGCTCAGTTAACATAGAGTTAAAAGCTTCGTGATTAGCATTGGGAGTTTCCCTGAATCATGGTCGGTGATGAGATGTACAATTTTTTTTGAAGTTTTAGTTCGTGCAACAAGTCGTATAATTAATAAAATATTAATGTCATGAATCAATGTTATATCATAAAAAGAAATAATATTATTTGAATGCTCTTTACTGGAAAAGCAACCACAACAATTATCTTTAGCTCATGTTTGCTTGGAACTTTTTTGGGATGAACAATTTTTCCAAATATCTACTGAAATTCTTGCTCCCGTTTGAAAACTATCAGTATTTAAAAGTTCTGTCATGAAGACGGGGTGGAGGTGGAATGGGGTGGGAGGGGGGGGGGGAGCTGCCATACTGTTAATTCTCATAGTGTCGCAATTAAGGAGGTGAAACGCTTTACTTAATTTTCGTTTTTCTTCCCTTTTTTTCAAACTTAACGTAAACAGTCATGAGACGTATATCAAGGTCATTATTAAATCATGTTATAAGAACATATATAATATTATTGGATTTAATATTTGCGAGGCCCATCGGTATTACAGGAAATAAATATTGTCATAAATAAAGAAACACATTAAATGTTCAAGCACATTTGGATCAATGATATCATATTTAGACTTGTTCAAGTCTTCATCGCTACAGTGAATAAAGGATCATTGAAATATCGTGGAGTAAGATCATTCACTGGTGTTTGTTATTCAAAGAATTATTTTTTTTCCGAACGTTTCGAGATTAAATTCGTCAACATTTTAATTAGAGTCAAATAACACTCTACGTCCCTGTCAAATTTGATTCTTCATTCTTGTTCTTTCAAGAGTCTTCTCGATAAAATACTAAAATCCAAATTTTCAGAATCCATTCCTTTTTATCCGATAGATAAAAACTATTCCTTGTATCTTAACTGATATCACCTGTTGTTGACGTCCGTAACAAACTAGACAAGAATAATTTCAAAAAGTGTTAAGTCAATAACTAATTTTTATCCATCAGATATACGCAAATATCGTCGACGGATTATCACAGACCATAAACTTCGTAGGTGGTAAATGTCTTTCCGATTTAAATTATCCATTTGTTTCCAATTTTACGATACAGTTATCATGAGAAATGAGTGGCCGCACAGAACGTTGTGTTGTTTTTTTATGAGGAGAGAGAAAAAAATATTCTTGTTTTCACTCTTAGAGATAATTTCAAGGTATGAAAATTCTAGTTTAATTGATTTCATAGTATATATTGCCTGTATGAAAACTTATCAACACTTTTACGACCTCTGGATATTTTGGGAGTAGAGTTATACCACCTATAAGGTCAAGATATAAATTTCTGTCTGGTCAATCACCGGTCAAATTGTATGAAGAACAGTGATCGAAACGAAAAAAATAAAATATGAAATTAGAAAATACAAAAAAGACGGAATAAAATTAGAGAGAAAATTGAACCAGTAAAATTCACAACGGTTTAGAGTAACATTTCAAGCTTTCAATTTCTGAGCATTACTTCAAGGACATTCAACGATAATTCGTTTTCTTACCTTTTACCCTTTATCTTTTTATGTTCCAGTTTCGAAAATGCAAAATTCCGTCCGTTCATTCATTCGTTCGTTCGTTCGTTCGTTCGTTCGTTCGTTCGTTCGTTCGTTCGTTCGTTCGTTCGTTCGTTCGTTCGTTCGTTCGTTCGTTCGTTCGTTCGTTCGTTCGTTCGTTCGTTCGTTCGTTCGTTCGTTCGTTCGTTCGTTCGTTCGTTCGTTCGTTCGTTCGTTCGTTCGTTCGTTCGTTCGTTCGTTCGTTCGTTCGTTCGTTCGTTCGTTCTTTCCATTCATTCTTTCTTTCTTTCATTCATTCATTTGTTTATTCGTTGGTTCGTTGGCTGGTTCGTTCGTTCGTTCGTTCTTTCCATTCATTCTTTCTTTCATTCATTCATTTGTTTATTCGTTGGTTCGTTGGCTGGTTCGTTCGTTCGTTCATGCAATCATTAATTCATTCATTCATTCATTCATTCATGCATGCATGCATGCATTCTTTCATTCATTCATTCGTTTGTTCGTTGGTTCGTTGGCTGGTTCGTTCGTTGGTACGTTCGTTCGTTGTTTCGTTAGTTGGTCCATTCATTCATTCATGCATACATACATGCATTATAATTTTTACTCATTCATTTATTCACTCATTTATTCATACATACATGTATTCATCCATTCATGCATTCATTAATAGAGTAATATGTGTTTCTTTCATCCATTCATTAATTTATAAATGTATTCATGATATCACCCATTCACTGTTCTTCTATTCATTTATTCATCCATACATCGCATTATGTTTTCGCACTGTTTTGCTAACGTTTCGGTACTAAGTGATAAACTAACTCCCCTTAATAACGCATATAATGATCATGTTTTCTTTTACATAATAAAAAGGATAAGGAAGAATCCAATTAGCTTTATGCACGCGGTAAAATATTAACGTAAGAAAATTATGATAATGAAATGGAATCATGAATTAATGAATCTCTCTAATTAAATGTTCTATTTTTGGCGAACAAATCCAAATAGACCGGTTGTCGGTATATTTGTTTGATCAATGTTAATCTCACTTGACAAAAAACAATTAATAGTTGTGATAAAAATCACCGAAAATTGGCCGCGACCTAGTCCAAAACAGCGGCATATCGGTATCTGTGATTTTCACAAAAAGGTAACGATAAAAATTGCCATGCATGAAGATTAAAACCAATTAAAATGACTGAATAATGATGTCCTTTTTGGCGCTCCATAAAGCTGGAAATGTCTGAAATTTGTTCTCCGTTGTTTTCTTACTTACACAGAATGCATTGCAAACCAACAGTTTCTTTTTCACCCATTTGGTCTGCATGAGTGGTCACTAGTTTCAAATCATACGATTTAACATTAATGTTTTTTATGATCGTATGAAGTCATGTAGTGATCAGAAAGAAACATTTCAAATAGAAAAGAGACAGAATTGATCTAAAAGTGCATTAATGCCATAGTGTACCGTATACAACCCAAATGAAGCAAGAAAATGGGAATAGTTACAATCACATCACTCGAAAACATTTCTCACCCTTCTTTCAACCGTACAATATACAAGCACACTTTTATTCCTATACATTTAGAATCAATCGTTATGCGAGGCTGTTATATGGAAATCCATTTCAATATAAGTAATCTGTAATTTTTAGATATTTTACATTATTTTCAGATATCTGAAATAACATTTCAGATATCTTAATTTTATTGAAAACGATCTTCCAATAATTGCACCTACCTTTCCAGTTATCTTGATATAAAAGAGGCTCCCAGATATATGACTTGAAACTTTCAGATATCTGAAAAACTAATTCCCATGTCTGAAATTAAATCTTAGATATCTCTAATTCCTGAATTGCAATTAAGATATCTGAGATTCTTATTACAAATATCTCGAATATTCATATTTAGATACCTTAATTAGAATTAGTTTTCTGAAATAACCACGAAAAGTTCTGATATCTAAAATTCCGGATTAAATGTTGAAACTGCTTTCCATACGGGTGGAAGGGGGAGGGAAGGAGGGAGGGACGTGTGGAGCTCACGCAATATAGAAACTTACATGAGTTTAGCAAGAGATACGATTAAAACGTGACAAAAACTGGTCATTCAAGGATGATATTAGGCAGACAAACAAACAAACAGATGGATGAATTACATACAGACATTTTCTACCAGACTATTCCTGGTTACGACGCAAATAGCACTTTTAGTGTTCGAGAAATGAACCCACAGGAATGAGCCACGTCATTGGTGTGAAGTTAACTTTCAATTTAACGTGTTTGGTTTAGACAGAATTCATTTATCTTCAAGGCTAGAGGCTGTGAGCCATTCTATACTCTCCAATCAACTCTTGACAAGTCGGGATTAAACTGTAAAAGAAGTTGAGGTGAGATGTCTTCACAGCGAAATAAAACAATCAATTAAAAAAAGCAACACAAAAACTATGACAGAAAAAGATTTTGATGTTGGTTAATAAAACGAGACGCTTCTTTAACTACCTTGGTAAAGGCTTCATCAAATGACAAGTAAATCCTACCTTCTTTCGCCTCCTTCTTCTCAATAAAAAAGCACCGTTAATTTGTCCCTTGAAAGACCTACTAATACCCGCATCTTACCTAAGTGGTACCTCTTTATACGGCCGATATCCCCTCCATTATCCAACTAATCCCCCCTCCTTTGTGGTTCTATACCCTCTAGAGTGCCAGTTGGTGGCCCTCTTACCTTTCGTGGGTTACCAGCAAGGACTCTTCAATGAGTACAACAATTAGATATCATAAGTCGATGTTATCAAAGAATCTTTTGTCCTTACCTTCTTCTTTATCTCCTTCTTCTTCTTCTTTTGTTGTTCAATAAGAATCCTCAACATTTCCCTCCCATTGGAAAGAATTCCTTTTAAAAACCTTTATTTTTGTGAAAATCTTCAACTAAGTTTAGAGAATTCGTTATAGCTGGATTAAGGGACAACTTAGAAAATAAATTCACCAGATTTGATTTCAAGGCCTCGGACTTACCAGGTATAGATTCTGTGATTGGGAGCTGTCTTCTTCCAGTACGACCATGGAGGTAAAAACAAGACACCTCCATGGTACGACTGACGTAAACGGTTTCTTGTAATTAATGATAAAACACCATGAATCAGTGGCCGGCGCAAGGAAGGAAGGAAGGGGAGTAACATAACATTCCTCCAGCCCCACCGTCAGCTCGGCAGAAACATTCAGTGGGGAAACCACTACCGGAAGCCAAGGACCCCATTCTATTAAGGACCATACCTTTACCTAACCCAATCGGTGGGATAAAGATCCTGACAACCCCATCCCCGCCTTCCCCCTACCCCACCAACGCCATCACCCTCGCTGCTCAGTATAGGCCTCATATCTTTGTCATTTCCATGAAGTGACGAGATTGTCTTACATATTCATATACTCAAATTTCAACCGAATAGTAATTTAAAGAAAGAACTTTAACAATAGATTAGAATGAAGTTATTTTCTTTGAAATTTTTGACCAAAACATGGTTGTGTCTTTTCTTGTTTGTGGTTATAATCTTACCAGGTGTGCAGGCAGGGGTGTCTATATGCTAGTTGTTGAGCATAGAAGTATATACGAGAAATAAATATTAGGTAGGTTATCGAGAATACAAGAAATGAATTGGAAAAATTCACTTTTTCATTTTTTACTTCATCAATTGAAATGAAGTTTGATAATGAGAATAATGACCCATGTTATTTTGATTATGATATCGTTATCGAATACCGTCGAAAGTTGGATCAAAATCACCCCCCCCCCCCCACCACACACACTCACCACACATACACACCAGCAGTCAATAATTCACATAAGAACTTATTTTATCTGAAAATGACACTTCGCATACCAACATTTATCGAAACATAAATTGATGTCCTAAATTAGCAAATTAAGGTAATCCAAAAAAAATATACAAAAAACATTAGCAAACACTGTACCAATTAATAAATCACCTTTTCATATCATCTTATTATTACTGTCTTTTTAATCAACCTAATAAGCTTTTCATTTCTTTCCTTCCACTGTACACTTACTTTTCATCCTCTTTTCTCTTTTTTTTTAAATCTTTTCTTTTTCGTAATAACTATTATCAATTTCAAATTTCCATACAATGTCTACGTCATCAAACAAAAAGTGCATTTGAAATCCGCCCTTCGTGTACCCCGTAGATCGATGTGACTTTGACCTTGACACAGAGAAAGCGGTTCCAGAGATCTAACTTTACATGGTACAGTAATGCCCACGGTGATACTATAGAGAGGTTCCCGTATTATTGTGTGTCTGAAGCATGATGCTATGAGCATCTTTCTTATCCGTGATTTCAAGGGGGGAGGTTTAAAGACCTACTGCATTTTCACGAAATATTTAACTATAATGAAAGACAGACGTTTACTTTAACTTAAAGTGAGTTTCATGCGGACGTAATCGATGACGTAAGAGAGGTTGTAATCATAATCCATAGTTGGAAAGTTGCTACTTTAAATCAGACATTTTAACTTTAATAGTAGAAGAGTAGAAATAAATAGACAAAGGCAAAGAAACAAAGAAAATGATAGAAGTTTGAAATTGAAAACGCACATAATGAAAAGTATAGCATTTTTACGCCTTAAATTTCTGCAGTGACGGAAAACTCGACTTATGGACTTAGTTTTGAAGTCTTACATATATATCTTTGTATTTATACGTTTGAAAAAAAGGAAGAGTATAAAAAAAATAGACATTGACAAACAAAGAAAGAAGTATTAAATATATATTTGAAATTAAAACATATTTACAGTTGAAATTTTAGTGACAAGATAAAACAAATATGTATATGCTAAGGTTGGAAGTCTTACATATCTCAGTATATCACGTACAATATGTGTGAAAAGGAAAGCAAATTATTTCGCTCTTCGAAATTTCCTTTCTTGAATGTTGAAATTGTTAGTGTAGGAGTTTATCCTCTCCCCTTCCTTCCCAATCGCTTTTATCTCCGAACACTCCCCATCCCCCCCCCCCCCCCTCAAATCATATTTGTGACATTTCTTTTTTACTTCGAAATAATCTCTTGCAATATCTGAAGCGAACACCCTTTCATAGCATGAATCCCCCCCTCGCCTTGAATGGGTCTCATCAGATCCGGTTTGTTAATCACATCACTACGAGTAGATCACTAGCTCTTTAAAAATTCCGAACAAGAGGCATTGCTTCTATATTAATATATTCGTACATGGCCGTGAATAAACAGCTCATTTCAACTAAATATTCCCCATGGCTAAACCACTTGAATCTTTTATCCCAAAACGTTCCAGGATCGAACATATTTTTGTGTTATATATGTTAACAAAAACAACCATGAGAACGCGTCTGTATTGGTGAGGGGATAGAAAGTTAGTTTTAGGTTGTACTCGGGCTTGTTCAATGATAAGTGCACCCAACGGTCAGAGGTGGCCTTCATGTAATATATCGAACTGGAAAATACTACACTGGCCAAAAATAAATGCATTTAACACGGAACAAACAAGAAAAAAACAGAAGGAAGGGGAAAAAGACTTCCCTTTTTTGCGCAGAAAGTTGTGCTGAGCCGTTGGCAAAATAGGTACTTCAGATGTTAATAAATCCTTGGTATAGTATTCACCAAGGACAACCTAGGCTATCGTCCAGTCTGGTCAAAGAAAAAACCCAACGTGTGTTGTTCAGTAACTCTCTGTGCATGAGACAGAATAAAATATAAAGTCCATTAAAAAAAACAGCGGACAAATAACACGAATAAAGAGCGTTGTTCGTCCATCTCCAATGGCTGTTTATTGTCAGCAATCATTTACAGACTTAATATAGAATCTAGCAGGAATATGGAACATGTTTTTAAATACTAACTGAAGGTGAAAAAAAAAGGAAATAAATAAAATCTACTTAATCACTAACCTGAAACTCGTGTAAAAGAAGAAGAAAAATTATACCATAACAAACGAGTCGACATGATTCGATTTCGAAGGCATCACAGAATAACACCGGGTTAGGCCCTCTCCAATAACTATTGGTTACAAGATAGCTACGCCAATATACATGATTATAATGAATGAAACAAATGCTATAGAATTCTCTTTGCAGGTTTCTTTATTGTTTTACACATCCTGGTGGCATTGTGACATCACAGACTTACAAAATGACAGTGGAGGAGTGTTAGCTCAGCATGTGGTTAACGCCGGTTCCTTCCAATCATAAGGTCCCCGATTCGAGTCACTTCAAGATTAATGTATGTCGTCCAGTTACAGAGTTTGTTGACTATTAACAATTCATAATCATGGACGTTAAATATGAATGTAAGAGAATGACTTCGGTCAGCTTGCGGCCTTGATAAGCCAATGAGGCTTCTTCGCGAGTTCCTGCTTGCAGGAGGATATAAATACATACATACTTACATACATATATACATGCATACATACATACAAATACAGTCCCTAGACATGAACGGTAGTTAAACTATACAAGGGCGTAGGAACCGGGGGGGCTGGGGGCGCCAGCCCCCAGTGAAAAATATGGGGGCGGAAGTATCGTTCCGCCCCCCCCCCCGCTCCGCAAGTCAGAAAACCCCTTTTTCATTTCCAAATGAGAAAAAAATCTCATTTGAAGCACCAAATTGCATCTAAGGCCAGGTGAAAATGCAAAATTCTTTACAAAATGGAGTGGGTGTTGAAGTGTGCTATATTGCACCAAATTGCATCTGAGGCCACCTGGAAATGAAAAAAAATTCCAAAGGGGAGGGGGACACCCCCTCCCCTTAGACCCCTGCCCCAGGCCGGCCATCAGTCTTCAGCCCCCCCCCCCCACTCAAAAGTACATTCCTACGCCACTGAAACTATATGATCTTCGAAATGGAACAAGATTTTCTTCTTAGCAGCTTTGGGAAGTTGCTCAAGACAAAGCTATCTATTGTATAAACTTAAATATGGTATACTTGTTTCTCCTTTGATCTTGTCTTACTGACATTGGAACCAACAACCTCTTACCATGTTATTTTATGTCTTACGTTTGTCGTAAAAGCCTTCATTTTAACAACCATGTGTGTTCACTAATTGGTGTCATTAAAAACATACAAAGTTATTGTTCTACCAAGTTTACGGTGACATGTTTAATGCCAACCTTCTTCTAAATATAACTTGCCGATCTGTCGGTCCATACAGCAGCTTTAATCTCTAAGGCAATGTGTTGTGTGTGCGTGTGTGTGTTGGGTTTTTTTTTTAATGAGCGATAAAAAATAATTAATTACTGTAATGTTGTAAAAAAGGAATAAATAAATTAATATCTCATTGGGGAACACACATCAATCGATACAGTATTGGGTACATAAATTATTAATTACGTTTTCACTATACACTGGAACTATATATACAGACACTATTTATAGACGATAAATTAATGAATATAAGAGAAACGGAATGATTTTAAGTTAAAGACAAGAAGAATATCAGATGAAAACTGCTAAGTTCTTTCAAGTCTGCGGAGGATAAAAGAAGGAGGAACTATCTTATCTAAACTTGTCCTTGCTCAAAGGAAACCTTAACCTCTAGGGAGTAATATGAATATAATATATAAGGATATAAATTGGAGTCAAAAGTTTTATATTTGATAATTAATACTTATCGTGCAGCGTTCTTTTTTTCTTCATTTTTTCTTCTTCATTTTTTTTTTGGGGGGGGGGGCATCACTTTCTATTGTCCATTGGTATAATGAGTGTATCAGGAGTGGAGAGGGAGGGAGAAGGAGAGAGGGATAGAGTGTGGAGGGGAGGGGGACATAGGATGGACTAGATTGGAGGGCCTTTATATTTACTATTTACCTTCGAAGATGTGCTGATATCAAATGCTTCAATTTTTTATTTATCTTGACAAAAGTACAACTTGTCTTGTCCTGATGGGGAAAGAAGAAAAAAACACGGGAAGTGAACTTATTGTTTGAGCCATTGCATAAAAAATTTAGAAAAGGGAAAGCGGGAGAGGTGTGGGGTGTGGCCGGAGGGGAGTCGTCTCCCGTGTAATGATTAGCATGATAAAATATGCATGGGACAATTAATGATCATCATAAACTTATAAATTATTATTTCAGAAAAAAAATCATCAATCAGTATATAGATTATCTTTGAAAATTTGATTTCAAAAACTAATGTGTTCAGTTTGATCCTGTTGTGCTTTAATGATCTATGTCAAGCTTAAATAAGATTTATTAGCAGGGATTGTGCTTAGAGGATGATACAGCAGACTTAATTTCCAAGAATAGTGCTATGAATCATATACAACAGGCCTGGGGCGTATTTAGGGTGAGGTTTAGTGGGCCTGGTCCCGAGCTTTTCTTAATTTTTGGTCGTAAGAATGAATGATTATGGCTTCCTTGTCCCTCCTTTTTTCTCAGGATTCCTTGCTACGCTCCTTTCGTTTTCTTGGGGAGGGGTATTAATCGGATTGGGGGGGGGGGCTGGCTTTTCATTTGTTTGAAATCGTTAGCAATCTCTCCAACCTTAAGCCTTTCTCTTGTATATGACATCGCACCCAGTTGGGACAATTGTTTCTATACTGTAGTGTTATGTCCCACTTCAGAGCACTCGTATTGTAGTATGAATATCATGTTTCTATCAGATCAAGGTTAGAGGAGGGGAGGGGAGGGAGGGGAGGGGAGGGGATGGGAGGGGAGAGGAGGGGTAGGGGAGGGGGAGGGGAGCAGACCTTGTGGAAAATTGCAATGTTCTAGTGCACATGCAGTTAAGAAAACAAAAAAGAAAACAGCTAGATAGAGAGACAAAAAGGGTCTTTGCACATTTACCGATTCGATGGTCTTGGTTCTTTTACCTGATATAAGATGGGTTAACCTCGCACATTATAGTACTGTAATAATCTAAAACCCTCTATAGGTAAATATCCAGGTGTGCAATTGACATAAAACAAACCTTATTTATCTTTAAGCACCAACCATTATAGTGTGTTTCAGTTAGATAAGAATCTTTCGGAAATGAAATTAGGACTGTACTTCATCACTATAAGTATAAGGTTCATGGACACCGAGCGTGGCATTAATTCATGCGCGTAGTAATTTGCGACGTCGTCAATATAATTTTTCCATTCTTGAAATACTAATTTCATGCAAGCGTGGTGGGGTTGTAATTAATAGCGATATCATTAAATCTAAAAATAGCATAAAGATCCTGGTTCATTTTTTAATGCCAATGTTTCATTTCAAACACATTCTTCAGGTTAGGATTATTTATTATGAAATGTAACATTTGCTTTTTTTTTCGTGTAATATATACCATAGCCAGCAGGCATGATTATTTAATGTGGGCCCTTGGTGGACTCTATCACATGTATATAGGCTACAGATAAACTTGCCTACTTTACCCAATTTCGAGCTAAACATAAACATTTGGATTCCAGCAGGTTTACTCTTTTGAAGTAAGTCTATACTTATAGGTTACAGTACACATAGAAGTAAAATATAAATGTCACCCCTCTTCTCCTAGCTCTCTTCTACCTCTTTTCTCCACACTTTCCTCTCTATGTCCTTCTGCAGTTAATTCCCTACCCTCTTCTCTTAATCCGCTCTTTGTCCCTCTATAGTTTATCTCCTACCCCTCCTCTTCTCCCTGTTGGTTTATTTCTTCTCTCCACCCTTTGTCAACTAATCCTCTTACATCAATCTCATTGTGTTCACCCTGCTCATTTACCTATCTGTATTCTGTGCTTGTATTTTGTCCCTTGTAGTTTCTGTTACTTGTCATTCAGCCTCTGAAGAAGATCCTGCTAGGATCGAAACGTCAGGCCCTCTTACTTTCTATCCACATATATATAGAAGTAAGATAGAGGGTTAATCATATGGTGGATTTACTCCATTTGAGCTATATAAGTGGCCTACTGAAAGACGAACGAAGCCCATTACATCCAGCCACAAGCCACACTGGTGGAGTTATATTTCATCGCATCTTCTCACCCAAGTAGTTCCACTGTGATAGGTTGATAGGACCGATCCGCGTCGCCCACTTGGTCCTGCGAAATATACCCAGTTGAAGCCACTTGGAAAAATACCGATGCAACACGGCTAGGAAAGTTTAATATTTCGATATAAGATTCAAAGGCAAATCAAGAATAATCTCAAAAACCTCAAAGCGATATTTAATAAAGAAAAATAAACAAAATATCACAACTGAGGTTAAAAACATATCGCCAAAATTACTTTTATTATATTCGATCCACTCAGCTGCTCTTTCAATTTATTTGTAACAGCAGAAGTATTATTATATTTTTTTTTTCTTTTTCAATACTGCCCGTAACGAGTTGACGAAAGGCTAGACCCGAATTAAGTAAATTGCTTCCATTTCCCAGTGAGAATTAACAAGGTGAAAAAATACTAGAAATTATTGAACGTAATGGCTCTAAGGTCTTTCGTTTTCATATTATGTTTATTTTTGTTATTTGAGTGTGTGTCTGTCTGATGTCTGTCCTTCCGTTTAGGCGACAAGGTCAAGGTTACCAGTTCTGGCGGAAGAAGGAATGTCCTTTCTTATGACAAGAATTCAAATTAATTTATATGTGTGATATAGCCTATAAACTAATGCAAGATTATTCTTTTAAAGTGTAATGCTTACTGTGTGTAGCTATTGCTATAGAACGGTATGAAGATCGCTGTGTAAAGGAACGGGAAGTATTAAGTTTACATCTAATGTCTATACGTAATCCATTTAAATCCGCATGATGTCATGCAGGACTATATATATATATATATATAATAATAATATTAATAAAGGCTTATAAGCACAACTACTACAGTAAACTGTGTGCACTGCTGTGCTGGAAAACAACTAAATAAATGTCAAGGTAACGATACAAAAGTTAAACCTGGTCGAGATTCTGGCTGAAATCAGAACCATTGACAAAAAGGTAGTGTTTTAATTGCCTCTTAAAAGTAGCAGTATTTTGGATTTCTTTAAGGCTGTCAGGAAGCTTATTCCACAATTTAGGTCCAGCCTTGGCAAACGAGCGATACCCATACGAGGATTTAAATCGAGGCTCTATCAATAATGTATTTCTGCTACGGTCAGAGGTTACCAATATATCATGGATATAGTTAGGACCCAGTCCTCTAACAGACTTAAACACAATCAAAATTATTTTAAAGTACACCCTCTCCTTGATTTTAAGCCAATGAAGGTCATGGAATAGATCAGTCATATGATCATATCTACTTTTACCATATATCAATCTTGCAGCAAAATTTTGAATAGATTGGAGTTGATCATAAAAAGGTTGGTTGATACCAAAATAAAGTGAGTTACAATAATCAATATGCGAAATAATCATGGATTGTACAATAATGCTTAACTCAGACTTAGTAAGATAAAATCGCATTTTAGAAATATTTCTAAGATTCTTAAAGCACCTGGATTTAAGTGAATATATTTGATATCGAAAAGACATGGTATATATATATATATATATATATATATATATATATATATATATATAAATATATATATTTATATATATATATATATATATATATATATATATATATATAAAGACCTAAGAAAAACCTTATTCCATTTGGGTGATATCAAAGATTTAATGCTCTCACATGCAACGTTGAATACGTTGATCAACTCTGACTGCAGCGAGCCTCTCATGATTCAGTTTTTTTTTTTAATGTTTTCTTTTACTCTTTTACTTTGTGTAATGTTTATTTTCTATAATATAAAGGTGGGTTGTGGAAGTGTTGCATGGATCTAATATTCTGAAGATGAATACATATCCTAATGATGGCATTAGTTTCAGGGTTAACATCCCACCTTGAAAAAAATGAACAGAAAAACAAAACAAGAGACATTTAAAAATTGGTTTCAGTTACTAGTATAGCTCTATGACATCACTGATTTACAAAATGACATCTTTCCTGACAGGACTTTAAAACTACGATATCTCCCAAAAGGAGCAGATTTTTCATAGCCAAGTTTGGGGGAGTTGTAGTAATTTTTTACAAAGATCGATGTCATTATAAGCTTGGATTTGCTTCCTCCCCCTACCCCACTCTTTAAGTAATGAACACGCGATAAGCACTTTGATACAGCTAAGTAGACTGTTCTGCAACAGAGCGACCTTAACCGTTTTCACTCTAAAAGAAAAATTAAATTAGATTAACTTCATTCGTATGAAAATGACGTAATACGATTATGAATCTTCAGACAAAATGTTTTTGACGTTCCTGTTATCTGTCCTAGTTCTCAGTGTATAACTTAACCTGACACATAGTCACAAGAATAAACCTAGTGTTAACAGACGATGTATTACTCCCTAACCTTGAACAAGAAAACTGTCACCTAATTTGCTATTTTCTTATTCCTTTATTAATTTTCTTCACATGTTTTGTATTTTTGAATTAATGATAACGCCCTCGTTTTTCTGTTAGCTTTTTGTCTCTCTTTTATTTCCTATTTCGATTTTAGTTTGTTGTGACGTCATTATGTCTCCCTCTTTTTTTGCTAAACTAATTAAGGTTTAACAATCGACATAGTTTCGCATACGAAAGAAAACCGGTTCAACTCGTCATCAGACATCTAGAAGGGAAACCATTTGCCATAACATTTCAACAAACCTACTTTTGATTTCTTGTCTTGTTTGCTTTATTTTATTTTATTTTATCTTGTTTTGTCTTATCGGTTATTTTTTTCCCCCTTTTCAACCCTACGGATGTTGACTAGTTTTCCTCCTAATTTCAAGTGATATAATTACCTTATCTTGTCACGAGAGCACCAGAGGCAAACATTTCCCAGCCAAATGTGGTTCTAGATATGAAATAATTAACGCCAACATGCACCGCCATTGATATGTAAATGAAATTTAAACGATGCACCAAAACGAAGTAAGCCCGATATATAGTAGTCTATGAAACAATATAATAATATCTCGATGGTACCTCACGCCAGAAGCAACAAACAGGTCTCAATTACCGTAGAGATATTTATAAAGATATGAAGACAACTTTGAAAAGAAGAAGAAGAAGGGGGGAGCACAAGTAGGGTGTGTCAAACCGGAAGGGAAAATATGACATTTATTTGCTGATTCTGTGAGTTCATGCTTAAAAATGATCTGACATACTTACATGATGTCACGAGATACCTACAGCAACATAAAAAAGGAGTAAATGCTATAGAATTATAGTGGAAAGAAGAGACAGAGGGAGATGGAGAGGTTCAGATTGAAAATGAGAGGAGGAAAACGGTACTCTTGCTTGGAGGGTTCAGAGCCAGTAAGAAATAATTGAATTAAATATAAGATGTCAAAACTGTGTGACATCTTTTTCATGTCTGCAAAGTTTTGAGAAATGTTAAATGTCATATTCCATTCGATTTATTTCCAAAACAAAAAATTGTTTTTTTATTTGGAAATTTGACAATTTTCATATGGAGCATTAGAACTTGTTTTTGTTTTTATGTAAGTTTTCTTTTGTTTCCTTTGTTGTCTGTTTCATTGTTATTCGTTGTCTGTAATCTCTACTTGGCGACGTACAGGGGTGAGACATACTTGTGCAAAAACAAAAAATAAAGTATTGAACATTTTGCCCAATTCATACCCTTTGTGACACTAATATTAGTTTTAGGTTTGGTGAGTTAATGTAATAGGCTACCATTTGGTACCCATAGGGTATCACAAGAAGATAACCGACTGGCTTCATCATATTGTGGGGGTTGTGGCCAAACAAATCATGTGTATAAGTTTTTGTGAGTATACTCTATAAGTACGCGTTAGTGTTATGGGTGCGTTAACACAAAATACATATATTCCATGAAATCCTCAACTCTGAGTCCAATGGATGTCGTAATTGATGGGTGCATACCTATATGCAAATTATTTATTACCTCTGTATGATATGACGTCAGTGCGAACCAAAATAATAAAATGACTGTAAACCCTCATTCATATACATGAAGGGAATCAGATTTCCAAAGTTTTGTATCGTCAAGTTCAAAACTTGGAGATTTTATCGACAAAAAAGGTCAGTTGGTGTAGAACTTCTGAACCGTAAGACCGATGGATAATAAAAATCTGTGTTTGCGCTATCACACATATTCCAAATAACAAAATAGCTGTTACACTATTAGCTGCATTGGGATGGTATTGCGTTAATGTTGCTATGATTTACTGCTTTGTCGTTAATTATAACTGTTGCTTCTTCTGTTTACTGATGTTATGGGATTACTGGCGCTGTTGTATTCGTACCATAGTGGCACTGTTTTGTGTTGCTATTTTGCTTTTGTAGCCTTGCTGTTTTGCTACAGTTATACTTTTGCTTAGTCTGTTACTATTATTTTGTTACTGAAGCTGTTTGCTGCCATTAGTGGACACATTATTTCCTTCTTACTATTGATGTGGTTTCTTTTCTGGTGTAACTGGTGCTCCCTTTGATATTATTGTTACTTTTTACTGTTTGTATAGCTATACCATTAATATATGCTTTGTTTTTCCTTCTTGGTCTTTTTCTGTTGTTACTGTCATTATCTCTGATACTTTTCTTATTTTGTTTTTGTGTCCACCATTATAAGATGTTGTCGTTGGTATTTTTCTGCCCTGTTTTTGTCATGTTGTGGGTTTTTTTTTTGTGTGTGTGTGTAATTTTCGTTGTTGGAAAAGATAGTAATGATATTAAATTAGATTACTGTTACATGTTGGTTTCGATACTGTAATCCCTTTCTTCATTGTACTGTTGATATGTATGTATTGTATGTATTGTATGTATTTTAGATCCTCTTGCAAGCAGGAACTCTCGAAGAAGCCTCATCGGCTTATCAAAGTCAGTCTCTTAGATTCATATTTCACGCCCATGACTATGAAAAGTCAATTGTCAACAACTCTGTAACTGGACGACATACATTAATCTTGGAGTGACTCGAACTCGGGACCTTATGATTGGAAGACATCGGCGTTTACCACTGAGCTAACACTGAGCTAACACTTCTTTGTTATATATACTTTCTTGCTATAACTGTTGTTATGAAACTTACTGTCTGAGTTATTGTTTACTATTTACATATATATATATATATATATATATATATATATATATATATATATATATATATATATATATATATATATATATATATATATATATATATATATATATATATATATATATATATATATATATATATAGTGAGTGTTCCTTTGACTGTTGCTTCTTTACTGTTAAGCATTATTTGTGTCCATCTTATGTGTTCTGCCATTGCTGGTACTCTTTAAGTTAAGGGTCTAGAATAGATGTTTGGTGATAACAGTGGTGTACTGCAGGGGAACTCTAGAACTGGTCACTCTTTGGCAATGAGGGTGGATGATATAGTCACTTGAACAATCTCCGTGTACTCGCGTTTGATCCTTTACGTTGAGGTTATTTCGTTCAAACTAATTCATGTTAAACTGTCAAAAATGGAACAAAAGTTGAACTTTAATCAATTCATCATCAACTTTTATTGGTTTCAGTTTTAATACTCTCTGACTAACATAACCTTCAACCAGAACAAACAAACAAAAAATGTGAGAAAATGAAAACACAAAACGAAACGAAATTGATTACTTATTGTTAAATCATGATCATTGATTAAAGCAAGGAAGGAAGACACTATATTGGAGAAACGTTCATTGATGTGAGTTGTACATTAACGACACAGATCAGATATGAAAGCCTAACATTGACTTTACATACTAAATACGGTATAGGTCCTCTGTACATGATCATATATATATATGTATATGTATATGTATATATATATATATATATATATATATATATATATATATATATATATATATATATATATATATATATATATATATATATACTTGCATACATAATGATAATATGGGTTTCCTTGAATTTCGCATAAATTGAATCATTCGTACGTTACAGCAATACAGCAACTTTCATTTTTTTTCCTCAAAGCATCTTTCCGACATCTCCTCGTTCATCCCTTCTTGCAAAATATTTTATATATTACATTATATTGAATCATTCTTTCGTTACAGTAATACAAGAACTCTTAAATTTCAGTTTTTCCTCCGACCACAACTTCTTTTCGTCATATCGTTTTGTACGGATTCATTCTTTGCTGTAAAATATTTAAAAATTCCTGAGCCACAGAAAAAGAAAAAGGTTTAAAACACCACTGAGCCCTCCCCCAATCCTTACCCCACCCCCACCCCATCTACTTTCACCACGTTGCAGTGATTACAATTAAAGAAAATAATGTGAGTGGCTAAAACAAAGAGTAATTGCGTGATTAAACCTCACTGTATTATCTATGAAAACTTGAACAATGTATGCGCGCTTCGCGTCCGATGGTGCTGTTGTCATCGAAAGAATGTTACAGGCCCTGAGTTGTGTATTACGGATATAAACATACTACTATTACACGCACTGCAGTGAGATGAGAGAAGGACGAAGAATTATATCTTTGTACTAGGAAAAGAGTTCCATGCCCCTCTCCAACTCATTCCCCTCCCCTCCCCCACTTTGACGTAGTAAACACTGGACACAGACTCTTGTGAAAAGAAGCGCTACCTACATCGCCAAACTGGTTTTTAACCCCTGTCTTCTTGTAGCCGGGAAATATTCCCTCTTATAGATCAATCTAATCCTAGAGACAAAGCTAACCAGATATTAATGACATCATTTCGTTTTGTATCACGTGTCACAATACGTAATCTTATGTATCGAACAAACGCTGTGGTTTCTTATTCATCAGTTAATTCAGTCGTATGTTATATGACGTCATCCTTACTAATTTGAATCAGAGACTGGCTTGTTATCATTTGAATTGATCACTTTTATCTACCACTTAGAACTGATTGCATACAAATTGTGACGTCATCAAGCGGTCATTTTGATTACATATTCATAACGATGGACTTTAGACACCCCCATAACTGTTGCGAAGTCACGTGATTTATCAAAACGTGTGATATTATCAGCTAAGTTTCAAATTTTGTTATGAACTTTTGATGTCACGATATGTTTGCAGTAACATTTTAAATCGCATCGGCTACGATTTACAAGTTTTACAGAGTCAACGGGATTTTAAAGAAATGTGATACAACGCCACTACAAAAATATCCCCATTGAATTTTCTGAACTCGGCATTTTTCTTCAAAAATAAACCTTTGACCCCATTCCTCTAAATATTGGTTGCAATAATGGTCGTTTTCGTTATTATCATGTTATGGAAATAAAAACGAATATGGAAAAAAAAGTGAAAGCCTTACCAGTAACATTGTTTTCTTACCATAATATGCTGTTTTATATATCATAAATCGACAGATTCTAATAGTTTCTTAAAATTTCACTGTTGTTATAGGTATATTTTACAAACATCTACATTCTATGTACAAGAAGAGCAAAACGAATCTGCTATATAGGCCTATACTAAATAAATATGACGAACGTCATATGTTAAGACAAAGTTCTATGAAGATAATATCTTCTGTTGTTACTATGTCTCTTTTTCTCTCATTTGAAATGATTTCATCTTTAAACCTCTTTTTTGTGTGACAATAAATACCAGACGCATGGGATTGAAGTATTGGTAATGGTAAGGGGCGATAAAGCGGGGGGGGGGGGCGGGGAGGTTGTAGGGTCTTCTAGGGTCAATGGAACATGTGAAGAGGCAAACCATAAAGTTACCTCGAAACATTCCACACCCAAGATTCTAATATTTGGGAATTTTTTGACAAAAGTTAAGGTACATTTGTAATGACATTTCCCTTTTATTTCTCAACAACAGGGGCTGTTTCGTTATAAATTTTATTTAAATTTTCAACAAAATCGGTTCTTTTTAATTACAAAGAAAATGAAAAAGGTTACTTGTTGACCAAAAAAGGGGCTACTTCTTAATGATGAAAAGGGAACATTTGTGCTTTATTTTCAGAATTCGGGTGGGAGGCGGGGGAGGAGCGGGTTAGGCATGTTCTTCATGTGCCCTCGACTCCGACGCAACATGTTTATTCATATACCGGTTAATTCTAGCATCGAACAACGTGTTCGGGGTTGTTTTTTGGAGAGAATCACTACCTTAATCCCATGCACTGTTATATAAAGAATAGGAGAGAAATAAAATTTTAATTGTCTTCTTCGTCAAATCTTCCTCTTAGCCACGCCTCTATTTTGTCGGTCATCAGATCTTGCGGATTACTCATTAGATGCACTATGTTTGGTCCCATCCATACCAGTTGTCCGTCTTCTAAAGCGAACGCTCTGATTGGTCCACTGCAGAAGCTAGAAGTGAATGTGTTATTCATGTTGTCAAGGACAACTCTAACCTTCTCTGTGTTGAAAGGGTCGGAGGTCAAGCATTTAAAATGTTTTGCGTCTTGGTCTATCATCAGCCTGGAAAAGGAAGATAAAACAGGATATGACGTCACACCACTTCGTAGATATCATCATGAATATTCAAATAACACCGATGAATATCCATAGATTCAAAATAACACCGATTTCCTTACAAATCAGTATCTGTTAAGCGGTAGTTTGTTATGTTTAATATAAATAACCAATGATCAATTTGACTGCCAAAATGAATAAACATTAAAATATTGCTCATGCCAGAATGTTGATTGAAATAAATTATGGATTAAGTTTAAATGAGCTTCTCTGTTTGGTTCAAACTTATTGATTTAAAGTATTCTGTAATAGTGCAAGGTAACCGACTAACCAGAAACCGTGAGACCTTACCTAGCCGCTTTGATGCGATCATCCACGTTCTGGTGTTGTTTTAAGCAGCTGAATTTGTGTCCTAGCTTCCAACCGTCTGAAGGGTGAGCCTCGGAGGTGTAGACCAGTAGAAACTCCGCTTTGCTTTTGTATTTCTTTAAGAGGTGAGACAACGCACCGCTGAACATACAAACCTACGGGACAAGAAAAAATGAATGTTTGACTACGTATACTTAGCATGGCAATTCGACACCTTTAGTAGTAGTTTTTAATGGTAATGGGAGAAAGGGCAAAACATCAGATAAAGACAATACCTCCATCATTGCCATGAGAACGACTGTTGAGCCTTTAAAGCAACCACGAACTATACATTTGTTTTAAGTCTCCATGACTACAGAAGACATCAACATCGTTCGAACTGATACTCATACTTCATGGCGAACAAGTGTCAAATCTTCCCGTTCCTTTTTGCAGAATTCAAAGAATCGGTGATGAAATTAACAACTAAAACTTGACGATAACGTTAACGATAATGTTCGTGTATGCAATTAATATATATATATATATATATATATATATATATATATATACGTTATATATATATATATATACACATATATATATATTATATATATATATATATATATATATATATATATATATATACACACATATGCAGAGATCAAACCAATGCTTGGCCGATTTAGCTGTCTGTTCTCATGATCATTTTTTCGTTTTCTGATATATTTTATGATCATCCATCAGCGGTGATATGTGGAAGGTTATAAAACCTCTAAACTCAGAGGATAAATTTAAGTCATACCAGTATACTATGATTCCCATGGGCTTGATGTTAAGACCTAGTAGCCGACATTCAACGATAAAAAACAAAAGGTTTACAACCATGATTTTAATGTTGACGAGTTAAAGCTCGCTTAGGAATTGCATTAGAGTAATATAGCGTTCAAGTCTCTGCGGATCAAACAAGTGTCCCGAACTTTTCTAGAAAAGACCGCGCTGTAACGGTCGACGCAAGACAATGACGTTGACACTGTACAGGGCATTTTTCTTCCTACCAAGACTGACAACATCTCAAATGCACTATGATCAAAATCGAATAACAATCTGATAAACGGTTATCCGTCAGTTATCTGGAATTGTAATTTTTTTTAAACTTATGTATAAGCTTTCAACTCTTAGGAGTTAGTTTATTCACGTTTGACGACTTACGAAGGGGGGGGGGGGGGGATAAGTCTGTCTTTGTGCTGACAAACAAATAGCATGCCTGTGATAAAAAACAAAAGAACATTGCCTAACAAAACAAAAAGTACATGACCTTTTGCGAGGTCTTCGGCCCTATTGGGTTGCAAGGTATTAACGTTAATCTTAAGAAGATTTTAATCGGTAATGATGAGAGAAGTGCAGACTGGCTTATACGGAATGGATTGTGTATAATAACAATATACTCCGATACGATTTATCCAACATAGATAGCCTGCATCGTTTCAACCAGTCACACCAAGAGCCCGGTGGGACCCAAGTGACCAGAAGAGAGTGTTGGCATAAAGCTATGATCCCTGTATCGATCAAAATCAAAACTTTCATATCTTAGGTCTTTCCTTATCGAAAATGGCTAAATATAGCATACGATTTCACATATTTTGACATTTCTAATTATAAATACATTAGTGATTTTTTTACATACAATACTGTTTCAATTATAAAGGGATTTTCTTTAAAGAAACGTTTCGGGTTTATTTTGATCACCTCCTACCCCCCCCCCCCCCCTCGCCCCATTCTATAGTAATGATTCCAAATTTAAGAGAGGTTTTCTTGATTGATTCAATAAAATTGACAACGAAATAGAAAAAAAGGTGCGTTAAACCGGACCCCAATAACCCAGGGGGGGGGGGCAGTATGACCATAAAATATTCACAACGATGATTTTCACGCCGGCGCGATGTCGACTCAGATTACAATGTCACCATGCACCACCGAGCATTGGTCTAACTCCTGCAACCCTCCCCTCCCCCTCCCACCCCACTTTACCCCGCCCAGCCATCTGAAACCTATGCATAAATATAGGGGATCATTTCACCAACCCAAAGAGAAACATAAACCCTTCCAACAGAGTTCTCACAGGAAGCTGAAATGGCAACGTTATTGAAGAGGGGAGGGTATGGAAAGTATCGTATTTGGTTTGAGATTGACAGATGGGTATCCGTGAAAACTATTGCTGAACTCTCCAGGCGACCCCCCCCCCCTTCCCCACCCCAACCCCACCTGATGTCGGGGGCCTTGACGTATCACTGTTGAGATACACGCCTATTTCAACATGCATAGATACGTCATAATAATAGCGTCACATTGCCCCAAATAAGGAGCCAACGTGCAGGCTCCATATCTGAACGCACACACTTACTATTGGAGAACGCAGTGCTATTACTAACGTGCGTATACTACCACACTCGAATCGTGCAAAGATTCAGTAAGTTGTTAAAGTTGGAGAGTTTTTGAGTTATAACGTTCTGTGATAATAAACTAAAAAAGTCATGAACTTGGGGCGCCATTGACAGTGTTTATTTAAACATCTCGGTCTTTAACCCCATTGGCTGATTTATTATGCGCGCGAGTCGCGTGTTTTATGGCAGTATCGGGTTGCTGCACTTAACTGTGGGAGTATACAGGTGTGTAAATAAAATGGTATATCTCCCAGAGCGAAACACGACTAATGTAACTGGATATATTGTTCGCAACAAAAGTCTTAAATCACGATATTATATAATAACTTTCAAAGTGTACCCCAAATGACAATAAAATGTCAGGTTCTTTCAGAGAGGAAATAAATAGCGAGCCGAATTTCTTCAACCCAGCAGTTAGGCTCAGCTGATCTGAGCTGACGATAGCAACGAGTTATTACCCCAAACCGACTTTGATGTAGTAAACACAGGCTGGCGTGGTGTAACATTAACACCATCGCGTCCTACGACGAACGACGCAGACGGTAAAAAAAAACGAAAAAAAAAGGCTTCCACATGTGTGTATATAACTGTAGTATCTAAATATATAGAAATCAGAAGTTATATATTCAAGTGACAAACAGAGGACAAAATGTTGATAAAATATTTAGATCGACCTACTAACCCATTTAGTGAAACCGAAAGTAGTGTCAACTGAAGATTAAAGCGTTGTAAAAGTAAACCTCGAGATTCTGATCTTGTCACTGGTTGGCGATTGATCCCCTCATAATTTTTATATTGAAGGTGCTTTATACTTTCCTCACCAGAAAGCTTACGACCTTTTTTTTTTCTTTCTTGGGTTCGTCGTTAGTAACGAAATATTTGTGACATAACAAATCAAGTAATGGTACAAATTGACAGCGAAGAACTTTTCAGACCCGAGAAAGTTCAACGAACGGACATTGATTCTTTCAACCCTGCTACGGCGATTGGAAAATATTAATTTTATGGAAAGAAAGTAGTTTTGCCTTTAGCTACCGTTAAAACAAGTCTATGATGTCTACACTGTTGACACTAAATATATATATATATATATATATATATATATATATATATATATATATATATATATATATATATATATATATATATATAGACATGATGATCGCTCAACGCATGAAACTCTGGGTAACAACTATACTAGTGTTCCACTAGTCTCAACTAGTCTCAACTTATATTTCGCTCTGTCCACTGGACATAGAGCACTCTGCGCCAAGATAGACGCAAACCAACCAACAAACCAACCACCCCCCACCCCCACGAAAACCAACCCCTCCCCACCCCTTCATAAAAACACCTTTCGTGTCAAGGTTCAGTGGTCTCATGTTTGACTGAAATGGTCATATATTTATCCTCCACAGGAAGTTACAAACTTTAGACTCCCTGGGCTGACACTCCACTGAAAGGAACCGGTCTCATAATCAAACTGTGACAATTTTTAAAATTTTTGTTAGAATTTCTTTCCTTGAAATATCACTCAACTGTCTATTAGAATTTAAATTTTCGAAAAGGTAAGTGTTTTTTTAGGAAACACCGCAATAAATCGATATCACCCTTTGGTATATACCTCTCATTCGTTTCCACGTTGCCTATTATAAACTGATATATTAAACCAAAGCCACAAACTAGCCACATATAATGTAACCACAAATTCCGTCTTGAGGTTAAAGGTCAAATAGAAATAATTGCGAGTTGGGTCTTTCAAGTTGGTGTGGTTCCATACCTTTTAATAGTGTTTGTTGTACCCATCTCCCTTGTACGGCCTTATACACTTGAAAATTGATCATTTGGAATGTGATATTTTCTTCTATTAAAAACAGCGGATTGGCTTCATTATATGCTTTTGATTCCATATTTACTGTTCACCCAGTGTCGGAGAGTCCATGCAGTCAGGGGGCGGATGCCCCCCTGACGGACTCAAATGGAGTGCTGGCGCCCTTTTCAGCTTCTTACCACTTTTTACTTATTCGCGATTATTGACTTTTTTATTGCGCTCTCATCTACATATCGACATTTGTCACATTTTGTTGGCGATGACACCTATTTATTCTTCGTTTATCTGCAAACTGGCAAGGCCCAGAAAGGGTCATTTCAGGCGATCTAGGGAGTATCTTTACTCAAAAAAATTCTGTACGCTCCGCGCTAACCTGTGGTGGCGCTCCGCTTAGATAGTGTCCAGAGCGCCCCTACAGACCATTCTCGCCCCCCCCCTGACCAATACCCCTAGCTCCGCCACTGTGTTCACCCATTGGGATGGATATACTTCATTCATCACTTCAACCAAGACATCCCATTGGTGGTGGATATTATTCATGTTATTAGTCGTCAATAGATGGGTCTTATATCAAGTTATTGTTAGTCGCTAACAGAGGATTTTATACCAGTTCCAGTAAGTCGTCCGTATAGGGGCGTCTTATATCAAGTTATTGTTAGTTGCTAACAGAGGATGTTATACCAAGTTCCTGTAAGTCGTCCGTATAGGGGCGTCTCATATTAAGTTATTGTTAGTCGCTAACAGAGAATGTTACATCAGGTTCATGTAAGTCGTCCATATAGGGGCGTCTTATATCAAGTTATTGTTAGTCGCTAACAGAGGATGTTATACCAAGTTCCAGTAAGTCGTCCATATAGGGGCGTCTTATAGCAAGTTATTGTTAGTCGCTAACAGAGGATTTTATACCAGTTCCAGTAAGTCGTCCATATAGGGGCGTCTTATATCAAGTTATTGTTAGTTGCTAACAGAGGATATTATACCAAGTTCCTGTAAGTCGTCCATATATGGGCGTATTATAACAAGTTATTGTTAGTTGCTAACAGAGGATGTTATACCAAGTTCCAGTTAGTCGTCCATGTAGGGGCGTCTCATATCAAGTTATTGTTAGTCGCTAACAGAGGATGT